>NC_067282.1:10417789-11042789 GCF_020740795.1 Apus apus
GTGTTTTTCCCACTGGCAGATGTCACAGATATGCACAATTTATGCATTCCAGCTGTGCATAACTTACCTAAATTACCTTTGTGAGCAAACACAGTTATCTAAAGTGAAAATGGAGGGAGACTGTAAAGCAGGCAGTGGGTGAACTTTGGAGGTTCAGCAGCTCAACTCTGGAAGGATAAGTTCGAAAGTTCAGGTGCATCAATCTAAGCCCTTAAAATCAATAAAATTGAACTAAAGTGTTTTCCAATAAAAGGCTTTCTCTTTAGATGTCTGGCTTATCTGCTTGTGTTTGTATGAAAAATACTGTAACAAACTGGGGTTTGTTTGAGTGTGGCTGTAGGGGCTAAGCAACTGCCAGTCTCCCCTCACATGACATGAGGTGTGCAAACATCTGGGAAGTAAACATAGGAGGACTGGAATAAATTGGTTTCTGTAAAATAGTTCCCATCACAATCTCATTTTTCAGATGCAAAAATATATTCTATATTTTTATTTTTTCATGATGCAAAGCAATTCTTTTGTATTGAGACAAAGATGCAGGGAAGAAGCAGGTGTTGATGGGACTACTTCACTATACAGTTGCTCTGCATTATAATCTTACAAAAGTGGGGTTACATTAATATGTTTATGAGAGAGGGCTGGATTGAAATAATCTTGAGAAATGTGGGTATATATCTACATCTGAGCTGGTCACTCCAGGCCCCATTTGCAGACAGTGGAAAGAATGAGGTATTCTTAATGATGTCATAACATTTCTCCCTCAATGTCTAAAATCAGTCGGATGAATCATGCCCTAAAGTTAGATGAGATGAATTGCATTTCAAGTGTTTAATATGGTTCTGGCTTAATAGTTTGAAAGAATTTTTCTAATGGACCCAGAAGTGTTCAGCAAAAGTGCAGACACACATCCACATTATTTAATCAAGTGAATAGCAGTCTTGGACCACTTTTTCATGAAACCAGGCGATTCAGTCTTTATGAAGCCACTTCTAGCATTTTGTTCTGACAAAAAGTAATCATAGACTATGATGCATTATAAGGTCTGCTGTTAATGTAGGACCTAATCTTAAAAGGTGGTCTCTGTCCTTTGCTACACAGAGCACACATTGCTTCTTAAAGAGTCCTCACTGTTTGCAGCATTGGGCATCAGGAATCCAATCCAACAACACTGCTTTTCCCATGTTCAGGAAGCACACACACTAATGAACCTGTAGTTGTCCTGGCAAGATAGCCAGGATGACTGAAGAAGGAAGTGTCCTGCCTGTGTTTGGCAAGAAGGAACTGGAGATAAATTTAATAAATTTTATTTTCCTGTAGTCATTTTAACATTGCACTTGCCTAAGGAGAGATGTTTCTGCCTGTGAGTATCTCCCATTTGAAGGCTCTCACTGGGAATGCACAAGCTAATGTAAAACACGGGAGAGCTGAAGCATGCGGTGGGGGGATGCCTAGAATCAGGGCAGGTAGGAGTTCTGATCTACCACTTAAGGAGTCTTACGGGAAACTGATCAAGTACTTGATGGAAGAGGTCAAATATCTCGGTTCTCCTAAGACTGGAAAAGAATCTGATTCACTAGTACACACTGTGTGACAAAGTTTTCCAGGGGAACTTGTGCTAACTAAAACCTGTGGTTGACTTGTGCAGAAACAAGTTCGTGTATCTGCACTGGTATGTGTTGAGTAATCTTTGCTTACAATACCTGGTCAGCACACTGGAAGAAGAACAAATGGCAGGTCATGAGTTGCCTGTCTTCTCTCCCCAGTAAGCTAATTATTACACTGTTTTAAAGGTAACAGCTTGGAGCTTTGCTTTAGTTACTCTCTGGGACTTTGACTTTCAGGAGTCACCTTTCAAGCTTTTTTCTGCAACCGAGAGAAAGAGACTCTTTTTTTTTTTTTTTTTTTATATTTATGCAGATTGATGAAAATGGGCATACAGAAAAACACTGAATATTGCAAGGGTCAAGTTAAAATTATTGAAGCACTCAATTTTCGAATTTACATTGCTGGAAGTGATCCTTCTTTGGATGGACAGGAATTAAATAAATGTCTCATTTTGCAGTGGAAGAATGTTTTCTTCCTCAGGATACTAGTAGAGCGATTGCAAGGCTTTTGCCTCCTTTTAGAGAATTAAACTGAAGGTGATCTGTCAAAATCAAGTGGGTGTATTCCACCTTTTCCTGCCATGCAATTCTTGACACTAGCTCATGTGTCTCTGTGATACCTTGTAGAGAACAGCTTTATTAATACCAATGTGAGTTTCAAGGGAATGCCATGGGTTTTGCCTGGACTTGCCTACAGAAAAAAGATCCATTCAAATCCATATTTCTCAAATCTCTTAGTGGATGGTAAACAGACTATTCTTTGGAGTGGAAATGCAACATTAGAATAATTTTATTTAAACTCAGGCTGTAAATCTTTGATGTGGACCATGTAACCTTGAATGATTTCACAGTTTTGCTCCACAGAGTTGTGGAATCAGCCTTAAAATGCATGTTAGCTAGGGCAATGCAATAATGCAGATTTGTAGCTTGTGTACTCATAACCATACAGACAGGCATAAAGCATTTTTTCTCCCAAGTCTGAATATTTTAAAACTTTTCTGACAGCTATTAAATCCTACTGCAGCAGGATGAATAAAAAGTTGATTTGCTTCTAGTTTACCAGAAGACCTACTCTTCGTCTATGAGGATAAGCAGTTCTTCAGTGTATTTCCACAGCTGCACTAAATACATTAGATCCTTTTCATGTATTTTTTGACTGTGGAAGGATGACTGAAGTACACATCAGAGTGCAAATCAGCTAAAAAACTGGCAGAGATGGATAACAAATTGCTCTATTGCTTCATGTCAAAGATGTAGTCATAGTTTAGGGGATGTGAAAATTTGCAAGCAAAATTAGAGGGTAGTGAGATGTTGACACAGGCTGCCCAAGGAAGTTGTAGATGGCCCTTCCCTGGAAGTGTTCAAGTGTTGTATGGGGCCTTGAGCAACCTGGTCTGGTGGGAGGTAAGCCTGCCCATGCAGGGGGCTTGGAACTAGATGGTCTTGAAGGTCCCTTCCAACCAAAACCATTCTATGATGCTATGATTTGGAAATCTCAGTGCCCCTTTCTGCTGCACACTGGCAAGCTGTGGGGATTTTCTCCAGATGCCTCATCTTTCACCTATGCAGAGGCTCACCTTAATTACAGCCTCAGAAAAGGTTTAAGTGTGTTCAAAGAGATATATTCTCCATACAGCAGAATGCTGTGTGTTTGTCACATAAGAATGAATTAAAATAGCTGAAAGAACCAACTAGAAAATACAAGGCAGCCTGAGGATATTGAACCACCTGATATAATTTCAGAAAAAAATGTTACTAGCCATTGAATTCCAAAGAATGAGGGTTTGTTTGTTTTTTTCCTAGAAAAAAGCTCTAGAAAACATCATATTCTCTGTTAAATTCTGCAGACTTTGCATTTACACAGAATATAGTTCTGCAGTGCTAACCCTATTACATGACATTTGTCTTTTGATTCTAGAAGACTTAAAGTGTGACTGCATATTGCAGCTGTTACTCCTGTTACCTACTAAAGTGATTAATAAAGATTGCCATGCATCATTTTCTAACAGTGCTACAAGCAGTACTGTAAATCGTTTACTGCATACACCTCTCAAACAAATGTTTGACAAAGGAGGGGAGGATGTTAAAGATTAAATTGACTGTGCTGTACATCAAGCAAGACATTTACAGTCATTGCCATATTTGTAGTCAGCCCATGTCCATTTTGAAACCTACAGCAGTAATTTTTCTTTTTCCAGAAAATACTTACAGTGCCAGGTAATTTCAGCTATGCTTACTCTGAGCCCTTCTTGGCTTATTCTAAAATGTGAGAGCAATAAGAATCTTTCTTGCATTACTCTTTGGAGATAGAACCTATGACAGGTTGATTTCTTCTGTTATAAATTGTAAGTAAAAGACATAATGCTCAAAAAATAAAGTATTTTTAATATAATAAGGGTGCTGTGATAAAGAAAACCTGCCAATATTAGGAAAGTGATAGGTAAGAAGGTGCTGGCTTTCTGTTGTTAAAATCATCACCTGCATATATTAACTAAATGTATTTGATAAGCAAAAAAGGGGTGCTTGTCCTTTCCTAGCCACTGGCTCTCCCTCTGTTCAGCTTCTGACTGAAAAAAAAGGCAGGAGTGCCTTTTTTCTGCACTTAAAGACTACTTTCTTAACAGCCACACACAGATATCCAAAGGTAGAAGGTGACCCTGCATCTACCAGATTCTTTATTGCAATTAAGAGAATGCCAACTGTTGTGGAAGTCAGGTATTCCTGAGAATTCATGTATTAAGGAGCAATGGTTGTAGCGTGGTTTGCATTATGGTAGATAGTGTTGGCAAATCTTTTAAGATCAGGGCAATCAAACCAGATTTATTTAGACACTTATTTAAGGTATATAAAAGATTAGCCAAAGCTCATGGAATGCAAGAGCTTTCTTTGGCATTGACAGGCTTTAAAGTAAGCCCTTGACATGCTTACCTTGATAGATGTTAAGAATTTAGGGGGTTTTGAAGAACCTTAGTGTAATTGTGTCACATAAGTATTTTCAGCAAATTTAAAACTCAAGTATTTAAAACTCAGTGACAGAACAAGAGGGAATGGCTTCAAGCTGCAACAGGGGAGGTTTAGACTGGAAATTAGGAAAAAAATTTTCACAGAAGAGTGATTAGACACTGGAATAGGCTGCCCAGGGAGGCTGTTGAATCACCATCCCTGGATGTGTTTAAGGGCCATTTGGATGGAGAACTTTGTAGAGCAGGTATGATGGTTGGACTCAGAGATCCCAAGGGTCTTTTCCGACCTGAATAGTTCTATGATTCTATGATTCTATTCATCTCTCCCTTCAGATTACTTCCCTTGTGAAATTAGTAGTAGTTCTGGATTCACCTGTTCCTGGGCAAGAATAGATTCCATACTAATGAAATATTTTTTAGGAAAGGGTTGACATTAGCATTCGAAATAATTTTATCCAAATTGTGCTCTTCCCCAAGTAAAAAGAGCATGGATGTCTTGCCCAATTTATCATTATAAATTGGTACTAGCTACTTAGAATATTAAGCTGCTTCTTTCTTTTTTTAGGTAATGTCGGTATTGCACTATTTTTTCCTTTTTTTTTTCTTTTTCTCTGAACACATACAGTTCCAGATGCAATGAGACTCATGTAGCCAAAACCAGAAAACCAGAAGAAAGGAGGATAGGTTTTGGGACCCTGGCAAGGTGTACAATGGGATGTGAGATCTCAGTAATGTGAGGAGTAAGATGGGGACAGACAGGTTTGTCTGTGCTGTGCAATCAGATTGGCAGGAGTTCCTGTGCAGGGTGAGGATTAAAATTCCACCCAGGAATTACTTTTTCTTATTTTGTCTCTTTGGAAACTCGGCCTCCATAAATTTGTTTCTCACAGGTGTGCTGGGGCAAAAGGAGTGTGTGGCTTCATGTCACTTGTTTTATCATATCCTGAAATTCCCTGCACCTGGGACTTTGCGAGAAAATGACTGGCTTGAGAGACACAACATCCATTATGAACTGGCTATTGCTCGTAATAGTTAGTTTTTATAATACATTCCCATGGGTTTTAAGACAGCCTTTGAAGAAAAACCTTAACTGTTTTTTTGCTTTGTGCTTGTCCAAAGAACATCTCTTCCATGAAGGTTTTTGTCATTGTTATTAAGCCATTCTTCTTTGTACTGAAATGCGAGATCAAGAACTGTCTTTCATTTCTCTCATATTACTGAAGATCATGCTTTACACTGTACCCCTGACAGTATTTTAACTTATTGCAGGAGGACTCTGCCCAGGCTCTAATGATCCCTGTCTGGAGAAGCCGTGTCCAGGGGACATGCAGTGCGTGGGGTATGAAGCAAACCGGAGACCATTCATCTGCCAGTGCCCACCAGGAAAGCTTGGTGAATGCTCAGGTGTGTGTCACAGCAGTAAACAGGGATACACTTGAACAACAAAGTGCTGCCTTTCTCATTTTGTAGGTAGATGTGCCACTGAAGTCAACAGAAGATGCTTTACACTTCTCAGAAATGCACTCGGCATACCTGTTTATGAGCCCTGTAAAATACTTGTCTTTGTAGAGATGGGGATGTATGAAGACCAGGATCCTATTTCTATTGGGAAATTCCCACTGACTTGGTTGGATCCCAGCCCTTAGAACAGGATGCTGAGAAAATAGGACTTTTCCTAGCGACCGTTATGGCAGATGTTTTCCTGCCATGGGCAAAGCACTGTAATTAACTCTTCTGCCTACTGTTGAGATTACCAAAACTTCAACCCAAAAATAAAGTTTGAGGACATTTGTTAGTTCTCTGCAGCTGTGTTGTTCCCTAGGATATAAAGAGCCAGGTGGAAAGCTAGAGAAGTGGAACTTTCTGTTGGCTTCAGTGAATTCAGGGCTGTATGACAGAGGACGTGTGCTATTTTCCTGCTGACAACAGCAGATACTGAGGTGTATTGGTGTGGTCCTGGGCACTGGTTGCAGGGAACTCACTGCAGGGGTTTGTCTGGCATCTTTGACTCCCTCTGTTATCAGCAAGGCAACATAGGTGCCTCCTGGGGTGTATAACGTTAATAATAGGTGTATAACATGCTGAGTACTTGGAGAACCCACTGTTTTTGTAAGTGTGGAGAAGCAGAGCTTTCCTTCAACCCTGTAAAATAACTTGAAAAAACAAAAAACAAAAAACCCCCAAACAAAACAAGAAACCCAACCAACCAACCAAAAAAAAAAAAGTTTTTGTGGTAGATGCCAGATCTTTTCCCATAAAAGTTTGGCTTTATTTATTTCTTCCTCAGTATTCTCATTAGCTCTATAAATTCTTCAATTAACTTGACAGTTGAGGAATTATTTCATGTGTCACTAAAAGAACATGTGTCTTTTCAAAATGGTTATTTCAGGCCACACTTCCCTTAGCTTTGCTGGGAATAGCTACATTAAATACCGGGTTTCTGAAAACAGCAAGAAAGAGGAATTCAAGTTGGCTCTCCGTCTGCGAACACTGCAAAGCAATGGGATTATAATGTACACCAGAGCTAATCCCTGTATAATTCTGAAGGTAATTAAAATAACTTATCTTTTCCACAGTTGTTTTTCTTGATTCTGTGTTTTCTATTGGCTGTCAGTTTGGGGAATGTTGTGCTCATTTCAGCTGTAGCTTGAGCAGATAAAGTCTGATCTGTTTCATACTAACAGAGAAAACCAGCAATTTCCACAATAGCAGCAATAACAATGATCCAAAAAAAGCAGCTTGTTAGTGGTACTTTACTTGAAAAGTGCTACATTGGGTGTTATGTGTGTCTCCATGAAGGAGCCAGTCTGCACAAGATGTAAGATTTGGCCATATATGGCCAAATGGCCGTTATATGACCATACAGTCAAAACTATGCTGAAATAACTGTTCTTCCTCTGTGTCTGTGCCTGAGGTTAAAGGGTATTTCCTCAGTGCTGCCGAATTAATTCCAGAAACCAACTGATTAGAACGTGTCTCCTACTGAATGTGAAGATTTCTGCACTCTGTGAATTAAGATCATTTGTTGAGAGAGGCATGGGCTAGCTGGAGATTTATAACCAATCAATGTTTAATTGATACATTATCCATGCATTTTTGTTCATTGTTGGGTTTCTGTGGAATGACAAATACCTGCTGGATGGAAAGAGTGCTACCCTCATCCAAGAGCCTGCATGTATAGTATTTCTGCTTAGAGCCTCTAAGGTACAAAATTAAGACATTGACTTCTGTAACTCAGCCATGTCCCATAATTCAGCAGTGGAATAAATGGCACAGAGCCTTTTGTGTCTGTATTTGCAATCTTTAGAATTCTTTTGGCAAAATGCTTAGGTAGTGTTCAAATGGCTTGATGAGTTATTAATGGGCAGCAAATAATTTTAGAGCTGTTAGACTGAAATATTTCATGAGCAGTAGTACTGTCTGTCTTTCAGTGGGGACTCTCAGAGTTACTCAGATTTGTACAAGACAATTAAGCTCTGCTTTGAGACGTAGAAGTGCACAGTTTCAACTTCTCAGTATAGTTTTTTGTTCAAAAAAACAAAACAAAACTAAGGTCTTGAAGACCTTGTTTGAAGTTTTCATCATGGTTGCTCTTAGCATAGATCAAAGGGAATGTTTGCAATTTTGTAATTTTGAAAAATGCCTGGAAAAAAACAAAGGGTCCTGGTGAAAGACACCACTTGAAGCCAATAGATGATACAGAGACAGACTAAAATGGGGTTGGAATGATTGATAGGAGAATTTATTTTATTAGAGTTTAGTTTATAAAACTATTGTGCTTAAGAGTCCAGCAGGTCAGATCATAGTCAACTGAGTGCAAATCTCCAGTTGACACTGGGAGATTTTTGCCACCAAAAGAAAAAAATTCACACTATACAAAAAAAATAAATGAGATTCCCTCACTGCAGTCACCTGGACTGAGTTTTTAGTTGTGAGGTTGGAATTATGTGTTTCCAGTCACTGCTTCACAAAATCACCCAACCATTTTGGTTTGAAAGATACTGGGAGGAAAAAATAATACTTAAAAGGACCAGTGACAAAAACTGCAGCTACTCTGCTCCAATCTCAGTGGACAACCTCCAGGTCATGTTCAGTTTTGCTTTCTAGCTTTAAGGAAGGATTTCCAGCTCTGAATCCATCACTTCACATGTCTGATGAGAGAGGCCCAGGGACTTGTATACAGTGTTACAAGTGCAAGGTTTCCACTTTCTCCCATGCATCATGCAGGGAAAGACACGGAGAGTTCCCTTCCCAGAACCTTATGCTTGGCTTTTTGGGTAGGGCAGGATTTGCAGTTGCAGTGGATGCATCCTTTCCCCAGGTCTAACCCTTGACTTTTTCTATAAGCATAGGGCTTAAAAAAAGTAAAGCTTTACATTCAGCGTGTTTTTTGAGGAAATGGCATCACTTAAAAGATCAGGAATTGCAAGAGTTTTGTTTGTGAAGGTCATTTAGCAGAGGAACATCAGACTGAAGACTCACAAAAGTGCTCTGTGGCAGGCACATGTCATTATGCTCAAGGGATGTAGCCATAGCAGGTCTCTTCGGGGTGGCCACTGTCTCATAAACCCTAACTGAGACATTTTCAAGGAATTTGCCTTTAGACTTTCTAAGCATGTGTTGTTTCATTTGTAAACCCAGAGGTAAGGCCTTTTTAGTTTGTTTTGTTGTTTTTTTAACCAGGTATGTATGTTGTGAGATAGGGAAGTGCTCAGAAATGAGGCCATTAAGTAGATTAATTGGAGGTCTGTAAATGTGAAGTTGTTATCATTTGAGCATTGCTTTCAATTAAATTAAACATGAGGAGAAGCTTTCCAAATAGAGGATCAAGGATAGGATCCTGTGCTCTTTTGAGCGCTCTGGCATTACTCCAGCAAAGCACTTAATCACTTTCTTAACTTCCTGTACTTGAAGGCAATTGGAACTCCTCACATACCTTAATTTTAAGCTTGTACTTAAGCATCTGACGGATTAGCACGAGAGGACCCAGCACCAAGACTGAGCTCCAAACACAGGCAGAGTTGGAAGAAGTTGAGACCAACCACCTAGTACCACCAGCTCATTGGAGAGCAAGCAGGAAACAGCACCCCTGTTGGGGCATGTAGTGGTATTGATTTTTTTGAAACAAGTCTCCTTCATTGCAGTCTATTAAAAAATTAATGCTGCAATATGGTTTTCAGTGTTTTCAGCTTAATTTTGGTAGCTCATACATTTGTGATAACTCCAGGGATGGAAATATTTCATAATCATAACACGGTGTCCTTCTTGGATGAATAATCAATTCCATAGAGCAAACTGCTTGTCTACTACTTTGCTGAAAGCCTACCAGCTACACTCTGTTGATACAATATAATAAGGGTGTTATTTATTCAGCTGTTTCAGATAAAGCAACTCATCCATCGATTTTGAGAGGCTGACCATTTTTTTTGTTACGTGCTCTTGCTTTTAAGACAATTGGAGCAAAATGAGATGCAGGTCAATGGCCTTCTTCTTCTAACAGAATTACATATGTCAAAATTTTATCACCATTTCCTTTTTTCCTTTGTAGCATCTATCTGGGAAAAGTAAGATTTAATAATTTTAAGCATTACAAGGCCTTTGCAGAAGAGAATTTCATAATTTATGTTTTGTTTTTTTTTTTCCAAGGACTGTAATGGAGATTTAACATGTTTTGTGAAATTCAAAGGATTAACAATAGGTAAAGAAAAACTTGCCTAACATGCCAGAAATATAGCTGTTAAATGGTAAAAGGCAAGCATATGTTTTTTTGTCCAGGCAGTTAGCATAAAACTTTGTGTGGTTTAGTTAAGTGTGTATTATACATTTTAATGCATTACTGCTGCATGGCTTATGCTGGATAAGGCTGAAGCTTGGATATGGTCCCAGTTACGGCTAGAGTTGAAACAAGTAATATTTTAATTAAATATACCGTTTTACACAAACAAACCTGAAATGGGATTCGGCTAACGAAATATTTCCCCAGATAGATTAGTAGTCAGCATGCTGTATCCATAGTGTGTGACTGCAGATGGACTGTGTGAGCCTAAGTTGGTCTCAGAAGAACCATTTGATCATTTTATTACCTATGTTGATACACAAATATGGATGTTAGCCAAACATCTTAGCCAGGCTAATATTCTAATATAATTCACAATATGTGTTTGGCTCAATTTTGCTCATTGAATGAAACTGTTGAAATGTAACAGATTGCATCAGCTTTTGGAGCATTCTCTGTTCTTTGTACTTCTGTACAGGTGAGGAATTTTGTGTCTGCCAGAGCATACATGCCTAAGTATGCATTAACCTCTCTGTCCTCGTAGCTGTAACGGTAGATGCTGTAACTGAGCCCATCAAGCTCTGGGAGGAGAAAGCTTGATGGGAATTGTCTGTTCAGCAGCATCTCTCTGTGTTCGTCTTGGTGCAGAGGGTCTCTGCTGGTGTTGTGGGCTGCATTAGTGAGGGCTTGCAGAGTTTACATCTCTCTGCTGTGAGATGAAGTAACTCAAGCTCTCTGCTGTGTTACATCACACAGATGGAGAAAAAAGCAGTGCCACACATGCAGTCCTGAACTGAGAGTCTGATGCTGCCAACCCTCAACCAGACCAGTCACCCCACAAGGTTATGTCTGGATAACCACTGAGCCTGGACAACAGCATTGGCAGTTTTTAGGATTTACATACCATTCACTTGAATGTATTTCATCTAGTGAGAGGTTAGCTTGAAGTTCATCTTTTCTTGGTACCAAGGTCCAAGCTATAATCAAATAACGTCTCTGAGGATTGAACAATGTCAGTGACATCACAGATGGTTACAGAAAATCATGGGAACACCAGGGATTAATTGCTGAATCAAAGATCTATGGTTGAATTCTCCATGCTTAGGAGTGGAGACATCATTTTGTCCTGCCATGTGGACGACCCTTCTCCTTTCTGCCCTACCAGCCTAGCTGCTAAGTAGGCAGGACAGGAGCTCTTTGCAGCCCCCACTCCTTGCCTGCTGTTCCTGCTCATCCTCCTCCTTCTAGAGGCACAGGGCCAGCAGAGGACATATACTTCCTCCATGCCCAGCCGCAGCAAGGCCTGTGACCACCTGATTAATGAAAGTATTTTTATGGTCCCGTATCTGGGCATGTCAGTCTTCAGTGTTTGTATCCTTAAAGCACTGGTGTGAGAGAGGGAAATTGACATTATCCCTCTTTTACTGATGGAGACCTGAAACTAATGACTTGCTTGAGATCCCAGAGGAAGAATGTTACAGACTGTGGGTTCCCAAGCATATCTATCATATCCTAGGCTAGCACTGTAAGTGTTGGACCATCCTTTCCATCTTTCATTTGGCCTGAGGTGGAGGTTACTAGTGCTTTGTTAATAAAAGGAAGGAAACATAGCCTTTCAGACAATAGATATTTACTGTGTGTGTCAGATGATCTCCTGGTAAAAGGAAATAAAAGTGGATGAGAAAGATGTATAAAGCATATTCTAATGGCAAATATTTTAGATTATAGTTTCCCATATACAAATGGTGTAATACTTATCCCAGGTGTTCATATGTGGTGTTGTATTTATAAAGATAATTGGAAAAGCATGTTTGGTGAGTAAGGGTAATAGACATGCAGGCAGCATGTCCTTCAGGGTATAAGTAGTCTTAGGGGAGGTATATGTGTATTATACACAATCAGTAGAACAGTTTCCTTAGGAAAAAGGCTTTGGAATAAGAAGCAAGTTAACTGCTTATCTGATGATGGCTGTTTTTCAAAGTGTAATATGTTGGCATTTATTTTTCTGTTTGATTTGTATTCATGTTGAGCCAGACCACATTTTCTGAGCAGCACTTTCAAGGTTTGTGAACTATTTTTTTTCACAGAGAGGAAAGAAACTATTGCTCCATCTCCGGAGAGAAACCAGCTCAGTTCATCAGGGCATCTTGTTTACTGAGATTCCTCCTGAGCAGATGCTTTGATAGGCCCAATTTCAATCCACAGAAATAGTTTACAGATGAGTTTTGAGTCATTTAAGATAAGATTTTTAAATGAAAAATATTCCAGACATATTTTTCTATATATCCATTAGCCTTTTTTCATTGAGCTGTAGGAATACCAAGCAACATCTATCCTGCCAGCATGTTGTATTACTATCATAGATCTCACTTCTCAGTTTTATTGCATCCTACAGGTCAAGGACTTCAAAATAGCCAGCTGCCCACAGCAGGGACTAATTCTTGCTCTTCTGGCTCCTTCTACATGTGTATCACACTACACACATCATGCCATGCAGAATGAGGAGGTAGCTGGCATTTACAGAATGCTTGTAATGTGCTTAGCACCTCTGTATCCACCTCATCCAAGCAACAGCAGAGTGGTGGAGTGGTGTGGTTCACACACGGACTGCCCAGTGTGGCTTGGCTTGAGGTTACAGCCCAGTTCAAATTTAGCTGATGAAGAGCCTGAGGTCTGGAAAGGAAAAGGAACTGCAAAGATCATCAGAGCACAAGATTTTACCCTGAGCTTTTCTCCAGGTAGTTTTGTGATTCTCCAGGGATTCTACAGTAAAATGCTGATAATGATACAACAGCACAGTCTGCTCCTGTAGATTACTAGTATCCCATTTGCCTTCAAGCCAAATCAGTGAGCCTGGCAGAGAAGGGTTTCAACACCAGTTCCAACACATGCCAAGGGATGTCTCTAGATAACACAGTTTTTAATAACTATTCATGCCAGAAACAGCCAAAAATGGCCAAAGTCAGATGGACACAATCCTCTCATCTGCATTAGTCATGCCAATTTAGCAGGTCACCAAAGTGCAGAGGGTTTCTTCCATTGACAGCTATGGCAACTCTGCCTGGCTAGAGGAGAGCAGTAGGTTTGTGTTATGGATAAACCAGTGAGAGTACAACATGTGCTGCAGAGACATGGTGAAAAAGGACACTGTGCTTGAACTTTTCAGGGGGATAAATAATGGGACAGAACTATCTTGAGATGGGCTTTGCAGAGATAAATAATTCCTAGAGCATGGCATGAAGGTAAAATAATTGCAAGAGCTTTCAGAGAGTTTGAATCCAATTAATGTGTCATAAGAAATTATTTCCAGCCTTGTCAGCCATTTTAAACTTATCTGCCATCTGTTAAAGCAACCTAAATTCTTTGGGTAGACTGCTAATCAGGAAACCAGCGCTTTGTACCTATTTCCTCACTCTGCACTTTGCCTGCCCCAGCAGGCTGGCAGAGATTTCCCCTTTATGAGGACTGCAGATGGGCAAGAGGCAGGAGGGAGAGTGAGAAATCCTAAAAATCCCTCTAAAGCTGTGAACCCAGCATAAATATCAGGAAAGGAAGAAAGGTACGAGCCATTCCGTGTCATCTATGAGACACAGGCAGAACAGGTAGTCCCAGGGAAATATCTCACTTTTTTAGTCAACCAAAATCTTACTGTTGTACTTAGAGAAACTGAACTTACGACACTTAGGGACAAATCCACACCTTGCTGAGATGCTCTGAAAGATTACAGAGGCAGAGGATCTGTGTGTGAGCAGAGCACCTAACATGTCTAGCTGAAAACAGTGGCCATTGACTTTGCCATAAGCCTCTCTCAAACACTCAGAGGTGGCCTCTTGCCCTGACTGTCCCCTTGGTAGCATCAACCCCCAGGAGTAGAATCACAGCACACAGGTGGATGACAGGACATGCTCAGTGAAACATATGCTCATCCTACTCCTGTCCTGTGTTCTGCATCTGTATTTCCGTATTTTTTTGTGTATTTTCAGTTCATCTGCAGTGACTGCCTTTGGGTAGATTCTAAGTAGGCTGATATTTATCACCTTACAAAGCCACAGCTTCTTTCTGTTTTGGTGTCACGTAGGAGATCAGCTTTAACACTGTATAGAGAATGTCTAGAAGTCCTCTGTGTTTCCAGGTTTTCTATGAGCGTGTATTATGAGATGGCTGAGTGCCCCAAGCACTTTGATTTCTCTTTTCCTCCTGCAGATTGTCGATGGCAAACTGTGGTTCCAGTTGGACTGTGGAAGTGGCCCGGGAATCCTGGGAATTTCTGGCAGGGCCGTTAATGATGGAAGCTGGCATTCTGTCTTCCTGGAGCTAAATCGCAATTTCACCAGCTTGTCCCTGGACGACAGCTACGTGGAGCGCCGCAAAGCCCCCCTCTATTTCCAGACTCTGGGCACGGACAGCTCGGTCTACTTCGGCGCCCAGGTCCAAGTGGATAACGTCCGCAGCCTGACGGACAAGAGAACAACGCAGGTCTTGAGCGGCTTTCAGGGCTGCCTGGATTCCGTTGTCCTCAATAACAACGAGCTGCCGCTCCAAAACAAGCGCAGCAGCTTTGCAGAAGTGGTTGGCCTGACGGAATTGAAGCTTGGCTGCGTCCTCTACCCCGATGCCTGCGAGAGGCATCCCTGCCAGAACGGCGGCACCTGTACCAGCGTGCCATCTGGTGGTAAATACTCCGTATTGCTTTGTGGGTTTGCTGCACAACTTGCTTTCTTCCCCCCTCCACCCCTCCCATTCTCCCCCACCACCCATTTTTCCTCTACAATTTATGGCCAGAGATGTTTTTATGCAGCAATGTGCTTGAAAAATCTGATGAAGTCTATAAAACTCTGATAGGTATTGCAAATTGTGTAAAAGCTGTTTGCTCTATAAATAATGGTGAAATGGTGCCCCTTCTCATTGCATTAGTGTTCCAGGAGGAAATTGATTTATTGGCTGTTAGGATAAAACTATTTCTATAGAAACCAATAGAATTACAATTACTTTAATGCTCAGCTGGATTTTTCAGGATCTATTTACAGCATTGAAGGCTGTACAGAAAGATGGTGATTTCCAACATCCCTCCCCAGATGCAATGACACTGTTGTCATTCTCTGTTTCTGAAGCTGTCACAAATAATTACTGAGCTGTCCACAAACACCTTGGTCCCCGTGTGAGGGAGTAATTTGATTACGTGTCTGCATGGAAAATAACAAGTCCAACCCATTGTACCCCCCCCCAGAAGTGTATTTTACAGCTTCCTCAGAGGCCCGAGTGCTTCAAGGTGTAAGTAATATTATCCAAAGGTTAAAGGGCATTGATTTAAACTGTGGTTGTGTTGGAGTTTCCTATCCAGTGGTTACACGGTGGCTTGTGTGACTCTGTGCCAGTGACCTACTACCCAGTAATGTAGTGCAGAGACCAGAAGAACAGTCAGCATCTTAGCAGGAAAAAAGCAAATGGCATATGTGTAGGACCTCTTCTTCAGGACTATTCTGCCTCTGCAGTGTACAGGTTTCCCCTCCAGTTCCCACATTGCATTAGCAGGAAGCATTCCTCATTTTTTCTGGCAGAATAAAACTTCTGCCAAAAAGGAGGATGGTCAGCAGAGAGATCTTCTGCAAATTTGAGAGCTTTCCATCCACTTATTTTCAGTGGTTTTGGTCATGGTTTCCTAGGGAAGTTCCCACTATTTTGTTTGTTTGTTTGTTTTTGTTTTTTTGTTGGGGTGGGGGAGTCATTTAAGCACTGTCCAGGGTTTTCAGATTTACTGAGTCCATGTAGTTCCCTTGTATCTATTCTGATTCTATTTTTTATTGTTTCAAGCTTTGTTCTCATATTTCCTTTTTTATCACCTTCTCCCCAGTAGATTTTTCAAAACTTTAGGAATTTTACAACAGTTTAGTTTTCAGGGCTGGAACCTGGTGAGATCTGAGCAAACCTGTCAGGCAGAAGCTTCTCACTTAGATAACCCTGCCCTTATAGAGAAAGCCTGACAATGTGGATTTTCTGATGCTGAGATAACTTAGGTAGCATCTCCTCTGGATCCTTGGCTTTGATCCAGCCACCTCTTTTCCCATGGCAGGGCAAAGGTTATGTCAGGGCTTTGCTGTTGGTGGAAAGAGATGAGAGAATTGTAGGGGGGAATGAAACGAAGCACTGGCAGGCTAGGACTGGCAGCACAAGAACAAATCTTGCTGCTTGTGTGTGTTGTTAAGAATCTTTATTTACTAAGGAAAGGAAAGAAAGCGAGTATCCACAACAAGGGCAAAAGAAAATCGTTCGGAGGCAGAAGGATGCTGCAGCCACTGAGACAACTGCTAAGCAGAATTATCTAAATCCCTAGGAAATACTGCTGTAATATCTACATGAACATAACATGGCTTGGATTCAGAGTCCATACTTATTACATGAGGTTAACCATTTGCCAAGCAAGCATTCTAGGAAGCATGAGAACAACTCCTTCTATTGATTTTATATGAGTCTATTTACAGTATTGCTCAGCAATCTTGTGATGAGTAAATTGAAACCTTTCTAACAAAACACTTTCCAGTAATTATTTTTTTTCCCAGTGCCACGTGGATGCCAATTCAAACTGAGGGGAGAAACACTGAAGACTGAACCCATTTTTAACTGGAATGGCAAGCACCATTTTCATGTCAGCATAATTCCCGTCTGGAAAGCAGTCATGGAACAAATATAACTTGCCTGCGTTCCTGCCTCAGCAAGGGGGCACGTGCCCTGCGGGATCTTTCGGCTGCCTGCCACTAAAAAATCTGTTTGCTGTTTTTACTGCCTCAGCAGTGTGTGTAAATAAAGGATTGTTATAAAGCCATAATTCCAGCGCAATGGGCCCTGACTGTACCTCCATGGTTCTGCAGCGCAGCCCTCAAGGAGAAGGCACAGGCATTTTTTTTTCACAAGGCAAAGTGGTTCTCTTGTTATGGTCCCCCATATGCAAAAGGGCCACATACTTAAATTCCATAGAGTGGAGATCCCAACAGCATTGCAAATGCTAGTTGTGGAGTCACAAACTGCAGTGTGCATTTAGGAATAATTAGCCATTTTATTCTGTGAGGTGGATGTTAACAGCTGACTTTCATTTGAAATATTAAACCAAAAATGTCATAACTCTTCATTTTATCTTAAGCAAGAAAATGGCAGCTACTTTCTTTTTTTTTGGTAGGAAGAAGCACTAAAAATATATATCCTGTAAAGGTCTTTTTCCCAATCCCAAGGGCATTTAGTAGCATCAGGATCTCCTAACTATATATATGGTATTATGCTCCTATTAAAGTTTATGGAGAATAATGCTCTTTTTTTGTAAACAGGGAATATTTGGTATAATTATAGAATTTGTTTTAACAAACAAATCTTCTAATTTGAATTTTACAGTGCAAATTTCATACACTGTTAGCATGCTTTTTCTTACAAAAACCCTGCTGTGCTTTACAATGAAATTAAGAGAAAGAAAAAGAAAGCTCAGGTTTACAGCTAAATTTAAAAGAAAACAGTCAAGCAAAGTTACCCAACAGTGTAACATGAAAGAGTTGCTGGCTACATGCTAGAAATCAAAGAGGCCATGTCTAATTAACATAAAATTTGCATAAATCGATCATCTAAAACACAAACCTTGATAATGGTATTCCTGTTGTGAGATCTTCCTTTCGATGGAAATGCCCACTGCTGATCACCATTGATAAAAAGCTGCCTCTGATTACCTTGCACTTCATCCTGCAGTTATGGGAATGCGGTAGTATCGTGTCCTTGTTTGGAGAATTGCTAAAGTGCTGCTTTATGTGCACTGGGAGCATGTCCACACTGCTGCTAGTGGGGTTCATCTGGGGAAATCCACAGCAACTTCGAAGCGCTTGGCTCGGGGACAGTGCTGTGCTGGGGCTGCTGGCAAAGGTGTTGCCCTAAGAGGAGAGTCAGTGACCTGTGCTGGCTCTTGCTGTCTGACCCCACTGCATATTGGACAGGACAAAATGGGAAACAGCCTGCAGGAGAAAGCATAGAATACTCAGGGCTCCAAGACACCACTAAGAATACAGGGAAACCTCCCTTCTTTCAAAATCAAGTATATGGGCCAGCAGAAAGCAACGGTGACATGAACCTCTGGTTGCACTTCTGTCTTTCCATGGATCCAAATCAATTCCTGTGGCAGCAGTATATGCCCTGCATTGTTGATGGTTAAAGTGAGGGTACTGCATGTTCAGGGACCCTGCAGGCTGGGAAAGGGGCGAGGGCACTCACCAGGTTTGACAGCTCAGGAGACTCCTAGCAGAAAAAGACTTCTGCTATAGATGGCTTTAGAACAGTTTTCGTAGAGACACTGGAAACCACAGCCCTGAAGTACAGGCCACATTATTCCAGACTTTTCAGTCCCTACCCATAAACGTGGGTCAATAAAACTATTTTTAAAGAAAGTTGCTACCACTTTGAAAGCTGACAAACAGCATGACTTTCAGAGACAGCTTGGCTCTTTGGACTGAAATTTCCCAAGAAAATGCAACCAAGTGTTTAAAGTGTGGTTAAGCTATAAGCTGCTGAATACGAGATCTTAAAATGGGGAATGTCACACAACCTTAATAATAGAGTGGCCTTACCAGGTCTGCCAATAGAAAATGTATGTTTATCTGCATGAATAACAACATGAGCAATCACAGCAATAGGAAGGTTTACTGTAATCACATCTGAACACTGTGCCAAGCTTTTCAACCACAGAGAGAAACCTCGTGCTTCTAAAGCCTGCAATTATAAGTATAGTTACTTCCTTTTAATTTGATCAGTTCTCTATACATCTGGATTTAATTGAAGTAAATGGTTTATATGAGTAGGCAATTTTATTTGAACATGAAACATTTGAGCAGAAGTATCTCCTGAGTCAAGGACTGTGGGCAAAGTGTGAGGACAGAAAATAATTGCTTTCCCCTCTCCTCTATTTTTTTTTTTCTTCTTCTTTTTTTTTTTATTTGTTTTTGCTTGATTATTTTTTTTTGGGGGGGGGTTTAACTAACAGATTTAAATCCAGAAAGAGGAGAAAATGCAACCTGGCACTTAAATGGTAGTTTTAATATATTTTTTTTAGAGCATGTTGGTGGCATTAACTCACAAATGTTTTTGAGAAATAGGTAGTTCCTAAGAATGACATCAGGGAAAAATGGGTCTATTAATACCGTAGTGATGAACTGACCTGCTCTTACTTATGTTCTTGATCTTGTTTTTTCTCACACACGTAAAACTGAATGCTGTAATGTGAGAATACCAAATGCACAACAGTTAACTTCTTAAAAGTTTAGAAATTTGGGGAGTTTTACTCTTCTTTTTTATAGCTACACTTTTAGACATCTGGACTCTAATTCTCAGATTCAAAGAACATACATGCCAATCCTTTCATAGAAAGCACTGGTTTAACAAAACTGAGGGTAAATTTCATACAAACTAGTGGCAAGAGGCAGTAATCTGTTTGAAGACAGATAAATCTGAAGCAGCAGGAATATGTATGGCTGAAGAGTACACAGCTCTTGAAGGTGGCCTGGTATGTCTGTAAACATCCCAAAATACAGATGCTGGGAGAGGTCCTCTTTACCTTCAGTTCTTCTCACCAGTTAACTTGCCATAAAGTGCCATGTGAGCAAGGCCAAGGGCAGGCCTGTTTCTGGACATGGAGTTTGTCAGGTCTAGCTGCCCAGCAGGGAAAGAAACTACATGTGAAGATCAAATGCAAAAGCCAAAGAACGTAAAGATAAAAGCCAGCTCCTCTTGCATGACATACATAGAAACAGGAGCATACACATGTTCAAAAAAATAATTGGCAGCAGCTCAGAGCATCTTCTTTAATAAAGCCAAGTAAACCTGAGGATAGAAAGGCATTCAGATGCTCAGGCTGGCAGTGCTGCCAGCAGACACATCACTGTGTAGCAGCATCCCATCTGCTGAGGGCACCATGCCCACGTTTGGCCTCTGACTCTGCTCATTAAGTACCAAGTAAACATAGGTACAGGCAGGAGGCCTGTGTAGTGTCCTTGCTTACAGCATGGTGCTCTTTGGTAAGGACTGGGCTGAAAAAACCCTATTCCTCTGACCAGGGGTGTGCCAATAAGGCAGGAAGAGAAGCTGTTGGAATCAAAGTGAGAAGGTGAGACTCAGCTATGTAGAGGGGACTCAGATTAGTGGAGGCGAATGAGAGAAGCCTTATGAAACAATTGGAAAGCCCAGGAGTATATGCAAGCAGGCCAGGGCTATGTCTGCTTACTGGTTTAGGCCACAAATGAGTTTTTATGTGAATCTTCTGACCATCCCCTCTCACTGTGCTTTGCTTCCTGATATGAAGAGGTGAGGTTTTGAAGGACAGGACCAGGCTTCTCTCTGGATGGCACTGAGCTGGAAGATGTGCACCAAGAAAGAAGCTAACATGACCCTAGAGCCCTGACATGTGCACTGAGGGTGCTGGGTGCTCAGCACCAGCTGTTTTGCTCCACAGACCCAATGCCATTGCTCTGCAGGGCTTGCTAATGTAGATATAGCCTGAAAGATCTGTATCGTTGCTTACAGTTTGCTGTTGCTCTTAGGTCAGCTGTTGATACAGACTATTGTGTCACATGCTGAGGGGTGCTGTGGTCCCACCCCAGCAGCACTGCAGATGTGTTTACCAGAGCTTTTTATCTTTTATTCCCTGGTTCCCTCTGAAGAAATACAGTGGTGACATCACAAAATTTGCAGCCTTGGAGAATGCAGATGAACATTTTCCAGCATCAGTGTGCAGAATTAAATATTCGTATCTCTTGGAGGGAACCCAGATGAACTGTATGATCTTAAATGTTAATGAATTTCCAAGACTTTCAGTGCCTTCATTGTGAACAGATGCAAGCCCTAGATTGCTTGAAAGGGTTTTTTCATCCCCTGCTGAGAGGACAGGGCATTTCGCCTTTTCTCCAGCTATGTTGTCTTCAGACATGGAAAGTTTGTTTATTGTTCTTGTGCTAAATGTAAAATGGATAGGAATAAATGCATGATACGTTACCTGAATATTAAGTTAAAAGTGTAATAAAAACTCTTTGTTAGATCCAGGATGCACTCCTGACCAAAAGGGTTTACTTTAGGATTGCATTTTTTCCATGGCATTGTGGCTTCAATGGACAGTACTGGGCAAAATTACAGCCTCTGCTGAGAGGTTTGGAGAAGCATAAAAGGCCTGGCAGGTCTTCTAGCTGGGTCGATAGATGCTGTGTACTGAGCCATCGTATCAGCTCTTCACTTCCCTTCTTTATGAATTTCAACATATGCTTTGCTGAGTTGGAGACCTCACGGGTGAGTGCTCTGCAGCTCTGAGCATGTGTGTCATGGGGAAGTGCTGTGCCTTTTGCCAGTGGCTTGGAGTTGACAGATGTATAGCAAATGAAAAATCAGTGATAAATATTGTAATTTAAAACTGTCTTGTTTTATTGCCTTTTTTATTTCTAAATTTGATGCCCAGACTTAGAATCTATACTTAATACTTTAGTCTTCTAGTATCTAGTATCTGACTGTGTTGCACCATCATTAAATCAAATACAGTAAAAACTGTAGACTTTCAGAAACACACTTTTCATTTTGGTCTTGTTCATATGTTGCCCAACAGGGCTCTGACCCATCCAGAGCATTCAGTTTCAACTCCTCTTACTATCAAATGTTAATAGAAGCTAGAGCATCTTTAATATAAACAATAAGCAGCAGTATTAATTAATAAATCCATGTTCCTTTTATAGCTAGTGGTAAAGGGTTCGGGTTTTGGTTTATTTTTTACCAAATGAATATTTCTTCAGTTTTTCTGCAGTGAATGAATGCAACAGAATATGTTACAGACTGAGAATCTAGAACTTAATCAGGTTAATCAAACAGAAGATGTGAAAATAAGGTGATTCAAAAGTGATTAAAAATGGTTAGCAAGTAGTAACTTCAGTACAGAAAGTCTGGGGTTTTTTAAAGTAATTTTAAAGTTATGTAGGATTAAAATATCAGTTAGCATATCTATTCTGCTATTTATAAGGCAACAGATTTGTTTATGAATAAAATGTGTTATATTTGAATTGAACATGTTTATTTCACTTAAACTTATTGAGGCCATAAAATATATAAAACATTAGTACAAATTTTTGAACTATAGATGTCACTGTTCAGTCGTAAAATGAAGCACTGAAAGAGCCTTATTTATTCACTCTTGTGATTTCTACCTACGGTATTTCTAGATCAGCTACTTTGTAAAGTGACAGTAAATCTTTCATAGGGATGGCATCAAAATGCAATGCCTGGTGCAGTCACAGTTTTATATCTCTTCAGTCCCAGGTTTCTACAGCTCCAGAAAGTTGTTCAGACTGTCCAAGTGAGATCTGTATAAATCACAGAAAAATTATCCTATCTCACTAATACCCACCAAATATGATCCTTTCTAGGAATCTCCAAAGTTGAATAATTTCTCTTCTAAACCTTGCAACCTTGAAAACAGCAATGCTTCAATGCTTCTATCTCCTTTCTTGTAGCAGGGCAATGAAAGAGCATGATATTTGAGTATCTGTTTTGTTTTTCTTCGGTTAAGTAGGATTGGACTCTTGACTGAATACACCAGCAAGTCGGGTTCCAAATTTGTTCTTTAAAGCCTGTCCTCATGAAAGAATTCAATTAGAGTAACTGAACAAGGCAAATTGAACCCTATAGGGCATAAAAGATGTGGGATTCTTAATGCAAAATTGCTTTTGCTTCTTGCCTCCACTGGGCTTTTCCATATTGTTTCTGTGAAATTATTTTCCTTGTAACTGTGCTGGAAATTCCTACCTTGTTTCCTGGAACAGTGGCTTTTAAAATAAGCATTTTCTTTTTCAGGTGTATAGATACCGATTTTTTCTTTTTAAATATGTTTATAAAGCGTACTCCCAAGGAATGGTATTTCAGCTGCATCAGCTTGATCTCTTGACATGAAATAGAGTTGCATTCAACCATTTCAGCACTAGCTCCAGCAGTATTAATGGTAGGAAGGTTCCTTGTTCCACTTAATATTCTCTGTTCAGTAAGTATGTGAAGCCCATAACTAGAGCTTGAACCTTTTTACACATTTGTTTGGGACATTTGGTTTATGTAAGTAGTTCTTTAAAAAATCAGCCCAAGTTTTTAACAGATGTCCAGGAAAATTTTACTACTTCAACAAGTCTCTTCTAGGAGTCTTTCCATCTCAGGGACTGCCTTAGCCATCTCGTGGCTTTCACAACTAGCCATCTCGTGGCTTTCACAACCTGCATGTTCCTTGCTCTTTCCAAGTGAAAAAACACATTTCAATATCCAGTTCACTACATGAAGACACACACTGCATTTCTTTGTGACCTTAAATAAAGTTTTATTAGTGATGTTATGCCATAAGAAATAACGAGGAGAGGGGGAAAGAAAAGAGATTTGTCATTCAATACTTGGCAGAGTGAACTGGTGGGTTCAAGAAATGTTTTTCACACTGATGTTGCTCCTCTGTTGGCAAGAAATGTGGAAGCAACACTTTGATCCCCTACAGGGTCCCCCTCCAGTTGATTGGAGTTATGTCTGCTGTATTGCAGCCGGTGATTAAATCAGTTTTTAATAGCACACACTGAACACGTTCAGCTCTGATTAGAGCTGACGTTGCCCAGGTCAGCTGGTATTATGAAGTTTATAGTTCATGCATGGATGATGTGCTTTATGAAAGCCGTAATTATCACTATTGAGTGTTTCGTTATTGTCACATCCCTACTGTGTTGTCCTTGTAAAAGGCAGATGTGGAAAAGCTCTCAGCTCACATTTATTCTTCAGTGAAGTCCTAAGTGGAGTGTGGGCTGCTGCTGTCAGCAATATGGTGTGCATTTTCAAAGATACTGACTGGGCCATCCTTAATCTGAAGTATTTCTTGTGACCAAAGTTGGGCATAGATGGCATTTATTCTTCTCTGAATTATGAAGATCAGGTCTGGGCTGCAGTGCTTCCTTTGGTCCCTGGTTGTAGACATGAGCTTCCATTTTTTAGACATCTCCGATAAACCGACTCTTGACTGGCATTTGTGTGAATGACACAGACATACCAAAATGAGTATAAACATCCCCTTTCCCCCTCAGTACAAAATGTTTTTGGAGTAAAGTATCCGAAGAAGCCTTTGTTTCTAGAGAGATACAGTGGTAGGCTTCTGATTAATTTCTCTTGTGTCTCTCACCTTCCAGGCTACCAGTGCAATTGCCTCTCCCAGTTTACAGGAAGGAATTGTGAGTCAGAAATCACGGCCTGCTTCCCAAATCCCTGCCGGAATGGAGGATCATGTGATCCCATTGGCAACTCATTCATCTGCAGCTGCAAAAATGGCCTGACAGGAGTAACGTAAGTGACCTTCTCCAGGTGGGCAACAGGAGCTTTTCAGTTCAGCAGCAGTGGGATTTTTTATCAGACATTTTGACCCAAAAGCTATGATTCACTGAGCAAAAAATAACCCAAAACTTAGTGCTTATTTTGAGTCTGCTAATGACATCTGAAAAATACATGAAACTAGCATGTTCAGAAATGCTTTTCTGAACTTGGCCTCCTGAATTATTATTTCAGGATGCTATCTCCAGACAGTTTTCACTGAGATATGCACACCCGAATGTTAGAGGCTTTTTGAGCAATCCCATAAAGTCTGTAGAAGCTGCTATATAATCTTTTTTTTGGAAAATTGATCAATTATTTTGTCACCTTAGCCTTGACATAAAAGCCTAATTTATTGCCTTAGTTTCTTAAAATCCTAGGCTTGATCATAGATTAGGTGTAGAAACAGAAAATCCCCTGACTTGCCCATGAGCATTCTTTTTTTTCTCATCTAGTTTGTCTACCCTTTGTACTTTTTGCTTTGCCTTTTTAAAAATATCTTCTTCTTTCCAATTATCTTACTAAAGTTCCTGTTCTTTCCCCCCCACACACTTCTCTAATAATTGCTCATTTTATCTCCAGCCCAAAATAATTTTAGTCACTCAGTATATCCTCCTCTTCTCTTATAATAAATACTCTGATTTTTTAACTGTATTTTTTCTCATCCATTTTCTTCTTGAATCCTCCTAATATTTTGCATTGAATCCCTTAGGATGGTCTAAAACCAATGTAAAAAGACTGAGATTCTCTATTACATTCAACGAGCATCATTAGGGTCTTAGCCTCTTTCTATCAGATGCTTTAAACTCTTATTTCTTTTGATGTTTTCATGTTATTGTCTTAAAAAGCCATGGAATGGTTGTGGAAAAAAATAAATGCCATTGAATAGCATGATAATAATGTCATTTGCAAAGCACCAGCAAGGTGTTAATGGTATCACTTCACAGAATCACAGAGTGGTCAGGGTTGGAACTGACCTCTGAAGATCATCCAATCCAAGCCCCCTGCAAGATCACCAACAGTAACATGTCCAGACAGGTTTTTAATGTCTCCAGGGAAGGAGACTACAACCTCTCTGGGCAGCCTGTTCCAGTGCTCTGTTACCCTCACAGTAAAGTCTTTCCTTATGTTTAACTTGCATCTTCTGTGCTTCTGTTTGTGCCCATTGCCCCTTCCCCTGTCATTGGATGCTGCCTAAAAGAGACTGGACCCATCCTCCTGACAACCGCCCTTTAGATATGTGTTGATGAGATTCCCCCCTCAGTCTCCTCCAGGCTAAATAGACCCAGCTCTCTCAGCCTTTCCTCACTTTGACAAGAGAAGTCATCATGTATTACCTGGGGTGTTTGTTAGGCATTCTCCAAACTCTCTTTTTCTTCTTTTAAGGTGTGAAGAAGACATCAATGAGTGTGAAAGAGAAGAATGTGAAAATGGTGGCTCCTGTGTCAACATATTTGGTTCATTTTTGTGTAACTGCACCCCTGGCTATGTGGGGCAATACTGCGGTCTCCGCCCCGTGGTGGTTCCCAACATACAAGCTGGGCATTCATACGTCGGCAAGGAGGAGCTGATAGGAATCGCCGTGGTCCTCTTTGTCATATTTCTGTTGATCGTCCTCTTTATTGTTTTTCGCAAGAAAGTTTTCAGGAAGAACTATTCCCGCAACAACATCACGCTGGTACAGGACCCGGCTACTGCCGCCCTGCTCAACAAGAGCAACGGCATCCAGTTCAAGAACATCAGGAGCAGCGGGGACAGCAGAAATATCTACCAAGAGGTTGGGCCTCCTCAGGTCCCAGTGAGGCCAATGGCCTATACCCCGTGCTTCCAGAGCGACTCGAGGAATAACCTGGACAAGATAGTGGATGGGCTTGGCGTGGAGCACCAGGAGATGACGACGTTTCATCCCGAGTCCCCTCGAATACTGACGGCCCGGCGGGGGGTGGTGGTGTGCAGCGTCGCTCCAAACCTCCCCGCTGTGTCTCCCTGTCGCTCTGACTGTGACTCCATCAGGAAGAGCACCTGGGATGCTGGGTTGGAAAGTAAGTATCACCTCTTGCTGCTCTTAACTCTTCCTTGCCATAGGTAATGCTTGCCTTCAGGGTACAGCAGGTACAGTGGCACAGGTACTCTTTATCCTCCAGCCTTATACACTTAAAATTGTGAAGTTTCTCCAAGAAGAGATTTGGTTTAATTTTGAAAGAATATAATTAGTGGTAGGCATGTGAGACCTCTACTTCTATGTATGACTGAATGCATTTATTTCGCTTGTTAAGAACGCACATATGAGTAGGTGCTCTGAGTGTTACTTCTTCAAGTGATACAATGCCATCATCTTTCTCTTGAAAAAAATAATTTGGGGCAGAATTTTCAAATATAAACTCTGCTAGGTTTGTGCAGTTTGTCTCCCAAGGGAATTAACATCAAAAACTGCTTTAAGAAGCAATCCTGTTTTGTAATGGGGACAAATGAACTAATATTTTCTGCTTCCAGTGTCTATGAAATCAAGCAGAAAATCATGCACTAAGTACAGGATCACCTTTTCAGGCCATTGCCTTCCCATCCACATTCAGTATCAGAGTCATCATGGAATTTCTTGTCCCCATTATTACTCTATTTGTTCTCTGATGGTTTCTCATCTGGTAACACAGTGCCCCATCCATTCCTGAAGAAGTTGCTGGAGATACCAGAAACTTCACATATTGTGTCATAGCAGGAAATACCAGTTTGCTGGGACAGAGCTGTGGCTCTACCTTGTATATCCTTGCAGGGCAGAACATGTCATATGGACCGGGAGATGTTTGCTTCAGCATATGAGGGGGGTTTATGATGGTTTTCCTTTTAGTAGTTTTTTTCTATTCATCTTCAATCCCATTGCAACACAGCTTTAGCCGAAACTGTCAAATAAAACTACATGATCAACAAACTTCATATATTTAGGCAATGGAAACTGAGGAATAGAGAGAGGAATCTGGTACTGCCTCAGATCTATACCCTGACATGCACTTTTCCATCTAAGGCAGCTCACTGGCTAACGTCTTCTAATGAAAAACAGGAATACGTTTTAAAATCTTTGGGCTGTATTTCACAATTGTGTTGTGGTTGACCTTTTTAACCATTAAATACAGTTTTGCTGATTGGAAGCATCAGACCCCATACATGCTCTGTTCTGTAGTCTCCTGGGTGTTTCTGCCACAGATGCTGCTGGTATCTGTGTGACTTTCTGCACAGCATGAGGCAACACCATGGAGACAGACCTCAGCTGTCAGGGAGTGTGAAGCAGTGCAGCTTCATTACTGCAGTACTCGCTCAATCTAGTACATGCCCTACTTCTCAGCAGGTGCAAATCAACTGCTTCCATGAGGAGATGCCCCGTGCTTGGTAGAAATAACTACAGCTAGCAGGTGGAGACCTGTACTTAGTGTTTGCAGCACATGAGCTTGATCATTGGTGATTAGCTCAGGTATCTATCTTAGTGTTTACTATGGAGTATAACTTTTCATGTTTCTTATCTCTCATACAATGTGCAGTTGAGTGTGTTTATTAATGTGTGTTTAATTACATAGGAATTTATATCACAGGCTGCAGTTACATTTTTTAACTGTAGAAGAGTTGTCAAGACTGAATGTGCCTCAAGAAAAGCAATGTATATTGAAGCATAATGATAGACTAATGTAATGGTTAAGGTTGGAAGGGACCTTAAAGATCATCAGGTTCCAACCTCCCTGCTATGAGCAGGGACACCTCACACTAGACCAGGCTGCACAAAGCCTCATCCAACCTGGCCTTGAACACTTCCAGGGAGGGGGCATCAGAAACCTCCCTGGGAAACCTATTCCAGCACCTTATGACCCTCATGATGAAGAATTTCCTCCTGATGTCTAATCTAAATTCACCCACTTTTAGTTTAATATATTATGTGTCAGTGGTAGAGCCATTAAAATCTGATCCAAATGCCACCAATAGAAATAAAAAGATGCCAAATAACTTCCTTGAGCATTGAATGAGCCTTTATGATTCTCTCAAATTAGGAAATTAACAGAAAAGATTAATGTAACTGTAATCTCTTGTATAAATGTTTATACCATGTTTTTAAAGTAATTTTGTTTGCTGCTGAGACTACATGGCATCTAAAAAGGCAACACTGGATACAGACATTTTGTCCTTGATTACAGTGGTGTCAGCCACTTGGAAGACTCTTCGGGCTTCAAAGACTCCAAAGGTCTAGGTATCTTCATCAGTTGCCTCCTTGACTAATAGGTAATTTTCTCTGTCTGAAGGAAATGTATTCTGACAAAATAATAGAAGGCTACTTGTTGGTAGAATTTAAATGACTGTGGTATAAATAGACAAATGTGCATACCTAGAGGGTATAA
Source organism: Apus apus (assembly GCF_020740795.1). Lineage (NCBI taxonomy): Eukaryota > Metazoa > Chordata > Aves > Apodiformes > Apodidae > Apus > Apus apus. Next base: position 10,446,885 of record NC_067282.1, read on the forward strand.
TTTTGCTTTTTTTTTGCTGTCAATGAAGGTAAAGGGGTTGATGACGCTGAAGAAGTGACCTGTTTTTCAGGAAGTAATAAAGGCAGCAACTCTGAAGTACAGTCACTCAGCTCCTTCCAGTCTGATTCTGGTGATGATAATGGTAAGAAATCATTTTATCTGTGTTATGCTGGGGACAAAGCTACTCAACTGTCTTTCTGATATTATTAAAAAACATCTAGGGGATGTCTAGAATTGCTTTGATGATGCAAAAAGTCAGAAAGTCCTGGGTTCAAAGCCTCACTTCGTGTCCATTTTTTAAGTTATAGGAATGCAATTCAAATCTTACTTATTGGAGTTTTACAGTGAATTAGAGGCATGATAAAGCTGAGTCATGTTGCCAAGATATAAGTTGCAGAGGTAACTGTAGAATTTCTCTCATTTCCCCTCTTGGAAATGTCCTCCTCTTGGAAAAGGAGGACTTTCATGTTTCAGCGGTTTGCCAGGTCTCATTCATGGTGCCAACAAAACTCCTCTGGTGCTCAGAAGCAGCAATGAGTGGATGAGCCAGGCAGTGGTGGCTTGGCCACTCCCTGGCACTCACAGCTCAGCAAACAACAGAGCACTATTAAATCCTTGCTTGGTGCATGTTCATTGCCTGCTCTCATGTCCTACATCATTATCTCAGTGGGTGATGTGGGCAGTGCCATACACAGCCTGAAAGAAGCCAACAGAGTCAGAGCAAACCTTTGTTCTGCAGCCCATGGATGTTGAGCAGAGGGTCTGAGAAAAGGCAAGATGTTTCTGCCAGGGAGGGATGATGGATGTCAGAGAAGCCTCATTCAGATACACAGAAAAAGAAATTGCACTTCATTTCCTCAGCCACCAGTTAATGAACTGCCTGGAGACTCAGTTCCTCAGTCATGTCATGCAGCTCTTCCCTAGATACTCCTAAATGTTGAAAAAAGCACTTAAAGAGAAGTGCACGTGCAGTTCCTTTTGGTTCAGCTGTGACTGAAGCATCATGAGGATTTTTGTCAAGCTTCTCAGTGCTTTGCTGCCCCTGGATCCCAGAAAAAAACCCTTTCATGATTTTTAGAATAATTACTAGAATTATTATTTTATTAATATATATTTATGTTATAATTGCCTCTAGTGTAATCATTCAGGTGACCATTTATTGTATGTGCTTACTTTTTATATCTCCCAAATTCTAATTAGGCTTTTCAAGCCTCTGATCCTGCCCCCATTTAAATCAGTGACACGCTAACCACTGAAGCTGGATCGGACTTTCTGTGTCCGCCCACTTTTTATGAAAATTGCATTTAAAATATGGCCTTTAGAGATAACAATTCTAGTTCAGGGTTTAAACGAATCTGGGAGAATGAAAGAAGAAACTTAAATCATCTGAGGCGTTTTGCAGGGGTCAATGCAAGAATGCACGTTCAGGTTTTTGCAGCAGCAGGGGAGGGTTGCAGTGAAAGACCCTAAAATATACATTCAGGCATAAGTAAGCATATACATGCTGACATAAATGTACATAAGACCTAATGGGTACCCCTCTTGAAGCCATAAATCCTTCCCCTTCCTGTCATTTTAATTCTGATAGAATAGCCCTACACTGTTCAGTTTGTACCAGGCGCAGGCAGCCTCCACTCACCTTCTCCACAGTGCTTGGATCTTTCTCTTGCTGGGTCAAATAGGGGTTGTGTCACCATGCAGACTCTTCTTGGGTGTGATTTTGAGCCCATTTCTATTTTTTTCCCTTATTTATGCTGCATTTAAGTTGCTCAGCTCCCCTGGTCTTGATGAGAGTAGTTATTGGTATTTTTGTGATCAAAATTTAAAAAAATTTAATAGCCACAAATTTTAAAAAAAGTTTACCACTCTTAGAAATAGTATTTTGAGACCTCACCTGAAAGGCAAGTTACAGGTTTCCACGGTAAGCTATTTTGAATGAGGGGATGTGGCAAAAATGGATTTTTTTGTTACCATTTCACTGCAGCCCAATGGCTGGTTGTGCTGGGAGGGAAGTCCAAGAAACTGCTGTTGATGACATCAGTTTTTACCCAGTGAGCAATGCTGGATTTAGGTAATCCCTTGTGCTCAGCTGCAAGAGGTCGAAGTTTCCCTCACTTCCATAAACATGCTCTGCTCAGCTCCCAGCAGAGCCAGCCCTTAGTTGCAATTAAGACTGTGCTGGTCCTGATTTTTGACCTTTTGTTTTTCACTCCCAGTTGGTCTCCTCTTACAGTTTACTGCTGCCTTTCACCTGGTTTCCCAGCCATGCAGCAGCTAATTACATGGAGTCACCGATTTTTCCATAATGTTCAGTATGCGTTAGGCAATACAGATCTCCCTTGTACAATCACCAGTGCTGTTGATGGCATAAACATGCTCAACATAGACAGAGAACATGGTTTCTTTGGTTTGTCAAGGCTCTTTTTGCCAAGCCTTCACAAGGGCTGAGGAAATTTGATGAGATCCTTGATCCCATGCCTAAAATTTAACAAAGATTTTTAAATACTCAACATATCTTTGAATGGTACTAGTACTGTTAACATGTTTCTTGTGATCTCTAAGTCTGTTGGCTGTGTGAAATAAAAAAGTATGTCTTGCTTAACGTTTCTGGTGTTTGTCCTAGCTTGCTTCAAAGCAGTCAGGTTTCTCTGACAAAAGACTTTGTCTTAAAGACAAAGGGCAAGAGATGGATCCAGTATCCACTGAACCATAGCTTTCCCTGTGGTTTTGGTGGATATTATTGCAGGTCCTCCAAGGAGGGGGTGTTAGTTGGTCCAAAATGCACATCACTTAGAGGACCACACATTGTATGCCTGTTTGGCTCCATGTTCATCAAATGCATGGTCTATATTAATTATTTCAAGGGGAGAGTATGTTTTGGTAAAACACCTGCCAAGAACACACAAAGCATTTGTGAAAACATTCTGTCAAACACAGATCAAAATTTGAACCAAACCTACTTGAATGTGTCCTAATTATAGCAGTCCTGCTTAACATCCCAGAGGTATTACAGGGCACAGCACAAATAGTAAATAAGTAAAACATTCCTCTTAGGAAATATATGGAGCTTAGCACTGTTTTAGATGGTGTGATGGTCTAAAAGATAATGATCCCTTGGAGCACATGGCCTCTCTGGAGACCCTTCAGAAAGAATGAATTAGAAATTAGTGTCAGGTAGACAAGATACTGCCTTGGTTAATTGAATCAGCTGCCCAGTCTGCTTGAATTTATGAGCTGATACACATCATCCCATATGCCTTTGTGGAAATGCTGGTTGGGAATTTATCACCACTCTGAAAATGTATGGAATTATCTGAAATGAAACATCCTGCAACCCACTGCATAAATCATGCATGGGTCGGCAGCCTTTTTTTTTTCTTTTCCAATGTCAGTTCTGTCTGTTAGAGAGAATTTATTGTGGTAACTATATGATGCGTGTTTTAAATACTAACCTGACACTGTCCTTCCCCTCCCTTTATTTTCTGCTTTCCCTCCCCTGCAAGCTTCCATAGTGACTGTCATACAGCTTGTCAACAATGTAGTTGACACAATAGAAAATGAAGGTATTTAATTTTTTTTCTTTCTTGTTATGCAACAATGCTTCCTGTTTTCATTGTGAAACATTCCAGCAGAACCTCACTAATCCACACTGACCAGCAAACCAGTGGTGGGGATGGGGATTTGCAGATCAGCATGGTCACCAGCAAACACAGAAACACCAGAGGGATGTACCACAAAATATTTGTGGATAATTAGAGGTGGCAGAAAAGGTCATCATCCTCTTTTCTTCAAGTCAATGTTTTTGCTTGCTTATTCTCATTGCCTTCAGAGAGAATAGCATTAGGTTGATAATGGAGCCAAATGGTTGAGATTATCTGGCTGGGAAACAGAAGAAGATACAGGAAAGCTGTAAAGCATCCCAGGCTGCAGTAAAGCTGGGCTGTGCACTTCCAGCACGACCACGTGGAGAGGAGCAATGTGATGAGAGGCAGGTGGCTGGCTGTTCCCAAGTAACACAGTGTCAAATCAGAGATGTATAGACACAACTCCATGGATGCCAGGTCTCAAGGCCACCTCCCTGCCACTGCCTTTCTCCTGGGGTTGATGTGTCCATTGAACAGAGCATGGCAGTTGAGTCCAAGGATCCAGTACTCAGCTCTGCCACTGACCTTCTGGGTAATCTTTGGCACGTCATGTTACAAGTGAACTGGCTTCCATACCTGTAAAACAAGACTATCACGATTTCCCTCTTCTATAGAGCACTGAGGAAATGTGATGTGTCAAAGACAAACATTTATTTTCTTTATATACAATATTTATCTTATCCTCAGGAAAAATGTCAACTCAGTATCAAATAAGGTTATCCACAAGTCCAAAATTTCATCTGTCTTTAGCAAATTTAAGCCAGGTTTTGCAGACTTCAGGTAATCCAATTTGGATAATGCTTAAATATTATAAAGTAAATTATTTTTGTGAAATTACTGATTCTTTTTCTTGAGCCAGTGTCATGATAGTTTGGAGAAACACTTTTACTCCTTGCTAGTCATGGCACTTGAGTATTTGTCTATAGTATATTTACCAGTTTCCTGAAGTGTAAGAGTGCCATTCTTCTGGCTATCAAATAAAATGAATTAGCCAAGGTTAAATTGAAAAGAAAGTCCCAATCAAAAAAATAAGAAACTAATGCTGAAAAGAAAGCATAAACACTGGAAATGGCTTTGTCTTCCTAAAGGAAATCTTAAGCAAACACATGGGCTCCCCATCATGCTTTACAGGTCAGAAAAAGCTGCTCTGGCAGCAATTTCAAGAGGCTGTAAATTAAAATGCTTTGCCCATTTCCCAGTTCCTTATATGAGACTGGTAAGCCCCATGTGCTCTGCCACAGAGCTGGTGGTATCTGTGAATTGTTGTCTGCACCAGGGCTCCCATGGCCTGGCAGGCAGAAGAGCTGCCTGGAGCTGTGGGAGGATGGGGTTTCTTCCCCTGGGACCTGCCAGGGACTGTGCAAGTCAGCAAATTAGTGAGGTTCTCCTGGATCCTGAAACCACACAGCTCAGAGGGACCTGATGCATATTGTGTGCCATGTCATTACACTGACCAAAAGACAGCAAAATCCGCTTTACCAAAAAAAGGAAGTGAAGAAGAGTGGTTAGGGCCGGTTCAGGCACAGCTGCTAAACTACACTGCTCCTCACCCTGGGCTAACACAGAGCAGATAGAAAGCTGCTGTCTGTCTGAAGAGCTGATGAAGAAACCACCATCACCACATAAGCCATGTGGTGATAAGCAAGAGTAGTGTTGACAGATAGAAGCCTGGAGAATAGTCTGTCCTCATCTGTAGCTGAGCTCCAGAGGTTAAGTACTGTAATGGGTCTGTTTATCTGGCCCAACCTCCTCCAGCGGTGCAGCCCAGAGACCTTGCCCAGAGACTTCTTGCATGAAGCTCAATAACATGCAGATGAACAAGAGCATCTCATCTAGAAAACGCTGCAGCTTGTTCCCTGCTCTTGTTTCACATAAAACCTCTTTCCTTGCTCTCTCCCCCACCCCTGCACCCTCTCCATACTGGAATGCCTCCCTCCCCACCAGCGAGCATGGCAGTGCAGGTGGGATGTGGGTGTGGGGTTGCAGGGCATTGTAGCTGACAGCCCCATTAAATGGCTTTGTATTCTATTCTATTCAGGTTCTTATACCGTGCCCATCACCATGGTATCTGAGCCCAGGTGGGCCCAGATTTGTTTGAACCGGCCCTGAGAATGGTAGATTCTTATTTTTCTGTTTCAAAGTGAACAAGTGAGAGAGAAATGTATTTTGCAATTATAAACCGTAGAGATGGTGGATAGCCCTTTTTGTATTAAGAATTCCAGGTCTAATGTAATTCCATATCTGTTCAGTGAGGGTAAATAATTAAGATATGGTAGAAAAGGAATATAATACACATACTAATTTCTTTATGTATGCCTGTATTTGACTGGGCAAGCTTGTCTTGTATGCTAAAATAGATAATAATTAAAAATCCTATTAAAATGACAGAGGCAGCTGTACTTTAGAAATATGCATGCAGATTTGTATTTTCACATGTAATATTATGCTGGTAGCAAACTCTGAGTTACCAGTTTTTACTTTTCACTTTATATCTGACAGTGTCTGTTATGGATCAAGGACAGAACTACAACAGAGGTGATTTTTCTGAGATACTTTCTGCCTCTTGGACTGGGCTGGGGTGGGCAGGGCTCTGACTTGCTCTGTGTTTTTCTTGAACTGCTTCATGTGTCTTCTTTTGTTTGAGTTCTGTTGGGTTCAAATGCTGCATGGGAATGGCCAGGATATTTCAGGGTCTGGTTTTCAGTCAGTCAGATTATTTGCTTGCACACTTTCTTTCCTGAAACAAAGTCATTGGACGTGGAAGGGGAGACTCGAAGTTATACCACAAGCATGCTGACTTCATTTATAGATTTTGTCAAGTAGCTGTGAAAAGCATCAATTCAGAGATTTTTTGTAATTTTGGTGTCTTGGATTCATAGTTTCTAATACAGTCTAGTAACATCCTAAAAAGTAAAATGCCTGAGAGTGTCCATGTTTTGTTTCTTTGCTTGTTTGCATTGCAATACAATTTATTCTGCCCCCTGTCCCTCTGGTCAGAGCATGGCTGACCTGTGTCATGGCCTGGGCCGCATGCTGTGATTTGAACGTGCTGTGAGGACTAAGAGGCAAGTGCATGCAGGACTCCTTGTGCTCATTAGTGGCCCCATCCTAACAGAGTGCTGTGGTTCTCTTTCCTGCTGCAGCGTATCATTGGGATACCTCTGACTGGATGCCAAGTGCTCGCTTGTCTGACATTGAGGAAGTGCCCAATTTTGAGACAGCAGATGGAGGCTCGGCTCATCATGGCAGTACCAGAGAGCTGGAAACAGATTACTACCTTGGTGGCTACGACATTGACAGTGACTACCCTCCCCCTCACGAAGAGGAGTTTTTAACCCAGGACCAGTTACCCCCTCCTCTTCCAGAGGATTACCCGGACCAATATGAAACCCTCCCGCCCTCGCAGCCGCTCTCAATGGCAAGTACGCTCAGTCCCGACTGCAGGCGACGGCCACACTTCCACCCCAGCCAATACCTCCCTCCCCACCAGTTCCCCAACGAGACAGACACCACGGGGTCTCAGACTGGGAATGAATTTAGTACTTTTGCTGTTGGCCCAAGCCAGAACACAGAAAACATTAGTGCAGGTAAGATGCCCTTATCCTTGCACAATTCTCTAGATGCCTCCTCCTCAGATGTCTCGGCCAGCTGCGGCTTTGATGATTCCGAAGTAGCCATTAGTGACTATGAAAGCGTGGAGGAACTCAACCTAGAAAATGTTCACATTCCATTTCTGGAGACCCAGCATCAGACACAAGTGTAAAGGAAGCTCCCTTCTTCTTCTTCTTCCTCCTCTTGTTTCTTTGTTGGTTTTTGGTTTTTTGTAATTTGGTCCAATTAATAGTATAAATATTGAGAAGAGTTTTTTGCTGAAGGTGTATCTATATATATTGGGCAAGGCAAAAAAAAATACAGTATAACCCATTATTGACTTGTTCAGAAATGATACTGTATGTGCAGACACAAAGTGACCAATTGTGTTAAGTATTATACATCACAAAATTGTTACAGACAATCTGGAGAGTGTGAACCTTCTATTTATTACCAAGAGTAAAACTCATATTTTGAGGCAAGGGGGAAACAATAGTTGCTAAATAATTTCTGTCTCTCTCCCAAAGTTTTTTGTTTATTTGTTTCTTATTGTATTATTAAAAGTGTTACAGTGTTATGATCTCCTCACAGTATTAAGGAACTGGTATGAATCATTCCAAGTTGCATGGAGTTTTATGTCAATGAAAGAGTGAAAGTGATTGATTGCTGAGGCTGCTGTGTACGATGTGTCAGATGGCTGAAAAAACATCATTTACAGATTGACCTATCAAAGATAAGTGACCAATCATTTGTCCATAAATATTTATCTATACCTTTGTTTGTTACATAACATTTAATTCTACTTCATGTGCATATAGAGCAACATATTTACAGTGCATATTTACTCCAAATTGGCCTACTTTGCTTGCCATTTTTTAAAACCTTATGTCAGGTATGTATGCATAACTTCACCCACGAGGACTTTAGATATGTCAGAGTTTGGTTCAGTAGTGGCCCAGTTTTGTCCCAGATGCACATGCATGGCCTCTCTTGACATCTGAATGCAATGTGAACCTGTCTCTGAAAACACTGAGGAACATAACTGTCTACAAAGCATTCTGATTTTTTTGCAATTCCTTTCTTGGGCAAGCACCTCTTTAACAGTAGTCATCGTGCTACATTTATTGCTGTAAAATTATTTGCCATTAAGTTGCTTAGAATGTTGCTGTAATCTCAGATGGTTAGTTTAATGTCATTTGGCAAGTGTCCATCCTGCGAGTTTACGGGGTGAGTTCTCAGCTGCTGTAGAATGATACAGTTGGTGGAACCGCACGGATGGGCTGCACGCAAAGATCTGGCCATAGATTTTCCACTAGATATGTGATTTCTTAGGATTTGAGGACTTCCAAAGGTTGTTTGCAGGCTCCAGAATATTGTTGTGGAATGAGGAAAACCATGGCATCAGTATGCTTTTTACGCTTCCCTCCACCTGATGGGATTTGGCCCTCTGCCAATGTGGGATTTTCAGACAATGTATTAAAGCAGATTATACACATTCATTGCTCTCTGATATGAAAATGTTTTTACCACTGCATTTTACAGTGTCTGTATAACTGTCCTGGTTTGAGTGAATGTAGAGTGAATGTGAGTCCACAGTCTGCATTACTACTGGGGTTTCATCCATTCCTTCCATGGCATCATTCAGTCATTCTGAAACGCTATTTAATACATAAATCATTGTTATAGATGAATGAATTCATTAACAGGTCTCCTCTGCTGCTTTCCATCTCTTGGTCAAACATCTTAACCATATAGTTTCAGCAGTTTTATGCTAGGACATGTTCTTTACTGACTCAAGTTTCACCAAAATTAAATTGTAAGCCATTTCTTGGCATTGGAAACTGTTTATTCAGAAATTGTCCACAACACAAAAAAAATATTAATAGAATGTAATTTAAATAATTGCAGCTTGTAACACTTTTAATAAAACAGGATTCCTAAAATTCTTGGTGTAGGTACAGTATGTTGCTGCTTCCCTCCAATAGGTCAAATAGTTGTGAAAAAATTGGTGTAGATATTTTCTTTGGGATCATGCAGCAATTCTTCACTAGAAAACAGCTCATTATATGGGTGCATGAATAAATTGAACGAACTTCTAGAAAGACCATGTACTGCACATACAAGTGTTATCAAGTACTTGTCTGCAAATAGTTCCTGTCTGTTGAATATATGAATGTCACTTGGTCTTCTCGAAGTAAACAGGCTTCTGTGACAGTGATATATTCTGAATGTGCTCATGGTACATTTCAACCCCTTTTCCCTGCTTTTGCCCCCATGTTTTCAAGAACAAAAAAAAATAATAAGGAAATTTACATAGAGATTGCAAGGAAATGAGGGGTTTGCCAGTAAGCCATGAAATGGTTTGGCAAGCCTAGAGGCACAGATAGAGGATGACTTGAATTGTTCATGAAGTCCATGTTCAGGAAAGCAGAAGCAATTAGATTGATGTCTCCTCAAGAGTAGGAACATCTCAGTTTGAAAAACAAAGCTGCAAATGTAGCTGCACTTTTAAAGGTGGTAAGACTTTCTGAGAATGTAATACTCTTTTAGCATCAGGCTGCAGTTTACATGGGGTTTGCTCCTACTCAGTTTTGGTGTGAGATGTTTTTATTAATTATGCAATTAGTTCTGTTCAAGCCCCCAGCTAGTTACAAAGTGTACTTGGCACCTGTTTCCTGTAGTGAAAATTCTTGAGGAAGCCTCAGACACCAATATAAAAATTTTGCTGGGACATATCAAAAGTGTCATGAGAAGCCCATGGGAGCCTAGCAATTGTCAAACAAACAAACAAAAAAAAAAATCAAGTTTCTTACTAAGTTTATTGCCTCAGTAATATCTTGTTCATGGTGAGTTTTACTAGTAAAATATGCATAAATACAATGTATAGTACTTTTTCTGTTTTGATGTCGTTGCCATTTCATTTCACTTCACTGAACACCTGTTTGTTACAATGCTGTGGGGAAGGTGCCAAGGGTCACACGTTCAGCCTTTTCTGTTCCACTCATGATTTCTATGCCTCAGTAGCTCCTCCCTTCCAAATTGAATAGGCTAAATCTATCTTCAAACAGATGGTCCTCTGTGAATATTGGTACTTCTGTGGCCTTTCTGGTTTTGTTCTGGCTGTTTTTGATACTGATAAGACCTGAATGCAGATCTTGAGGTGAAATGCTTCTTAGGGAGTAAGATATTCATGCTAGCATCTCTCTTGTCAGACAAATTCAAACCATTTAATATTCTTTTTAATTACTGCTCTACATGAACAAGTAGTGACCTTCTAACCTGGAAACAACAACAAATTCATAACTTGATGTAAAAATTCGTGTTCGTATTATTCCATCCAACACAGAATTCTTTTTCTGTCATATGATGATCTTTATGATTGCTGCTGCTGTCATCGCCATGTGCCTGATTCTGTTAGAGCTTCCCCTCACATCTCTGCTTCTCCTGTGTGTCTGTATTTCAATTCACATTCCTGTAGATGGCTCCACTACACGGTATTTTCTTTCGGAAAAATCTGTAAGAGGGGAGACTTAATAAAGCACTTTTGAGTTTCAGTGGGTTATAACTTTTAGGATCGAGACAGTCTTTGCCTTTTGTAAAGAAACAGCAAGAGAAATAAGCAATTTGTTAAAATGCAAATACATGCTGGTGTGAGAAACCACTGACTTTGACAGGGGTGTATGAGTGAGTAAATGGGTGCTTGTTGTCTCCTTTTTGATCAGGTTGAACATGTCATGCACATTTACAACCTTTTTGATAATTCTGGCAATGGAACGAGCCTTAAAGTGACTGACAACATAATTTATGCTGCCAGTACCACATTATTGGCCTTGTGCAAAAGGAAAAATTAGGCTTATGTACTTCTTAAATATGTGAATTATTTTGCCTTTGTATTATAAACATCCTACTGGGGGAAAAAAAAATATAAAAAATAGAGGAACCTTCCCCCAAAACTAGTAGATACTGGATGTGATTGTTGTCCTCAGCCATACTGAGCTTACAGCAGGGCAGAGGACCAAAGGTGACGCCAAGGAGCTGCAGCATCACTTCCCTCCCCTGAGGCAAATGGACATCTGACTAGAACACCTTAAAGTTGCCTTCCTATAGGACCTTCCTATATGATGCAGCTTATGAAGGCAACCAGGAAGACATTGCAATGCAGAGATGTACTACACTGCTGAGATTTCCAGGCAGTCAAGCTGAAGTTTGGGGACATCTTTGATCCTGAATTACCCCATGGGTTTCCTTAGCCTATAGTTGCAGAACGAGGCTGGAAGGAACCAAAGGCTTCTCACCTCTACTTTCTACCTGAAGTCAGAAAGTTGTGTGCTCCATCTCTCAAGAGTTCTCCCCACCTCTGCACATCCCACAGACAAGTTAAATTTTGGTCCTTAGAATTTTTTCTCCACTTTTCTAAATTCCCTTGTGTAGCCTAAAGAAGTGATAGCCTGGAAGTACTGGTACCCTCTCCAGACACAAACTCAGCCTGGGTGCAGCACGGTGAGGAAATGCTTGCCTCTGAAAATGTGATACTGGGGAAGCTGTTGTCTCTGTGAGCCAGGGAGGTGGTAAACTTTGAAAAATATGACATAAAAGTTGTAGCTCTCAGCTCAATATAAATTCCAATATAAAGAGAAATATGGACTGAACAGAACAGATGGTTAACAATGCAGCTTTACTTCTCATCAAGCTCCACCTTGAAAAAGCTAAGTGGATGGTGTATCCATATAGCTGATAATAATTGCAGTAATGGGAGAGAGTTGAAGGTACCCTGGACCAGTTCTGCTAAGCTTTGTTTTAAAAGGTAGCATCCTTAATAAAGGAGAAAACTAGCTATTTAAAACCAGTAGTGGAAGTAGAGTGGTGTGTTGGTGGTATTTTTTGGAGCTATTCACTGAGTAATAATGGACATTTCATAGATTTCCAACAAGAGACTTGCATCTTCAGGTTCATTCTCTGGTGGTTTACCACCATTTACCATGCAGTAAGACTCTGCCTTTTGCCCGTTTGCATCTCTTTTCTTCTCAGTACACCAAACTGTGGTTTGAGCCTTAGAAATTCAGACTATTGCCCACTATCCATGGCTTTTAGCCTTTGTTTCATAATCTTGACATTTGACATCTCCGTTATCAGAAGGGCCATTCAGTTAGCAAATTAGCTGCATTGTCCAAGGGATGGGTGGATGGGGAGGAAATGAAATTAAATTCATTTATTTATGTAATTATGAAAAAGCAATAATTGCAAATATGTCGTATTACACAAAGGCCATAAGTAATCTTTACCAGTGTTAAGAGTGCACTTGAACTGTAATATGGAAAGAGCTTGGAGCCCTCAGAACTGTAGCATTCTTCTGTCATAGGAATACCTGTACTGCTATTGCTTAACAATGCAACAATCCCAAATCAGGAGGTGACAAAGAGGTTTAGGAGTGAAAGCAGTTCTCTTTAAAGCACTGTATTGGAAAAGATTGTCTTGTAAATTGTACCTGTCACAAGCAGGCTGGTTTGTAAAAGATGTATGTTTCGGTGTTTAAAAATAAGTTTATAAAATAATGTATATAATGGTTTCAAATTACCAGGCTTTTTGTAGATATTTTATGCCAATCAGGTCCCTTTCATTTTTTTTGTTTGTTTGTTTGTTTGATATGATTCTGAAGAGTCATCAAAGTTGGTTTAAATTTTTAAAGTAACAGCAAAAAGAAAAACACAACAAAAAACAATGAAGTTTTAGATTTGAAAACGTTTTAATCATTTCAAAATGTACTGTAACTTTCCTTTGGGTTCAGCTCTTTGTGTTTAACTTTCTGTTTTTAAGAAGATAGTTTTTATTGAATTTTTTTAAATGAATGTGTTTTGCACAAAAAACTAGAGATATGATTTTTATGCCATTTCAAGTAGACACTAAGAGATGTCATGTCTCCAGTGACAACAAATTCAACCTTATGCAAAAGGGAAGGTTTATCACTTTGAGGGGGTATAGTCCTTCATGTGAAAACGAATTGTTCCTGCATACTTGCTGTTGGCAGTATTGTCTTGTGTTCTTTTGCTATAAAAATAAAACAACAACAACAAAAGTGTACAGGTTTGTAACTGCCAAAATTTGCTAAAATTGATGGTTAAAAGAAGTTTTCCAAGTAAACAAAAAGAAAAGCCCAGTTGTGTGGACTATTTCTTGATTTTTCTCCTACTTTCAAAGGAGGGAACAAGATAAGACAAATCAGTTCTGCAAGGAATGTAGCCTTTCATTGCCTCTCTCTGTACAGAAAATGCTACTGTTTTGGACTCTTCCAGTTGATTTCATTATTACATGTAATTCCTCTGTAGGTTCTCCTACTCAAATTACAGAGCTCTCTTGCCAAGAGTGGCTTAGCTGGTGTGTTTATGCTAAGGCAGTTTTTTAAGAAGGTTTTTTCCTAGAATTGGTGAGTCCACTACTTAAGCCAGTTTCCTACTTATTTTTCTATTTCTATATTCCCTTCTTGCAGAGGACATCCTACTCTTTTCCACCTTTCCCAATATGTTTTTACACACCCTCATGAAAATGTTCATGGCAGCAGAAGTAGCACAACGGTTCAGCAAAGCTCACTGGTTTAGTGAGATGGAGCAGAGCAGTATACTAGGAAATAAGACTAGTTTGGGGAACATGCAAGACTGAATGACTTGAAATTCTTGCTTCTGTTTAATGTCCAGAGCTAGAGATGGGGAATGACATCAGTATTTCTTTTAGGGTGGAAAAGATGAGAATCGATGTGGCCAACAGGTCAAAGCACATCTTAAAAGTCCTGTAACAATGGAAGCACTGGTTTTCTCCTTAACTTGGGAGAAAAATAAGCTATTTCTTCATTCCACGTATTATAGTAATAGGTTGTGGAACCTTGCAGCATATCCAGCCAAAAATGGTGGAAACCTTCCTTCAGTAACACTGCAGTGCAGCCAGTGATTAAAAAGTCAGGCAGCAGCAGAATCCATTGTGGTCTAAAACTAAGGAGGTAACATCTAATGAGAAAAAATGAAAAGGAGCAAACACTAAAACCACAGCTTCAGTGATTTTGCAGGGCCTGGAGCTTTTTCACACAGAGGCTTTTTCTTTATTTCCACAGAAACATCTGTAATGCAAAACAATGTAGAAATCAGAGTGAGGTCTGTGGCATTTCCAGCCCTTCACAAAAAATCAAGGGGCTGGTGCAGTGTTCTAGGGATGTGAAGAGAAGGAGAGAGTCCTTCCTATCTGTGAACTTACTGAGCATCTCCATTCTCAGATCAAAGACCTTTCCTTGCTGGTACCACCTTTCCTGTTTCCACTTTTTGTCCCACCCACCCCCAAGTCTTAGGCAATGGGAGAAAAAATGACTGTGACTTTCCCTCAAATTCAGAGAAGGCAACTTAGAATGTCCTACCTCTTCTCTGCCAGCAGCCATAAGGAAGAAAGCCTTTTCCAAAAGGCTTATCAGCCTGCTGGATGAAGGGTTCCTGACTGCAGAGTGACACATGCATGGTTTTGTAGGAAAGGAGGCAAGGAAAATGTAACAGAAGGCAAATGTAGACCTTCCTCTCTTAGTTCAACTCATTCAGGTGTATGTTCTCCCCAGCACTACCAAGGATGTTTCTATACATATATTTAGCCCATATCCCCAGTTAAACTTGCTTTTCTAGGCTTCCATAACTACTGAAAATTTTTCCTTCCAGCACATGAAACCTTCATGCCCATGGTTCTGGAGTGGAGCAGATGTCATCCAGTATAGAGCTCCTAACAGCACTGAGTGAGGCAGACACATGAAGATATGGTGACGAGCCCCAGCAGGGAAAACCCTACAGTGTCCCTAAGGCCTCTGCCATATTGCTTATGGACCATGGTATGGCCAGGGACAATCAGATGCAAGCCAGTTAAGGGAGTCTTAATTCACAGGCTTGTGAATTCTAAGTCCACTGCCAGTTTGATATGAATTTTACTCTCCAGCATCTTTGGAATAACTTTCTACAACACTCCTAACCTGAGCTCTCACCAGAGACAACGGACAGCTTGAGCATCTCCTACAGGAGATATTCTCCAGTACCCAGTACATGCTAGGGGTAAATCCACCAAGCTAGTGGGCACAGCTACTCTGAAGCTATTGCCTAGTGAAGAAAGAAGGTACAAAGAACCAGCTACACAGAAGCTAATTCCAGCTGTCCCACTTTGCTGGTTCTTGGCTTGCTCAGACATGTCACAAGTCACTCTCGAGGGAGAAATGCTGTAAAGTGGCCAAGCAGAGAAAGCAGCTGCCTGCTGCAACCTACTGAGCATCTGTGTGGGAGTGTCTTAAGGCCATTTATGTAAAGAATAAAAAAAACAAAACTGCAAAGTAACTTTTTTTCCCAAGTCACTTCAAGGGGTTTATTTTATTTAACATAGAAAATTAAACGTGTTAATTACTGCTAACACAATGTTGTAAGTTAATCATATATTTAAAAACCAATGTGTGAGGATTTAAGCAGCACAAGTAATTCAGCCTTTATGCATATAAGAAGTGATGTGCTGATTTTGTTAAGTCCATCACTCCTATTGTCTTCACTAAGTTCATGGCATCTCCCTGTGAAAGATGTTTCTAACCCAGCAGTTGGAGCATTACTACTGCCTAAATAGAAGCAAGAAGGTTTTCTCCTGGGAATTGTTTGTTAGGGAAACTTAAATATGCTGCTTTTTATCAGATGTGAATTGACAAGTTGTAAGGAGACCAAGTTTCTGCCATTTACCATCCCACATAGAGCAAAGCAGGGTTAACCATTTCTGTGCGTCTTTTTGGTCAAAGATTAACGCCCAGAGTACTGGAGCTGCTGCCTGAAGGGCTTCCAGTGCAAAACTGTGTGCCTTGTATTTACATGTCCTTCCCAGCAAAGACTGAAATGCAGTCACTGGGGGAAGATTCCTGTCATCTATCCTCAGATGCCCACAGTGGCAGTGCCTCTATCTGAGCCAGTCATCCTTGGCATCAGGTATCTTGGATGCAAAGTCATCTAACTTAGTGTTACTGTTTACTCTAGAAGTACAGCAACTGAGAACAGCTTATTTGTCTTCAGTGACCATTAAGGATTCCAGATTACAGTCTCAGCCATGAATGTGTATTTTGATTCTATGGATTCCACCTCCAGTGCATGATTTACCATCAGGAATTGTTGTTTCACATAATTGTTTTAAGTATATTTACTCATACAAGACGGGGATTAGCAAACTGGAGAAGGACAGAAGAGAACCATTAAGAGGGTCAGGGGCTGGAATATATGACATATGGGAAGAATTTAAGGGACCCACGTTACTCTGTCCTGTGATTCTATCTATTTCTGTGCTTTCTGTCCTAAGAAAATGTTTTATATTCTATTGAAATTCCTCCATTGTCATGTATGAATATTATTTACTTTTCATCAATTACTGTAAACATGAATCTTATTTAGTAGCTCCTCAGGAAAAATTACCTTGTATTATCTCTGCCTACTGTTCAGTTTTAATAGTAGTAATTAATGCAAGCCTCAAAACAATGTTACTTTATGGAAAAAAAAAAAAGAAAAAAAAAAGAAAAAAAGAAAAAAAAGAAAAGCTGCTCCTAGAGCAAGAAGGCAGTGCTCTGATTAAGGCCTGTTTTCCATTTCAAAGTTATGCTGACAGATGCTGTGTTATTGTCTGCATCCACACATGGCCTGATGTAACCTGCAATACTCAAGCTCTACACCAGTGCACCTAGGGAGGCAGGGAGACCTGCTCAGCACTCAGCATTAATCAGGTTGACCAGAAACCCATTTTTTCCTCCCTCCCCCTTTTACAAACCTCAGAGTGTTTAGGAATGGTGCTTTCTCCAGTGGCCTGCAGTTGTGGACTAGGTAGTATGGATCTCTGGACAGACATTCTCCACATAAATCTCAAAAGAGTACACAAACCTAAACCAGTGTAACTGCAAGAAGTAGGATGCTTATGTACTCACAGAGCTGGTCCTACAATTAAATTAAGAAGCAGTAAGCAGTGAATATCCTGGATCAAAAGGTCCCAAATCAGCATACTAGGTCCTAAGCTGTGAAAGAGTCTAGGTCAAAGAACAGAGAAAGTCAGGAGGCAGCCAAGAAAGCACACCTTTTCTATAGGAAAAGCTATTGGCTGTACTCACCATTTCCATAATAATCTATTAGCTGAAATGGGTGACTTCTCATATGACAAAAGGATGTGAGCTTACCCTGCCCTCCCAGAGAAGCAGGATTTCTTCAGTACACAGCAGAGCCAGAGGTGTGAGGAGGACAACAGTGCTGCCAGATTCGCAGGAAAATACAATACTGTAATACTGCTGTCAGGTTTTGTGCGTGCTGTATAGCCCTCTCATTTTGGAAAATGGCATCATTTTTTCCTAGACCAGAGAAAAGGCTAGTGTAATTCCTTTGATTATTATTATTCGGTCACAAATTGGTGTAATTTAATGAAAAAAATGACTTGTGAGCAATAGCAGACTGAAGTAAGTTCAGGAGAACATAATCATCCACCTTTAAAAGTACCCGAACATGTGGTCATCTGGAGTGTTGTATGCTGCAGTTTGGTCACCCTCTTCAAAGAAAGGTTCACCACTGCACCACAGCCTCTGTCCACCTCTTAGCTCATTCCTTGGGTCTGCATGTAGCTGGGTCCAGGGGCAGCTTCCCAGACAGGAGTCTGGAGAACACAGAGACCTGCATTGCTTCACCTGGTAATGCTAAAGAGGCTGTTTAAACAGTCTTTGCTTAAGAATATTACTTAATTCAATTCATTGCTAGTAAAAAAAAATAATAAATTATTGATTCAAGTAACAAAGGAAAAAAACAACAATAAAAAAACCCAAAACACTACCCCAGGTAAAAACATAACCAATTAAAAAAGCACCCAGGGAAACCCCTTTTTCACAAGCTGCTGTTCCTCAGGCATGTGTCTGTCCCTGTGAAACTGCAGAATACATAGTCTTTTATAGATTAGAGGCCTCTGCAGTATCACTGAGTCCAATTATCATCCCCAATGGATGTTTCAACATAAAGGAAGAAGAGTAAATGTCCTTTGACTATTTGGGCTTTAGAGATTGGGTGCTTCAATCTCTGTCTAGAGTAACTGACTATTGACTTGATCACCACTAACCATAACCAGAGTTTAGACACCTGGCTATCCCACAGACAATTACATTCAAATAAGATTATGGTGGGATTCAGTTACTTACTTATAGTGCATACAGTGCTCTGGTGTCATGACAGTTATTCCACCTAATCTCTGGTCTGGAAGGACAGGTCTGCAGAAGGATAGATGCTGTGCAAAATTTGGCAGCCTCATACCTATAACTTTGACTTGGAAAACTGCATGTGCAGTTGACTTCATAAAGGCAACTGATTCAGCCCCAACTCCGTAAAAAAGCTTATTTCCCACATTCCACCTATTCCTTTCCTACTTGAAGGGGAATTGAATGACAGTCACTGTTTCAATGGCAGTGGCACTGGGCTGCAGTTGCAGGTACATGGTTCCTAAGAACACCACAACAATGTCCCTGCTCCTTCTTCCCTGTAATGTGAATAATTTACATGAACTCATACAGCAATTTTCATCCAACCAGAAAGCACTGACCATGGCCATGACCATCCATTCAGTGGCTGAGCTCCAAACCCTGCAACATGGAGTCTGACATTCCCTGCTCTGTGTGTGTAGAGTTCCCATGTTCCCCCTTAGTAGGATACATTTTGCAGATGTGGCCACTACGTGTCAGTCTGTGGCAAATAATGTGGGCAAAGGTGGAGCTCAGCCTGAATGGCATCTCAACTGAAAGGAAGATATGCACAGCATTCAGAGTTTAATGTGGCTGCAGAGGCTGATGTAACTGGGTGAGAAAATATTAGCATAATAAGAAAAAAGGAAGATATGGGGAAGTTCATCTTAAATAGCTTAAACATCAGACTTGTAGTATTAAATGAAACAAATGTGGATCATCAATCCAGTAAAAGTTCCCAGAAGAGCACAGAAGAGCTTTCTTCTAGGCCCAATCTAACTCATAAGAAATAATGTGGAAACATATAAAAGCCTTTGCTTTTGTAATTAATAAATGTTGGAATGACACAGAACTATTGTGTGAATGGTAAGTTATGGAAGCTGTTGGTTATACAGAGCAGAAAGGAGCATACAGAAAACCAGGATGATTTGAGACAGATGCACTTTTTAAATACAAGCAAAGTAATTTATCTCAGACAAGGGAACATAGATGTTTTCTATAAATCAGAGGAACTGTGAGTTGATATTTTGCCTCAGTTAACCAAACTCAGAAATAATGCAGTAGACAATCCTTTGAATAAGCATTTTAAGTGTTATGGTAGGAGCTTGATCTATGGCTGAGAAACAAAGTTTTGCTGCATAAGACTGGAAATACAAAATGGGAGTAGGGAGACAATATTTCCAGCTTTGCTAGGACTCATTCCAATCCCCGCAGTTCAAAAAGGGATATAAAGAAGCTGCAAAGCATTCAGAAAAATTACAAGACTGATCTGAGAGCTGAGATCCAAGCTGTAGTGACAAAACACAACATTGGTGCTTCTATTTATTCACTAAGCAAAATAGAGTTAAAATTACTAGAGAAAATAAAAATCTCTCTATTTCAGACTAGAACTGTAGTAAGGCAAGGAATTAACATGTAGCAATCATTCACTCACAGCTTGGATTGAGTTACCATCACTGAGTATCTTTAGATCACTCTGATCTTCATCTCTCTAAAAGATAAGCTGTGATTCGGGTAAAAGTTATAGAACTCACAGGTCACCCAGGAAAGTTTGGTCTGATGTGAACAGAAAGCCAATCAATGTGGTCAGAATTTATCCCTTCTATTGTAAAAAAAAAAAATTATTATTTTTTTTAAATTAGATTAGAAGACTGTGAGATACAAAATTCCCTTTGCTGCTGAGCACACCCTGGAGAAACTCCACAGACTGTATCTACTTTATGAACATCACCACAGGACTCCTGTCCTGCTTGGCAAAGGTGTGCAGCTGGGCCAGAGAGCTGCAACAGAGCTGTGCCCTTGTGGCCAAGAAGGTCAATGGCATCCTGGGGGCACCAAGAAGAGTGTGGCCAGCAGGTCGAGGGAGGTTATCCTCCCCCTCTGCTCTGTCCTGGTGAGGCCACTGTGAGGAACCAGCCCTCAGGACCTATACTTGCTGGGATTGGTGTCAAAACCTCTGCTGTAACCCCCAAACAAAGTCTCGTTTGCATCCCAAAAGGCCTGCCTGGGAGGATGGACACTGCACTGATGGCTGCATATGGCCTGAGGTTGCATGTACAGTGACTGAGATAAGGATGGAGGGGTGGAGAGGGCAGGTCCTTTCCAGCTGCTCAGGCTTATGACTCAAACACGTTTGCTCATCCTTGTGAAACAAGGAAACTGCCTATAAAACGGGGCTGCAATGGTGGGCTTGGGGAGCCTCACTGACACCAACTCTCCCCCGTTGGCTGGCCCAACGCTGGATCCGGAACTGGTGATTTTCTGTTATCTATAAACTTTTCTTCTCCTACTCTCTCTTTCTAACATCATTAAGTAACACAAGGCCTAACCATGATTTTTTTCTCAGGTTATGCAACTTAAACATACAGGTATTGTACTTGTGTGATCTAATTGTCAGCCTTTATGATCGTGCAGCCTAAGATAATAATTGAAGTATCTGTATTCCTTCTATAGCTTTCAGTAAACCTAATATTCAAACACAGACCATGAGTGTCATTCCACCTTAATCTGATCAAGGGGCATTGGACGGTTGAGCATTTCCATGGACCGTGAAGTTTTAATCCCTCTCCCTGGAAGGGCCAGGTCTGAGACAAAGATTGGATCCAGCTGCACCTGAGCTCCTCTCTGAGAAGTTTAGAAAGCAAGGGGATCTGATCCGAATTTCCCTGGGTCTTGACAGCCACATCTGGAGCATTGCGTGCAGTTCTGGGCTTTCCAGTACAAGAAAGACAAGGAATTTCTAGAAAGAGTCCAGTGGAGGGCTATGAGGAAGATTAGGGGATTGGAGCATCTCTCTTATGAGGAAAGGCTGAGAGATCTGGGCCTGTTTGGCCTGGAGAAGACTTAGAGGGGGTTTTATCAATGTTTAGAAATATCTAAAGGGTGGGTGTCAAGATCATGGGGCCAGAATCATCTCGGTGCCCAGTGACAGGACAAGGAGCAACTACACAAACTGGAGCACAGGAGGTGCCTTCTGAACATGAGGGGAAAACTTCTTTACTGTGAGGGTGACAGAGCACTGGAACAGAGCCCAGAGAGATTGTGGAGTCTTCTTCTCTGGAGATGTTTAAAACCTGCCTAGACACGTCTGGTGCATCCTTCTCTGAGTGAACCTACTTTAGGAGGTGAGTTCAACTAGGTGATCTGCAGAGGTCCCTGCCAACCCCTACCATTCTGTGATTCTGATCCTATTATTCTGTGACAGTGCTGAACTTTGCTAGCTACCATGAAGGGAGAGAGGGTTGATTTATGAGCACTAATTTGTCACTTGTAATAATTCTTTCTTATTTCACCACCTGCTATTTTTTCTTTCTTAAATCTTATTTTTAATCCAGGAATGTTTCAGTTTACTGACTGCGATATTGAAAGCATAGGACTTCAACAATATTCATCCAAAACTCTTTCTGATGGAATTACTCATCATGTAGTCTGTAAGAAGAAATAAATTATCCTCCAAATTGCCAGGGAAGGTGTTTGTTTTGTTTGTTTGCTTGTTTGTTTGTTTGTTTTTCCCTCTCTCTTTTTGCTGTGGTTTCTTGCACCAGAGATATTTTTGACATTAGATCACTGCTTTGTTGTGTTTTCTTCACAGGAGACTAATATTAGGGGGCAAAGGAGTTTATCATGTGAAGAAGAATTACTCGTTGCTTGAAGGATCTAAAGAGGATAGAAAAACTTCAAATTTTCAAAAGCACTCAATACAAGCTCTGGCATGTCCCCATACATAGGCAGATGAGGAAGAGTGATGGCTACACTCTTGGCAGCACAAAAGACAACAAGGTAGGGACTTCCAGGTAGGTCTACAAATTAGAATATGTGTTGCAGTGATATGACAACATCTTGAGGTTAGTTATAGGGAAAACTGTTGTGTTGGGTATTCCTGCTGCATCCCACAGAACTATTGTGCCAATTGCTGTGTAAATGCTCACAAAGACACTGCCAAAGTCTAATGGGCCACAACAGCAGAAGCCAGTTACTGAGTTTTTCATAGGGCTTAATGGAACTAGGTACATATGTTTGAGGTTTTCTGGTTTAGGACCTCTTGAAAAACTCAAATGTGTTTTCAAGATTTAGAACAAGACTGGCTACCCACTTAACATGCATGTGTTGAGAGGTGTTTGAAAGTTTGCAGATAAACAATGCAGAGTTACCCATCCTGGTTCCATGATGGCCACGAGAAAAGTAAAAAAAAAGTCTCCCATGAAATGTTCTTCTGTTGGTTAGCTGCCCCAGTGGCAATCAAAAACATTCTTCTCCCTGTTGATTTAGGGACCTTCTGAATTCTCCTACACATCATAGGATCATGTCAAAGGCCAAAGATGGAGAAATTGTACTCAATGCCTTCTTTCCTTATTTGCCAGGAAAAGTGTAAATCACTGACCTATGCTTTTTTTGTCATATTTTCCTGTCCTCCTACCTGGAGCACTGAGAAACCTGACAGGCAAGCAACAAGTCTCTGCCAGCCAGGGCAGCAGTGAGGCAGAAGCTGCCAGTTCTGCCCAGCACCAAGACATCTCTATGCTAACTTGGGTCTTTCTGTTGTTACCACCTCAATATTCTTGTTTCCTTTTTCCTGCAAGTCTGGACCTTGCAACAGTCCCTACTTGAATTCTTGTCCTTTTTCTAACCTTTGCTTTCCTGTCTAGATGAAGAAGTAGAATATATAAACACAAACATAGGATGAGATGACAGGAAGGAACAGCCCAGTGAAACCACATTAAGACTGTGTATGAATAGGCAGCCCTAAATAAAACAAGGTCCAAGGAGAAAACAGTAGTCAGGTTAAGAGAGCTGTTTTCTCTGCAGTATTTTGGCTGGTTGGAGATTCTTGCCATGACCTGGGTGAGTCATAGCAGTGGGGGCTGCTGTGTACAAACCAGGGCAGCAATGATGCCATTGATGCACAAATGCAGAGTGGCTCAGTAGCCAACTGCCCGTGTATGCCCTTTCCTTCATATCCTGATGCCTTGTTCCCTCCCACGTGCCCTCTGACTGTGCAGGCAGGCCCCTAACAAACAACCTCCACACCACCACCTATTGCTGTGTTGTTTCATTTGCCCACTCCAAGGGGGTTCTTCTTGTCTTCAGACTGGTCTCATGGTGTCAATTATAGCATGGCTTTGTCAGGACAGGATTCCAGGCACCTGCTTTTGTCCTACAAACTATTTTCAAAGCTAAGCTACTTCAATGGTCTAGGCACAGAGAGGAGCAAATTGTCTTGGAGCTGCTGCCCTGGACATGACAAGATGGTGCTGTCAGGAGCCAGCGTGCCTGTGGTGGCAGGGATAAGCAGAGGCATTCCTCCTCCCTGTGCTCCTTCTGCCTGAGGAGATCACATGGTATGTTGTTCCAGACCTATCTGTTGTATCTTTTTCGAAAGCACAGGCTGGCAATGCCTCCATCCTGCAAATGCAGCACAGCAGAAGCTAGGTAACTGGGCAACTGATCACTAAAATGCTGCCAGACATCCCAGAGTAGGATCTGGAAGTCCTGCTAGATATTAAATTATCCATGAGTCACCAATGTACCCTTGCCACCAAGAGATGGGTGCATAAGGAAGAGTGTGGCCAGGAGGTCGAGGGAGGTCATTCTCCCCCTCTACTCTGCCCTGGTGAGGCCACATCTGGAATACTGTGTCCAGTTCTGGGCTCCCCAGTTCAAGAGAGACAGGAAACTACTGGAGAGAGTCCAGTGGAAGGCAGCAAAGATGACTGGGGGATTGGAGCATCTCCCTTGTGAGGAAGGCCTGAGAGAGCTGGGACTCTTTATCCTGGAGAAGAGAAGGCTGAGAGGAGAACTTATTACAAGTATCTAAAGGGTGGGTGCAAGGAGGATGGAGCCAGACTCTTTGCAGTAGTTCCCAGTGACAGGACGAGGGGCAACAGGCACAAGCTGGAACACAGGAAGTTCCATTTAAATATGAGAAAAAACGTCTTTACTATGAGGGTGACAGAGCCCTGGGACAGGCTGCCTAGGGAAGTTGTGGAGTCCCCTTCTCTGGAGATACTCAGAACCCACCTGGATGCAGTCCTGAGTAATGTGCTCTGGGTGATCCTGCTTTAATGGTGGAGTTGGACTAGATGATCTCTAGAGGTCCCTGACAACTCTGTGACTCTGTGATTCTGTTCTTTTCATTTTCTGCCCTCTCCCACTTCCTGGCTGTAACATAAAAATTTACCCCTTAAACAAGATAGTGTAGTTCTTGTTTTTTAAAACTTGATCTTAAAGTCTGTTACACCAGCTAAAACTCCATCCTGCGCCCACAGAAACTGCCCAGTACCAAAGTGCAAGGTGAGCAGTAAGTAGGCAGCGTTTGAAAGTGTAATTTCTCAGTTAGGCTGGAATTCAATTGTCACACATTTGCAAAGAGAAATGTGGTAGAAACTTTCATGCATGTCCACAATAGAAATGTTGGAAATTGGCTGCCAGTCCAACAGTGACTTCACAGCCGTATCCGTGGTGGTTTCCTAAAAACCTAGGAACATTTTGCCTACTTGGGCTTCAGATTTTCAGTCAGTTAAAATGAACAATGTTTTGAAGTACTGTATTATTGATCATGTCCCTCTTTGGATTTACAGAGTTTTAAGAAGACAAAGATATCAATATTATGATTAAAATAGCATTTAAAAAACCCACAAACAACCAATTAAAAAAGAGAAAGCTTTCAGTGAAACAGCAAATATAATGTAATCTCTGTTGGAAGGAGGGATTTCTGATAAATAGCCAAATGCTGCTGAGAGGAATAGAAATTTTAATGACAGATGCTGCTCACAAACAAAGCCCCACTTATTATCTTGACATGTCATTTTGGTGCTCTTAACATTTTTAATCATTGT
The DNA here is from genome assembly GCF_020740795.1 of Apus apus. Taxonomy (NCBI): domain Eukaryota; kingdom Metazoa; phylum Chordata; class Aves; order Apodiformes; family Apodidae; genus Apus; species Apus apus. The sequence continues at coordinate 10,472,189 of NC_067282.1, forward strand.
CAAGCAAGAACAAGAATCCAAAATAACTGAGCAGCTGCTTGGTTCCATTTTTCTTGGAAAATCTTTGCTTTTACTCAACTCCCTAGATAAATACTTTCTTTCATTGGTTTTATTTCATTCTAATCCTCCTGGTGTATATGTGCAAGCAATTTTGTGTATAAATACACAGAGCAGCTGTAACTATATTGGATAATAGGCTTGTAATTACTTTTCTGATTTAAAGCCTAATAGTTTATTCCACAACTGTTGTGATGCATTTTTGTTAATATTGCAATAATTTTTATGCCCTTTTGCTGTTACATATCATTGTCTCCCAAAATAAATGGAGTACTTACAGTATAAGTGATACTTAGAATTTAGTTGAATATAGAAATACTTAACTCTTAATGAACCAAACAAATCTGTTTAAACAGGAATTTAGGAACTGGATTACTCTATAAGTCTGTGGCAAAGCTGGGGATAGATTCCATTGATGAAAAATTTATTACTATTAACCATGTACCCTCAAAATAAAAATGAAGTTTTGAGTATTTGCTTTCCCCCTGCAAAAATGCCTAACCTGTTGTTTTCAAATTCAATATGCTGGGGAGTGTAGAGGGTTGGAAAAGACTGAATTGAGAGAGTAAGAATTTAATCTATTCTCCTGTATTGCCTGGGGCTTATCCTAGGCAAGCAGAACTGTAGAAAAGGCTGTAATAACTCAGGTAAAAGGTTCAACTGGATGCAGAAGCTGTGTGAGGACTTGCAGCACCTTGGAAACTCCATCGTATGGTTGCCTACTCCTCTTCTGGAGTCCACACAAGCTAATAGGCAGTGACCTCTGGTTACTGTGGCCAGAGCCCAGGTGTCTCCAAAAAGGCATACCCTCTGTCCACCATCTGCAAAAGACAGATAATTTAGGGTTCAGGGAGGTGTGGTGCGGAGGGGAGGGGAGAGAAGAAACCCTCAGTGGCAATAAATGGGTGCCCAGGGAATGGCAACAACAGGACAAGCATGTATGATGCTTCTCACTAATAGTCTCAGCCTTCAACCATGTGCATCTCAGATGTCCTTAGCTGGATGTGGTTTGTGCATTTAGTGCTGTATGAATACACTTTGTGTTGTCTCTGATGCACCTGGTCATTCACTTTATCCTCCTGGGTCACACTCTTCCATCACAGGACATTCAAGCACTGAAAGTTTGGAAACCCTTGGCTTTTCCTTTCTGGTGCAATATAAACAAAGTACTAAGAGGAAAAAGGGATTAAAACTGAAGTTCCCTTGTGCCACTTTATTGAAAGCATGAAATGGAACCATGGGGTAAAACTACTCATTTAATTGGGACTTTTAAACAACTTGTGTTTCTTGAAGTGAATTCTTATTGCCCCAGTATGGTCAGGCAGTGAAATTTTACTTCTTGTAAAGACAAACACATTTACTAGTGAGCCAGGATTGTCCCAGTTTGAATGGATATCTGAAATTCCTAGATTTTCCCCAAGGGCTAACAGTAAAAAAATTGCTTCATCAGTTTTAGTAACAATATTTAGGGTAAGGCAGCAGCTGTGACCTCAAATTTTATAGATAGCTCTGGGTAACTGCAGACCAGTAAGTCAGGCCAATGCACAAAGCAAACAACTGGAAACTATGACGGAGAATAGAATCACAGGAAAGTTACCACTGATTTGGTTTGTAGAAGTAATCTCTCACAAATCTACTTGATTTCTTGGAAGAAGCCAATGAGAGAGCCTAGTGTCTTTAAAAAGCTTTCAATAGGGTCCTGCAAGAACAAAATCACCAAAGAAATCAAGCTGATATGCAAAGATAGAGATCCCTCTAGGTGAAAACCTTGTTAAAACCTCAGAAATAAAAGCTGAGAAGAGATCATGAGTTTTAATATCAGAGAGAGGTCACAAAAGTAATTTCAGAGGGATCTGTGCTAGAATGTGGGCAGTTTGACATAGTCACAAGTTATTCACAAAAGCAGTGTACTGAAGTGTGCAAATATTATGAAATTAAGGCTTTCTGCAAACAGCTGCAGAAGGTCATCACAATTCTGGGTAATTGCATGATAAAATGAATCATAGAATCATAGAATCATAGAATCCTAGGGGTTGGAAGGGACCTCAAAAGATCATCTAGTCCAACCCCCAAATGTCAGAATAAGTTTTATGTTGAGAAATGCCAGGTACTGCACATTACGAAAACATAGTTCTAACTGTGTGTATTTGTCTCTAATGATGTATTTTTATTCAGAAAAGAAATCTAGCAGCCATTGTGAGCAGCCAGTGTGAAAATGGTATTTCTTCTGAAAACATCTGTTTAATGCTTAGAAGTTGTTCAAAGCCAGTTCTTATTAGGAATTATTAGGAAAGCAATTGAAAATACAGGTAAAAATACACTTTTAACTAAATCCATAGAGCACCTTTATTTTCAGTTCTGTGTATTTTTCTAGTCTTCCACATAGGACATAGATGAACTAAAGAAAGTACAGAAAAGGACAGCAATAATGGTATTCTACCATACAGGAAGATAATATCTAGTAAGATATTTCATCTTAGAAATAATTTGCAAAATGTTTTATGATAAAGACCTATCATCACTTAAAGATTCAACACTTGTACAGAGAACAGACCTAGAAAGCAATCATACATTCTTCTTCCTAACAGATATTTTTGAAAAAAAAACTGAATGCAGTAGTTTTTTCACATATAGTTAACCTTTGAAACTTTTTGCTTAAATAGTTATGAAGTCCAAAACATGAATGGAACTTAAAATAGGAACAGACTCATATGAAGTTGAAAACAAATGTTTCATAGTTGTCTTGATGGCTATTAAATGAAATTGTTTGAAGGAAAACTGTGGTTCTGGTGTTTCCTAGGAGATTTTCCTAGCCCTCTCCATTAGTAAGGATCACTACATAGTGGGAATTATCCTGTTTCTTATGTTCTCTCTCTAAGCATCACTAGTCACCATTGTAGACAGGACATGTGGGGGTTTAGTGTCATCCTGTATTCTTACGTTCATAATTTAATGTGCTATGGAACAGAAAACCCAGTGCTCCCTTATGACGTGGGTTGGCAGTGTTAACCTAATCTGTATCAATTTGTCTTCAAGAAGTACCTGCTTTTCAGTTTAGCTAAGTGATCTGTCTTCAGGTAGCCTTCTGTCAGTTGACATTTGTCTTCCACAAGATTAATTACATTACCACAGCTGAAATCACAGCTCTGTTTTTTAACCACGCATTTTGAATGTGTAGCTGATAGTCTCAGTGTTCAACTAAGTCTTTCAAGATTTTTACATTACTCCCTCACTGATCGTGTCTGATATGAACATGAGGCAATATAAAACTGATTGTTTTGACATTCAATTACATTAATTTTCATTGCTGACTTCATCTGCCACCAAGTTCTTGGGAAAGGTTCGTCAGAAGTTCACACACTCTGTACAGTCCCTGGGTTTGACTGTCCTGGGTGTCATGCTCCCAGAATAAGTTACAGCTTTTACTGATTAGGTGGATTCAAGTGCAGCTGTCAGAGCTGCCAGAGCTGCTGAAACATCAGATTGAGGAGTTTGGATATATGCTATATGCTTGTACTTTTCAGTACTAAGTTCAGTATATTAAAAAATTCTTTTTCACTGAAGCTGGTTTTCTACCCATGCACTTCTCATTAGGATTCTCCACTGCCCAGGACGGCTGAGAATGTGCCTTTCTACAAAATTTCCACAGTTTCACCCTCCTCAGTTTCCTGTACGTGGGATCTTACTGCCATTGCTTGGGTCTATATGTGTGAAGCACAAAGATGGTTCCCTCAGTCTGTGGAAAACCACATTTTACTCTAATACATTCAAGTAAAACACTAATTGTCTCTGTACCAACATGTTGAAATAACATTTGCTAGGTTGCAAACAGTCTCACATAAGTGTTTCTCAGTGTCAGTGTCTCTCAGTCTCATCTGCAAGTTGCTTGATACAACACACTTTGTTACTATGAGGGTGCCAGAGCACTGGAACAGGCTGCCCAGGGAGGTTGTGGACTCCCCTTCTCTGGAGATATTCAAGACCCTCCTGAATGCAGTCCAGAGTAATATGCTCTGGCCGATCCTGCTCTAGCAGGAGAGTGGGACTGGATGATCTCTAGAGGTCCCTTCCAACTCTGACAGTTCTGGGATTCTGTAATACTGGAGGTAAGCATAATAGAAGAGTGTGCTGATGAAGAACATGCTCAGCAGAGTTCTTCCCTTTGGGCTCTAGCCAGTTACTTTAAACAGGTTGGTTCACTTTTCTTAACTGAGTCTGTATTTAGAAGTCTTGATAAAAAATTACTCACATTGGCATAATATTAGATAACCAATTTTGAGTACACAAATAGGAAGTCTTCAGAGGTGGGATGCATCTTATCTAAATTCCCTCCAGTGCAAATACCTGTTACACAACTGGAGCCACTTTGGTTGAGGACAAAAAACTGTAAAGCATCAGGAGAGTAACCCTGGCAACCAATTTAGATATTCAACAGCTTTTATTTTTTTAACTCAAATTTCAACAAATACAATTCAATTTCTAGATCACCAGCTCACCTACTGCATGAGCCCAGGTGCTACCATGCCCCAGCTAGTCCTGTCTTTGACTGTAAAGTTGTGCCCAATCGACATGATCTGCTTGGTGGGAAGAGGTGGTCTCAGGAGCAATAGGTTGGACACAAAAGATATGGCACAAATGTGGTTTTCTGGGGTTCTAAGATCTGTCTGCAGTCATGAAAAATGTCATTGATGATGATCTGCTATCCCTGAACAGCACAAGACAACTAACTCCATGGATCCTTATCCTACACAGCAGATTGAATGGAAAACATTGCATAAAAGAATATTTGTATATAGTACATCGCAAAGCAGGATCCATATCTGGAACATGGCCTGGATGTGCTGTCCATATTTACATACACATGCATGTACATCTGTATTTGGAATAGCATACACCCTTATATAAGGTTTTCTTTAAAATCAAGTACAAATAAATGTCATTAAAAAAACCACAACCAAACAAACAATGGCAACAAAAACAAAAAACCCCAAACCCACTGAACAAACCAACCAAGCTCAGTGAGTTGTTTTACTACTAGGTATTCTGAGCAAGTGAGATGTGCATTCCCAACAGCTGTTTGTGTGGCTAGAAAAATGTGTAGGCATATTGTTCTTCAGGCTTTCTGAGTCTTGCTCTGAGGCACAGAGTGGTTACAAGGGCTTTCAGCCCACACTGAGAGCTGAGCAAATCAGACCTGCAGTGAGGCATCCTTAGCACAGGGAACCAAAATTATCGTTTCTTTTGAAAACTGAAACTAGCATAATAGCTGCTTAAAACATAGGAACTTTAAGATTCTTGTTTATGGATGAAAAACTTCTCTGCACTGATGGCTGAATATGTGTAAAAAGGCCTTTCTTTACCAACACCCACAGTAAATGAATGGGACAAATTGCACTTTCTTGTTAGCATTCCAGTCTAGAAGAGATGATTAACAAACATTAATAATTCATAGCTGTGACATCAAACCAGTGAATACTGTGGTTCTGGCTTTTACACAGCGAGTGGCAATCTCAGTTTCTGAGGACAGGTTACATTTCTACATGGAGTGGGAGCTCCATGCTTCATATGCAGCAAATGCTGCCTGAAACAAGCCCCACGAACAGCTGACAACCAGATCAGATCTCAGGTGACAGTATTGAAAGTACACAGTAAAACACCTACAGATGACTGCATGTTTTCTGAATTGTGAGACTAAAGACAATGTTGCTAAAGCTAGCAAAATTAATTTTTTCCCAGTGAGTCTTTAATTCCCTCAGAAATGACTGTTTACTCAGTGCTCATCATTATTAACTATACCTTGCTTTTGTCCTCATCAGCATGACACCTGGACATGAAGTTTGCACACACAAAAAATCAAGATCAGTCTCTGAGGGGAGGAAATAAGTCACCTTTCTGACTTCTTTGAAAGTTGTTCCTCTCCAGAGAACCTTAATGTGGCACCAGGTAGATATAGCCATACTCTTACACTAAACAGCCCCAGGAAAGGGCACATGATCCTCTGTATTGCTCATTTGGCAGGATGATCCTTGACATAATTTTGGCCCATGCCAATTACCATTTCACCAAGCAACGGCCAGGTGCAGGGACAGCACAGGCCATGGACTTTTCTCGATAGAATGCATGGATGGAAGTCAAGTTGTGCTGCACTACGTATCCTCGGGACTAAAGAACTGGCTCTGGCCCCTTTATTTAGTGGAACACAAGCCCTTCTGCAAAGCAGTGTAGGAAGGATGGTCTGTTGAGAGGAGGTAGATCTGGGACTCTCACAGTCTGGATTTCATTGCCTCTTCATATTAATTTGATCCATTCCTTTTCAAAACATCTGAGTGAGTACTTCACAGCTTTTTATGCGGATTAAATAATTTATTGGCTGTGAGGGTTTCAAATACTGTGTAGATACATCTAAACAGAACCAAATTTCTCTTTCCTGTTGGTTCTATGTAAGACAAAGTGTGAGCTTTTAGTTTTCAAGTGCTAAAAAAAATCCCTTGAGTACCTACTTCACTGTTAAAAAATAAAAATACCATGAATGTCCATCTGGTTTCTGTTTTAAGCAACAGATGTCTCATCTGCTAGGACAGTTATCCTTAACGTTCATGGGGAAACATTCAACAAAAATATATTAAAAATGTAAATTTAGGTAGTCATAATCCCATTTCCCCACTATATCTGCCTTACCAGTTGGGAGGGATAATTTGAGAAAAAGGCATCTGAGAGATCAAAAAATAATGAACATTCCACAGCAAAAATACTTGCAAAATATAGAAAAATAATTTTTGCTTGGGATTTTTTTATTATTATTATTTGTAAGAAAAATGTGTGTTTTTGTGATTTTTGAAGGACAAAGGGATGTGTATGTGCAAACTCATGCCCACATCAATCAAAGGGAGAAACAGGATCAGGCTGTCTCTGTTGTTCATGTTTGCTCATGAGTAAAGCTGGTTTTTACATAGGTGCCAGTATTCCAGCAGTTTCATCTACTGGACTGGGACTGGAGGAACCCCAGGGGACTTAGATCCAACCAACATCAGCTGCATTGGACTGGAAAGGTGAAAGCCCCTGAGTTTGAGAGTCCCTCAACTCTGGTTCCCTTAACAGAAGACTTACAACACCGACCCTTCAGGGACCTAAGGAATGCCTAGAGCCAAGTCATTTGCTCCCTGAAAACTAATTGAATCACAGTATCGTAAATCCTGTGGGCACTTCTACTGCATCACTTTCTTCCACACATCACTTTAGGTTTGCAAGGAACTGAATGAAATGACTTGACTGTGCAGCTGCAGTGGGAAGACAGAATTTGAGATTGTCTGTTCTGGTACCAACACATAAATTTTGATTTGAAATGAAATTTACATTTTGAGCTCTAGATGAGTAAGAAGCCAGTTAAATTACAACATAAGAAAACGTTGGTGGCTTGAATGTCACCCATTGGGTTAGTACTTTTCCCCATTGAGACCAAGCCTCATTTTCATTAGCTCTCTTCTTAAAACACTGAAAGATATTTCCCATCAATCTTTTTTCAATCTTTTGTTAAGGTGAATTAAAGCTTTTTTCATCTCAAAGAACAACATTTTTTTCTGGAAGAAACTACAATTAGCTCAAACAATTATACTCCATAATAAGCATATGAAAGTGACTCTACTGACAGTTTTCATTCCACAGCAGAATAACTGCTGTTTATAAAGAATTACTGATAAAGCAAAAAAAAAAAATTAATTGCAATCTCACATTTTTGTCTTACATCTTATATATTTGATGGCACTGCCTAGTGCCTACAGCCATGCAACAGAAAGAGAAGAAATTGATTTCAAATGTGAGGATTTCTTAAAAAAACCTACCAACTATGATTTAGGAGGCCAGTTGTCCATAATTTCATTTCAAGCTCCCTCTAAAATTGTGAGTTCATGACACCAAGGAACAGATTTCTGATTTCTTTGTGCTCTAGAATAATGCTGCTTCTCTGGGAGGCCTCTTACGTTGACATTAAAAGAAACAAGAGTATGGATCAGGAGTCAGAAAATGCACAAAATGTGAACTTTACACAAGGGTGTCTGGTTATTTGTTCAAAGGAAAGGGAATTTAGACTCTGAGACTACCATATAAAGCTAGTGTGTTATAGGTGACTAGTATAAGAAGGCCACTCCTCCGCATTCAATCTCAGTCCGATTTCAAGTATCTGCTTTGACATTTGAGTAGATGACTCATTATCTGCAGCAAGTACCTGGAGGCAGGGATGCACTTCAGCTTTTTTTCTCTTGGCAACACAATATATTCTAAAATATAAGGATGCTTAAAGAGTTTGCATCAGTGGATTCTGCTTATTTTATAAATAAAACCAGAATCTTTCTTTTTCAAGCTTTTTTGTGAGATGTTCATAGGGAGACTTTTTTGGTACCTCACCCTCCTTCTTTGATCAGAAAGTGAGGGGCCTCAGGACTTGTTCAGTTTTTACAGAACATGGACGTCAAATCCAAAATGTTTGATGGAAAAAGCTGAAACACTGAAGTTGACGTTGTTAAGTATATGCTTTTGCTTCTGCAGCACTTGCTGAAAGGGGAAGAGAAGGCAGAACAATACAGATGTGCAGATACATGTTATTCAGGATTCAGGCACAACAGGCAGTTTACAGCTACTTACTGATTATAGAAACTATTTAAAGGGAAAAAAAAACTTTAAAGAAGAACTTAATATCAGAATATGGAATATGTAACAAAAGAAGCAAGCTGTGATGCTGTATTGATGAGACTTAGAATGTGATGTCAGAAGTGTATGTGAAATTAGAACCCAAATATATTGGGTGGGTATGGCAGATGGAGCAATTAAGTCAGTATATCAATTTCCTACTCTAGATGTCATGAAAACTGTGATCATTTAAACCATCTTGAAATAAAACAAGGGGAGTAAGTAGGGAACTACCCAAGAAAATTTGGAGGAGTAAAACTCATGGCTCTGTTTTTTATGTAGTAAGAGGAAGACTAAAATGTAGAAACATGAAGAAGGGAACTTATGTAAGTTTGTATAAAAATACAGAGAAAGCAAGGGAAAATGAGCAACACAAATTAGTGAAATCATAGAAACAAGTAAAAAGAAAATAAAAAATTTCTGTATATGAGCTTTAAGTCATGAAGTCATATTGAGTAGTGGGTGTGTGAAAAAAATGTTATGCTAAAGCCCACAGGAGAGAGCAGCTGAGCTGCTCCACTTGGCCAAGAGACAAACCCTGTAGGTGCTTCAGAGTAGAAGCTTCATCCTCATTAGTAAATATTTTCTGATAAAGGCTGTGGCACTTCAGTATCAATGCAGGGTTTCTGTGAATGGCTCTGAGTCAGGCATCTCGAAATGCCTTTTTGAGCAGATCTCTGAAAGTGTTACATTAGCAGACAGAAAAGTAGTCTCCAGGCACAAGGAATAAATCCTAAATCTTGTCTTGTCCTGCTTTTCTTTTTCCATGTGGGTGTGAGCAGTGGACAGTTGCAGTTACCTATTAATGGAAAGTCTCAGCAGCCTGTCTTTGTGGCTTAGATTTCTAACCCAGCTCATCAGGCAAGTGTGGATTTTATCTGCTAATAGTTTCCCTGCTGTGGACAGCACATGGTTTATAGAAGTGCCTGAGCAATGCTGTTGTCATCTGCTCACAGACTCATTAGAGCATCAGTTCCTTATCCACTGTTATTTTCCAGCAGGAGTCCCTTTGTATGTCATTGTAACCTAAGACTCCTGTCTTCTGGTGAGAGTTTTCTTTTGATATGAAAAGGTATTAAAAAGATAGAGGGAAACCTGGCCTGGATTAACGGATTCACTGTGATTTTCCTAATCCCCTAGATAGAGTCCTTTAACCTATTTTGAAGAGCCAAATTGAGGAAAAGAGGCTGGAAAGAGGTGGGGCATATGACTAAGGGGACATAACAAGAAGATTATATGGCTGCCTGGATTCCTATCTCCATTCATCTACCCTTTCTTTCTTTCTTTTTCTGGGCTCTCTTGCTCTCTTCTCCTGTGTCCAACCACCTGTTTTCTTTGCCTTGTTCTTCTTGTACATGGACTCACTTGGCCCTTGGTTGTCCTTTGTTGCCCATGAGACATTTGGGGCTGAGACATGGAGTCACATCAGTGACATGGGGATTCTACCAAGGCAACACTTGGTAGACTACCCTGGGGTTTATACAATTGGTAGTCAATTCCCAGACAAGGACTTCCCAAGAGCCTTTCTAGTATTCAGTCTTCCTCATGGCATGACTTCTTCTGTGACCTCATAGAATCATTTTAGTCAGAAAGGACCTTTAAGATTATCAAGTTCAGTCTCTGCTGAAAAGGACCAGCTGTATCTGCAAACCACCACCCAAGTTCCTGTTGGTGTCTTTGCTCATTTCCCCCAAGAGCAGTATTTACCAAAATGCTACCAAGTTTGATGATTTCATCAGCAATGCTCAGCACAGAGCAGCTGCTGTGGTTTTCAGTGCCTAAGAGAAAGCTGATTCAAACTGAGAGAACCTGCCAGCTGTATCTGGAAGCCATGAACCCATGACAAATGAAAGTTGGGGTCCAACGCCTGCTCCTGCATGGACTGCCAGCCCCCCAGCAGCTCTGGAACTTGGCAATAGGGATGATGCAGACATGGAGGTGTGTTTACCAGTAGGGATTAGGGTTTATTTTTGTTTGTTTTTAATACATATCTGCATTGGTGAGCACTGGTTGAAAAGAATTAGCAAGAATGTCAGTCAAATCCATGAGTTTCCTTTTTATGTACCTGTTGCCAGAAAGAAACTGAGCCCAGCACAAAAATATCTTATGTGTCACCCTGCATCCTGCTGGCAAACACAGCGCTCAGATCTCTTTAGCAAAGGTCACGTCACCTCCTGACAGTGGATGAAAACCCACTCACTTAGAGGAAAAGGGCCGGCTGTGCACACAACTGTTCTGAAAAATCAGGTGCACCATTAGAGGAGCTGGGGAGAGCGTCTCAACTGCTAAGCAGGGGGTTTGTGCTGCCCCCCTCCCACATTACACACGTGTGGGGTGCAGGGCTGCCACACGGGCTGGGCAGGGAGGGAACGCTCCAGCAAGGCAATTGCAGAGAACAGGGAGAAGCAGAACCCAGGGAGGAGTGATAAGAAACTAAAGTTTAAGCCTCCACTGTTGAGTTCAACAGAGACATGGAAGCAAGGAAAAAAGCCCTTACTAATAATTCCTTGGTGAATCAGGTTGTGGTTTTGACCATGGCTGCAGTAAGGACTGGCAGTCAGTCACCTACCAAGTATTAGCTCAGATTTCTCATTATGATCCCTTTCTGACTGTTCTTGCATAACAGAGGGGTTGTCTATTGTTTTCCCAATCCACGTTTCTCTTTAACTTCCAGCTTTTTATTTTTTTGAGTTTGAGAGTCACCCACAAATCTCTACAGGTTCCTTGGGTACAATTTAAAAAACTTGCATTCTTCAGGGGGTTGCAAAAGCACAGTCCTTTCCAGCCAAAGAACAGTAAGGTCTCCTGGTGAAGACATAGAAGCCTGTACAGAGACCTGCTGAAAGCATCATAGGGCTGACGTGAACTTGCAGGCTGTGGGAAGAAGCCAGTGGTGGGAAGGGAATGAAGGGACAGCAATAATATGCATATGACTTCTGTGTGCTTGAAAAGGGAAAATAGAGAGAGGCAACATTCTCCCTGGAGACCCTGGCCTCTGGAGCACTTCTGTCTCACCTAAGCATGAAGGTCTCTCACATCAGTGCAGCTTAAGGAAATTAATGTCTCTGCAGCTGAAGACAAAATGGAAAACAGTCCATTATATAAAGTGCTGCCAATTATGGTCCTGAACACAGGCTGGTATGTGTGTGCCTGGAGAAGGATGTTTCTGGTCATAAAGTGTTCACTTACCTCTGTTTATATCCCCTCCTAGCCCTAAATACCAGACTGATTTCCACCACTCTTCCTCAGAACAATATGATGGAGTGTGGCCTCTGTGGTAAATGCAAGAAAGGATGAGGACAAACATGCTAGTCCCACAAGATGAGGATAACAGCAGCCTGAAAAAGTGGAAAGCAGGCTTATCTCCCATGAAACATAATGTCTGATGGCAGATTTTATTTTAGCATAAGCCTCTAGTAGTATTCCTACTTAATATTATCACCAACATACAGGAACCAGTACAGGTCTCCTTATTCCTGGCAACCAGTGTATTGCTATGTAAACTACTCCATTATTCTTAATATCACAGCTTTTATAATAATAAATTCATATTTATGATAAGTAAGAGTATTAAAATTTGGACATGTATAATGATGAGGGGTTTAAAAGCTTTTAAAAGCAAGGTCTTTCACTTAAACACATTCCGGGTAATCTAGCTGAAATGCAATTACTTGTTTAGCAACATGTTCCAGAAAACAGAAGTGTTCTCTTAGTGTTAATGATACTTGTTAGATAAAATAGAAAACATCTTGAAAAAACAGAACCATAAAAACACATTAATATTTTCTAATGTTCTTGAATAACAATCTAATAAAATTAACATAACTTTCTACTGATGGGGTAATTTTCCATTTCTCAGGCTAAAAAGCAATGAGCCATGTCAGAATCTGCAGTCTAGGGAACACAGAAACTCCTTGACCAAAGATGTAAAAAGATTTTAAATATTTTTGGCATTAAAGTGAGTTTTCCTACTAATTTCAAAAGTTCTTTCACTCCTGGTGTAGTCTCCTGAGCATCACAATTCCCCTTCCCCTCTGTTGTGCCAGCAACAAAAAAAAAAAACAAAGGAAGGAAAACCCCCTCTTTTCTTGGGGACCATGGAGGTTGAATTTGACCTAAGGACAAGACACTGGATGTATCTGATGCAGCAGCTCAATTTAAGGGAAAGATTTGCTTTTCTAACTAAATCCTTTACTGTGTCTCCTACCTATATTCAACCTTTGGTTAGAAAATGAGAATTTTATAGTGTATCCATCTACATCTAGCAGTTAAGTCAGAATAATATATACTATGAAGGTAAAGGACAGTAGCTATTTCATGTTTGAATACTTATTCCCAAGTAAACATCTTTATGCAGACAGTTATTCAGGAACAGCTATGCTGAAATAGTTATTCCCATGTGACTGCTTAGCCTTGAGCAGTTGTGAATGCACAACATTTGCACAGATTCACTTGCCAGTAGTTTACCTAAACTGGTGCAGCTACTGTAGATTGGATCTGTTGTGCTGAAGGAAAAATATAGAGGGAAAAGCTGTCTTTGATGAAGCCCTTTGTTAAAGACATGACAATTTAAAAACAAATTCAAGAGTTTAACAAACATTTCAGACTTTGAAAAGATACTTTTTGGATAAAAGCTTTTAGATTTAGAAGGCACGACCCCTCCATCAGACACTTCCAAGGTATCCATGTGTTTTGAAAGGTGCTGGTATCTAACACAAGACCATACAAGACATACTTGCCCTTTACAATTTAGATCACTTTATCTGAATAATGTTAGGTTTTATCCCTTTAAAAATATACCTGGCAGAAAACCACTTCCATTGGTGTAACAGAGCAAGAGAGAGATCCCACAGGCCCAAATATTTCATTTCTGTTTTTCTTCCTTTTCATTTAATTATTATATTTTATTATTATTAAATTTCTGCTTCAAGACCCCAACTGAGAATAAGACTCCTTTGGACATGATGCTGTGCAGACACACCATAAAGATTTTATCCTAAGCTTCAATGATTTCACAGTCTTTCTCACTGGGACTGAGCCAAAATATCCAGTTGCTGATTCCTAAGACACTGATGGAGAAGTGAGGCTAACCCAGTCCTTCTCTGGTTAGCATGACTCTGTCTTCTCTACCAAAACAAATGAGGTGGTTAATGTTAAACAAAATGCATGGCACTTTTTTTTTCATTAAAACAAATAACAATTGCAAGAAAAGTATCATATTTTTCTCAACAAATGCCGATTCATTGAAGCCAAACATTTTTCCTTGTAGAAGAAGGTAGCACAAGTTATCTAAACACCTAATTCCAGTGTTGCAGAATTTGGTTTTCTTCAGGCAAAAATAGCTTTTCCTTTAGAGATTTAATTTGAGCTTTGAACATAATGAATTAAAATTAGAATAAAATGTGCCTAAAACCCTCTAGATGATTGACAAGATGATAATTTTATTAGCTCAAACCAAAATATTGACATAATTTCTGTTCACAAAGAAAATTTTGGATTTTGAACTATTCAGATTTGAAGCTAGTTATTTTTTCTACATGATGAAACATTTTTGAGACAGAACCAGAAGCTTCTTAACAGTTAGATTCTCTTATCTCTATAGAATAGAGTTATATGAAACCACGTGGAGGAACAGAGACACCTGATGTCTCCTTGCCCTGCTCTGGGAGTTTTGAGTGGAATGAGCCCTAAATGGGTAAGATAAAGGCTGTTGGGAAAGAATAAATTATTTTCAGGGAATCTCTGAAAACTTTTTGTCTGATCTCATATGATGTGCAGAACTTCCTTGAATTCCTGATTGAATGCAATATTTAATAAAAGCACATTATATTCCTGCTTTAAAATGGCCTTTAATAGAAACCCTACTATACCCTTAATTATTTTATGCTTTTTGATACAGTTCTTCCTTTTGAATAACACACTCAAAATATGAATGTCTAAAGCTATGAATAACTAGTACGCAGTTGTTTCCCAACCCCCGGATCCCATAGGGAATGGTCCATAGCTTGTTGTGTCTGCCAGGTTCTGACTGGGCATTGCCTGGGAGTGTGCTTGTTGGTACTCATCAAAACCACAGGCTGGAAAGGCAGGTTGTCAGTTGTGTTAAAAACTGGCTAGAATGCCAGGCTCAGAGGGCAGTCAGTGCCCAGTGGGCAGTCAGTAATGGATGGAGGATGTCAGGAGTTATCTTCATCAGTTACCTGTGTGATGAGGCAGAACAGACTCACAGCAAATCCATGGATTAAGTTAAATTGGAGGCATTTGATATGCAAAGCAGTAGAGCTTCAATTCAAGGGGACTTTGGTAAATTCAGGCATGGAACAAACTGAAATTTCAAGAAGTTCAAAAAAAAGTGCCAAGTGCTCCACCTGGGGCACAATAACACCATTGTTACAAACATGAGTACACATGGGGAACTGACTGGCTAACTGTTGAACAGGACCTGAGAGTTTTGGTAAACACAAGGCTCAATATCAGCCTAGAATGCTGTCCTCACAAATAAGACAAACCATACAGCAGTGTTATATATGGAGGAGCAAGGCCAATAGGCCAAAGGAAGATATGAGCCTCCTCTATTTGGCCCTGGTGAAGCCATACTTGTCCAGTTTTGGGTCTTCCAGTCCAAGACAGATATGAAGAAATTGGAAAGAGTCCAAAGGATGACTATATAGATGTTCAATACCTAGAATTCCAACAAGGAGATGTTAAGAGACCTAGGCTTGTTTGGTGCACTGAAGAGGTTAAACGGGGATCTACTTGCAGCCTATACAACTTGAAGGAGAGAAATAGAAACTTATTTCAGTAGTTGCAGACCATACATATCAAATAGCAACAGTCACAGACTAGGATATGGGACATTCAGGTTGAACATAAGAGAAAATCTTTTTATGAGTACTGGAACATGTTGTAAAAGAAGGCCAAAAATTCTCCATTCTGAAAGGTTTTTGAGTCAGCTATGCAAAGCCACGCTGCTTTGATGCTTGTAATCTTCAAACAGAAGGATGAAGAAGAAACCTGCAGAGACCCCTTCCAAGCAACACTAGCCCTGGTTCTTACACAGATGTAGCCTAAGGCTTTCATACATCTTTAGGGAAATTTTGCTGGGTGGGAGGTGCTGGTGTCTCCAGCTGCCTGCTCCATCCTTCTGCTGGTAGTTAATGCCCTGCTGAACAGTCAGCAGAAAAGAGCCCAGGTCCTTGCCTCAGCTGCTGCTGTCGTGGGACACACTGAGAACTGAGGCCCAGGCACAGTCAGTGTCCCCCAGTCCAGTGGCAAGAAGCTGTAACAAACCTTTGAAGACACAGCAAGATCTGGCACCACCACAGCTGCTTCCTCAGCCAGCTCAACCTGGCAGACTAGGCTAAAGAGTTTTTGCAAGCACAGCTTTTTTAAGCCGTGCTGAATGGAGCAGTAGAGTTGTTATCTACCCTTCCCACTTGTACACTTCTAAATCCATGGTTGAAGGAGACCTTTATTGAGTGACAGTGTCTGTATCTCTGGCCAGTAATATTCACAAAAATGTATTTGCTGAAAGGATTAGCCCACACTAGGTTTATCCTAGTTTTGTATCCATTATGTTGAAATTTCATCCTGTCCTGGGCACACAAAGTCACAGGAAAGGTAATTGCAAGATTCTTACTGTCAAAGGAGAAGCTGCTGCCCAAGCATGCACCCACCATTCAGGGAACTGCACACACACCACCCAAGACTTTGCCTGCTAGGACCAGAGTTCCTTCACAGCAGGTGACTCCACTGAGGGGGTGGGTGCCCCTTTCAACTCCACTGACACACACACGTACTCTCTGGTGCACTTCATCCTTCTTCCAGCTTGGCCACAGATTTCCTGCAGCAGAGTCCCAGGTCTCTGATTTAATAAAAATAAATAATTTAGTTGAAAGGTACAGCAGCAGGGTCAGCTTGAGCTGGGTGTCTCCAGAGAGGGACCCTGAACACCTATACTCTTGTGAACTATACACCCACCCCGCACGTGCTCTTCACACACGGGTCATGTGTCATCTAATCCCAATGGTGATTTTTGGTCTTGGGTCTTCTAACACCTTCTTGGATTCTTCTTCTGTGCCCAGGCAGGCAGGCCACTGGCTGCACTTGTTGATTTTCACCTCCTGCTGATAGTTTAAGCTTCTTTTGAACCTGCACTCAATAGCAGAACATGGGAAACTTAAGTCCTAGACTTAGGAAAAACATTTTGTAACAAACAAATCAGTGTGTTTTTATTATTTTTACTAAAAACACAAAACACAGAATTATACCAGCTCCTGGGAAAAGTACTAAGAAAATTAACTCTATAGAAGCATAAAGCTTCAGTAAATCCATCTACTCATGCTAAGTAATAAAGCTAGGCAAGCAGCATGCCAAATCACACAGTATTATAACTCTAAGTGATTAACTCTATTTAAAATGTATTTATTTAAGCTAAACAACTAATATCTCTCAATGCTTAATTAGGGTAGCAAAATACTACTTTTTTCAAAAACATCTCAGACCACAAAATGGCTGTTCCTGCTCTTTATGTGGTGATTCATTATCACCTGTTATGAGGAGCAGAATTATCAATTCATAGATGTAAGGAAAGCTCATTTTTTTCCAATAATGCATTATAAATCCTCCCTTTTTAGCTTTACTCTGAAAAATGCAAAGCATCCCACAGGGAGAAACATTATTGTGCCCTCCCAGGAACGAGAGCTCTTTCACTCTGAACTGCAAGCCTAACCTTCTTTGGAAATACAAAACGTTTGATACACTCCAGAAAAGAAAATTAATTTATATCCCTTTTGACAGTATGATTAATAATTCTTGTGACAGTCAAGTTGGATGACTGCTGCTCTCATTTTATATCTTGAATCAATTCACTACCCAAAACATTTGTGTAGGGACAAGCAGTACCGACAAGGCAGGTTTATCTGCCTTTGATAAGCAACTGAAAGAGGAGCCAAACTGAAGAAATGAGCATGTGGAACAGACCACAAGACTGTCCAGACTGGGTTAGAACATACTTCAAACCCCAGGTACATATATAATCTGCTGGTAGAAGTCTACAATCTCCTTACTGGCCTTCTTTATGCTTTTTCATGTCTGCACAGGGGAGCCCATGGATGAGGCAGCAGTCCCCCCCAGGTAGATGCTCTGCTGTGTTGGGTGGAGGCTTCAGAGATCAGAGTGCTGCCTCAGACCATGGCTGCTCTCTTGGGTGCCTCACTGATACACCTACTGTCTTTGCTATCTTGGGAGAGGGAAAAAAATCTGTTTTGGTCTTTCCCTTGCATTGCAGTGCCAAAGTACCTTCAGATCAGACTTCATGCAGCACAAGGACAGTAGTCAGGCTGTGATGATCATTTCGCATGACCACAAGTGGTACCTCTTGTCTACATGACTGGTAAATATATATTAATACAGGAGATAGCCTGTTTTACCCAGCATTACTTTTGGATATGGATATACAGTTGTTTTTTTTCCCAAGGGATAAAAACAAGGCCAGTGTCGGACGTGCAATGCTTCCATGAGAATACCTTTATATAGGACAGGAAGCTGCTGAATATAGAAACCAGAATGATTGCAACCTTCTGGGGTCCAGCCCTTTTAAAGAAGCACAAGCCCTGTCATTGAGACCTTGAGTGACATTTATCAGACTTCATGAATCAGTTAACATTCCTTAGTATTCTAACAGGCAGAGAGAATTGGGCAATTTGAGGGTACAATTCACTGTATCCTCATGCAGACACATAAAATAGAGGCATCAGTCCGATTACAAAAGTTTTTGTTACTCTTCATGGCATGGAAGGGGACCCAGTGGGCTAGCTCAGGTGAAGACGTGTGTGCTGCAGATACCACAAGTGGGGTGAGATTGTCCCTCATTCTGCTGCAGGCAGTGTTCCTACTTAATAACAGGTTATCTGTTTGTAGAAAGAACTTCAGCCTTTGGCTTTTAACTATTTATGACTTACAATCACAAAGAATGATTTCCCATTGTAGAATCTGAGGTTTACCCCCTTGTTCCAACAGATGCATTTTTCTCTGCACAATACCCCACGTATTTGAGCCTCAATAACCTATTTTTAGGGGGTTTTATTTATCATCAAAGTAATATCTCTGCATTGGATGGATAGACCTGGATCTTGAACAGCTTGAACATAAAGATTTCTGGTTCTCTAAGTAGACTAGGAATGCTTTTTTAAAGTACATTATTTCCTTTTCTGAAGGTTTTTACAAAATAACTGCTTCTCAAACACATACTGACTCTCCTCAAACTAAACTCATACTTTGTTTAGCATTCTTCCTCTTGTGGATCTATCCAACTTGCATTTTGCAACTCCTTTCTTAAGATATGTGGGTTTGTTTTTCCTTTGCATGTTCTGTTGGATCTTGCTGATCTTGCAGTCCACAACATACTATTCTGTTTTCCTTCTGGACAGCTATTTTTTGCAGCCTGACAAATTCTGATTGCTTTTCCTCAACTTCAAAAAGGAACTTCACCAGTTCTGTTTCTCTTTTGAGCCCCTGATACCTGCTCTGTGCTTAGATTCTGCAAAACATCCAAATCTGCATATTCAGCTCTGCAATCTCCAATCTATTATAAATGATGCAGCAATTCCTCCCTTTCTTCTGGTTTCCCCTATCAAGCTGATCTCTTTCAAATGCATCTTTCTTTCTCAGAGCACAGTACTCTTCAACTATCTGCGACCATCTAGCTGTCATACTCTTACTTACTTAAATATAACTATTCAATTAAATGTGTCCAACCCATTAATATTAAAATTAAAATAGCTACCTTTTTTTCATGTCTTCCTTTCCAGATCATTTGCATTCGTGAACAGACAAAATTCTTGCCAGTAATGTTTCCAGCTGGCAGAATTTCTGGAGAATTGGAGGTGCCTCAGGGCTATTAGCTTCTGCTCCACTTTCTCATGTCTTCTCTTCCACTGTTCTTTTTCCACCTCCACTACTCCGATGTAGTGTGGGTAAAGGGATGACTCATAAGAACCTTGATTCAGAGTATGTATCTCTGATGAGTCTTCCATATAACAAAAGATAAATTAACAAAAAACTGAAGAGCTTGAGACAAAGAGAGGGGGAGGAATTTTCATGCTTCATTCTTTGTCAGATTGTTCATCAATTAATTGTAATAAGCCACAGTTCAGAAGAAAGATAAGCCAAACCTCTTAAATGGCCAGTAAGCCACACAATTCAGAAATTTCCATATCTCTTTTACAGAGTTTCTTTCTGTAGGGTTTTTCCAACTTGTTTGTTGTGTTTTTTTTTAAATCAAGAGAAAGAAGACATGGTTGGGGATGACTGTTCTCTGGACAAGCCTCAGACAGGATATGCAAGGAAACAGAAAGAAAGCTGGTTTCACAAAATAAAGGAAAAACTTGAAAGAAACATGTTACATGAATTTGTCCCTCCAGCTAAGAAGTATGTTTTTTCCATGTTTGTTTTTATTTCAGCAATTAATTTCTTCAGAAAAAGAAACAGATTAGTGATTCGGGGGCAGAGGGAGAGGGGAGGAATTCATGCCATTGCCATGGAAATGCAAGGTTTTGTTGTATCAGCTACATCTCACATCAATTGTCTTATAAACACTATGTTGTGTGGAAGTGGTTTATTTTTTGTACAGTGAAGAGACACATTCAGACTGTAGATTTCAAGATGGGCTCTCACCTTATTTTGGTAAGCTGGGACTGCAGTGATTGCTGTGATGAAGGGCTCCAACCTCCTTTGGTGCTGTTCAAATTGCCAGTGAGATGCTCTGGGTTTAATGATTAAATCAACTTGTGCGGTCTTAGCTGACTCAGAAACCAAGCTGATATTTCCAGGAAGATAATGAGAGAACATTTTAAGGAAGAGGCAGTCTGATCTGGAAAAGAGTCAGAGACATACAGCTTGAATGTCTTTGTTCCATCAACATCCTTTTCTACCTATTTTGAATTAGCTGCTGATACAGAAATGCCCCCACTGTTTGAAATTTGAAGTAACATTATGTTTATTTTAAACAACGACTTTGGTAACTTAATGAGTTAATGATCACTGTTATTTCTGAGATGTAGCACACTGCATTCTTCAAATGAACCTGCAGAACTTTTACTTTCTGGAGGCTTGAAGCTTTCAATGTCTAATAGGCTTGAGTGAAATTAACTAAAATAAATATCACAGCAAAGAGATTTAAAAAAAAGAATCTCAATGCAAGAGAATAACTATTATTCAATAATTTTGATAACCAAGTCATTTATAAATTAATGAATACCTTATTACCAGGAACATTGTAACAAATACAATGTTTTCTTTTCCAAGTGTCATCCAGCGACCCATGAGGGTTACATGACTCAGACTACCTGTGCCACAGCACAGAGAGCTCTAACTCCAGGGCTGTGTGTAAACCCCAGAGCGGAGGTCTGTGGAATGTCCCTTCACTGGGAGCAGCACAACTCTTTTGGAGCAGTGCTGTGTCTGAACTACTGAGCTGGGAGGCACCATTCAGTCACATTTCCAAACTTGAGCTGGCAGGTCATTATTGTAGTATGTTGCCAGTCTCCCAGAGGCCCTATTTGTGGTAGGAGCAAGACTACTGTCCTCAGCTTTCTTACCATGGAAGGTTTGTTCAGAGCTCATATGTTTGTGGTAGCTAGTTCCCTCTGCAGCTGTGTTCTTTGGGGCCAGTTTCTTCCCAAACAGTTGTGCTGTCACTGTAAGGAAGCAAGATACCCCAGCTTAAACACAGCCTGTTGGAAGATGGGCTGTGCTGTTACCAGGCACTGAGTAGCAAGTCCATGCCACTTTGTACCACATCATGTAGCTTTACTGCCTTGGGTTTCTACTAGTTCCGTATCTCTGTATTGTGTTCCACTTCCTACTGAAGATGTGTCCAGAGAGGACTGAGCTCACATGGAATGGCAATGTGCACTCACAATCCAATGACAAGCAAACCATATCCTGGGCTGCATCAAAAGCAGCATGGCCCACAGGTCAAGGGAGATGATTCTCCCCCTCTACTTGGCTCTCGTGAGACCCCACCTAGACTATTGTGTCCAATTCTGGAACCCCCAACACAAGAAACATATGGAGCTGTTGGAGCAAATCCAGAAGAGGGCCATGAAGATTATCAGAGGACTGGAGCACCTCTCCTCTGAAGACAGGCTGAAGCAGTTGGAGTTGTTGAGCCTGAAGAAGAGAAGGCTCCAGGGAGACCTTATAGTACCTGAAGGGGGCCTGCAAGAAAGCTGGGGAGGGTCTTTTTATGTGGGCATGTAGCAACAGGACAAGGGATAATAGTTCCAAATTGAAAGAGGGTAGATTTACATTGGACATTAGGAAGAAATCCTTTACTATGAGGGTGGTGATACACTGGAACAAGTTGCCCAGGGAGGTTGTGGATGCCTCCTCCCTGGAAATGTTGAAGGCCAGGTTGGATGGGGCTTTGAGCAATGTGGTCGTGGGAGGTGTCCCTGCCCATGCAGGGGGTTGGAGCTAGATGATCTTTAAGGTCCCATCCAACCCAAACCATTCTATGATTCCATGATTTCTGATTGACTAGCTGTTATCTCCAAGTAGTCGTGTGGATAAGCCACAAAACACGTGGATGATGTTCAACAGACATCCAAGTTGATTCAATCACATTAACTGAATAAGGCAAATCTTGCTTCTCCCTCCTCTGCTCCAAACCACGCAGTCACTCCTGTGATTGTGCAGAGTGGCTCGTGCTCACTGGTGTCCACTGTGATCCACCTGGTTTGCTCAGAAAGCAAAAGAATATCCACCATTTTTACTGGGATTAAAAGTTTAAAGAGCACCAGAAGTGGCTGGCAGAAAGTAAGCAGCAAAAATGTGTGGCCAGGAGGGGACAGTAGGACTCCACCTTCTTGGCAGCAGTCAGCTGTTATGTTTGGTGGAAACATCGTATTTTTCAAGACTGACCCATCAGGCTGAAGCAGCTGCAGATGAAGAGAGAGAGGGTAACAAATAAGAGGTACAGCTTATAAAACTGTGAAAGAAGCTTCCAGCAACAGATCCACATTGTTGCTGTCATCACAGTTGTTGATCTGAACTGAGATGCTCCAGCACCCCTGGCCACTGTGCTTCCAGCAGATAAATGACAGGTACAAACTCAGGAGCCAAGTCATCAGCTCTCCAAAGAAACAGTTAAGAAGCTTTCACATATTTGGGGGAAAAGGGCTAGAGTGTAGCTTTTGTGGCAACTTGTGCAATATGGTATGTAAAGTAGACTTCAGACATGATGTGTGGGATCAGTAAAGCAGGAAATAGGCTACTTTATAAGATAATTTAATTTTTATGAAAAACAAGCAAACAAACAAAAAATCAAGCCAAAAACCCCAATCAAACAGAAACAAACAAAAAAACAGGGCACAGAAAAGAGAGGGCTTGCTGGTGGTAATGCTGTTGTGAAGACATGAAGAGGAGTGAAAGGTAAAGACCAGAAAAGATGCAGACTTTTTCCCCATACTTTTTCAAAAAAGATTAAGTTTTTGTAACTTTGCTTTACACAGATTTCAGCAAGACTGAAGTAAACTCTCTCCTCAGATGGTACGATGTGGTGCCTCGTAGAGTTGATGTCTTGATGGGAAAAGGGTTGCTATGCTGCACAGGGCACTCAGCACAGTGGTGTCTATCCAGGACTTCTCTGAAAAGACTTTATCAGCGGCAAAGCCATGCTTTGCTTTACTGGTCCCCTCGTGTTTTGTGAGCAAGGTAGGTGTGTCAGAGAAGCCCTTCTGAGACCTCTGTTAGGGTGGGAGTAAAGTAACTGGAGGTTTCTGAAAGGGATTTGAAGGAGGGAAGGGAGCAGCAGGGAGCATGGGAGAAAAATGTAAAGCTGAAGAGATTCATCATTAGGTTCACATTTCAGATTTCACTGAGTTTCAAAATCTACTGACTCTCAGTTCCTTTTATCAGATCCACCTTATTAGGAAAGTAAATTGCTGACAGGAACTGAATAAATTGCTATCGTGTACTGCTACAAAAATACTGTGTGATTAGCATGAAATGAGCCATATGTTATTTGCACTGCCAGAGAAACCTTACCTGCCTGAAAATATTTCCTTGTAGTCCTGTATAATCCTTTCACCAGCTCACTCTAACACATACAACCAGGGTCACAGTGCTCTCAGACAACAACTTCAGCTGTCTCCAAAAATCAACAGCTCCTGGTACTTTTGACAGTGGTACCTTTGCATAGTGGTGAAGAGAGTCACTTTCTGCAGTGTGCCTAATGGAGTCTCCTTTGTCAAAGGAAGAATTGCAAGTAGCTTGAGAAATTATGTCGAAGATACTGAAGGGCAACCTCCTGAAGTTTAGTAAGGCCAACAGCAAGGTCCTGCACCTGGGTTGGGACAATCCGAAGCACAGTCACAAGTTGGGTGGAAAACGGATTGGGAACAGCCATGAGGAAATGGACTTGGAGGTGTTGGTTGATGAGAAGCCCAACTTGAGCCAGCAATGTGCACTTGCAGCCTAGATAGCCAAACGTATCTTGGGCTGCATCAAAAGAAGTGTGGCCAGCAGGTGGAGGGAGGTGATTCTGTCCCTCTACTTTGCCCAAGTGAGACCCCTGCTGGAGTACTGTGTCCAGTTCTGGAGCACCCAACACAAGAAGGATGTGAAAGTCCTGGGGCGAGTCCAGAGGACAGCCACAAAGTTGATCAGAGGACTGGAGTAACTCTGCTCTGGAGACAGGCTAAGACAGTTTGGTTTGTTCAGCCTAAAGAAGAGAAGGCTCCAGGAAGACCTTAGAGCAGCTTTCCAGTACCTGAAGGGGGCCTGAAGGAAAGCTGGGGAGGGACTTTTTCCAAGGACATGTAATGATAGGACAAGGAGTAATGTCTTTAAACCGGAAGAGGGTAGATTTAGATGAGATACTCAGAATAAATTATTTCGTATGAGGGTGGTGAGGCAGAGGTTTCCCAGAGAAGCTGTAGATTGCTCCTCCCTGGAAGTGTTCAAGGCCAGGTTGGATGTAGCTCTGAGCAACTTGGTCCAGGGAGGTGTTTGAACTAGATTATTTAAAGGTCTTTCTAAACCAAACCATTCTATGATTCTATGGCTTTATAATGACTAGAGCAGTATGACATTGAAAAGCCCCTCCCCAGCTTTCCTGTAGCCCCTTTCAAGTATTGGAAGGTGCTATAAGGTCTACTCGGAGCCTTCTCTTCTCTAGGCTGAACACCCTCAAATCCCTCAGCGTGTCTATATAGCAGAGGTGCTCCAGGCCTTTGATCATCTTGGTGGCCCTTCTGTGGACCCTCTCCAACAGGTCTGTATCTTTCTTGTGCTGAGGGCACCAGAGCTGTACACAGTATTCCAGGTGGGTCTCACCAGAGCACTATGGTGTGAAAATTCCATATAAAATAACAACATTTGGATAATGTCTACATCCTTACTCTTCCTTTATTTATGCATTTCTGAAAGAAGTCCACAATATCACAGGTTGATTGAATTTTAAGGCATTTCTGTTGACAGAAGCACTGCACAAGATTAAAGGTGCTTGTGAACCAAGCCCTGGTGCTATAATAACTAGCTATCAGGGAAAGGAATAAAAAGCCAGGTTCCTCCATCTCACAAGGACAGACTGCTGGAGCATGTAAGCATATTGGGTTTTTTTCCCTTGTGCCCCCAGATTACACTTCCAATGAGGGTGACTACCCTTTATGAGGCTGTTGCTGTGCATTTTTTCCACCTTTCTCCCATGAATAATTTATTTGTCAAATCTTGACTATTTGGCCATGAGTCAGAGTGCAAAGACATTATGAAGTTGTAGCACTCTACCTAAAGGAGGAATCTCCCAGTGTCCAGTTCCCTGTCCAAATACCAGTCACCCTATGCCATAGTCTCACCACTGCATACATCTGTTCTCTCCCAATCCTCTGCTTGCATTTAGAAAGTGAAAGTTACTTGACTTTCAATTGATTCTTTAATTCACTATATCCCTAAAATGTCCTAAAATGGTACAGAAAAAAAATATCTCTTTAACAGCTCGTTTTTATCATCACCACAATGTGGGGTGATAACACCCCTACCCTAGATTGGGTATCACCACAATATAAATTAATCATAATGACAATCATTGTGAGATGGCTTGACAGACTGAACAGATACTTCCAGCTTCACCTCAGCATTAAACTATATATTTAAAAGCTAATGAGCTAAAAAGGAACGAATGAGAAAATTAACAATGCACTGCAGAGTAGAGCATTCAGGAGAAACTTCTCCTTCCTTCCATACCAATGCTAATTAATGCAATCTATTCTAATAAAAATAACCCTAAAAACTACTTATTCATTTTTAAAACCTCATATTCTGAGTTGATGTATAAATGGTCTTTGTAAAACTACAGAATTTGAGTAGTTATGAATCATGCCACTTAAAATGGCACTTTGAATTGTTCAAGAAAATCCAAGGACACTTTTTTTTCAAGTGGTTTATTATATTCATAGTGCTATTAAGGAGACCAGGTGGTTGTTCCTGCATCAAATAAATACCTTTTTTCTTGTACCAGTGCATGTGTTACATGGTCCCAAAACAAGACTACAAAAGTTGGACCATTTTTTGTACTGATTTATAGTCCATGAGTTCTTACTGAAGTTGAAGTTGTTGCAGAGGATGTAACTGCAGTTTTGGCCTACCCTGTCAAAATACCAGCAGTAGGCAAGAAAGTCCCAGATCACGACAGAATGCAAATTGACAAACTCACCTTAAGGGGAACTGACACTCTCAACAGAACACAACTTTCAAGCTGAAGTAAACTTACACAAAAACTAAAGAGAATCATGAATCAATGGGTCACACCTAACCAGTCCCACATTTATAGATGCTGTCCTTTTCTTAGGGGATAAATAATGCCTCACTGTTTCTTTATTCTGCGTTCAATTGAATTTTTGCTCAGTTTATTCATACTTGCACACTGTTATATCCTCATATTCTTTCCAATCTTCGCATTAGAATCAAAGAATAATAGAATCACAGAATGCTTTGGATCGGAAGGGGCCTTTAAAGATCATCCAGTCCAATCTCCAGGCCATGGGCAGTGGCATCTTTAACTCAAAGCCTCATACAGCTTCACCTTGGACATTTCCAGTGGTGGTGCATCCACAACTTCTCTGCACAACATGAGTCAGGCTGGACTTGATGATCTTAAAGGTCTTTTCCAGCCTTGGTGATTCTGTGATTCTGTGAAATTGAAGCCTAATGGTAAACGGATCTTTTTTTTCCCTTAATTTGCCAATATCCTCAGTAAAAAAGTGCATACATGCTGCACATGGGTAGCAGATTTGTTCTGTAGATGTAATTGCAGTAGGTAAAAAAGGTTTGGAAATGGGTTGAAGCAAATGTCAACCTGATTGTTGGTTGCACTATTTCATATGACTGGGGAGTATTAATTATGAGGAGATACAGTTATTTCTCATTAGTAT
Organism: Apus apus; assembly: GCF_020740795.1. NCBI lineage: Eukaryota > Metazoa > Chordata > Aves > Apodiformes > Apodidae > Apus > Apus apus. The sequence continues at coordinate 10,499,362 of NC_067282.1, forward strand.
CAATATTTCCTATGTCAATACTCGGTATAAGGCACCTTCATAAGCACACTGCTGGAAATCAGTGAGCAAACTAGCTGACTTTCAAACTTTGCTTAAGTTGACAACACCCAAGAGTCACCAAGTGATTTTCAATGTATGTAACTCACAATTACATAAGTTTATTATTATTAATACATGGGTTTTTTAGAAATTTTGGCTGTTAATAAAACTGCATGTATTGCAGTTTATTTGGACCTTCTGTTACAGATGTGATTTAAATATGTGGCTGTACGTACACATAATTGGAGTTATGCTTGTATAAACACTTCAATATGTGTATTGGTGTAACATTGTCCCTGCGTTCCTTCTGGGGTGAAAAACATGAAGAAAATTGGGATACATTCTCCTTCCATTGGTCTCCCATGGGAGACCTTATTAGTCTCTACAACTACCTTAAAGAAAATTGTAAAGAGGTGGGGATAGGTCTGTTCAATGATAGGACAAAAGGGAATGGCCTTACGTTGCACCAGGGCAGGTTTAGATTGGATGTTAGGGAGAATTTCTTCACTGAAAGGGTTATTGGGCATTGGAACAGGCCGCCCAGGGCAGCATTGGAGTAATTGCCCCGGAGGTATTAGGAGCCTTACAGACATAGTACTATGGGATATGGTTTAGTTAAGGACTTGACAGTGTTATGTTGGTGGTTGGACTCACTGATCTTTAAGGTCTTTTCCAACCAAGGTAATTCTGTGATTCTAGGAAAAGAGAGATGAATAAATGTGCATACACTACAGTTTTTCTTCATTTAAGGTCTGCAACAATGCTTGCACGGTACATTCCTAACATGTGAAAGGCATATGCCAGATCAGCCTAAGCCAAGAAAGGGCTTGTCTGTTGGCCGTGTCCTAAGTTTTGACCGTATGACTGCAGTCTGCGCTCAAGGAAAGGGCCTGCAGACAAGATAAACAAAGTTGACTGGTCTTAAGTGCTCAGGATTCCTATACTCAGTGTATATGCAGAGAAGTGGAAATGGAAGCAAGAGAAGACACAGCTGTAGGGGTAAGGCAAAATACTTATTGATTCACTGAGCCCTGCATAACAGAGAACAGTGCATTTCACACCCAGGTATGCACAGACAAGCCTTGTGCTAGTCTAAAGAAAACCTTGCAGACTGGCATCTTGTCCAAATATGAAGATATCAGGGAACAGAGAGCCCATTCTTTCTCTTATTGGTTTGTTCCTTTTGTTAATCACTTCCAATATAAAAAGTTATGTCTAATTCCTTATTTGTGAATGACTGTTTCCATCATGTAGTGTTAACTCTTCTCATTCCTTAGTCTCTAGTTCTTTAAAGTTCAGTGTCCTTCTGTGATGGTCTTATAAATTGGAAACAATTAATTTTTCAGCTTTTGTTTTAACAGACTAAACACCCTTAGCTAATTTATCTGGTCCAAGAGAATAATTTCCTTCAGTCCAGAAATACATCTGTGGCTCTTTATTGATCATCTGTAGATTTTAAGAAGCAATCATGAAAGGATGCAGTACTTCAGTGCTGGGTTTATTTATCCCAAATACACAATGGAAAAAGCAGTCTGACTATGTCTGCTAACTATTGCCCTGATTAAACATTCAGACACAATACTAGTTCTTGTACCACCACATAGAACCATAGAATAGTTTGGGTTGGAAGGGACCTTTAAAGCTCATTTTTCTTAGATATGAAAAACCTGTCCATGTGAAACAGAATATAAGCATCTTACAGTTGGAACCACCTCTGTCTTCACAAATTCAAGGTCAGCATGTCATGAATGCTGATATACAGATAGTATTTGCCTTTCACTTCAGAAATAAGTTCAGAGCTGATTGATGAAATAAAATTGTAATAGTTTTTACTTAAAAGGGAAAAACCTGTCAAGGCAAACTACTTTTAATTTTTTTGCACTGATGGTGAGGTAAGGTGAGGTAAGGGAGTGCATACATCAAAGTATACATCCATTCATTAACCACTGCCTCTTTCACCATCATATTAAGGTATTGTTTAACAATCCGTGAAGAAATCAATAAAAAACTTCATATTTTCAATCTCTAGAAGTTACTTTCTCGGGCTTCTGTAAATAAGGTTACTCATTACAAAAAGGTTTAAAATTAATATTTTCTATATTATTTCTTATATCTCCATTATTTTTTAAATACTAAAAAGAATATGAGACTATACATGCTTCAGGATGTTTCCATCTTCCTTGGAGGTGTGTGATTGCAGCTCTGTAGAACCTGCTAGGTAATCTCTCAAGGTTTGTAGACTGTACCCAGAAGCAGGGGTTCTGCACAACTAGGCCTGCTATTCAGTCAAGGAACAGCAATGAGGTGCAGCAAGTTGAGGAGAGATAACTTTGGGAAGGCAGATTTCTGTAGGTATCTGAAGAATTTGGCTTAGAGAGAAGAGCATTTTAGTGGAGTAGAATTGAAAAAACCCCACAAACAACAAAAAAACCCACACAAAAAATTGATGCCTTAATTGATTGATGATTAATTTCTTGACTGACAGATGCACTGAAGCCTTTTTAAGCCACATGCTGATAGAGGGACTGGTCTTAGCAAACCTGAGTGTCCCATTGTTCACAAGATGATATTGAAAGAGGAGGGCTGAGCATCCAATTGACCTTGTTTAATGGGAAGAAAAATGGACCTGCGTTATATCAAGAACTGGGAGCCCATGCCTAAATACCAGCTGAGAATGTGTACCCAATGTGAAAACGGGAGTCCACGAGGAACAGTCAGCTGAATCCTGCTATTAGTTACAGGCAGAATATTGCAGTGGCTGAAGTTTCAGATTTCTTTCCATTTGTATTACAGTGATGGGTCTCCACAGACTTCAGGCTTTCAGTCTTGGACATTTTGTGGATAACAGCTTCCAATTCTTCTCCTTTTTTTCTTTGCCTCTTTCATTCATTGTGCTTCAAGCCACAGTTTGCAGCAGCAGATGGATTTAATAGCATGAGATCAGCAAATTCCTGTTATGATGAACTGAGAGAGAAAAAGCCCTTACTTAGCTCTATTGATACAAGGGGGAATAATTGCTTGTGAGTCAGTGGAGCTAGGATTTCACTCTGTGCATCTAGACTCCTTCTGACTACTTGAAAGTGGAAGCTCTGCAAGGATTTGGCTCTTTTAATGATATTCTTACAGAGGTTCTAGATGTTCAGGAAATAAAAAATAATCGAGGCAGTAATACTTATTTTCCATGAAAAATCTTATTAACCAACTGAGGGTGATGATATTTTTAAAACCATGGCAATTAAAGTAAAGGAAGTTCTGTTTCTGATGTACTTTGACTTTCTCAAGGAGGATCAGGAATACTTTCTGGTCATTAAGAAGAGCCTGCTCTCTTGGACAGTATCCTATAATTAACATGTAGGTGTTAAAAGTAAACAGTAGGTGGCCTCAGAACATTATTTTTGCTGTTCACGGGAACAGATGCAAAAGGAAGGGCAGGAGCCCTGTGGACGCGCTGTGGCTGGGTACCCCTCTTTCCCTGGTGGTACGAAAGATGCTGAGATGCGTTCTGCAACTATTGCTCTGGCCTGGAACAGGGACATGTGTGAAACCTTAATGTAAGCTCATGTGATCCAGTTTTACTCTGCTGTATTCAGTACGCTTTGACCATTGTCATTTCTCAGCCATTAGAGGAAATACCTGTGTTCCACAGAATAAATGAGAAGATATGGACTTTGCCATGCCACTTCATGTGTCATACCAGACATCCTAGATACCCGTGGTGGTGAAGAAAAACTGGAAAATCCAATTGCAGCTTTGCTGAAAAATATTCTCTACTCATACTACTTGCTTTTTTAAACATCCAGTGAATGACAGTGGTTTTGGAGATGATGACTGATTAACCATCATGAACCAGATTTGGCTTGTCTTCTTCAGGGAAGTTATTGCAGGTGATAAAGAATCCTGATGAAATCTGTGGGCCTCAGGGTCCAGAGAGTGAGTTTGCAGCCTTGGTGAAGGTTTGGCCCCCTCAAGTGCAATTTATATCATCAGCATCTAATCCTGGACCAGAATTCTTCTGCTTCAGAAGAATCTTTGCTTGTAGAGTCCAAACCCTATGTATGAAGTGTGCCAGTTTCAGCAGCCTAATCTTTTCAACAGCAGGGAGAAGGAAGGTCTGTTTTTGAATCTGCTCTTTAATTTTTTCATTGTTGACTCCTCAGAGGAAAAAAAAAAAAAGTTAACCAAATCAACACAAGCTTTGTGCACTAACATATTAACTGACTGCTGACTGATTACCTGACATTTATTCTTGTTACCTGAGCTTATTTTTCACTGTGTTCTCTGGCAAAATTTGACCAGATTTAGCTTGAGTATCTAATTTTAAAATTGATCAGCACTACAGGTCAATGTTCAATGTCTTTTCAGATTTATAATTTGCCAACAGAAAAATCAGCCAAGACAATGTTACTGAGACAGTGCCCTGTGGAGTGCTGTAGGAAAAGTCCTCTGTTTCACAGCTTTTTCCTCTCTGGGCAGTTACAGTTCCTGGTCCTAATCCCACAGGCAGGGCAGGAAAGCAATTTTTCAACTGGCATTCAAATGACAAAGGAGCATTAGGTTTGTCAACCTGGATTGTGGCTGCAAATTCTCCTTCCTTGGTCTGTAAATATAGAGATTTGAGGCTGAAATGTTGTGCTTGCAGCAGGAGGGAAATATAAAAGGGACAGTGAAAGCAGCTTGGCCTGGAGGGGAAGTTACCCTTCCTCTCTGTCCCAGTTTATAGTGCAGTATCAAGGATGCTACCAAGGCACTAAGTCTATTTTTATTCCCGATGGATCTTCATGTCTCTGCCAAGGAGAAGCAGCACTGCAGAAAACATGCTGGCAGGTCCAGCCTTTCTAGAAAAGATTTCCAAAGGAAAAACTACTGTGGAACTGCTGCCATGGGGGTAATAGCACTCTGCCTAAGAATGAAGTGCTCTATTTTGTATCTGCATCCATCAGCAGAGCTGCCTCTGAACATCTCATCCGTTAGGCAAGGTTGGCCCTGCACATCAGGAGGGTTGGCTGACACTGCAAAGCCAGAGCTCTAGGAGCACAGTGATGTTAGAGCCTGCCCCATCCATGCTAGGCTGCCCCACTGCCCAGCAATCGGAGAATCATAGAATGGTTAAGGTTGGAAGGGACCTTAAAGATCATCAGGTCTCAACCTCCCTGCTGCAAGTAATCCCTGCACACAGAGGGCTCCTGTGACTGGGTCCAACCTTTCAAAGAGGTGCCTGTTCAGCCTGTCCCCTTCCTTTTACAGCTCCTGTGATACTCTGCATAGCTTTATCTCCTCCCCTGTATGATAGTTATGGGATCAAATTGTAGCTGCATGGTAGATACTGAGTTAGCTCTCAAAGCAGCAGAGACGAGCATGAGGTTAATTACCATTTGACCTGCCTGGAGAGGGAATACACTAAAAATTTATTGAGCCTGTCTTTCACACAGTACCCCACGTGGAGCAGAGGATGGTCCTGAACAGCATTATGCTGCTGTGGCAATGGCAGCAATCTGCATTTAGCTCATCAGAGAACAAGATTTGACCTGCCTAAATAGCAAGGAGCACTGACATTTAGCTAAGAACAGAAATCCTTCTGACATGTTCCAAATCCTGTCCTTTCATTCAGGATCATCTGGCTCATCCTGCTGCTGGCCACACTCCAGCACATGGGAATCCCCAGTGTCCATCACCAAGAGTGATTAGCTGGGAGTGTGAGGCAGAGGGAGAGGATGCATAATGTTCCCTCCTGTGGAATTATCATCCATGTGTGAGATAAGAACATCCCTCATTCATTAATGTGACTTCAGAAGAACACTTCACTTTCACTTGCATTACAACTGACACAGGTCTAACAATCTGAAATCCTGTTTAATGAGTTATTGGCCGAGACAATTTCAGTCACTATTTGATCAATTTTTGTGTGTTTACTGGGCTGGAATTGCATTTGAATTTAATTGCTATAATGCCTAACTGGAACTATGCCAGTCCAAACCGTTGAAGGTTCAACTCTTGGTTAAGTATCCATATCACTTTTGTACAGGCTGCAAATATCTTCTAAATTGTAGGAAAAGCTCAGAAAGCATAAAAGCACAGAATTTCCATTTAAATGGCACATTCTTATTCTAAAAATGTGAGAATGTTTTTCTTTGCATCACATTAGTTTTACGTCTGGGGTGATTAAATATTTGTCATCTTCAGCAGCTTCGGTGCAGAGCACAGCTGAGTCAAACAATCTTTGCATGGCCCTTCTATAAAGAGTTGCTATGTTCAGGCAATATAAATCAATACCCAAAATTCTGAGCCTTGCTGATATAGTCTTGATTGTATCACAGACTACATCAGCATCATAAACAACATCTGTCTTGCTGCATAAAACTGATGCCAGGGAGCATCTTGCATCTTGCCATGAGGTCACAAAAAAACGCTAAATAGCCCTAGGCCATGGGTCTTCTCTGAGTTCAGTGCTGTGTGTCCCTTGAAGGCCCTAAGACATAAATACTAGTTTGTTCATGTGGGTTTTTTTCCAAGTTCAGATTCATAGCTGATGCAAGGCTGTGAGTCTCAGTCCAGTGGGGAAGGGTTTCACAGTGGAAAGCTCGGGGTTTGTTTTGCATAGCCTGAAAAGGGAGTCCCAGTGGCACTGTTGGAGGGCTGGGTGGGGCAGAGGAAAGGAAAACTGAGGCAGACATGCTCAGCTGGCATAAGGGGAGTGGGTCAAACGGTGTGCTGTTCCTGTGCAGCTCTTGGACAGCGTTCCAGAGAGCACAGCCCCAGCCTGTGGGCACACTAGACATGCAGCATCAGTCCAGTGCCTTGGACCACTTCAGCAATATATACATAACCAGATCCTTATCCTTTTTTATTTACCTTTCTGTCTAAAGAAACTTCTCAAGTTTCAGCAATGACATGGCAACCAACACTAAGATTCATTTGACCTGACTTTTATTACACCAATATTAGGCTTTGGTCTAAGCCAGCACCTCAACCTCACCTGCACTCAACAGCAAACACCACATCCCAATCTTGAGATTGGTAGTGTGAGAGCAGCTGAATCTTACTGAGAGTTGGTCTTAGAGAAACGAGTGGTGGATGTTTGAGTTAGGTTTTAGCCCAGCTGTTGACAAATCTTGAGCAAAACACTGAAGTCCAACGTCTGTCAGAAAGGAATAATAAACTTTACCTGTCTCTTAAAAGGAGTACTACAAGACTGCAAAACTTTTTGAGATCCCTGGCTTAGATGTGCTGCTGTGCAACTGTAATCAGAAGTTTAGAACTGTTTAGAACTCTGTCATGCTGGCAAGACAAATGAGAAGAAAAATTGTACTTATGGGAGAAAAATATGAAGTATGGAGCTTAAACTTGTAAATCATTCCTATCGTGTTATAAATTTCCACACAAACCAAGTTGAAAGGCAGGGTCTGTGTCCTGACAAATGTACTACCTCATTCAGACAAGTAAAATGCACTGAAGGAGTACAAACAAAAAATGTCACTAGAAAAGACACATAACAAACCCTTGAAGGAAGATACGATTCTGTGAAAACCTTGCAGGAGGAGGAAGAGGATAAATGATACACAGAAGTGGGAGGCTGGTTGGAGAAAAATATGAGTGGGAGAAATAGACAGATATGTCCATTTTTATTTTTTTTCAGTTACACTAGAATAAACTACTTTTTCTCCAGTAGTACTTGCCTTTAAAAAGCCTAGATTTCTTTTTTTTTTTTTTTTTTTTTTTTTTTTTTTTTTTTTTTTCCTTTTCTCTTAATAACCAAGGACCAGCCAAAGCCAGAAAAAGAAAACCATATAGCATGGTCAGTAGTCTGATGTGGGCTTGAAGAATCTGTCATTTTAGAAGCAAGGAGGATGATTTGTTCCCTGTGGGCTGGGATATAGTTTGGTTTTTTCTGAGAAATGGAACAGCTTATTGTAATTTACAGCTTTGGACTTCACAAGGAAATGAGGAATCTGGATGTTTTTTGTTATCTTTAGTGGACCAGATTACCTGAAAGTTATTCAGCCCTAAGACTTCATGCTTATGTCTACCTTCCAGGTAGAAAAAAAATATATCAAAAAGAGATTCGATAAATTCTTGAAAGCAAGTGCATAAAGACCTAATAAAGGACAACATAGAGACTTGTCACTAATACCGTTAAACAACAGACTGCACAGGCCAGGCTCATATGTTCTCCCCCTTAGCCCTACCACTATCTGATATACAGTATTAGTCCAGATGGACCACAGGGCAAGTTCAAGTGTTTCTTATGTCCTTACAGTCTGTACTTTACAGATCACACTTTGCTTTTGAGGTTGAACTCTCCTGCAAATGTAGCCAAAATTTATAGTCACAAGATCTTGGCATACACAGATCTTGGCATACATGGCTAGGCTGTCCTTGTAAGGTGGAGGCCAGGCATTGGAGGGAAGCTGGTGGGAGGGGGACAGCAGTGCCCTCACAGGATATTGCCCAAGTGACCCAGGCATCACCTGCAAAATGAGAAGAGTTGCAGGAGCTTCCCTGGATCAATGGAAATTGAACAAACCTAGAATTTTGCCAAAGGGAAAATAGTAACATGACATTCAGGGGAGTGTAGGGAGCGCAGACACAGCAGAACAAAATGCCAGTTGACTGAAGGTTTTTCTGTTGTCTCATCTAGTGTTTAATACCCTTTTCAAGGTGTGACACATACCAGCCAAAGTGTGGGAGGTAATTCTGTATCACTGGCCTAAGTTTCCTCCCACACAAAGCAAACACTTTTACTTCAGCCTATCCTTGGCTTTCACTGTGAGGACACACAGAATCAGTTCTTTACCTTTTGGAATATACATTTTTAATTCAAGAATGCTCTCATACACACATTTGCAAAGAACTCTGTAGACAGCAGCAGGTACAATAAGCTGTGCAGTCTCTGACCCCCAAAAACTTTTTTTCTCTACACTAGGATTTGTCCTCATTAACAGGGGCCTCACAAAGGCAGGAGGATACCCTCCCAAACTCCATTTCATTGTGCCACCACTAACTACAGTCAGGAATCTAATAGCCCCAGCTAGTTTGGCAGGTGCCAATCAACCAAGGTCAACAGGGTTTTTTTCATTGTGGACAAACTCTTTATGTCTAGGAGAAACCACTATCACATGATGAGGGTTTGGTACAAATAACCATTGAATTAGTCATGTATGTCCATAGATGGCAACTAGGTGTGGTCCTTATGTGGTAGCATTGTGAAGGAATGCTGCCAGATATTCGCAGAATCACAGAATCAGTGAGGTTGAAAGGGACCTCTGGACATTATCTGGTCCAACCCCGCTGCTCAAGCAGAGCAACCTAGAACCACTTGCCCAAGAATCTGTCCAGACAGCTTTTTAGTATCTCCAAAGATGGAGATTCCACACCCTCCCTGGGCAACCTGTGCCAGTGTTCAGTCATCCTCACAGGAAAAAAAGTGTTTCCAGATGTTCAGACAGAACCTCTTGTTTTGCAGCTTGTGCTGATCACCTCTAGTCTTTGGGCAACCTCCTTCAGATCCTTCCTTAGCCTTCTCTTCTCCAGGTTGAACAGTCCCAGTACTCTCAGCCTTTTCTTTTAAGTGAGGTGCTCCAGTCTGTTAATATTCCTGGTGGCCCTTCATTGAACTCTCTCCAGGATGTCCATGTCTTTCTTGTATTAGGAAGCCCAAAACTGGACAGAGTGCTGCAGGTGTGGCTGACCAGAGGCAATCAATGAGCTAGTAATACTTTACCTAGTGCAGCCCAGGATTCCATTTGCCTTCTTTGCAGCAAGAACATATTGCTGGCTCATGTTCAAGTTGGTGTCCACCAGGACTCCCAGGTCCTTTTCTGCCAATTTGCTTTCCATGTCAGTGGCCCCCTCATATATTGGTGCATGGAGTTGTTCCTCCTCAGGTGCCGGACTTTGCTCTTCATGAGGATAAATTTGAAATGCATGATGGAACAGAACTTCAAAGTTTGAAGAAATGTAAGTTGACAAATAATAATGAGTTTCTGCAGAAGCTGACAAGCCATTGATTAGGTAGTTGATACTGAAAGGAGCTTGTGGCACAGTGGTGGTATCCAGGGAAAATGGAGGCTTTGCTTGGACTGAGAGTTAAGCTTTTCTAAGGAAGTCAAGCAGGAACAGACTAGAGTCTCTTAGTCTGGAGTCTGATGCAGTTTGATGCAGAACCCTTGAGCTTTGAGTTTGATACATTTTGCCCATGTAATGTAGGAAGTGGGAGCATGAACTGAAGTTATCACAGGCAGAGAGTTACCTTCTTTCTAAGTGGTGAGAGGCAAGGGCATTCACCAAAGTGAACACACTGGCTAAGTCTACATTAGTGATTTAAACAGTACTTAGGAATATTGTGGGACCCTGGAGCTTTGGACTGTGAAATTGTTTCAATGCCTCCAGCGTGGTTGTGGCCAAGGCAAATGAGCACTCTCTTAGGATATAACTGATCAGGGTCCTGGACTCAGCAAGGGCACAGGATCATTCCCAATTAGTGGATGCAAGAAGTTACCCATTGTTGGAGGGATAGACAATGACTGTACCCATCTGTCTTGCCCATCACAGATAACAGTCCTGGGAACAGTAGATACAGGGAAGATTAGGGTACACATAGCAACTGCCTTGCCCTCAAGTTTTGCATATACCATCCACCCACCTTGTTCTGCCCCCACAAGCTGAATTCTCACTGCTGCTCCCTCCCAGCTTAATGATCTTCCCTATCCCTAGCCTAGTCCCTGTCCAGATGCTACAGTCCTACCAGCCACAATAACCTAAACTAAAGGGTTTGGGAAAACTCCCATCCTTGCTAACCTCCCTTTTCCTTGCAGCATAGGTTGTTGGCTAAGCCAAAACCAGAATGCATGTGTTTTGTATCAGAGCTTGTTTGTAGGCTCTCTTTCCTGTCTTCCACAGTTAGTACAGAGGTTAAACACCTGGAAATCAGGAACTTTGTTGTAGTAGAGCTTAGTGTGGGATAGATGTTTTTCTTTGAGGTGATATGAGTGAACACGCAAGAATGAGATTTGTTAGATGTCCAGAAATCCTTGTGCATTGCCCTAGATAAAGTTGCTGAAAGATGGAGAAAGAATTGCAGATTCAATTTTAACCACATAAAGCCACATTAAACGTAATTTCCAGTAGGTGAATGTTACTTCTACTGTCAGGCCTTGCAGAACTCTCAAAACTGTCTCTGAAAAAACCTAAACAGCCCAACAACAACAAGAAAAGCAACAGAACACCTCAACAGATTATTTAGTCAATTGTTTTTTCTTATATTAAATTAAAATGGCAGATCATTCACCGTGGACTTTTAGAGGTCAAATACTCAGATCCTGAAGGATTTCTACAATTTTTCTCCTCCAGCTATCAAATTCCAAGTTTTTTCCTTAATCCTGAGGAAAAATTTACAAAGTAAAATACACTTGTTAGTAGAACATTTTATTTCTCATTAGTCCTCATTGTTATCAACATCACTTCATCTGCCATATGTTTCACATTCAAAGCCTTGCTTTAGATATTCCTTAATTCTGACTGAAAAGTATGAAAATAATTATTAATCCAGTAAAATCTGAAGTATAACATATTCTTGACATGATTTTCATTTGTCATCTTGACAGATAGATGTAGTGGAATCTCAATTTTACTATTTCCCCTTGAAAATAATTTTAGCTCCCTTTGAAGAAGAAATTAATGAAACTCAGACATTTTTTGTCTTCAGAATGTGAGATTTTTTTGTCACAGGATGTCATGTGCATGAAGATGCAAAGCCATTCTGCTGAGTCACTCCCACAGCTGCACTATGTCAGTTCTATTAGTTTCAATTCAGAAAAATTAAAAAGTAGCACATTTCTCAGAGGCAGAATATACTGGGAGTCAGGACACAGGAAGGAATTCCTCAGCATAGTCATCTTTAATTGAGAAATACATACCACTGTGAGATCTCCCTGCAGTCTTCACCAGGCTGAACAGCCCCAGCTCTCTCAACCTGTCCTCATAGGAGAGGTGCTCCAGCCCTTGGATCATCTTTGTGGCCCTTCTCTGGACTTTCTCCATGAGATCCATAACCTTCTTATGTTGGGGGCTCCAGAGGTGGACACGGTGCTCCAGGTGGGGTGTCACGAGAGCTGAGTAAAAGGTCACACACACCTCCCTTGACTAAGCTTCTTTTGATGCAGCCCAGGACATGGTTGGCTTTCTGGGCTGCAAGCACACGTTGCCAGCTCATGTTGAGCTTCTCATCCGTCATCACTCCCAAGTCTTTCTACTCTGGACTGTTTTCAATACATTCTCCACCCAGCCTGTATTCGTGCTTGGGATTGTCCTGACCCAGGTGCAAGCTGACTTTGCACTTGGCCTGGTTGAACTTCATGCAGTTTGAATGAGCCCACCTCTCAAGCCTGTCAAGGTCCCTCTGGATAGTATTCCTTCCCTCCAGCATGCAGGTCTCACCACACACTTTGGTGTCATCAGCAAACTTGCTGAAGATGCACTCAATGCCTGGTTTTTATGTGAAAGAAGAACCTTATAAGCTCTGATAAGACCTGACTACAAGCTGTTTGTGCCACTTTGAGGAGCTGGCATGTCACTCTATCCATGCACTCTATGTATGTTCCAAAGGACAAGGGAAGTCCAGGTCACATCATGGAGATGGATCATGCACCAGGCAAATGCTGTTGCGAGAGAAATGAACTGCAACCTCTTATCTTAGTCACTACAGCACATGCAAAATGAGGCTGTAAAACTCTGTAACTTGTCAAAATTGAGGAGCTATTCAGAGAGATTTCAAAAAGCACAACTTTGTTGTGAGACCATTAACTAAGTTATAGGTACTTTCTCAAAGCACAGAAATGCTAGACCTTCTTAGTGAATGAATTTTAAAGAATTATATTAAACATTTAATTTCTATTAAACTGTTGGGTTTTTTTCATTTGTTTTGGGTTTGGTTTAATCAGGACTGGTAATATTTATTCTAAAATGTCAGAGGAAAACATAGGGAACTGCAGGTTTCAGCCAGAGTCTTAAGTCTGAGATAATTTTAAGCATCTAAAAGCCAGCATGTAGGAGACTTCAGTAATTATGAAAGCTGGGACAGTAAGATAAGTCAGAAAAAATACACAATCTGCTGAGTTGGTCACGTATATTATGTAGAGATGCTACCCTGTGGTGGGTTTGACCTTGGCTAATAGCTTAACTCCCACCCATCTGCCTGCTCACTTCCCACCTCACCAGGACAGGGCTGGAAAAGGAAAAAAACATGAAGACCAGGAACAAAAAAGCTTATGGGTCAAGATAAAGACAGGAATATTGCTTATAAATTACTGCTGTGGGAAAAACAGATTTGATTTGGGGAAAATAAGGTAGATTTTGGTAGTGAGAAACAAAAATATAAATATTAAAACAAGACCTTTCCACCTCCCTATCCTAGGCTGAACTTCAGTCCTTCACTCCAGACGTTTCTGCCCTCACCGTAAGCAGCATGGTGCAGAGGCAGGAAGATTATGGTCAATACATACTATTTTATCTCTGCTGCTCCTTCCTTCTCACACCATTCCTTTGCTCTGGCATAAGTTATCCATGGACTACATCCTGTCAGGAAAATCTGCTGTAGCATGGGGTCCCTAACACCACAACACAGAGCTCCTCCTCTGGTGTTCCCCCTCTTGATTCTCACTTTGTGTTCCTTCCTCCTCTCTCCATCTGGGATTTTTCGACCCTTTCAAATACTATTTCACAGAGGTGCCACTACCTTGGCTGATGAGCCTAATTGTGTTCTTCAGTGGGTCTGTTATGGAGCTGTGTGGAACTGGCTGGAATCCTACAGAGCAACTAAGAACTAAGCTGACATTCCTATCACGGAATCACAGAATCACAGAATTGTTCTGGTTGGAAAAGACCTTAAAGATCATCGACTCTAACCACAGCCTAACTCTACCAACCATGCTTATGACAGGGAAGTTGGAACCTGATGATCTTTAAAGTCCTTTCCAACCTTAACCATTCTATGATTCTATGGTTCTATGATTAACTCAACTCTACCAAGTCCAGTGCTTAAAACATGTTAGAAACATAGGTAGGAAAAAACCTGTAAGATCATCCAGTCCAAACTTTAGCCTAACTCTACTAACCTAGCTCTACCAGCCTGCTGCTAAACCATGTCCCTAAGCACTGCATCTATATAATTTTTTAACACACTTCCCTGGGCAGCCCATTCCAGTGCTTGATAACTCTTTCTGTAAAGAAGTTTTTCCTAACATCCAACTGAAACATCCCCTGGTGTAACTTAAAGCCATTTGCCCTACTGTTAGTTACTAGTGAGAAGATACTGCCCCAGATCTTGCTACAGTCACCTTTCAGGTAGTTATAGGGAGTGATAAGGTCTCCCTTCAGTCTCCAAATAGATATGTTGTGCCACAGTGGAATATATTTTTTTGGTTTGTGTGCCCTTCATAATTATGTTTCTGTTTGGTAATCAGTTGACTGACACCATACTATGCAAGAACAAACTTGGCTTCTCCTCTAATCTCAACTAGTAAGAAGCATATGCTTGAAGCCACCTACCATGCCCTGCAATCTCTGTTTCCAATGGATTGGTCTCTCTGCCTCAGGCACTGCTGATTCACTCTTAGTGCCTGCTTGTCAACTTGTTTTCAAGCTCTGAAGGGCTCTGCACTGAACTGTGAGAGTCACTCTGGGTGCTAGTGACATCAACCATCAGGGAAATGGAGACAAATTTGCCATCGCCAGTGCAGCTCAGTGTTTTGCAATAGCAGGACTCAGGAGTGGAGCACGCTGTGTTACCTGCACTGTCTGGTATTAGCATAGAAAAACATTAGCCCATGAAGAAAAGTTACCAGCTTGAGATGGTAAATATTGATGTAGCCTCAGTTCAGTCTCCTTCCTGTGTGGATCTGTCTTGCCAGATTCAGTTCTTGTTCAACACCAATTGTGTCTATACTGCATATATGTGGAGCTCATTCAACAGCATGGTCAGCAAGACTGGATGGTGGGGCTACTTGTCTGCTCTGAGTCCTGTGAAACATGTGCCTTGACATACCTGACTACAGCCAAGAGAGATAGATACATGAGTTATTGTTTCTTGTGCCAGCATGAATGACAGCAGGTTTTCCTCAGACATCTATTACATCTCCTGAGGTTGCCATATGGTGGAGTTTCTGCCAAGTTCATTCCTATCCATACTCTAGTAACAACTCCCTTTTTATATCTCTGTTGCTCTTTTAGCCTTCACACTCTTCAGGAAAGCAGATGTTGGGGTACCATCCCAGTGCAGCACCGTTCTGATTCCTCCCCTGCACAGTGCATTCTCCCTTCCCTTCAGGATTATTTGATGACACATTTCCTTGTGCAAAACTATGGAAGCCAAGAGAACAAATGGTCCATAGTTTATTATAAACCTCTGGCAGTCTGCCTCTACGGATGTTTTAGCACATTGTGGGGACTTGATAGCTTGCAACATTTCCTTCTCAGACAGATCATTTCCTGGTAGTTAGCGTTGGCTGTGTTGACAGCTGCAAGTTTCTGTTGGGACAAAGAAAGATTTACATGTAATGAATAGCAGTAAAATGCCTGTGTGATACAGCATTGAGAGGTCTAAGGGTTTGCACTAAGAGCTGCACTACTGGCCTTCTTGAGACAGCAAATAAAGAGCTTTCTCTCATCGTAACATGCAAGTTGATTCCCCCTTTTCCTTCAGATAACCCAACCCTTTTTCTTAAGTGGCAGTGCAGTGGCAGCATTCATGTAAGTCCATCTTCATGATAGATTCTGAGCTCACCCAAAGAAAATTTGCACAGATTTTCTCCAGGGTTACAGATAACAGGAAGTTTCTTCTCTCATAATTTTCTTGCCTCTGAGCCACAACTTACTGTCCTGTGCATTGAGCAAATGCTTGCTGGTTTTCCTGCTGAAGCACTTCCACAAGGACTTGTATGGAATGGAGGGGCAGCTGAACTTTGCCATGTGTAGGAAGGGTTCTGCTTGAAGTGAGACTGAAACTACATCACGTGTGCACAGAATGCATTACTCCATTCACAGATATCCTTGTCCTTTCTGCCCTCAAATATGTATTTTTCCTTTACCTTTAAAGTGTTTCTATCTTTTCCAAGACTCAATTTAAGTCACTTTCCCTACCAAAAATATTAGGAGCTGGACTGGAGGCAGGATTAGTTGCCTAAATAAAAGTTGAGTAGATGATATCATAGAACCATAGACTAGTTTGGATTGGAAGGGAGATTTAAAGATCATCTAACCCAAGCCCACTACTATTGGCAGGGGCATCTTCCATTAGACCAGGTTGCTCAAAGTCCCATCCAACCTGTCCTTGAACATTTTCAGAGAGAGGGCATCCAGAGCTTCCCTGGGCAAACCCATGTCAGTTTCTCACCACCCTCACACTAAATAATTTCTTCCTAATGTCTAATCTAAATCTACCCTCTTTCAGTTTAAAACTGTTCCTTCTTGTCCTGTCACTACATGCCCTTGTAAAAGGTCCCTCTCCAGCTTTCTTGTAAACCCACTTTATATATCAAAAGGACATACTAAGGTCTCCCTAGAGCCTTCTCTTCTCCAGGCTGGACAACTGCAGCTCTCTCAGCCTATCCTCCTAGGAGAGATGCTCCAACCCTCAGATCATATTATGGCCCTCCTCTGGATTTGCTCCAGAAGGTTCATGCCCTTCTTTTGTTGCAGGTCCAGAAGCGGACACAGTACTCCAGGTGGGGTCTCTTGAGAGCAGAGGGGGAGGATCACCTCCCTCAACATCCTGGCCACACTTCTTTTGATGCAGCCCAAGATACAGTTGTCTTCCTGAACTGCAAGGGCACACTGACAGCTCATATCTAATTTTTCATCCATTTGAGATGCCATAGGGTATCAGGATGTTATGGCATATCTGTGCCAACACAACAAATGTGGTATAAACACTAAATAAGACTCATGCTAATTCAGACGGTTAGCTAGAAGACAGGCAGAATAGGCTGTTATGACTAATATGTCCCTCAACACCTATTCAGGCAATATAAACACAGTCATGTGAAATGTAGCTCCCATGATTACTTTGATCTTGGTCTTTCAAATTCCTCTTCAGGGATAGGAACTTGTCTTTTTGCTGCTTTTATACATCCAGTCACATAATGTGGATAGTAAAGAGCGATCAGCTACTTATTTCTTGCTTTGTTTTTTCCTGCTAGGCAAATGCTCCACCAAAGCATCTCCATGGAATCATAGAATGGTTTGGGTTGGAAGAGACATTAAAGATCATCTAGTTCCAACCCCCCTGCATGTGCAGGGACACCTCCCACTACACCAGGTTGCTCAAAGTCACATCCACCCTGGCCTTGAACACTTCCAGGGATGGGGCATCCACAACTTCCCCGGGCAAGGAAAGAACTTAAACAGGACTGTGCCAGCTGCACAGTCTAGGAACATCTCAGTCAAAGGAAGGAGACCAAGAGCACAGAAGAAAGCCTGTTCTATTACACTTAGCTCAGGTGGTTTCTACTCCCAGCCCATCCCTACCCATTCACTCCTGCTTCTTTTAAATGATCTCAGTTTTGAAAAAGACTTCTCTTAGAATTGTATTTTTTATACTCTGAATTATTTCACACTCCCTAGTGCATGCACAGCTTTGTGACCATGTGAATCCCCCAAAAGCAGCAAACCATGACCCCTGATGATGGGGATGGGGAGGCAAAGGAGAACAGAGGTGCATTCCTTGGTGGGGAAAGGCTGAGAGCAGGAACCAGTAACTAGCTCTGAGCACTGTTCTTGAAGACCCAGTTCATCTGGGTCAACTGCTGGATACCTGTATTTCCTTTGTTGATATCAATGAGCTTGGAACCATTTGGAGTTGTGTTGCCTACTATCCACAGCTGCTAAGCATAGTTCAAGAGAGAGAGGCAGAGAGTATCTGCACCTGACCTTTAACTTATAAGATTTGTCTTCCTAACCTAGCCCAGAGCAGATTCTCTAACCTTACCCTGGAATAATTGTCCTCAAAGGACAGGTTTCTTCCCATCTTACAGCTGCTTCCTAAAAGTGACATGTCTAGTCTCAGTGAAAAATCCATGGTCCTCTGAAATATGAAATGGTTGTCACCTAGTTTAAGTACCTAACAAAGATGTTTTACTAAGAATCAACTGCCCAGATTTCAGGCAATTGAAGTTGGTGGAAATTACTCAAAACATTAAGACTGGTTAGAACAACAAACCTAACAGAATTATTAGTTTTGTCCTTCCCATGAAAGCTTAGTTCATGTCCCTCCTCCCACCACTCTCATACAGCTTTCAGTTCACTTCTTTCTCTGAGAACAAGGTGTCTTGGTCCTAGTCTACAGCAACTTCCACTGACAGTCAGCATTTAATTTCTTCAGAATTCAAGCAGGGTTTGTGAAAACCCCAACTTGCCCATACATGGGCAGAAAGAGGAAGGCAGTGCCCTTGAGGAATTCTGCAGGCAGGAAGTCAATCATAAGCCCAGTAAAACCCAGTGATTTGATGATGAAGTGAGAAAATAATATCTCATCTTTACTAGTAGAGAGTATTGTTCCTCTCAGGCAGACAGGCTGAAAGGGAGGTGCTGGTTGATCCGATGCATAGTTAGGTTTGCCAATGTCAACACTGTTCTGCCCCTGATACCTCCTGGAGTAAACTGTCATGGCTGAGAAGGGGCTGACACAGCTGGTCTTGTGCAGGTGCAATATGCTGGTAGTTTATTAAAGTAGCATCCAGCCTTCTGCACTCTGTGTCTCAGCCTATAAATGCAAGAAGAAGCTATTAACTGGCTTCTTAACAACACTGATCTCTGCTATTCTGAAAAACTGGGTGCACAAGAATTCTAGCCATGAAGATCTAGATGGAACTATACATCATTTAAATTGTGTCTCATGGGTTATAAGGTTGATGTTAGATGCTAATGTATGGCCTCATGCAATGGGCTTTGAATTGTGTATTTACTATGCTTTTTTCCTTATTGTTTTTTATTTATCCTTCTGCCTCCACCAGGTCATTAAAGCTGGTGAGGACATGCAGTGTGTCAGATAAAGGCTGAAAAAAGTCAAGGTATTTATATAACTGGCTCTTCATTTGCAGACTGCACTAAACCATTCAGGTGTGTTTTGAAATGACATTTTGAGGAGATGGCTGTGCATAATAATGGAACACATTATTTATCAAGCAAGGGGTAATTTCAGATTTTGCCAAGGAAAAAAATAAAGGTTTCTGAAAGAGGATCCTTGCTCAGTTGAAAACCTTTGAAAAGGGAAGATGCAAGAGGTGAAAAATATAACTGCATTGTACCTCATATGGATGACTGTCTACAAGAGCAATCCAGGGGAACAGGAAATGAGACTGCATTGTTATGATGTAAGGAAGCAGTAGGACAAAAAAAATCCAGGCAGAGAAAGAAACACAGTCTTGAGAGTTGTTGTGTACCATGATAACAATAACTGATGGTGTGTAAACATGACTGCAAAGATCTTTTAGACACCTTTGAAATTCACTTTGCTCCCCAGCTATGTTGCTCACTTCACACTTCTTCTAGGTCTCACTTTCTAAGGGTGGAGGTCTTCTGTAGCTGGCTCTAAGTTATTTCAGCAAAATACTCACACAATAATGAATGACAGTATGCAGAGAGACAGTTGAGAAATTATTCAATAAGAAAATAGGACAGACTGTGGTGAGCAGGTGCAGGATTTAGCCAGACAAGTGTACTGACCAGCCCCATGTTACATGCAATGGGTGCCTTTTATACCCTTTTCTGTCTACCCTCTTCCCTTTTTCCTTCCTTCCTGCGTCTTCCCCTGCATGTCTGTGGCAGAAGCACCCCCCAGTCCTCCCCTCCCTGTAGGTCTAACAGCAAGGTACAGAGAGGCCATGGAGGCTGGCCTGGTGGGAAGGACCTGTGCTCTTGGTCTTGTATGCAAAGAGCCCCCAGTCACATATCCCAGATACCTGAGCCTGTCAAAGATCACCTCAGCCAGTTAACCCACCTAGGAGACCCCTCAACCAATAGATGGCCACAGTTCAGATCTGACACAGGCTATAAAAATGAGGCCCTTGCTGGAGACCCCCTTTGAGTGGTTGTCCTCAGAGCAGCGAGTCTATAACTGGAAGGCCTCCCTTTGGATAGGGATGCCATTTAAAAGACTTTCCCTGGGACTGAGTGTCCTTGCCTCACAGGTGAGTGTTATGCACATTCTGAGGCATCAATCTAAGCTTAGTTTTAGTTATGCACTATGTAGTTCCCAACTGACATCCTAGACCTGTAAATAAGTTGTGATTGTCCAAGTGCTTATAAAATTCATGTTCAGTTAGACCATTCTACCTTTTTCTAACACCATTAAACTGGTTTTTGATACATGTATTTTGCAGGTGTTACACTTTCATGACAATGTCCCCTCTGGGTGTGTACAGGTCCATTGATTCCTGCACCCCTCACAGCCTGGTGTCTGGGGTCTCTCCTGATTTCCACTCTTATCAGTTGCAAAGTCCAGGCTGATCTTCCTAGAAGTGTTGCCTGTAATTTACTCATAGCTCATCAATTTGGATGACTGGCAAGATCTGTTTCCTGTCATTGTCTGCATGTTTGTTTTGTCAGGTCTGTGTCTCTGTGTATTTTGGTTTCTGGCTTTCCCTTTTCCCTTCTTTGATGAGGTCCTTGATCAGATAACCTTGCTGGAATATATTCAGGTCACTGCTGGAATCCAGCAGCTGGAAGCTGAAGACAGGTGTACTCTGACTAGAATTGAGATGACAGTTTTTAACAGTGAGAATAATTAAGCAAATTAGCTAGCAAAGTTTGTGAATCTGCTTGCTTCACAATGGTCTCATCTGGATTTGAAATACAGAGTAGCTGTGGGACCAGAATGATCTCAACACCAAGCTCCTCCAAAAATCCACCTTTAATTTTGACAGAGAACTTGGGAAGTGACCCAAACATTTCTCAGTGATTGCCATTCAAAATTAGTTATTTTCACAGTCTTGTAAAGCAAAATAATAATAATAAAATTATCTGATAAATTGCAAAGAGGATGCTGGTAAGCTAATGAGTGAGGAAACAAATTAATTCATTTAAGAAGAAGCCCTCCCAGGATAACCTGGCATGGGGTCAGGACAACATGCCTTTATACCTGCTGGAGAACAGATTATTTATGCAAGAAGTAACTAACTATGATGGCAAAAATAAGATCTAAACAGTGGGTGATTCAGCAGTGGAGGGAGATACACCACTGAGATGAGCTTCCATCTGCAGCCATGCCTGTGCAACTACACTGAATCAATGCGGTCGCATGGCTATGACTGAGGACAGCCTTTGACATAGTGTTCCAAGAGATCAGTCACACAAACAGAGCAGTTACATCACTTGTGTTAAGTAATATTTGGAAAAGGATTGTTTCAGAATCAAATGAGCAGCTCACTCATGGGATGTCAGTCTTCATTTCGGAGTGTCTCCTTCGTATGTGTCCTCACAGTTGCACACATGAATTAAGTGTGGAACTGCATATTTCCAAGCTTCTTACTTAGGTCCATTGAGTATCTCTTGAGCATTTTTTGTGGAAGTTAAAACATTTAAAGGTGAGGATTTGGGAGGGAAGGTGGGAGCAAGAACTTCTCCTGAGGCCTCATTGCGAGGTGGTGGTGGGTTAGCCCCAGCTAGCAGCTAAGCCCCCAGCCAGTTCCTCGCTTACTCCCCCTTTCCTCTGTCTTTCCCTGATCTTTTGTGGCTGAGCATGACATCATATAGTACGGAATAGCCCTTTGGTTGGCTTGGGTGACCTGTCCTGGCTATACCTTCTCTCAACCACTTGCCCCGCCCCAGCCTCCTGAGAAGAACAGAGTGGGGAAAAGAAAGGGCCTTGACACTGTGCAAACACTGTTCAGTAACAGCTAAAACATTGGTGTGTTATAAACACTGATTTGGTCACAAGTCCAACACATGGTGCCCTACAGGCTGCTACAAAGAAAATAACTCCATCCCAAGCAGACCCAGTATGAATGTTCATTTTTTTCTTCTATCACAGATGGTAGCACCATTAGTACTATAAAACACTGCTCACCGATGCCCTTCATGAATCCTACGTAAGTCTTTTTCCAGCTCTGCTCGCGCAGATCGCTCCGCAGCCAGGAGGCTGCAGTTTTATGCCCAGCAGCTGCAAGGGCAGGGAGACAAATCATGTATCTTTACTGTGGCCGGACAGGGATGTGTATCCGTTCCCATATTTTGTTTTCAGGATATTTTGGTTACTTCACCATCCTGTTTACCCAAACCCAGTTAATAAAAATTCTTA
Organism: Apus apus; assembly: GCF_020740795.1. Classification (NCBI taxonomy): domain Eukaryota; kingdom Metazoa; phylum Chordata; class Aves; order Apodiformes; family Apodidae; genus Apus; species Apus apus. The sequence goes on from NC_067282.1 coordinate 10,521,686, forward strand.
ATTAAATAAGGATTAGTTTTACCCTCAGGAGTTGACAGTACTATTTCCTGTATCCAGAAAACCAGAAGTCAATATCCCCTGGACAGCTTCCCAGCACAGTGCTTGGAGAGAGCCACACTGCAGCTTGTAGAAAGCCACTTATGCTTCAAGTTCCCACACATCCCACACTCATATAAGGGATGGCAGAGCTGGCTTTGCAACTTTGGTTTCCTGTCAAACATTTAATTCTGCAAACTCCTAGTCTCCTCCTCACGTTACCTGAAGGTATATATGCCAAACTGCTTTTCCTAATTTTGTACATTTTAATGCATTTGAGTTCCAAAAGACTGTATTAATCTCAATGCTTTCTTGCTTTCCTGAATATCTCACCTGAGAAGAGAGAAGCAGGTACAGTAGGTGCTTTTAAGGCAGCCCTCACTACTTGACTTTATAAAACACAGATAGCTTCTAACACTGATTTTCCAGTAACATGCTGTGACTGGGAAGGTCTTTGTTTTGTATTCATTTCAATGTATAGTAAATGATAATTCAGCAGAAGCTGCTTCTGGGGAAATATATTTGCAGTGACATCCATTCAGTTACAGTACTTCTGTTCCATGAGATGTCATCAGTCATCTTGTGCTGCATGCAAATAGACAAGACTTTTGCAAATCTTACACCAATAAGAGTGTCTTTCTCAGTGTATCTAGACTTATGTATCATCTAAAACTTTTGCTTTATGAAGTTATAAATCTTAGTTTGGGCTCCATCAGCATCTGCCTTCCTCACAATGTGATGTGGCTAGGTGTAATTATAAAAATTTTCCCTGGGACTGGAGTCACTTTTGTATAGCATATGTATAGTAAAGATAAACACTAGCAAAAGTTTTAACTAGATATAAAATAGCAAAATATTAAATTAGTAATCACCTGAATTTCAGAAGACTATTCTGATAAAAAAGCCTGGAGTGCAGGATTTTGAAACCAAATTACTTATAAGTCAGTTTTATCCTTATCAGACATGCCTACAATAACTTCTGCTGGTTTTTACCTAAAAAAATTACAGTGAAGATAATTCTATACATAGATGATAACTGAAAATATGTGCTCAGTGTTTGCTTCTCATTGGGTTTTTTGTCTTGTTCTTCTTTGCTTGACAAACTCCAATTATGTTAAGCATTAGTTAGATTTTTTTCATGGAAAAACCATGTAGGCATAAGATATGTATTAAAAAAATAATTTTAATTCATACTAATTCCTGCCAGGTTTGGACACAGCTTTGGTTTTGAAGTAGATTTTAAGCTGCCAGGGTGAAATTGCTGAACATGCAATGATCAGAGATCTTCAGAAAGAGACATGCTGTAAGAGAGTGGGTTTCTGGAGCACTCTGAGTAGGACATGCAATTGGGGGGAAGTAGATTAACATAAATGTACGCTTCAGAGTAGTGACAGACTTTGCTGAATATCTTATTCCAATAAAGAGACTGCTGTTAAACATGAAGAATAACTAAATATTGCAGTGCTTATTAAACTTGCCAACCCACACTAGCCTTCTTGTCTCATGCAGTCATCTGATGTTTTAAATACCCCTTGGACTGCCTACTTTCATGTTCTCCTGGGCCTCTCAGCTTGGTTGGGAGGGAATTTTTAATGTTTAATTACCAGGTGTATTAAAAAGTGGAACAGTGTGTTCATTGCCTGATCAGAAGGGTTACTGTCATCAACTTTTAAAAGTCAAATTTAAAATTCTTTCAAAGACAGTGTTAAGATACCAGATATTCAAATTACAGACTTTCTGTAGAGATTGTTACTCATTACTGTGCAGAGATAGCCCGTGTTACAAACCAGTCAATATAATAAGATTTCCTGAGAGACTGTTAAATTTATCTGTAATTAATACTATGTTAAATTGAAGAAATTGTAATTTTTAACCAAAAGAAAAGGGAGGAGAAAAGGGGACAGTCAGTTAAGAGTAGTCAGCTTCATGTTAGAGGAGCTCCCTCAGCAAGATTTGCCTTCACAGCCTTTGGACACATTTGTAAAAAAAACAACCCCCAAAAAATCAGAACATTTTGGCCAATAAATTATGTATCATATATGGGATTATAGGATTGGGTGTTCAGTTGTTTGAGGTAGTGATCTTGGTGGTCACTCCAAGCAAGACGATTTCTGAGCCTGTATCATGCTCATCACTGGTTTCATCACAGCATCTCACAGTCCTGCATGGATGTTAAGAGACCTGAGTGAACCACTTACAGAGCCTAAGAAGTAGCCAGTAATCCCCATTTGCCCATTGGAGAAATATGGAAGAGCTGCAGCCACTAATTATCACTTGACTTTGGGTAACCTAGAAAATCTTGAAATAGGGTTATAGGGTTAGAGCAGTCTTCCCACACAGTTAAAAATAAAGACCATCTATCTGTGTTTTCAAACAAAGCAAATAGGTCAAGAAACAGGTGGGAAAGGGTACTTGGAGGTGTGTGTTTGCAGAATAGGTGAGAAGGGGAGGAGAGAGGGCATGGAAACATTTCTTCACTGAGAGGCTTGTGAGTCATTGGAACAGGAAGTCCAAGGAAGCTGTTGAGTCATCATCCCTGGAGATACTTAAAAAGCATCGCAGATGTGGTGTTTAGGGACAAAGTTTAGTGATGGACTTGACACTACTAGGCTAACGGTTGGACCTGATGATCTTAAAGGTGTTTTCTGACCAAAATGATTCTTTGATTCTATGGTGAAGTACAGATGGGATGGTGCAGCAAGGCCCAAGACTGATAAACTCCCCAGCACTTATAGCTGTTCACTTTGTTTGTTCACTCTCTAAGTATAACCATACTCCCTACACTCCTTCCCACCCTGCCCTTACGTTTGCCCTTTCTAATTGGTCTGCTGTTTTTATTCTAGCTTGTGTGGTTCTCTTTTCACCTACTTTTTGCATGATCTTTTGCACATTCCCAGCCACTTAAATTGTTCCCTGTACTTTATCTCATGCATTTTCCATTTTCTCTTACCATCTTTCATCACACATTTTTTTAATTGGTGAGTATCTTTAGCCTTGGGACTAAGTGTGCACACAAGATCCTTGTGCTCACTTTTAACTAGTTATCTGTTAAAGCTTGATCTGGATATCTCCCAGTTTTCACCACCTCCTCTATGTCAGGCTTCAGCAACCTTATGGCAGACTTCAGTCTTTCAAGAGTTCTTTTAATAGGCTGCAGAAAACTCCATCCTTAGCTAGCTATATATCAGCCACCATCTAGAGATTCATTTTACTTTAGCTGCACAGTCATGATAAGCAGTCTTTATGATTTTGGTGCCTACATGGCACCATAAGAGATTTCAAGTAAGCCACTGGGAGATTCCTAGAAAGATGTTTCTTTATTCTCAGTCAAACTTTTAAGTCACTTTGGTCTCCCTGAATTTAATTCTGGCTTAATTTTTTTCAGATGCAAGTTGCTGATGTTACCACACTACTTTTAAAACAAATGGTTTCATTTCTGAGCTGCAGCAACTGAAGCATGGGATAGATATGCACAGATAACACAAAGATTGCCTCTTATTTTCTCCATTGTCTATCTACTTATCAATATATCCATCTACATTGCAGAAAATAACTTATACACATCTTCATTATTTCAGTTTTTAAAAATATTTCTGATCTGTTATCTTTCTGATCATCTATCTACATCCTTATTTTGGGTAGACATTACTTAACAGCTGCACAAAGAATAGAAATATAATAATTACTAATGAAATTAGTAAGATTTATTTTTTTTTAATTGGAAGGGCTGCAGTAGCACTTGAGAGATTCCACCACAAGCCATGGCCTGCTTGTCAAAACTGGTGGCCAGTCACTACATAAACATAGGGAAAAAAAACTAGTACTTGCCACCTCAAAATAAAACCTAAGGATAGGATTTATCTTCTCTGACTTTAGTCATCTAGAAGCTAAGGCTCAGACTAAGCTGGTAAGAGACAGACTAGCAGAAGACAGTTCATCCTATTCTAAAATAAGTTTCTAAGGAGAGATGAATCAACCATGAGGAAATATATGGGTCACTCTATTTCCCCATGGATAACAGGTGACTAAATATCTAGCCTTAATGAGCCACTCAAGATCAAGATGAGTACAGTTAGACAGATGAACAGTATCTCAAGAGCCTGGGCACCTGACATCCTTAGCATTCACTGATGATTTTAATATGGTTCCATCTTCAAAATCTAGTGTTTCCCACCATTCAGTATAAAGACAGTACTCAGTAGAGCTCTGTAATAATCAATTTTCTCCTGTTGGTTGAGGAACGAAGCAATGCAAATTAGAGGAACTTTTGTTAAACAATGCTTCTAGTTTCTTAGTTTTTCCAGCTTCTGAATAGTGTCATGTTAATTACTTTTTTTTTTTTTTTTTTAATCATAACCTATTTCTTTAGTCCCTGACTCTAAGCATTGACATTCTGTATAGCTACAGTACTCCATAATGTGAGGGCAACCCTACACTACAGAAAAGTGACCATCAGCTTTGGTTGTTCACATGCATATGTTCAGGGACTTCTCTAGCCAATAATAAAAGCACCCACCATCCACTCAGGGGATAACATTTGATCAGCTTTACATTCCCTAAGAAGCAATACAGGTTTTGTGATATTTACAGAGTTTGTTATTTCATGTGTTACAGAGGTTTTTTACAGCAAAGAAGCAAAATGTTACTTTGCAGTACAGTCACCTAAATAATACTTAGTTCCAGCTGGTTTAGTCCATTTTTTACATTCTGTAAAAGAAGGTTAAGCAAGAGGAACAGAACTTCATTTTGACCTTAGGGCGTTATAGAATATTATATAAAAGATAGATATGGACTTGTCAGAGTCAATTAAGAAGCTGCATTGAAGTTAGAAGGCTCAGTTGAGCTGATAGCCAACCCACACAGGAGTGAGTCATTTTTGCCCCATCACCAACGAAAGCACACACATGAGGCATGCAGAGAGTGCGTCAGACACATCCAGCCAATGGATGTAGCTCCACTTCTGGACAAAATAAAGTTATTCACTGCACTTAACTTCTCCTGAGACTCCCATACCCATGCCCCGGATGCCACACTCGCAGTTCACAAACAGGAAGAAATTCCTTTTGTTCTGCTGAACCAGCTCAGTTATGCATGAAAGCATCAGCCAGAGAAAAAAGAAAGAATGTGCAGGATTGTTGCTTCTAATTGAAATGCCTCTGCTTAAAACCATTACCAATTCAAATCAGTTATTATTTAATACTCAGAGTAGAAAAATAAAACCATATTCAATGGCCATGCAGCAGTGCAGCAGAAACTTAGGGACCTGGACATAAGCAAACACAATATGTGGCTGCCAGAGTGTTTATCAAAAAAAAGGACAAACCAGTGTCTTGGTCAACAAGGAATGCTTGATTGATTTGCCCACATGGAGACATCTAATATAATTTAAAATGTGACAGGGTGCCTGGTGCAGCCATCAAGGCTGGCACAGGACCTGGAAAAGGTCAGTCAGGCAGAAGACTTTACAGCATCTCAAATGCTACTAGTTGTTCAGTGTAGGGAGCTAAAATTATTCCTAATAATAAGTAGAACCTGATAGAAGCAACATGCTTCTACCAAAGCAGCTGGAGGTCAAAGTTGATCTCAGATGGCCCTAGACACCTGTGTTGAAATAGCCTAATAGTTTTAAGTGTCTAAGCCCCCATTATAAGCAATAAATGAACTAATAATAATCAATGATTGAACTGTACAGGCAGTGTAGGCTACAGAAAAATGTAGTGATGTCTGCCACAGGATGAGCTTCACTGTGCTCTGAGCTTCTTTGATTGCCATGGGAGCTCAGACTCTTGGTTCACCTCTAAACACCTTTAGATCTTGGCTTCTGGGCTTGCATCCTACTTAATTTATTTTTTTCAGTTCACCAAATACAAATGAGGATAGTAATAGTAGCTCTTTATCAGGAGCACTGCGAGAAACATTCACTAGCACATCAGAAGTATTGGTGTCATGCTGCCATGAGTGCAGTACCATGAGCAGCTGAAGGATGCAACTAATTAAAAAAACTTGCATTCAGTAAGTTCACTGCTCAAGAATGCTCACAGCTTTTACAGGGTGAGATACTGTCACGACCTGGGTAGTGCAGCCCAGGGAGGCAGACACTCAAGGTCTGTATTTTAATATTAGGTTTAATTAAAACTATAGAAGGAATACTGATCCTTCAATTATTATCTCAGGCTGCACGATTGTAAAGGCTGATTAAAAAGTCACAATGTCACAATACATATAGGCTCAAGCTGTACAACCTACGAAAAGATCATGGTTAGGCCTTGTGTTACTTAATGATTTTAGAAAGGAAAAGAGAGAGAAAACATGAGAAGAACAAAGACCTGTAACTTACAGAAGTCACTAGAATCCCTTTCTTGGGATTGAATGGGACTGGGGATGGATCAGACAGTCTGCCAAGTTATCCAGTCTTCCAAGTTTAATTTCCAGTTTCCTGCAATCTCCAGGCCACGGGCAGCTGACTTGTGGAAATGTGCACAGTCACATCACCCTGCCCTAACTTGGGACACTAGTTGTGATCACCTGAATAACGCTTCCCATACAATCACAGCCTGCAGCTTGAGAGAATTTTTTCAGATTTTTATAGATGCAAAATATAATTATTTTTTTTCTTCATTCAGAAAACATGATGAATAAAAAATTCAAAAATATTCTTTGCTGAAAGATTCTCTGCTTTTATCATGATGTCTTGGTTCATTCCCTTAAATTAAAGGAGAATGTAGAACATGAAAATTTGATAGAATGTGAGGATTAAGCACTTTCCTTCCTAATTGCATTTCCATCATCTTCTGCTGAAAGGCTTTTGTTGCTTCCTCATACTACTAAAATATCATGACAATTTTGTTAGCGTTGTTCTCAGGCAATCTACTTCTGACATTTTTTAGATCCTTTTCTGCCTGGGTATGACAAAAAAGAATGAGATAGAAAAATCACCACAGAAAGAATCATACAGCCTGAAAATCAGTTTTTTGATCAATGGGGACAAAACTCTTGGTGTTGGTGGATATGGTTTAGGGGAGAACTTTGTAGAGTAGGGATGATGGTTGGACTCAGTGATCCCAAGGGTCTTTTCCAACCTGAATAGTTATATGATTCTATGATTCTTCATGTTCACAGAATCATAGAATTGTTTGATTTGGAAGGGGCCTTTAAAGGTTGTCTAGTCCAATCCCCATACAGTGAGCAGGGACATCTTCAACTAGACCAGGTTGCTCAAAGCGCCATCCAGCCTGACCTTGAATGTTTTCAGGGATGGGGATGGATCAGCCCACCATTTGGGGCTACATATTCCAGTATTTTTCCAACCTCACTGTAAAAAATTATTCCTTATATCTAGTGCGAAGGTGTTAAACCTTTATACATTACTCTGTTGCAACAGATCCTACTAAAATGCCTCCATCTTTCTTATAAGCCCCCTTTAAGTACTGAAAGGCCCTAACAATGTCTCCCTAGAGCCTTCTCTTCTCCAAGAAGAACAACCCCAACTCCCTCAATTATTTCTCATAGGTTAGGTTTTCCATCCCTCTGCTAATTTTTGTGGCCACCCTCTTAACCTGCTCCAACACGTCCATGTCTTTCCTGTGCTGAGGACTCCAGAGCTGGACACAGTGCACCAGGTGGGGCCTCTTGAGTGTGGAGTAGAGGGATAGAATCACCTCCTTTGACTTGCAAGACACAGACAGAGTTGTGTCCTTGATTATCTAGTCACACTGCAATCATATGGCTTCATATGGACTGTATATTTTTTAGATTTAAGTTTGAAGGGAGACTGCTGGCTTGCAGTAATAACGTTGTAATTAGCAGAAATTTTAACTGGAATTGGGTCCTCTTAGGAAGGAAGAAGAGAGCACAGTCCAATGGAAAATGAACTGATCCAAGAATAAGGAGATCTGTAATCTGTAACCTGTAACCCTAACTCCTTTGTAGTTATAAGCAGAGAGTTTTGCTGTCTATGGCCAGAAAAAAAAAACCCAGGGACCATAGACATGACCCGAAACTGCCTGTATCTGAGAGGAATACTGGTCCAGTGCTTCAAGCATTACAATAAAACTAAACCTCTTAGGTGTAATGTATAACTCCAATAACTAGTATCTAATGTTGACTAACTAATAGCTTAGGGGTCCTGATGCTTGATCCGATGCTACACAACGTCTAGGAGTGTGGTTAGTACAAATATCACCCAACTAGAGACACCCACTTCTCTGCTAGGCAATGGAAAGGTGTTTCCATGGAATGATTGTGTGACCTAGTTTAGACATCAAATAAGAATGACATGAATCATGCCCTAGAAGTGCCTTGGTATTGACTAGAGAGGGAAATCAGGATGACTAACTCAGATAAGAATGTCTGCAACGCAGACGCTTGCCCTGAGTTGACAGGGCAAGAAAACAGTCAGGAGGGAGTACAAAAATCATTACAATACTTTTAGTCATCCTGATAGTTACTGGTTTAATGGAAAATTGATCAATCTTTAATTTCCTCCATCCTTCTTTTGAGGAATGGATTTTACTAGACTTTCACCTCCCCTCATACTTTGGCTTGTCAAGTTTTATCAGTCAGTGGCAGAACTGACCATGAATTCAGGGGGCCTAAGGCTCCGAGTCAAGATTTTGTCAGTATTAAAATCAAACCTGAGCACTTAGTCTCACAAAAGTTTGGGTGCTGATTTCAATCACTTAAAATACAATCAGAAGGGAGATATAAACAACAAACAAATAAACAAAAAGGGGAGGAAGATAAAAATAGTAAGATTTTAAAGGCAGCAAGCTTCTATCCTACCAGGATAAACAGTTTTTGATGGCTAGTACCAGGTTTTACAAGGTTACAAATTTTTTACAAGTTTTCTAACATAAGAATTAAGAACATGAAGTGATTTGCAAAAACAACATGTCGTTGGCCTTTTTCCTTGGATTGTGCTTATTTTCTTCATGCTAAGAATGCACTAGAAGTTCATAAAGATGGCTCTAGTACTACTTTCTTTACTCAGACTCAACTGAAACTTTAACGTTTTTTCCAGAGGATCAATAGAAAACGCTTGATGGTCACTGTGGAGGAGGCCACATTCTTCAGTCTAAGCTCCAGTCAGTTGAAGGGACGTGCCAGAGTGACTGACAATTTTTGCAAAGGGTTGGAGAAAGAAAACATAGCAAAGCAGAATGTGAAGGTTGACCAAAATAGTAGGTTGATGATTAGGATGTTCTGTAACCCAGTCAGTCCTCACTGCCAAATCTACAGACACTGTAAACTCTTGCTCCAACAGTTGAAGGTTTTCTCTCAGCTTGGTTTTGGGTTGTTTTTTTTTTAAATTGCTTCTACAGCTTAGTTACTTCATGAAATTGGAAGTGAACACTGCTCCTGTTCCACCTTGTGATGCTCCTTTTCTTCCTGCAAACATCTGTTTTACCATCTTGTCCTACATTTGTGTGGTGATATAAAAGGAAACTTGTCCCTGCGTAATATTCTAGGTATTATGGCAATAAATAAGATTTCAATTAGTAGCACTCTGGTTTGAATAGAAAATGTGGGTAGCTGGTGACAACTGACAAGTGGTCTGAGAAAAAGGCTTGATCAAAACAAGATACAGGCACTCTGCAATATCCTTGGTCGTCTCATCTCCCTTTCTATCCTTCCTCTCTCTCGGATCTTTAATTTCAACTGCTCTATTGTCTGAATTTTTTTATGTTCAAGTTTGGTTCCTTACATTTGCAGGTCTTCCAGGTGGAGAACTTAACTTGGCCCTTGATCACAAAGTGTCATACGAATTTATGATGGTATTTGAATATTTTATAAAAATTATCAAGAAGAGGTTTATCAACAAAGCTCCTGGTATTAACATTAAAATAATTAGAACAGGAAGGAGCATTTAACATTCTCTGGGTCTGGTTTACTCATTTCCTGGGCAACTCTTGGCACTCTGTCCTGTCTCTGTGTACACAAATATTGACTTCTAGATATGATGAAAAAAACTTTTTAATTTTTTTGTTGTTGTTGTTTACATTAGTTTAGCACCATTCTCTGCCCACAAAGAACTTACAATTTGCCCAGATGCTATTTTTGCCACCACATCAGCACTTTCTGGTTGCCTCAGCTCTAAGGAAAACAGGTGCCAATTCACTGTGTGAACCATGAATGGAATTCTAGTATTTATTTAAAGTTCCCTTTATACAGCTACAATGGTAGTGGCAAATAGGCCATGTTTACTGACTGACTGTGAGTCAAACATATAAAAAATAGATTGCTGTGTGAGTTGATGTCACGTTTTAGGAATAGCCATGAAAAAGAAAACTAGGTTCTTGGAAAGGAGTTTGTCTGTCTCTGTGACTTGTGTTGCTCAATCTTGATTATAAAAGAGAAATAGGAGTAAGAAAAGAGGATAATCTTCCTGATTATACACCCTGAAGGGGTGCATATGAATGTGTACTAGTGATTTCAGTGGAGCAACCTTATTTTGTACCAACTGAGATTTTGGGACAACCTCTCTAAATTTCTCTTCCAGATGTCTTTGCAAAAGGTCAGATATTCTAAAGAGAGACAGAGCTCCCTGCCTAGTTTGTGTAGTCAGTTGAACAAAGCAAAAATACCAGGCATGAACGTTGTGAGAAAATTAAGAGCAGAACAGCAGGATTTGAGTACAGGAGGAATGAAAAAGGAAACTGGAGAAGGGAAGGTGTCTCTAAAGCAGGAAAACAGGAAGAGTTGGGGAAAGCAGTCTCCGAACAGAAGAAGCTGGATTGACACTTCATTTATCATCAATGAGGATGTGGTGGACAGGAATGTGCCATTACAGGAAACATCTCAGTGTTTCTGTGGTTGGCTGGTGGGAAAAATATTGGCAGGGGAGAGCAAGACTGTAAGGGGAACAGGAGGAACAGTACAGACATTGTGGCTGTGTGTGGAAGACAGGATACTGTGAGGTTTGGGAAGGTGGAGTTTTAGTAACTATAGATTAAGTGACAAAGGGAGGAAGGAAGTCAAGGTAAGAGTGAGAAAATTTAGACCTTACCATATCATCAACCAGGAGTGAATAAGGACAACTGGTGGCAAAGGCTCTTCTCACCAAATATGTCCTGTAGAGAGCTGTTCCTCATCATGGCTTTGCATAACCCCAAGACCCTGTTCATGATACTGTATCTAGAACATTTGCCAACCAGAAACAACAGTTTGAAAGGCTAAAACTGCTTCAACTCTACCCCTCACTAGCCTTGGGATCCCTGGGCTGGAACTGAGAGTAGCAGAAAATTTGTGTTTTCCTTCCTCTGTAAAGGAATCAAAGGCACAGGAAGCAAGCCTGAGGCTGGAAATCTTACTGTTAGCATTGCATGTTTATTCTTCAGAATTGTCTGGCAGAGGCCTCTATCACCTTTCCAACATGCAGGTTCTCTATTTTTGCCTTGCCGTCATTGCCCCAGTTATCCTGCTTCCCAGTCCAGCTACTCTACTCCTAGTTCATGCCACAGGCATGGAATGACTCTGATCCAAACGGGGACTCTACACAGTTTTTAATATGGTCATGTAACAACAGGGAGTTTTATTTAGTACTCCCTTTCTGAGCAGTCTGATGCACAGACCAAAACCAATGAAAAAAACCACACATGCTGAAAATAGATATATGGCTCTTAGAGGAAAAATAGATCTGTCACTCCTCACGGAGTTAAAGCATGACTGATCCTTTCTATCCATACTCAAAAAAGGTGTTACTCCTAGACTGAACCATGACTTGTCTACTACACTTTCTTGTTAGAATTTCTTTTTTCTTGTCTTTGACCCTAAAATTTTTCTTTAAGTCAGTTAATGATGGCTGTCTATTCAGCTCCATGCCTTGCCTGAATTCTTCTTATTGCTTATTGTCTATAGACTAAAAGTCTGTTAGTTATTTTCAACAGAGAAATTAAGAATTAAACAATAGCGCACTATATTGGACGTATTCTGCTCAAACTCCCCATAAAATGTAGTGCTTTATTATGTTATTTGTGACTCTTTCACATACTGATGTAGTAACAGAAAAATCCACCATAATTTCTGCAATATGGATGTCTTGATAGTTTTCTGAATTAGTAGCTCCAATGCAATATCACTGACTGTGGGACAAGGCCAGTTTTATAAGGTTCAACAAGGCTAACTGCCAGGTCCTTCACTTGGGTCACAACACCCCCTTGTAGCGCTATAGGCTGGGGGAAGAGTGGCTGGAAAGCTGTGTGGTGGAAAAGGACTTGGAGGTATTGGCTGACAGCCAGATGAATATAAGCCAGCAGTGCGCTCAGGCAGCCAAGAATGCCAATGGCATCCTGGCTTGTGTCCGCAATGGTGTGGCCAGCAGGACTATGGAAGTGATTGTCCCCCTGTACTTGGCACCAGTGAGGCTGCATCTTGAACACTGTGTTCATTTCTGGGCCTGTCAGTACAAGAAGGACATAGAGGTGCTGGAGTGTGTCCAAAGAAGGGCATTGAACCTGGTGAAGGATCTAGAGAATAAGTCTTAGAAGACGCAGCTGAGGGTACTGAGGTGTTTAGCATCAAAAAAAGAAGGCTGAGAAGAGACCTTATGACTCTCCACAACGACCTGAAAGGAGGTTGTAGCAAGGTGCAGGTTGGTCTCTTCTACCAAGCAAGAAGTTTTAGAACAAGAGGAAATGGACTCAAGTTGTGCTGGGGGAGGTTTAGATTTGATATTAGGAAAAAATTCTTTACTGAAAAGGTTGTTGGGCATTTAAACAGGCTGCCCAGGGAAGCGGTTGAGTCACCATCTCTGGAGGTATTTGAAAGCAATGTAGATGTGGTGCTTAGGGACATGGTTTTGTGGTGGACTTGCCAGTGTTACATTAATGATTGTACTTGATGATCTTAAAGGTCCTTTCAAACTAAAATTTTTCTAATATTCTAAAAAAAAAAATTCCAGGTGGAATAGAATAACATTACATGGTAACTTTTTGGAGTAACTTACTGCTAATTGTTTAGCAGAATATATTTGATAATCACCATTACGGAAGCATTATAAGTACTTGAAGAAGAGCAAGGGAGATGCAGCTTAAGACACTTAAATGCAACTTAAATAAGGCAGCTGGAGCTCCTCACACATTCGCTTAAGGTGCTGTAGAACCAAGGGACCAAGCTACCTTACCCTGAAGAGTTCTGCTGCACAAAGGACATATGTCAAGCAGTTTCAGCAGGCCCCAGGAACACTTAGAGTGTTAAACTTTAAACAACACATCTCCCATTCTCCTGACTCTTTCCATTTTCCTGTTTCCTCAGAGAAGGCTTGCCATGTGTTTCAGATCAAATTCTCAGAAAGCAATCACTATAGTGGCAGGTAGTCCTCCCTGGACGCTGGCCATGGATGGAAGAGAAGGGAAGAAGAAGGAAGGAAGTTGTCTCCTGTATCTCTGACCTTCCTCTGAGTTCACGTAGATACATGGAATGGAGTATCTCTGGCCAGTTTTGCTGTCTGTCTAACTCAGCCTCCTACAGGGGGGTCACAGATCTCCCTGTAGTGTCTGAGCCAGCAGAGTGAAGGTGCGACCTTGAAGATCCAGCAGTTAGAAAAATATTCCAGTGTCTTATCAGCTTTAGTTAGAACACATTGTTGCTAGTTAAAAGAAAGCTTACTGAAGGAAAAAAAAAAACAGTAAAAGGAAAATTGGCTTCATCCTGGCTCAAACCAGGACAGATTGCTGCAGTGAAATACCAGACCTAATTAAGGCTGAAGATTTAGGATTTATTTGGCATATGTTGCAATCTTCCACTGCTTTTGTACTTGCAGGATCACTTCATCTGCTTATGAAGAGTATGCAAAACTACATAACAATGATTTTTCTCTAATAGTCATATCTGTTTTGAATGTTGGAATTTTCTGGACTACCTAGAATGCAAAGACAGAGAAATTTTTGTTTGTACTGTCTCTTTATATGATTTATATTATTAATAGTAATATTTCCCTTCAAAAGTGTTTATTTTCTATGTGCACCTGTTTTCTCCTTTTTGTGTAGGCTAAGGAAGGTACTAATACACTGGAGGTCCTTTTGAATTTTCAGCAAAAACTATACTGGTCCCCTTACTATTGTGTGTGTTACCATATCATTAATAGAATATCTTTGACAATTATGTTACTTCTTACCATGTTTTCCAGTATGCAATTCTAAATATTCGTGGTTTGGCTTCATAGAAGACATTCTGGTCTTTTACAGATGATGTTAAAACAGCAGTTTTCCAGCATGTTCAGCATTTTCTTCCACTTGAAAAATCTACTAATCATATAGTAAACAGGGCAGTTTAATCTTAGCAAAAGTGTCAGATGTTCAGCTCAGTCCTGGTGGCTTTATCAGTAGGAGGTCATAGATCCTAATTGCAACAACATTGTGTAAAATTAATAATCCAAAGTTATTTCTCAAGCTTATAATATCTTTGTGTGAGTCTTTATTTCAGCTAGTGATTTGAAGAAGAAAAAGGCAATAGCCACAGATGCTTCATTTGTGGTCTTCCCATTCCAGGGCAGTATTGTGCAAAAGACTGTTAGAGAATGCAAAACATGTCACATTCAAATGGGGAGTTCCTGATGGACATATTTAACTCAGTAAAGTGATACCAAGATAGATTGTTAACAAAATTGTTCTTTGAAGCCAAAGGGTTTTCACAGATATTCAGCCACTGAGTTGACAGCATTAATCATGTTCTCTTACTTACCAACGACATGTAAATTATGTCCTATATCAAAGTTACATGAGACCACACTCTGGCTGCATACATATTTTTAGACAAGTGGCAAATAAAAGTTCATAATAGTTTGTTGTTGTTTTTTTTTCATTGGCATATCTGTCCTACATTAGCATATCAACAGAATCATAAGGTCTGCTTTGTAGTCCAGCAATTCATTAGCATGAAAGTGCTCTATTACTAATGAAATATAACAAATTAAGCTGAAGCAGAAAGTTACAATGACATTTGTGTGACAGCTTTGATGATCTGTCTCTTGCAGGTTTCAGTGAGTTTTCATCTATTCTGACATGGTCTCTTTTGTAGTATGTGATTGTTAATGAAATCTGGGAGATTATTTGTCTTGTTGTGTCAGCTGATCATGTCCTGTGGCCCCATTGCTGCCACTAAGAAAAGAAACCCACAGACAGTTCTGTCCCACACACTCTGACCTCTCAAAGGACACAGATGAGTCATAAACTGATGCCTGGCTTCCAAACTACCTATTGTAGCAATTGCATGCTAGAATTTGGATCTTTTTCATCAGAATCAATATGTACTGGCAGTCATTCCTCTGAAACCTTTATTTCTGGTAATTACTTTTTTTAGCTACTCTTCTGGAACTTGTAATAGCTTTACTGATAATATGCAAGTGTCTCAGACTTCAGGAGAACTAGGTATTTTGATCACAGAAAGGCCAAACATTACTAAGCTGCTCTTTAGTCATAGAGTTAAAACCTATACATTGTAAAGTTGTATTTATTGGTTTAAGAACATGTACTACACTTTTGTGTGTGGGCTATATCTCTGCCCTGGTTTCACTGGGTCTCACAAGGGTCATACACTTTCTTGTAGGGGATACTTATAACTGTCTCTAGTCCATAATCTGGTATTTCACACTGACATTTTCTGGATCCGGTACCTTGCCAAGCTAGAGCAAATAATGGCTGTAATACAGCACCAGGTATTTTGCAAAGCTGTATACTAATTCTGTTATACATCCTCATCTACTGGACATTTCTTAATGCTCAGGAAATAATTTTGTGTTGTAGAATGTCTATCCAATTTTTATTTGACTTGGAGTTGAGTCAGACTTGTTTTCACTCAATTTCTTTGCAATAGAGTAGCTCATGGATCTCCACTTATGTCATACTCCTCACAGTGTAGTCTACCTTGACCTTAGCAAGGCTTTTGGCACAGTCTCCCATAACATCCTCATGAGCAATCTCAGGATATGTGGGATAAAGGAATGGATAGTGAGATGGATTAAAAACTGGCTACACAATAGAGCCCAAAGAGTGGTGGTCAATGGTGCAGAGTCCAGCTGGAGATCTGTTACTAGTGGAGTCCCTCAGGGATCAGTGCTGGGTCCAGTCCTCTTCAACATCTTTATCAATGACCTAGATGATGGGACAGAGTGTCTTCTGAGCAAGTTTGCTGATGACATGAAGCTGAGAGGACTGGCTGATTCACCTGAAGGCTGTGCAGCCTCTCAGCAAGATTTGGACAGGCTGGAGAGCTGGGCAAAGAGGAACTTAATGAGATTCAACAAGATCAAGTGTGGCGTCCTGCACCTGGGAAGGAACAACAAAATGCAGCATTACAGGCTAGGAGGTGATCTGCTAGAGAGCAGCTCTGTGGAGGAGGACCTTGGAGTCCTGGTAGACAACAACTTGTCCATGGGACAACAATATGCCCTTGGGGCCAAGAAGGCCAATGGTATCTTGGGGTGCATTAAGAGGAGTGTCTCCAGCAGATCGAGAGAGGTTCTCCTGCCCCTCTACTCAGCCCTGGTGAGACCTCATTTGGAGTATTTTGTTCAGTTCTGGGCTCCACAGTTCAAAAGGAACAGGGATTTACTTGAGAAAGTCCAATGCAGGCTACGAGGATGATTAAGGGACTGGAACACCTGCCTTACGAGGAAAGGCTGAGAAATCTGGGTCTTTTCAGTCTAGAGAAGAAAAGGCTGAGGGGGGATCTAATTAGTGTCTATAAATACATGAGAAGGCAGGGACAACCTCTTTTTTCTTGTGCCCTGTGATAGGACAAGAGGCAATGGATTAAAACTTGAGCACAGGAAGTTCCACCTCAGTATGAGGAAGAACTTCTTTACTGTGAGGGTGACAGAGCACTGGAACAGACTCTCCAGTGAGGTTGTGGAGTCTCCTTCTCTGGAGACTTTCAAGACCTGTCTGGATGCCTTGCTGAGTGATCTTCCCTAGGTTTTTTGGTCCTGCTCCGGCGGGGGGTTTGGATTCAATGATCTTCAGAGGTCCCTTCCAACCCCTAATGTTCTGTGATTCTGTGATTCTGTAGTTGTCATAAAAGAAGTTGCTTGTCCAAAGACAAGTGGATGCATAAAGAGTGCAAAATCCCTAAAAATAGTAATAGAGGGAGGAGCACAGCAAGATGCAAAGTGAGTATGCACTATCTAAAATTCAATCTTGTACTCATCTTTACTTCCCCAAATAATCAATTTTGGGAGAATGGTCTAAATAGGTTCAACAAAAATAATACACACCATTTCATATTTATAAAATACACACATAGGTAGCTAATATAAATTACAAATATTTATGTAAGTTAATATTTACAGTCAATTGGAAGTGACCCTTTAGCCTGAAACTTACATTTTACACTGATACCACCCACTGCACAAAATAGTGTTCTTGAGCTCCCACCCAACCTGAATTATCTCTTGATCCTATGATTGCATAATGACTTTGACTGTCATGGAGCAAAGGACTTTCTGTGGCAAGATTAACTTCACTTGCAACCTGGGGTATTTATAGAGGACAAGTGACTGGTGAAGTACAGCTGTCTCTGTGTGCCAGCTCTCTGGCTTAGCTGCCTTGGCTCATGGCACTCGTACACTTGCACAGGCAAATGGTGCTGTTTGGTGCTGTCCTTTTTACAGGGTTTCAAATGTGAGCAGCTGGGAAAACCCATACTTAGTCATCTTTCTAGATGTGTCCTTCCAGGAATTCTAAAGAATGGCCATATGTTACCCTGTCAAAAATGGCATATCCAGAGATACAGTAAGGGGAATGTTCAGAGAGCCTGATGCTGAACAAGATCCTGTTAAAGTAACCCAGGTCTCTTATCTGTACTATCACTAAATACATTTCTGCTCACTAAAGTGTGGTTCAGTTAAGCTCTAACAAATTAAACATACAGTTCATAGAATAACAGAATCATTAAGGTTGGAAGGGACCTTAAAGATCATCAAGTTCCAACTCCCCTGCCATGAGCAGGGAACCCTAACACTAGATCAGGTTGCACAAATCCTCGTCCAACCTGGCCTTTAATACCTCCAGGGATGGGGCATCAACAACCTCCCTGGGCAACCCATTCCAGTTCCTCACCACCCTCACAGTGAAGAATTTCTTCCTGATATCTAACCTCAATCTCCCCTCTCTCAGTTTAAGACCATTCCTCCTTGTCCTATCATTATCTTCTCTGATGAAAAGCCCCTCCCCAGCTTTCCTGTAGGCCCCTTTCAAGTACTGGAAGGTGCTCTAAGGTCTCCCTGGAGCCTTCTCTTCTCTAAGCTGAACAGCCCCAACTCCCTCAGCCTGCCTTCATAGCAGAGGTGCTCCAGCCCTTTGATCATCTTGGTGGCCCTTCCCTGGACCCTCTCCAACAGGTCTATATCTTGTGCTGAGGACACCAGAGCTGTACACAGCATTCCGGGTGGGGTCTCACCAGAGCAGAGTAAAGGGGCAGAATCCCCTCCCTGGCCCTGCTGGCCACACTTCTGTTGATGCAGCCCAGGATGCAGTTGCTCTCTGGGCTCCAGTGCTCACTGGTGGCTCATGTCGAGCTTCTCATCTACAAGCTTCTCATCTACAGTTCTATGAGGCTGTTAAGTATTTTTCTTAACATATTT
Source organism: Apus apus (assembly GCF_020740795.1). Classification (NCBI taxonomy): domain Eukaryota; kingdom Metazoa; phylum Chordata; class Aves; order Apodiformes; family Apodidae; genus Apus; species Apus apus. The sequence goes on from NC_067282.1 coordinate 10,540,299, forward strand.
GTTTAAATATCTTTCACACAGGGATTTGTTTTCCAGTTACAGTAACCAGCCAAGATGTAAATGCATGCCTTTATTTAAGCAAAACAAAATGATACGAGCATTTAGATGACGTAGTATCTCTAAACATTTTTACACACTTAGGCCAGCAATGCTTAGATATAAATAACATATAAACTGCAATACACCTAACTGTAATTGAAAAGCTGTTGTGGCTTTTTAGTGATGCCTATGAGAGAGAAATATGTTTTGTGTCAGTATCATTACAACCATGGAAAGAACTATGCAACTAACTAAAGAAGTCTGTGGATCACAGATCCTTATTTTTCCCAGCTGACACTTCAATCTCCTTGACATCTGCTGGAAAAGCAACATAATGGGATGCAAGTAATCCAGAAGATTTCTAGAGAGAGCCAGGTCTCTGGATGAGTCAACCAGGATGATGAGCAGCTAGATCTGCTAGTCAATCTCCAGGAAGAACTGGTTGGGCATGTGATATTCAATGGCTGTAGTGATAATAAAATGGTGGGTTTCAAGGGCTTGGGTAGACTGAGGAAGGCAAGGAAAAGAGTACAGAGCCTAAACTTCTGGCAAGCAGACGTCAGCATGTCCTAGAAGGTCTGGGAGTTGAGCTCTCACAGGAGACAGAGCTGAGGGGAAAAGACGCTGCAGGAAGATGTCAGGTCTCTAAACAGAGGGATCAGGTGCAGCATAGGACCACCAAAATGGTCAGGATATGGAGCACTTGACCTGTGAGGAGAGGCTGAGGAAGCTGAGCTTATTCAGGATGGAGAAGAAACAGCTTCAGGGAGATCTAACAGCAGCCTGCCAGTAGCTCTGACATATGACACAGACAGTGGAATTTAGTGCACCCTCAGCAAGTTTGCTGACAACACCAGGCTACGTGGTGCAGTCGACATGACAGAGAGAAGGGATGCCATCCAGAAAGACTTGACAGGCTTGAGAAGGGGGCTGTTGCAAACCTCATGAAGTTCAATAAGGCCAAGTGCAAGGTCCTGCCCATGGGTTGGGGAAATCCCAAGCACAAAAACAGGCTAGGTGGAGAACAGCCCTGAGGAAAAGGACTTGGATGTGTTGGTTGATGAAAAGCTCAACATGAGCCTGCCATGTGTGCTTGCAGCCCGGAAAGCCAACCATGTCCTGAGCTGTGTCAGAAGTGTGGCCAGCAGGTCAAGGGAGGTGATTCTGCCCGTATGCTCTTGTGAGACCCCCCCTGGAGTGCTGAGTCCAGTCCTGGAGTCCTGTGCCCAGTTCTGGAGTCCCCAGGTTTTGAGCAACCTGGTCTAGTGGAAGGTGTTCCTGCCCATGCAAGGGAGTTGGAACTAGATGATCTTTAAAGTTCTTTCCAACCCAAACCATTCTATGATTCTGTGATTCTATAATTCTATGAATAATTAATTTGAATTGGCAAGGCTCTATGGAGTTCACACCAGAAATTATACAGAGGCCTTCTTCTCCAAACCATTTTTTTCAAAGAGATAGAGGAGCAAAAACAGTACTTATGTTATAAAAAGGAAAAGGACGTGGATATAAATGAAAGACCCACCATTTAGAAAGGATTTCTGAAACATCTGACAGTCTGAGCTGTACTTGCCTAAGTTGATATGCCTGACTTTGATGGAATCACAGAAGTAAAGACTCGGCTGTGCAGTGTTGCTCATAACATGAAGCCTGCTTAAAAGCAACCTATGGGAAAAAAAAACTCTTGTTGAATTCAGTTCTTTTATAAACAAGGCCACTTCCTTTTATACTTAATTTGAAAGACAGCTTATGGAGGAGTTGTTCAGTTGTAAATTATAAAACCTGCTTAATATAATTTACCATGGATTTGCAGGTTCAAATAGAGGGAGCAGATATACTTCAGTTTAATGAGCTAACATGAAACATTTGGACCTTAGTATACCTCAAGTTTAGAAAAGTTCTGCACCAGGCACATTTTTTTCCAAAGCTCATATCAACCTCTATTTTAAACTTTATCATTAATACATTGCTATTTTTCTCCCATGGAAAAACAGAGATAATTTCTGTGAAGTATGTCCGTTTAATGATACCATAACTGATTAAATGCTGCAACTGAAGGACATCCTGCAGCTCTCTTTAATAGAGTCCAGAGCACAGGACACCTAGTTGCTTTTTGGTGCTTCAATATATTAGTGATGTTAGGGAGTCCCCCAGTCCATTCACGTGTTCAGCCTCCTCAACACATTCTTTAGTGAAATGAAATATTTTGGCTCAATTTAGCATAGAAAAGAGATCTAGAATACAAAAGGGCTTGAATCTGGATATCTTTATTTCAGTTTCACCTTAATTTCATTTCTAAATTGATCTTGCCAAGTCCAAAAGCTAATTGTTTGCCTCAGCTCCTAGAAAAATCAGTAGAGATTGCAAGATTATGCGATAATTTCTGTTTATTCAAATTGTCCTTGCACTACAAACCAAAAGTATTGGGCAAATCACCAGCTGGTATATAAGTCAATTGAGGTCCAACAGCTTCGGCCAGCAGAGAATCTAGCATTCCTCCTGAAATAATAAAAAATAAAGAAGTGGGAGCATCTCATAGTAGTCTCTTGAATCTACAGCAGCTCCTGCTGTTTTGAATGCCAAGTGCTAAATACCTTGAAAACCTCTGCAACACTGTGGATTTTCATTATGCCAAAGAGCCTAGAGAAGCACACTAAGTACTAACATACAGTTTATCAGATAAGACTTATTAGCCTGCTAGGTAGTAATTGCCATTTTAGATGATTGTCCATGGATTAAATGCTAAAAGTGTATTATTATACAAACAGTAGGCATATTAGAGACAAAGTAATACAAGACTGCATAGAAAATGTAAAACTTTATTTTATTTTCCTAGTATGACCTGACTTAATGGCATAACAAACACCCAACCCCACTCTGCTGGAGACAGGGAGGCCTGAAGGGGTCTTAGCTCTAGCAAAGCTGATGATCAGCATTCCTGTGGAGTGTGTGGTTGAACCCCCAGTGACACAGGAGAAAGAAGAGAGTGTTCAAAACAGGTATGCAAAGGTCATGGCTCAAACCACTTCAGCAGGTTTAAGCCCTGGCTTGAGAGATGGGAAACACGTTTCCAGTCTGCATCTTGCCTCACTCAGTCTCACTGTGCCCCAGCATTGGGGTGCCCCAAAGTGACCTGGACAACAGTATATGATAAAATAGGAATGTGAGCCTAACAAGGGTGTGTGTGTGAATGGAATACCCAAAATTTCTTTAGAGAGTATTAGCCCATAAACTAGAATGATGCTAAAGGGAGAGGCAGCAACCCACTGAATTACAGCAGTAACTAAGGAAACAGGAGAAACTTTTGAAACAAAGAATCAGCATGAAGAGAAGTCTAAAAGGAGCATGATTCCTTGTAATGGGGAAAAAAAATCTGAAATTTGGAGTGGGAACAGCGTAGCAGAAAAAACCTGGTTTGACACTGCCCGAAGTCACCCCACCAGTATCACAGCCTCTGTCAAGGCCCAAGAACATCCTCCCCTCAGATGCTGCGAGGAGCCTTCAGCCAGCTGGTAGCATGAGGTGCAACAAGTAGGGATCCATGCCATGGGTGGGTCCTTGTAGTTTGATTTCTCACCATTGTGTGGCTTGATGGTGGGACAGACACTCACATGCTGTGGATCTCTCCAGGATCCAGTCTGAGACCCAGGAGCTGCACCCAGAACTTGGGTGCCTGCAGGTCCTCACTGTTTCCCCAGCACAGGCACCAAGATCTCTCACCTTCCTCACTCACACTCATATACACCAGCCCACAAGTGCCTCCACTTGGAAGGTAGTTAGAAAGAGGATTTAGCAAGAATACAGGATACACTGCAGTGACCAAGCACAGGACTTGGTCAGACAAGCGTGTTGACCAGCCCCTGTGTGCATCCAACCTTTAGCTCCTTGTTCTCTCTTTCCCCATGCTTTTTTCTCTCCCGTTCATCTTGATCCCTCACTTTCTTTGCTTGTAATCCTTTCTTTAAGCATCCCATAAGGCATTCCACACATTCCCACAATTCCTTTAAACATTACATAAGTTTTGCACAGTTACACCTAGATCTTATGCTGAACCCTACACCCCTGTAGGCAATAACCCCTCACTCTGCACAGCCTTCTGGGGAAAGACTTCCTCTGGCTGCCTCAGCTGGTGGGATGATGGGCTGATCCTGCTGCTTTAGTGATCTTAGGGGTAGCCACTTTGTGGTAACCTTCACCCTGATTAGGTTACCAGGGCTCCTCTGCCTGTCATTGCTTCTCCCAGGTCTATATGTTCACTGTGATTGCTCTGTCCCCTAACATAGGGGACCCCACACTCCTAAAAAAGAGGCTTGTGTTTGTAACCCCCATTTCCTTGTGAACGTGTGTATCTGGAAGGGGTTAAAACTTTTTAAAATTAGTTATGGAAATATATCTAGAAAAGAGAGTTACCAAATGGGTAAGGCAACAGTGGAGCAGAGATTTTGAAGATGACTAATCCAATGGATAAATATAAGCATCTAGTGCCACTTGATGATTCCAAGTGTATCCTGTTTGGCCTCTAGCTGTTGTACCTACCATTCCAGGTACTTTACAGAGTCCCTAAATACTGAATTTTGTTCCTAAATAGAAATCTTAGTATTTGAGGATTTCTTTGTGTATTTGATTTGTGTGGCAAGGTTTTGATAGTGGGGCAGGGCTAGAGCAGTGGTTTCCATGAGAAGGCACCAGAAGCTGCCCCCATGTCTGACAGAGCCAATGCCAGCTAGCTCCAAGATAGACCTGCCACTGGTCAAGGCCAAGACCATCAACTATGGTGAAAGTATCTCTGAGAAAATGTATTTAAGAAGGGGAAAAAATCCTGCTGCACAGGAGCAGCCACATAAAGGAGTGAGAATAAGTGAGAGAAACAGCTTTGCAGACACCAAGGCCAGTGAAGAAGGAGGGATAAGAGGTGCTCCAGAAACTGGAGAAGGTGCTCCAGGCCCTGCAGCCTCTGGTGAAGACTATGATGAGACAGGTTATCCCCTCGCAGCCCATGGCTTTACATAGTGGAGCAGATATCCACCTGCAACCCAGAGAGAACCCCACACTGGAGCAAGTGAATGCACAAAGGAGGCTGTGGCCCTGTGGGAAGCCCGTGCTGGAGCAGGTTCCTGGCAGGACCTGTGGCCCCTTGGAGAGTGGAGCCCACACTAGAGCAAGTTTTACTGGCAGGACTTGTAACCCTGAGGGGACCCACACTGGAGCAGACTGTTCCTGAAGGACTGCACCCCATAGAAGGGACCCATGCTGGAGCAGTTTGTGAAGAATTGCAGCCCATGGAAAGGACTTGCATTGGAGAAGTGTGTGCAGAGGACTGTCTCCTGTGGGAGGGACCCCACACCGGAGCAGGGGAAGAGCCTGAGGAGGAAGGAACAGGGGAGACAACATGTGATGAACTGACCACAACCCCCCTTCCTCATCCCCCTCTGCTGCAGTGGGGAAGGAGGTACAGAAATCAGGAGTGAATGCCAGAGATGAGATCAACCAGCTTCAGAAAGGTGTAGGATGACCTGAAATAGTCAATGCATAAAGAAAGAGAAAGCAAAACTAGTAGCTGTGCAAGGGAGGCAGTGAGATTGCACTCATGCCCATTATCTGGTATAATGAGGAGCAGGGACAGTGTAATGAGCAGGGTGACTGCAGTACATGGTCACACTCTTGCTGACAGTCTAAGGAAGAGAGCATGAAATACGTGAACTAAATGACCTAGTCATCTTGAGTTAAGAGTTATGTCTCACTCATCATTAACACCTATATGAGTGATTAAAGAGTGGTGAAGACATTATATGAAGTTTTATTCACTAGCTGCTGCAACCTGCATTGTTTAGCTGACTATGGAACTCATTTCTACAAAAAGCTATGAAAAGGAAAATAAAAAGAAAGGCAAGAGTGAGAAAGGTTTCTGTTTGTCAATAATAAACTGCCAGTCAGAAACCCTCTTCACTGTGGTACATATCTGCTAGTTTAGTTAATTAGCAAGTCATAAAATGAAAATAACTTTTCAGCTTGCACATAGCTTGAATTATAACAATAATTTGACTATGTTATGCTGTGAGAGAGATTTTGCTCATAATCTTTTCCAGAAGTAAATGTTACTGGAGCTCTAACTGCCAAAATCACATGGAACATGGTGAAAAACCTTACTGATCTGTGTCAGGTATATATTAACCAATTGTTCCTGGTGAATCATCCTGGGTGTGCTTCATTTTTTCTGGGCATTTGGTCTATTAAATAATTTTTGCAGTGTGAGAGGGGAATGCTGTGGACCAAACAGGTGTTGTAGAATCCTGTGTGCTTAATACAAGTTATATGGCTGCTGCACAACACAGTTTGAAAGCAGTTAAATGTATATCACTAATTTTAGCAAGATCTGGTATGTAATTATTATTTAGAAGTCAGCCTACTTCCCACGTTTCCCGTTGCTCTGCTTCTTGAAGGTCTGTGCTGTGGCCAGGATACCTCTTCTTGCACCCAGCTGGAGCAAGCAATCAGGCACCATAAGCATGCCATGAAGGATCTAATTCAACTCAACTGTAGATGTCTCTGGTGAAAACATTATTGAGATGTGGTCCACATGAATTATCTTTAATATGTAGTTAAGGAAAAAAAAAAAATCACCAAAGAAAAGCCTACTTCACTGCTTTACAGTTAATGGCATTGTAAATCACAGAATCACGGAATCTTAGGGGCTGGAAGGGACCTCAAAAGGTCATCTAGTCCAACCCCCTGCCAGAGCAGGATCACCTAGAGCACATCACACAGGAATGTGTCCAGGCAGGTTTTGAATGTCTCCAGAGAAGAGAGAAGGAGACTCCACAGCCTCTCTGGGCAGCCTGTCCCAGGGCTCTGTCACTCTCACAGTAAAGAAGTTTTTTCTGATATTCACATGGAACCTCCTATGCTCCAGTTTGCACCCATTGCCCCTTGTCCTATCACTGGACATCACTGGAAAAAGCCTGGCTCCATCGTCCACTCACCCTTTACATATTTATAAACATTGATGAGGTCACCCCTCAGTCTCCTCTTCTCCAAGCTAAAGAGACCCAGCTCCCTCAGCCTTTCCTCATCAGGGAGATGTTCCACTCCATCACTTCTGTGGCTCTGCCCTGGACTCTTTCAAGCAGTTCCTTGTCCTTCTTGAACTGAGGGGCCCAGAACTGGACACAATATTCCAGATGTGGCCTCACCAAGGCAGAATAGAGGGGGAGGAGAACCTCTCTTGACCTACTAACCACACCCTTTCTAATGTACCCCAGGATGCCATTGGCCTTCTTAGCTACAAGGGCACACTGCTGGCTCATGGTCATCCTCCTGTCCACCAGGACCCCCAGGTCCCTTTCTCCTACACTGCTCTCCAGCAGGTCAGCCCCCAGCCTGTACTGGTACATGGGGTTGTTCTTCCCCAGATGCAAGACTCTACACTTACCCTTCTTAAATTTCATCAATTTCCTCCCCACCCAACTCTCCAGCCTGTCTAGGTCTTGCTGAATGGCAGCACAGCCTTTCTCTTGCAAATATTCATAAATACTTCACATCACTTTGCAGATATTCTGGAAGAACAGCCACTCAGGGGATTAAAGAATGAGTATGGGCAAGAGTGCTGAATTAACACAAATGCCTTCCGGCTTGTTTTCTGTGTTTATGTACAGCCTGCCACCAGTTACCCATACTTAGGTTAAAGCAGATGGAAAATAAAAAAGAATGTAATGAAACTGCAGAATCATTCTGCTTCTCAGCTTAACTGTGAGTTCATAAATTTATCCTTTAGGGAAGAGATTACTCATGCTGACCTCAGATTCACTGGTCATCCGTTCTGGATGCATAGGCATTCAAGCATGTTGCTATTGGTGTACAGGAATTGGGACATACAGACACACTGACCCCTTGTAAACATTCTCTGAGATAGCAAGGTCTCATTGTCACAGGATAATAAACCCCTCTTTTTAGCATTTTTCAACCCATTAGTAAACCATGAACCACTGCCATCTGGACAGTATTAATAATCCATGAGCAATTGTCCTCAGGACATATGTGTTGATATTCCTGTTGTTTTAAACACATTATTTCCTTCAGCAACATAAATTATTTCATTAATTCACTCATAAAATTATTTGGTTGGTGGAGGGAAAGAGTTCTGCAGTGCATAAAGGTATACTGCAAGCTATTTTTATTTAAATTAGTAACTTGGACATTAAATGATACACTCCTATTCCCTGCTCTTTATTATATATCTTAATGCAGTCTATTGATCAAATGAAGTGTACTCATGTGCATACATACACCTATAGAAACCCAGACCAGCTTTTATTTTGGAGGAAAAATTCCTATAAACAATATCAGAGGCAAGATTCCATAACTCTGGTAAGTCTTTAAACAGTAACTAAATCATTTCTGCACATGAGATCTGCATACCTGACTCACGGGGATATCAGTCTTCCTCATGTAAATCAAAGTTTGAGCTAATTGCAATTTTATCCATTGAATTCACTTATACATTGTATTTCACACCTCTGAAGACTCTTCAGGCATGGAGCTGATCCCCATGGAGCATCAGAGGTGTTTTTTTTTAATACAATTATCCATCCTTATAGAATATTTCACAATACCATAAACTTCACACCTTAATTATCTTTTCCAACACCTGCTGCTCCTTAATTACCAAAACTAGATAAATGATAGATAGAGAGCCTGTACCTTCCTTCCTTGCTCCTAGATCCCTCATTTCCTCAATAAACCCAGGCATATTAGCCTCTCTGATAACAATATTTCATCCCGACTGGCATTCATAAGCAGGCATAGTGGTTGGGGATGGGTGTTAATTTGACATCAGGATTACTTCAAATTAAAGGATCCTGTACTGACTTTATAGTCTTTTCTCCCTTCTCAGGCACACACATAGCCCTTGTGTGCAGAGGCTGAAGAGGGTACTAGTGATGTTAAGAAAATTCCATTTTCTATCAGAAATGATCTGCCATCTTGCACTCTGCATTTCCATCTATTGTCCATTCATTGTTAAATCTGCACTGTGCTCCATATCAGACTGAACATTTCACAGTGTGTTGTACCTTATACAGTCACTCTCTTTGACACGAGCATTTCCAGGCATATGAATAATTAACTGCATATTGTACAGGCCTGTCTGTGGGAGGACATGAATGAGCTGTGACTTTCTTTGATTTGTACTCGAGAGCTTCCATAAATTCTGCTTTAGAGTACAAATTTGCCTTGTTCCTAGGACCTAGCTCTCTGGTAGCAAACCTTAAGCCTGCTCTCTGAGCTTGGATTGCCTCTCTTCATCTAGAATTTTCATCATCTGCACACAGAAAGCTGTCTCCAACAGCTTAAAAAATGAACTCAATTTCCTTTATTGTCATTTATTCAGATTTCTTCTTCCTCTTTCCCCCAGTCATAGCAAATATGGAGAACAATTAGTCATTGCCTTATTGTATAACAACTTTTTACATACCAGAATATTGTCTTAATTCTTCCTCTCATGTTTTCTTTTCTTATTCATTTTGGTTAAACTTCCTCTTGGATAATATTTTTTCATTCTTTAACTATTCTTGGAGAGAGTTCTGAGAACAATCAGAATTTGTCTACATTTAACTCAAAATATGATGCTCAGAGTGTACATAGTATATCAGCAAGGCCTAGCTTAGCAAGGTGCTTAGTAGACTGAAAAAATTCTCTCTGTCTTAACATTTCTGCTTCTGTTAATGCATCACAGGACACAACTTTCATTTCTAGAAAAAAAAAACTGCACTGTGCCTCAGTTTCTCCAGTATGTTACCTTGTTAGGTTTGTTTCTAATTTATTGCACCTGTAGATCCTTTTTCTGCAGCTCTTCAGCAGAGTTACTCACCATTTTGTATTTGTGTGTTTGATTTCTTCTTCCTGACAGTCATTCTCCATGATTGCCTCTATGGAATTTGATCTTGTTAATTTAACATTTTACTCTCTGCAGTCTGCTGGGATCTCCTCCCTTACAGAAGTTCTCAGAGACAATTTTAAATGGTTAAGTTCTTTAATGATTTCATAATTAAGTTCAGTAGGTATGAACAAATTTATTCCATCTAACTTAACAAAATTTCTTTAATGTCTCCCTGCTCTATCTTGCTCTGCACCTCTAGACTATCATCATGATTAATTTAAGAACCTGATGGTGGTTGGTGTTGCCTCTTTTGCATTGTCTCAGATGAAGCACTCCATAGCTGTAATTTCTGCAGTATCAGTCATATGTACCTCTTCACTGTTCCTTTTTTTTCACTGCTACCATGGTGAAAACACACGATACAGGTAGCAAGCAAATGCTCAGATTATCTTTCCCTTTCAAAATGAAATTTAGCTCTCTTATCATAATGAGTCATCAGACAGCTAAAACAGATTTTTCTCAACTCTAGTATGTCAAATGTAACCAAGGTCAGACAAGAAGGTATCTAATAATGTCACTTTCTTGCCTAGCAGTTTTGTTGCCCCCATGGTTTTTGATCCCAGAATACCTACTGGGCAAAATATCTTCCTTTTATAATTCAGCTACATTGGTTCTGGTGTGCTAAGGAAGACAGAACCAGACTCAGCTCTCCTGGGTTGAAACTTATTAAATTTATTTATTTATTTATTGTTATTTTAGTGAAGACAATTAAATAGTCAAGACAAAGAGAGTCTTCTTTTTATTTTTGCACAGTTTGAGTTTGTTGCTGGTTGCCAGATACGTCTTTTCTGAAATCTGAAAATCATAAGAGAAATCACAGAATTATAGAATGTCTTGTGTTGGAAGGGACCTATAAAGGTCATCTAGTCCAACCCCCCTTACAATAAGCAGGGACATGTCACACTAGAACAGATTGCTCAGAGCCCCATCAAGCCTGACCTTGAATGTCTCCAAGGATGTGGCCTCCAGAACCTCTCTAGGAATGTATATGGAACTGCATGCAATTATCATGTAATATCTTTGGGCTTTTATGCTCATTGCTGTCCTGGTTCTGCAATTGGTCTTCTTTGTGACAAGGGCCCATTGCTGGCTCATGTTCAACTTGATGTCTACCAGGACCCCCAGATCCTTTTCTGCCTTTTCAGCTGGGTGGCCCCCAGCATATACTGGGGTTGATTATCTCCAAGTGTAGGACTTTGCACTTCTCTTTGTTGAATTTCATGTCATTCAAAAAACCACAGAATCACAGAATCTTAGGGGTTGGAAGGGACCTCGAAAGATCATCTAGTCCAACCCCCCTGCCAGAGCAGGATCACCCAGAGCACATCACACAGGAACGTGTCCAGGCGGGGTTTGAATGTCTCCAGAGAAGGAGACTCCACAACCTCTCTGGGCAGCCTGTTCCGGTGCTCTTCCACTCTCACAGTAAAGAGGTTTTTCTGGTGTTTTTTCTGATGTTTTTTCTGATGTTTACGTTCCTGTCAGCCCATTTCTCCAGCCTGTCCAAATCCCTCTGGATGGTAGCTCAACCCTCTGGCCTATCACTCACACCTCCCAGTTTTGTATTATCAATACAACTGCTGAGGGTGCCCCCTGTCCCTTCACTCAGATTACTAACAAAGAAGTTGAATAGAATTGGATGCAGTGTACACCTGGGGTACATCACTAATTACTGGCCTTCAACTAGACTTCCTGCCATTATTACAGTGCTCTGACTTCAGCCATTCAGGCAGTTTCAATCTACCACATTGGCTGCTGTTCTATCCTTCTCCAAGAGGAGACAGTGCTGAAAGCCCTTCTTCAACAAGCCCCTAGTTGTGCACCTTCTCCCGACGTTTCTCCTCCAGTGACATCTCCCATTGTAAGGCACTATAAAGTAAACAGCCACTACTCCTGAAATTTTCTTGTGGACGGTTGGAGTGTGCAGCTTTTCACTGAACAATTCTGTTCATGGAACAATGTTACCTTTGAATGCTTCCAAGATTTTACTATATAACACGGCCTTCTTTGATTTATGATAATTCACTCTTGCCAATGAGCCTCTGCACTGTGCAGCAGTGACTTGGGTTCTGTGCAAGAAGTTTCTGACTCGTTGCCTCACCTTTTCTGGACTGCACTCACCTCCAGCCACCCATTCTTTTCTGAAATTGTGTTGAGCTTTTGCCAACTGCTGGACTTGGAAGTAGAGGCATTAAAAAAATCTTGCCTTTAAAACTAGTGGCATAAAAGTGTCGTAAGTGAGGTGTAAAGATTGTATGGTGGCAAAGGAGTGAAAGACAATGAATACTCTTGAAGGAAGAAAAACTGAAAGGAGAACAGAGTGAATAAATACAGATACGAACACAGATTGCTCTGGTATTAGCAGGGTGGAAGATACCAAGGTATAGATGAAGAATTAGATGACTAACCAAAATATGATGAGCATTGAATAGTACAGAGTGGCTCCCTGGTTACCAATGAACTAATGAGAATTTTGTCTGAAAGCTAAAAAAGCTGGTGAGACACTGGCACAGGTTGCCCTGGGAAGCTGTGGAATCCTCATTCCTGGAAGTGTTCAAGGCCAGCTTGTATGGGGCTCTGAGCAATCTGATCTCATGGGAGGTGTCCCTGCTCATTCAAGGGGGTTGGAACTAGATGATCTTTAAGGTCCCTTCCAACCCAGACCGTTCGATAATGATGTTGAAATCATCTACTGAAAGCAAATGAAGCAGATGAAGCCCTGGGTATTCCTCAGGATAAACATAAGCCACCAAAGTGGAAAAGGTTATCATATATTAAATCTGTCTAATACTTTCCCACATAGAGCACGAAGCATTGTGTTAGAAATTACTCACCTAGAAGGCTGTATACACTCACTATTCATGCCCAAATATGAATCTAGACTTGAGCTGTAATGAAAAGCTGGAATAATGGAGGAAATACAAGTAGTCTCCAAAGCAGGTGCTGCATGTGATATGAGCTATTAAAATGTGACTGTAGTGATATAAAAAAAAATACTATTTTTGTTTGACTTCAGGTCTTATCCTACTTTTCTTTTCAGTATTATGATATTCCCAGCATTGCAGGTTACTAGCATTTTTCATTTCCTAACAATCTCTGGAAAATTCCTTTGAAAGGAAAAAAATCTCTGGAAAGAATTAATCTCCTTCAAAGAGATAAAAGGCAAAACAATAAGAAAAGAGGAACACATACCTTGGGGGGGAAATTACCAAAATGATTTTTTGCTTCTTCAAATCTTTTTGTTATGTGGAGTGACTGTTTAGTGTCCCCTACTCACTGGTAGTTGATTGACTTTCTATAAGAATGGAAATACATTTTTTAAAAGTACTTGGATGAAAAGAACCCTGTAGGCTGATGAACTCAGAAAAGCATTCCTAGGGCAGGAGAGGCAACACTTTCCAACTGGCTCTGCTATGTGAAAAGGCAAAATTTAACAATAGAGAGTATGAAACAAAAAGAAGTGAAATGATAATGCAAGATTCTAAAGCTATAAAGAACAACAATAAAAGGGAAGAAAGATAAAACAGTATTTCAGAGGTAACATGGCAGTTATATTTTAGAAATTACCGTATGGCTTGTATAGCTATCAACAACCACAGATCTGGAATCTGAAAATCACTCATGTTTTTCATTCTTCTTCCTTTATTATCAGCAACAAAGATCCAACAGTTTTTTCCTGTTGTTTTCTCACTGACTGATGAGGATTAAAAGAACGCAGCTCAGTCTTCCAAAGCACTGGAAAGCCAATACAGTTTAACTGCAGGGAAAGTTGCTGGCTTGCTGCCAGCTAATAACAAAACTGACCAAAAGCGTAGCTAAGGTGGGTGACAAAAAGCATATTTGTAAAGTCATATTTTTCTGTCTTGTTTCAGTCTTGAATTATGTTGTGTGTACTTCCCTGTTGGCTACTTTTCTTGTCACCTCTCATCACTCTTGCTTTCTTCTGTAAATTATACCAATTTATTAGATTCCAGTTTTCTGGCATGTAAAAAAGCCTTCACTGCCTTGAATAGCATCTCTGAACCTAACTCTTTCTGATGATAGAAAGTCATAGGCACACTGTGTGGTGGACACAATAAAAATATATGGCCATTAACAGTGTGATATATCAGATAGTGATAAAGCAGAACTGACAGCTGCTTGAACTCTTGACTGTGAAAGCACAGCTATGGCCTATCAGTTTTCAGATGACCTTGGGAGCATTTTTGCTGCTCCATAGATCCATAATCTGTAATCCTATAGAGGGGAACTGTTTATCGATTTGGTTTTCCATAGATTTTGGAAAACCTTTAAGGTGTAGTGTGTAGTCTAAGGAAATGTGCAAAAACATATTAAACAGAGTTTATGGACCCGCTGCATTTTGCAATGCTGGGAGCTCTCAGAAGAGTCTGAGGTGTCCTCTGAGCTAAGAGTTTGGCAACCACAACTGCAGGATTTTCTCAGTGTCACTCTAATGGATCTGTACATCATGTTCAAAAAGCTTAACCAGGCTGGTAACTTTGGCAACGATGTGCCTAAGCCTATTGTCAACTAAAAGTTTCTTCCTTCTTCTTTTTTTTTTTTTATTAGATAAGGGAAAAAAAACAACTTGTAAAAATGGTGCTTGTGAAGCTTAATGACTTAATGGAAATTATTCCATGTGTTAAGAATGCCCTGTTGGAACAATTCCTTCTGAATCACGACTACATGCAGGTTAGCAGATGAGAATAACAGGCTGCAGAGTAAAGGGAGTTATTTGCCAGTTCACAGAGAGACCTCAACAGAAGGCCTACAAGACCCTTGTGATCTTTGTGCTCTATGTTCAAAAAAGGAAAACCGGAGAAGAATTCACAAACAGTAGCCTGTAATACCCTTTCAAAATTTATTTATTAAATAAAAAATAAATAAATCGTTGCCTTTCAGAGTTTGTCCTCCTAATAATTTTGTGAACAGGACGAGAAGCTTCTGAAGAAACAGGAACTGAAAAACATTTTTCTTTTGATCCAGCTGCTATCTAATCTCTGTAGCTAGCAGATAGGAAATATGTCTTATTAAACAGACTACATGTAGGTGCATCAGTCTGTGAAAATGGGTGTGATTAAGTAGAAGAATTGCATGAATTCTGCTATTGACAGTACTGATCCCTTTCTTTAAAGTAACTAGCTTATTTTTAAAAAATAATCCTCTTATCTTACTAAAATATATAGGAGAGAGCAATCCAGGATATGTAATTTGGAGTTGAGCATTACACAGCTTCATAAAGGGATTGCTCATTGGAGCTCATGTCTCTGCTTAGACACATTCAGATCACTACAAAGATGATCACTTTCCTCTTGTCAAGGTATTCAGTTACACAGACAAACTAAAGAATACTCAAAATTAAATACACAATTTCTGGATTAGGACTGGCTCTAAACCAACAAAAATATTACAAAAATCTGCAAGGTGCTTGGAGCTCTGTATTTACTCTTTCACTGATTGCAATATCAACTTATTTTGTTCCAAATTTTTAAAACTGTGGGGTTTTTTTTAACATCAAATCCTGTTTATTCAACAGGGGTTCTGGAAATCAAGGTGAACTTTGTCCTTGCTAATTACTGTCTCACAACCAATTGATAAATTTCTTCATGGAGGAGTCAGGAGGCTGTCTGAGCAATTCCATTAGTATCAAAGAGCACACAACACTCATTTCAAATCTTCAGTAACAATGGTGATAATTGGGAAGTCAAGAATCAAGTTGACAATCAGAGTTGAAACTAAGTTTGCGGGAATAGAAATTTGACCTTTTTTGTAAACTCAGCAAATGTCTTCCTGAGTCACCAAGACACAGAAATATGGCACCTCTTTCTTTTTCTCCGATAGTAATTTTTTCAGCCTGTCCATTGTAAGCACTTACTTGATTTCATATAATGGCATTTGAAAAGGGAATACAGGTCAAAACTGTATTGCAACCTGTATATACCCTACATTATAGTACCAAAATAAGTTTTGCTGCTTCTAAAGTAGTAAGTAAAACATTAGAGTAATTGATTGTAGCATGCAACAAGAGAGGTAAGACTTTTATTGGCAAGGTCAAAAACTAAGCTGAAACATTTTTCGTGGTGGTTCAAGCCCATTAGAGATAATATGGTCTCATGTAAAAATTAATAGCTCAGTAATAAGTTTCACTGCAATCTGTCTGCAATAAGCTGTGAAACTGATGAAGGAATGAATGTACCTTCAGCCATTTGTGAAACCTATAGATTTCATATGATATCCCTTGCCTGCTGATCAGACAAAACCTTCATGTTTTCATATCACTTGTGCCACTGAAGTCTCACAACATCTCTTCATATTTGTATTCCACTGAAGTACAACTTAATCTAAAAGTTATTTTCCTTTGCCATTTCTGGGCACGCTGCATAAATATTAAAGTGTGAAAGCATTCAATTTATAATCAGTTGCACTCTCAAAAGGTGGAGATCTCTCCCCCATACATCTCTTCTGACAGCCCTCTGCTGACCCCACGGACAGGAAAAAAGCAGGTCAGAAACCTGCTGAAGAAAAAAACACTTTGCTTATATTTGCATGACTTCTCTGAGATCAAATGCTAGCTCCTCTTTGTACACCTCCTGCTGCTCAGCCTGGCCATTTCTGTTGGGATGTATTTTTCAAAGCAAAACTGAAGTCCAAGTGTTCGCAAGGCCATGAGTGAAGGAAAGCAGCACTTGCTTGTTCCGTTTGAGAGACAATGTGTGGGCAGGACTGAATGGGAGCCCAGAGCTTAAGTGTATCTCAGTGTTTCATGTGCTTCCTTGCATTTAGGATTGAGACCATTCCTCTTACACTTTTGGACTAGAACTTGATTAGCCTAATTGTGTGGATGTCATCAGTTTGCAGGTGTTTGGTGGCAACTGCTCAGGTGCACTCAAATTACTCTGGACAGAGTCATTTTCGAAAGACTTAACTGAATGTGCCAAATTGGGAAGTGCCATATTTTGCAAAATAGAAGGCTGCTTCTTGACCCTAGAAATACAAATGGTGTAAGGTGACAAAATAAATCTCCCAGGATGTTCAATGAGAGGAAGCAGAATGAGAGAAGGAAAGACGGTACCAGAGGCCCAGGCTGTAAACAACACCAGTTGTTAAAGGACTGCAGTCTTGCGGGTCAGGTAAAACTGGTTTAGGAAAGAAAAAACCCCACCCCTTAAATAAGTTTCAGGTGGATCTGGGAACCAATGAGGGAAGTGCTAGCAGGCAGAGTGGGTGTGTTGCACTTTGCAGGCTTTAAATGGAAGGTCAGAAACTGAATAACTGTATTACCTAGATGAGCATAAGCCAAGTAAGAGCATATATATGTGTGGGGTTGAAAAAGCTGTTAGGCTCTGCCTGTGGTTTTCTGAACAGTAAGGCAGACAAGACCCAAGTTATGACTAGGTCAGAGTTATGACAACAATCACAGAGAGGCTGCCCCAGGGCTAAGGGTCTGTAGGTGTGGAAGCCAGTACAGAATAAACTAAAAGGGTGGTTAAGAGCCACAACAGCACTATGGGCAAAAGTGATAGTAACGTAAGGAAAAAAAACAGGGAGAGGAATAATTTAGAAGCTATATGAAGTGTTACCTTTGACAGCTTAACTCCCTCAAAACTCTTTCTCTGGGTAAGTGGAGAAAGTGTGCTGGTAGGCTAAGGAGTGGTAGAACAGCATAGCCCCTAAGGCAGTGCTAAGAAATGACACAGCAGAAGATGACACTCAGCAAAACCAGTTAACACAGAAACTGCTTCAGAATCATGGAGAGGATCTGAATTGCTGGGATAATAGCCAGAGAAGGATTCTGCTGTATTGCTTGCAGGAGATCAGTGCAAGAAAAGAGGAGAGTGGCCCCTGTATCCTCTTCCTCCTGGTGATAGTCTTGGTAGTCCTGTCCTTCACTTTCCCATGGGTCATGGTCTGATTAGGACTGAATCACTGGAGAAGGCCCACCATTCTGATGGAGGTAAGGAGTGATGAGGAAACAAATTGCTGGGTACTAGCACATACACTACTGTAACAAAGAAAGCTTGAACACCAGTGGCAGGCTGTGTCCAATGTAATCAAGACAGCTACTCTGATGGAGTAGATGCAAAAAAAAATAATTAAGTGCTATAGGGTTGTTTGTGGGGTTTCTTAAAGAAGGAATATAGGAAAGAGAAAATGGATATTCCACTAGAATCAGCCAGACTTCTGATCCCTGCTGTGGTCCTGCAGGGGCTGACCACACAGGATGACAGAAACATACAGTGGCCCTGTAAACAGTTTCAAAGTCACATGGGTTTGTTACAGCAATTTGGGAGACCCAGAACACTAAGATGGAGAAAGACAGTGATCCACAACCACCTAGACCAGGGACTGATGATAATAATTGTGCTGAGGACACTGGAAAAGAACAGTTACTCACCAAAATATGCCCTATTGCAACCCAGCTCTGCAATAGAGACAGCCACGCAGAGAAAACCAGTAGCTCTTTTAATCATCAAGACAATAGTAAAAGGGAAAGGCTAGAGAAGTAGATGTAAATTGCTGTAGTGAGGAAATGAAGTCCCAGACAGACTAAAGCAATAACAAAAATTACAGTGCTCTTAAAGAGGGATACCTCTGTGGAGTGATGGGTTCAATGAGAGAAAAACATTGGAATAGCAGGATGGTACACTAGCTTGAGCAGCAGCAACCACTGAATCCAACTGGTAACCATTTATTTGGCTGAATTAGGACAGAAGTTCCAACAGGCAAGGAAAATTCTGAGAGATGAACAAAAGGCTCAAAGGTATAATAAACACAGGAATGAGTCAGGGCTGTAACATTTGCTAACAATGATCTGTAGCAATCGGACCTAAGAAAGAGGGATAAGAGTGAACCATTGTATAAACAGGAGACCCAAACACCTTATGAACCTGGAATTAGAAAACAAGAAAAGGCAGCATCAGCTTTGAGGCTACTCTAACATGCTGTCCTGGTTTGAGCCAGGATGAAGCCAATTTTCCTTTTACTATTTTTTTTTCCTTCAGTAAGCTTTCTTTTAATTAGTCACAGTGTGTTCTAACTAAGGGTGATAAGACAGTGGAATGTTTTGCTAAGACATGCACTCTGAGAAGTTGAAAAAGAGAACCACATACAAAGGGGTGGATGCCTAACAGGTAGAAGAGGTAAAGCAGTTCAAGCTCACAGATAAAATTGTTAAATTCAGTGAAGCTTGTGAGTATATGCATGAAAGAAACCTAGCAGGGGGTTTCCATTGGCTACAAAATCAGGAGGAAAAAAGACAGAAAAAGGACAAGTTTGAAAAGAAGCACTAACAAAGTGCCTCTAGCATGTAAGTAGTTAGCACCTGAAAGAATGGAAGATTAGGTGTGACCCTATGAAGGCAGAGAAAGAGGGAGAGGTATCATGTACCTCTCATCTCAGAGAGACTAAACCCTTTATGACTGAAGTTAACACTATAATGTATTATTTTGAGTGATTCGTGAAAACCAGTAGCTTTTTAGAGTACAGAGAAAGAAATGTAAAAAAACCAAAACAAAACAAAAACTTAAAAAAAAGAAATGTAGTAGAAACATATGCAGAAATAAGAACTGCTAATTTAAGCTAATGCAAACTTATCAGTTATAAAGAACAGACAATAAATGGATAATAAACATAAACTGAAAACTCATAAACAATAGGATGACATTAGCTGATCAACTGTATGACATTAAAAAGAAAAATGCAGTTAATCAGGCCTTCAACATCACTAGAAAATCCTATGGAATGAGATACTTAAGCTGGAGTAACTCAAATAACTATTAACAACACACCTTTCTGTTTTGTCTTCCAGAGACAGAACAGAAAAGTAATGAATTTCAAGTCTATGAATACTATAAGCTGCTTGACTTTGTTTTTCTTGGTTTAAATTTCATTATTATAATATCTGAAACGTGACATATATAATGCTTTTATAGGTCAATTGACTTGTCTGAAGACAAAAAAGGTAAAAACATGAACAAGCGAAAGTAACTGGGAAAATTGGGTCCAAAGCAAAGGTGTCTCTATCTCCAAATAGAATAAACTTAGTTTCTCTCAGTGATTATTGATATATCTTATTTTATTAATAGTGAGTATGATTAATAGATCACCACATTTCTGAACGTGGCTCCTCTGAGATCCTTGACTGAAAAAGACCATTTATATTTTTTTCTGTTTATATGCCACTTTAAGGACTTTAACTTCTAAAATTTGAATTGTTCTTGTTTTTTCTTCCCTTCTGTGAAAACTTACATGTCTAATAGTTTGAATAGCCTATTACATAGTCTAAACCTGTTTTTTCCTTCATATTATTGCATTTTTCAAGTATTCTGTTTTCAGTACTCTGCTCATAATAATTCAGACCTAGAAAAAAAAGGCTAGATTTATCGTCTCTTCCTTTCCTAATTTCCATCCTTGTCCTGTGCAGTTTCTCTATAACTTATGCAGCCCTCACTTACTGCCAGCCAAGATTCATTTAATAAAGCTAGATACAATCATTTCTTTCCTTTTTGTTAGTTTTAAACATAGTGTCACCACAGCATGTTTCAAATTGCTTCCTGAATTCCACTTAGTGTTCTGCTTCAGTCATATCCTCTATGACAGCAATACCAAGTCTGGCAATATTTCATTTCTTATTGTTTGACTTAATAATCATACTAAGTTAAAAAAATAACTCTGTGCCACTTCCACAAATATACCTCCAGGCATTTTGTCTAGTTAATGAATTCCAGTCAATGCATGGATAGTTAACATTTACCATAAATATAACTCTTCCATCTAATATAATTTTGTCCTTTGTGCCAGAGAGTGCCAGAAGAAAAACATTATCATTACTGTACCCAAGATGAGAAAGTACCTGAAGATTCTTCTGATCCTTTTCTGAAACTGACACACTAAAAGCCTAAATTAGATTCATAATTTCAACATTAAGTAGAAGAAGACTCCAGTGCAGTGAATGGTTTAGTACTCATAAAACCACACATACTTCACCTCAAACACTTTAACAGATGAAACTCACCTGGAATGAAGATGATCACAAGAGTACTACATTACTTCAGGTACCACAACAATGTTTCCCTCTTAAACACTATCACAGTATCTGGAGTGGTGTTTAGATTTGATGTTGACTGTCACTAAAGAGAGAGACATGGCTCTAAATGCATTACCCATAAACAGCAGCTATACCTAGGGTGGCAAATTATTCAGGGGGCAGCTTTTGTTATTCAGGCAAGGCAATAAATCCAGACAATAAGTTCCAGTTTACACAATGATCTATTGTTCTGTCTCACAACTCTGAGAGGCATGATCCATCTTACATTGCAGCTGAACGGCACAGCACCTTCAACAGATGTTGACTTCCTGGTGCTCTGGTTAGTTATCAGAGGCAAAAGGCTGGACTGTTGCCTATGAACTATACTTACCAGTAGAAAGTCAAAACCAGCTAAGCATGTTATTTGGTCAGTGTGATGATGGTTATCAGAAAAGAGTCTATTATAGCCAAAGTCACCAAGTCTGACTTGCTTATTATTCCCATCGGTCCATCATCTTCCAGCCCCTTCCTCTGCCAATACAAGAACCAAGTGGATACAGCACCAGGTGACCTAGATGGAAGTGCCTGAAGCACCAGACCACTGTGACCAAAACTTCCCATGGGAAATGCAACTTTAGATAACCAGGCCTTCTCTTAATACATCTTCATAAGTGCTGTTTAACATCTTCGTAAGGGACCTGGATGTTGGGATCTAGAGGACCCTGATGTAGTTTGCTGACAGCACCAAGATGAGTCAAGAGGTTGACACTCCAGAAGAGAGAGGCACCCTCCAGGATGACTTGGACAGACTGGAGGAGTGAGCTAGCAGGAACCTTATGAAGCTTAATGGAGAGAAGTATAAGGTCTTGCACCTGGGAACACATAACCCAGGAGTGCAGTTCAGACTAGGATCCACCTGGCTGGAGAGCAGCCCTGTGGAAAGGGACTTGGGGGTCTTGGTGGATAACAGGCTCAACAGGAGTGAACAGTGTGCTGCAGCAGCAAAGAAGGCCAACAGGATGCTGGGCTGCATCAACAGGGCATCACCAGCAGAGATAAGAAGTCATCATCCTGCTCTACTCAGCACTTGTCAGACCCTACCTGGAATATTGTGTTCAGTTTTGGTCCCTGCTCTACAAAAAGGATGGGACAGGCTGGAGAGGGTCCAGAGAAGGGATACAAGGATGATCAGAAGTCTGGAGGACCTGTCATATGAGGAGAGGCTGAGAAAACTGGGTTTGTTCAGCCTGGAGAAAAGAAGACTTTGGGGAGACCTTATTACCATGTTCCAGTACTTACAGGGTGGCTACCAAGGAGATAGAGATGCCCTATTTACAAGGAGTCACATAGAAAAGACAAGGAGTAATGGGCACAAGTTACTCCTGGGGAGATTCCAATTGGACACAAGAGGTAAATTTTTCACCGTGAGGACAGTCAAACATTGGAATGGTCTCCCAAGGGAAGTGGTAGATTCCCCCAGATTGGACAGTTGTAAGTCTGTTTGACAGGGTGCTGAGCCATTTCATATAAAATATAGCAGTACCTAGAAAGGTTGGGGGGTTGGACTAGATGATCTTTCGAGGTCCCTTCCAACCCCTAAGATTCTGTGATTCTTTGAAAGGTTGGACCAGATGATCCTTGAGGTCCCTTCCAACCTGGCATTCTATGATCTGTCCTATTAATAGCCCATCCCAACAACTTTTAAATTTTTGATAAATCCCCCCAGATTTGAGACATGGCCTCAAGCCTGGAGATAGTTATGCTTCTAAGGGTTTTGTGAAAATCAGGAGCTGGCTAGAAGATAGAAGAGCCAGACTTCCACTCCTTTGATAAAAATGCAGTTGCAATTCTGTCTTATGCATATTGTGTCAGTGACTTGACTGATCTTAGTTCATATCTCATATTTCAGCTTACTTTGACAGATGGTCAAGAATAAAACTTGCCCTCTTTCTTTATTAAAAAAAAAAAGAAAAAGAAAAAAAAGTTGTATTTAAGTTGTGAACTCATTTGATTCACCAAACCAAACTATTCCTTGGCCCCAGATTTCGGGCAGTGTCGAACTCTTCGTCAATCCTGTGAAGTAGAACATCTGTTACTGCTGGTATTGGCAGAGAACTACAGGCCAGTTTTTATGCAGCTTAGGCCATCCATGAGAGCTTTGCACTAACTTAAGCAAAAGACAATAAACTGCAGAGCAAAATTAAAGACATTTTAAATCATTAACCAATTAACTCTCAATTCTCTCCCAAGAATTACGTAACAGTTTCCTTACCCTCATTTTAATGCAACAGAAGAGACAAAGTAATGAAGTTAGTTATCCCCAGTGCCATGGCAAATCCCTGGGACAGTCACCACTAGAACTTCAAGACCTGCTGATTGCTACTGCACTGCTCCCTCCCCAGCCTATCCTGGCCTTCTGGCTGTGACAAAACTAGCAGCTGCTTGCAAAACAAGCTGAAGGACAGAGATAACAGCACCTGAATGCTACATGAACAAAGGATTGTGGTAGCTCCCTTCAATCATATAAACCAATTATTTTCTTCTAGCTCTGTTTTCCATCTTAAAAAGGATGAGTGTAAGGGTTATGGGGGATTATGGAATTAGCCTTTCACCCCTGAAAAATGTAACTTCACACATCAGTTCGGGTCATGAATGAAAATCAGTTTCTTCCGTTCCAGCCCAACAATTCTATGTTAGCAAACACAACACAAATTGGCAGAACAGTCCCAGGAGCAGAATAGCAACAGTAGCTCATATATACGTATACACAGAGTGTGTGTGTGTGTGTGTATAGTGTAGAAAGTGTGTATGTACATATATATATAAAATACAGCAATTATATGTGTCTACTTACACTAAAAAATAGGGAAGGTGGAATAGGTGAACATGTTTAGGGATAGGATGGTTTTGAATTGTTTATTCTGAATCTGAATCAGGAGATTGAGGTTTCGTTTTAGCCCTACTATGACTCCTTGGAGTAATCTTCAGCAAGCAAGAGTCACCCCTAATGACCCAACACTGAATTATCTGCTTTAAGCTGTTCATCAAAGTGCCTCTTCAGTTTCAGCAGAGAGACATGCACAAGTGTCCTGGGCTGCATCAAAAGAAGTGTGGTGAGCAGGTCAAGAGAGGTGATTCACTCTCTCTACTTCACTCTTGTGACACCCCACCTGGAGTACTGTGTCCAGTTCTGGAACCCCCAACACAAGAAGGACATGGAGCTCCTGGAGGAAGTCCAAAGGAGGGCCACAAAGATGATCAGAGGGCTGGAGCACCTCTCCTCTGATGACAGGCTGAGAGAGTTGGGTTTGTTCAGCCTGGAGAAGAGAAGACTCTGGCAAGACCTCATAGAGGCCTTCCAGTATCTGAAGGGGGCCTACAGAAAAGCTGGGGAGGGACTTCTTACAAGGGCATGTAGTGACAAGACAAGGAGTAATGGATTAAAACTGGAAGAAAGTAGATTTAGGTTAGACATTAGGAGGAAATTCTTCACTATGAGGGTGGTGAGATGCTGGCACAGGTTGCCCAGGGAAGCTGTGGAAGCCTCATCTCTGGAAGTGTTCAAGACCAGCTTATATGTTGCTCTGAGCAGCCTGGTCTAGTGGGAGGTGTCCTTGCTCATGCAGAGGTGTTGGAACTAGATGATCTTTAAGGTCCCTTCCAACCCAAACTATTATTTGATTCTATGATGATTCTGTGATTCCACCTACCTTCACCACCCATCCAGTGATGACAGTACTATGAATGTACACTATCCTTTGGAAGTAGGTATCGCTCTCTCAGGTTGAGATGTACCTAACCTAAATCCATTCCCACTCCCCATCTTTGTTTTGCTCAACCCATTTAGATTAAAGTTTCAAAAGTAGGTGACTCTTTATTGACAATTCATGCACAATTATCCTGTTATTTGCCATAGAAATTCAATGTGACAAAAATGCCAATAAATAATTTAGAACTAGATGACAGCTCTAATATCATGGGCAATTTTCAACAGGAAAAAAGGGCTGGAAAATTATGAACAATGAAATAACCTTTGCTCTACTAAGGCTTTGATTTCTACCTAAAAATATTAGCATCGCACAAAGAAAAGATGAAACTCAGACCGAAAAATTTCCCCCAGGGATCAGTGCCGGGCCCAGTCCTATTCAACATCTTTATTGATGACCTGGATGTGGGGATTGAGTCCACCCTCAGTAAGTTTGCAGGTGACACCAAGCTGAGGGAGAGTGTTGATCTGCTGGAGGGTAGGAAGAAGCTGGAGGTGGACCTGGACAGGCTGGGTCAATGGGCCGAGGCAAATGAAATTCAACAAGACCAAGTGCAGGGTCCTGCACTTTGGCCACAATAACCCCAGGAAGTGCTACAGACTGAGGGAAGAGTGGCTGGAGAGCTGCCCAGCAGAGAGGGGCCTGGGAGAACTGGTTGACAGGTGGTTGAACATGAGCCAGCAGTGTGCCCAGGTGGCCTGGAAGGCCAATGGCATCCTGGCTTGTATCAGGAATAGTGTGGCCAGCAGGAGCAGGGATGTGATTCTCCCCCTGTACACAGCACTGGTGAGGCCTCACCTCGAGTCCTGTGTCCAGTTCTGGGCCTCTCACTTCAAGAAGGATATTGAGGTGCTGGAGCGGGTCCAGAGGAGAGCAGCAAGGTGCTGAAAGGACTAGAGGGAAAGTCTTATAGGGATAGGCTGAAGGAGCTGGGGTTGTTTAGCCTGGAGGAGACTCAGGGGAGACCTTCTCACTCTATTCACCTACCTGAAGGGAGGTTGTAGTCGGGTGGGGTCTGGTCTCTTTTTCCAGGCAAGTAGCAACTAGACAAGAGGGCCTGGCCTCAAGCTGTTCCAGGAGAGGTTTAGGTTGGATATTAGGAAGCACTTCCTCACAGAGAGGGTGATTAGATGTTGGAATTGACTTCCCAGGGAAGTGGTGGAGGCACTGTCCCTGGAGGTGTTCAAGGAAAGACTGGATGTGGCACTCAAGTGTCATGGTCTTGCTGATGTGGTGGTCTTAGGTCATAGGTTGGACTTGATGATCTCAGAGGTCTTTTCCAGTCTCAATAATTCTGTGATTATGTTTCTGCAGAGAAGGTAGACTCTCTTTATTAAAAGATATACAAGTTTTCTGTACAGGTTCATGACAACACTGGACAGGCAAATAGGCTTTCATTTAAACAACAGTACTTGGGCATGAGCTGACTCAAATATATATAGAGAAGTATTTTTAAAAAATCAAAATGGGATAGAAATGAAGAGGTACAGAAGTCCAAACTCCAGCCTCTGCCTACACTGTGAGAACAGTCAACTCAAACTTCGATAGTTAAAAGTAGGAACATTATTTGGAGACTGTTAGTTTTAGCTGTAAGTGCCCTTTGGTCTTGTAGAAATGTGTGCATCTTGTAGATATGTGTACTGACATAAAAAACCCCCAAAATAACACAGAACAGGCATAATCTCATCTTCTGTTCTACTGAAATACTCAATATTCAATAAATTTCACTAATAGGAACCCCTGTCCTGAAATTTCATTCATGCTCAAGAAGTTCTGACTTCTGTGACCAATTAAAGACCCATCAGAAAATCAAATCAACAAAACACCCAAAACAAAGTGTATTAATGCATCTCTAAGAAGCAGCCATTTGTCTTCAGAATGGAAAAAAATAATAATAAAAAAATATTTTTTTTAAAAAGGCAAACAAGAGAATATAGCCTCTGTCAGCAGAGGGATGGATGCACAAAATATTTCATGGTTTCATTAACCAGGCAATTCCTGGTCTTATCCTGCAACACAAATATAAGCTACTTTGGAAAACTTAAATCAGCTTCAAAAAAGAAACACAGAACTGCTACTTGTCCTAGACATAGAATTAGGAGAAAATTTCCCAAAACATGGATTTTTACTAACTTTTTATCTCTAACTGTGAAGAACATAGCCATTCCTTTGAGATGGAGCACTTTCTGCAAAAATGAGTTATTTTATATTAACCGTAAAAATCGATAGGCTTAACCACGCGTTTTGGTCTCAAAGATAATTTAGTTATTTTGAAATAAAGCTACTAAAAAGCTGAGTAACAACATCCACAGATGGTTTTATGCCACTTAATAATTTTTAACAGGAAATAAGATGAAAATGTATACTTACTCTTTTAGAGATAATCCCACATATTTAGATCTATGTTACTGATATAAATGAAGAGGAAGAAATCCAGAGCAGATGAAGAACCTGCCCTTCACAGACTGATGAGGCAGAAAGGCTGGCATTTTGATTCCTACCTACTTGTTTTCCCACTGTCATGCCAGTTCAGTCACAAAAGACAAACTGTTGCTACAAACCCAGCAACACTTATTTCACATTTTGTTGCAGGCTCACACTTCAGGCCAAGTTCAGGCCATAGCTTTCTAATTTTTCTCTAAATCACTTTGCACCCTTCTGGGAGCTATATAACAAAACAAGTGATGATACCTAACAATGGTGTGAGGCAAGGAAAATATGTAGTGTTCCTCTTGTGTGGACTAACTGCAAACCTAGAGAATGCCAAGAGCAAAGTATCACTTCAAAAGTCACATTTATGCTCAGGGACAGTTTAAGCTTTTGACAAACAGTTAACGATAAAGTCTGTAGTAATAACAGACAACAAAATTGTACATTTCTCCAAAAAGTACTTACACAGACTCTGGAAAGATGCCCAGAAAGAGCCAGAGGCATGAAAATAAATTATAGTATCTGTTAGTTCTCCATAATTAGTCTATAAGACTAGAGAGTAGTACACAGATAACAGGCAGTAAAGATACCAACTTTCTGCACAGGGAAATTGTGACCGAGGTAGATAAAGGGAGACACTGTAAGGCAAAAGCTCTTCTTAAAGGTAGATTATTATTCACTGGAGAAAAATCCTTCTTTGCACTGATGAATACAGAACATAGGCATTTCCTTGGGTAAACTTCCTTTTGAACTTCTGGGGGAAGAAAAAGAAAAATCAAGTAAACTTTCACTCCCATCAAGAACAAGCCTGTTCTGTCAAGTGTGCCATTGTTACTTTCCTAAGGCAGAACTGCTAAGCAACTAGTCAGGAGTGATAATTCTCAAAAGACAGTCCTTCTATAGTTTAAACCATGGAGTTGTGGTAACTTCATCTGTAGTTTGAATAGGATCACGATGCTTTACATACTGTCTACATTGAACAGAAAGCATTTGAGGTATAATTACTATATTTTTTAATCAGTAAAAATAAGACTGGTGCAAAAGCCTACATGCACACTTTTACATTTGTTCCAACCAGGACTACTGTAATATATCTAAAATTTATTAAAAATATTTCAGATGGAACAAAAAAACTATTTCTAATTCGGAAAAAAAGTCCACACAATAATTCAAAGTACTTTGATTACACCACTGCACATTTGTTTAGGGGTGGATCTCAAAGCAGCAGTGTGCTGTAATAAATTACTTGCTGTTAGAATGGACAGAAACTTGCTCTGTTTTTCCAAATCAACTCAATGAGGCAGGCTATCTTAGGATCTCATTTTTGAGAAACCATGAAGCATACCTCCCTCTGTGCTTAGGCGACACAAAGAGGAAGAATGCAGCTGCACAGCAAACTCTTCTGCACCGTTCTCAAAAGTGGGGCAAAACTTGGAAGCAGGACAAGGATCCAGCGTGGCCTGGTTGCCCTGAAAACAATGCAAAGTAGGACATAAACCCCTCCTGACTTACGTCTGCTGTGAGTAGCGCTAATTGTCAGCACACGCGATGTGAACCCCCTGACACACTGGCCCCTGGGAACTGTGCCAGCCGTGCTGGAAGCCAGGCCCAGAGACATGCCCAGCCTGTCCTCCTTCACCGCACGCATCTTAATGATTTAATGCAAATGAGCACGCGGCACTCGTCATCTCGGGATCCCAAAAGAAGCTGTATGTTTCAACCTTAATTTCAGAGCAAAGTCCATCAGTCTGTCCCTGCAGTTTGAAAGGGAAAACTCTTTGACATTTTCCAAAGTCAACGTTGGTTTGGAGCACGTCCCACCCGTAACTTTTGCAATTATCTTCCTACGGGCATCGTTCATAGCTTGATCTGACAGGCGTTCAAACGCGAAGAACAAGGCCACGGCAAAGTTACAGAACCTTAAAGTTACAGAACCAAAGTACACCACCTTTTTGGATCTCTAGCCCAGACTAAAGAAAGGAACGCATCAGAAAAACCCGCCGGCGCTCACCGAGCGGCAAAACCCACCCCCCCCCTCCAAAAAAAACAAACCAAAACAAACCCCAAACATAGAAAACCCACAAACACGCAAACACACGAAACCCAACAACGCCAAAACTACACCTCGTGTTCCGGCGCGGAGACGCGGCCGAGCCCGGCGGGAAGGCGCCGGCAGCCGGGCCGGGCCCGGGGCAGCTCCGGGGCGCGGCGCCGCGGGAAAGGGGCTTCGCCGCCCCCAGCCCCGGCCCTTCGCCGCCCCCTCCTGCGCTCGCGGCTTTCCCGGGCTCTCCAGCTTGGGAAGCCGCAACCGCAGATACACGAGCCCGGCCGCCCCTGCTGCCCGTGGGCGCCGCCCCGGCACCTGCCACCGCCTCCTCCGCGCCCCGCGCCGCCCTCCCGCCGGGGGGGGGTCCCCTCAGCACCCAGAGCCGCCCTCCCGCCGGGGGGGGGTCCCCTCAGCACCCAGAGCCGCCCTCCCGCCGGGGGGGGGGTCCCCTCAGCACTCAGAGCCGCCCTCCCGCCGAGAGGGATCCCCGCAGCGCCCAGGGGTGCCCGGGGCCTTTCCCGGCCCCGCCGGCGGGAGGGGCCCCCGGCAGCCCCGGCCCCGCCCCGGCAGCTCGGCGGGAGAGGGGCGGGGCAGCGCGAGCGGCGCGGCCGTTAAAAGCCTTCCCGCCCTGGCGCGCGGGGCCGGCGGGCCGGGCGGCCGCGATGCTGGAGAATGGCTCCCTGAGGAACTGCTGCGAGCCGGGCGGCCGGGCCCGCCTGGGCTTGGCGGAGAGGGAGGCGGCGGGCGCCCCGCGGCCCGCCTGGGTGGTGACGGCGCTCTCCAGCGTCCTGATCTTCACCACCGTGGTGGATATCCTCGGCAACCTGCTGGTCATCGCCTCCGTCTTGAGGAACCGCAAGCTCAGGAACTCAGGTAAGGGCTCGAGCCCCGGCGCCCGCCCCTGCTCCCCGCGCCCGGCTGCCCCGAGGAGACCACAGCCCGCTGGGGCGGCCGAAGAGCTCCGCTCTGTCGGCACTTGCCCTTCAGGGTGTGCAGGGAGCCCGAACCGCTCGGTGCCGTGTCCGTCCCTGCGCTCCTCTTCGCTTGTGCTCTGCCCTGGCCCTTGAGGGGGAAGCGCTGCTCACGAAGTGGCTCTGATGAGGCACTGGGGAGTCTTACGGAGCTACTGATGAGAGCAGTCGGTGCCCTCTGGTTCAGTACCGGAGACAAAGAGCGTGCCCCAAGCGGGTGGAGGAAGAGAGGAAGAAGGAACTTTACAAACTTGCTCGGGAGGGCTTCTGGAGATGGGCGCTGTGGGGAGGCGGCTCAGCCCGTGCCCCGCAGCCTTCGCCGGAGTTCACAATAGTTTTTCACGAAATCATCTTTCTTCCTGTCCCGCCACCCGACAGTCTTCACGCAGAAAGCAGCAAATAAAGTGGAGTATTTCTGCTCTTCAATCGTTTCTACGGTTTTTCTTTGTATGTGCTAAAACGTGGCTCTGCGTGTTTTATTTGCTAAACTTACTTGCCTTATCTTACCCTTCCTGGTGTAGATACACGTGTCCCGTAGTACACAGCTCTGCAGTTAGCTGCAGCTTCTTGCAGGTGCCTCCCTCCGGCCACCTTCTTCCTGGATTCTCGGGTGTCTCCCCGGTGACTGATGCGCGGGGTTCGGCTGCTGCTCCGCCCGCAGCCCTCGGTGCTCGCTGGCTGTTACTCCCGAAAACTGGCGTGTATCTGCTAAAGTTCTCATGGCACCAAGCAGTTCGGAAGCTGCTCGCTCCTTCAGGTCGTGTAAAACGTTGGTTGGCGGTGCGCACGCGGGCAAAACTCGGCTGAGAGCCGGGGGGAGCCGGGTGGGCAGCAGCCCCTGCCTCCCAGAGCCGGGGGGTCGGTGTCGTGTCCCACCCCAGAGGCTGCCGAGTGCTGCCTCACCACGGGGATGGAGGGGGACCTGCTGGCTTGCTTCTCTCATGTGGCTTGTTTTGTTTGGATTTGGTGAGGTTCTTCTGTTCTTGTTTGGTTGGGTTTTTTTTTTGTTGTTCTTTTCTTTTGTTGTTGGGGTTTTTTTATGGGTGTCGCTGCCCCAGCCCTGTCGTATTTCACGTGCAGTGACTAGAGCTCCCGCTAACTGGAAACAGGCACTCCTTTGCCCTTGTTTTAAATTAAACTATGCATAGGAACAGCAGTTAATAGAGGGGTGTAGACGTCGTCTCCCTAATCGTTACACCTATAACTGCCCGCGAGGGATGCGGGCGGGTCTTATTTAAGTGGCGCTGAGCTATCGCGCCCCAAGCTTAAGGATGTCTGAAAGTGTGGCTAGGGTGAGCAAGGCGACGGAGCTGCTCAGGGCACCGGGCGCAGTGCTTGGCTCAAACCTAGCCTGTACGCTCAAGGGAGCCGAGCCAGTACCGAGAGCAGCAGAGCCGTGCCGAGGTCGGTAAAGCCTCACCCGGTGCCGAGCCGGGAAGGTGGCACCCCCAGGTAGCGGCAGTGTGGGGAAGCGGAGACCCCCGGCCGAGCGGAGCGGAGCCAGACACGCCGTCGCGGCCGGGAGGGACCCCCGGGGACGGAGCCTCCCACGCCTCGCTTCCCCGGGAGAAGGCACGTTCCCTCAGGGATTCGCGCCTGGGTTCCGGGGGGTGAGAGATTAGGGAACAGGCTCTCGCTGGAGAGCGTGGCCGGCCAGAGGCATTAAACCCCGCCCGAGGCGGGGAAAGGGCGGGGGGCTCGCATCTGAACCGTATCCTTCCTTCGAACAACAGCAGAGAGGAGAGCTTGGACTGGAAGACTGATACCTGGAAGAAGAAGTTTCAAGATACTGATGAAAGTGCTCTGTGAAGTCCTGAGACTGTTGAAATAAGATGTGGGCTTCTTACCCAATTCAAATACCTACCAATGGATGTCCTCCTAGGTTCATTCCTAATGTGATGTCCCTGACCCTGTCCCAAGGATCTCTGCATCTTTGATAAGTACCATGAGGAATGCCAGGGAATTCCTTCTGCATCATATTCATAAAGCTGAATACCTTTTAAATTGCCAGTTCTTAGTTTTCCAACAGGGGAGATGGGTCTTGGGGATGAAGCTGAAAGAAGATAGTTTGGTAAATGTCCACAGAAGTCTTCCAAGAGAAAATTTCTTGAGAAAGGAGTACAGTGAAAGAAGACTGCATAGATGTGGATGGAGTGATGGAAGGGAATGGGGAGGTGGTGGAGAGCTAAAGCTGTTCTTGAGAGCCCTTAGCCTCTGGCAAGGAAGGCAAATAGACAAGCAGGAGTACTTAGAGGTTTTCCTTTCTGAGCAAAACAGAAACAGGATGTTAATACTTGCAAGGGCAGCAGTTGTGACAGAAAGAGAAATGATGAGGAAAAATGGTATGAAAGGAGTTAGACCTGCAATAATGTATGTCAGAGAGACAAGATGGAGCTAGTGCAACAGTTGTGACAAGAGATGGGGTTCAAATGATCAAAGGAAAAAGGAAGAGCTGTGGCAGCATGAGCACTCAATTCTCTTTGAAGTAACTAATGAGATTTTTTTTGTACAAGGATCAGAATTTGGGACTTCAGTAAGCTACAGGTGTGTGATGAATAAATTAAGCAGCTCTGCCCACTTGCCTAGTACAAATAGGAATCTTCCTTTCAGAAAGCAAAACAGAGGTTCATCATATTTGCAGAATTTATCAACACTGTTCTGTCTTTGGCTTTGCAGAGAAATCTGGTAATTGCAAACAATGTAATGATTCATTACACTTCTCAAAGTTAAAGTGCCATAAAAAGCAGATCTATTTTAGTGCTATTGTGTAATATGAGGCAAAAACATGGAGTGAAATAAAATGACCTGTTGGCTTCTATGTTGGTAAGTGTTATGCTCAGCAGGAGAGAAATGGAGAATGGTTAGGATTGGTGCTTTTAGAGATTGCTCATTCACTCCTTGAATAGTTGGAATGTTTCCAGCCTTACAACAGAAGGATTGTTTCATAGCATACAGAAGCCTCTTTCCCACGTTTAAATTTGTTTTTGGAGGGGGAGGGGAAAATCTTTGAAGGCTCTTCCAAGTAATGCATAGCATAATTGGTATGAATCAAAATGCTTGCCTTCTTACATAACTGCACCCTGTCTTGCTGTGAGAGGTTGAGCAAATTCTGATTTAATTTACAGAAATGAATGCTGTTATAATTTCTAATTTGGGAGTGGAATAAGTTTATCCAACACGCTACAAAATTGAATAAAACTCTATGTATGGAAATAATAAAATAAATTAGCCTGTCTTTCAATTTGAAATGTCAAATATGTTCTGAACTTTCAAAAGTGACTATGGATTTTGCGTGTCTTCAATTAAGCATGCTCAACTAAGGCACCTTTTAAAGTACTAAACTTAGGAAGTGATAAAGTTTACATTTGCTCAACAACCACTGCTGGATGGTCAAGTATCCTGAAGGTGCAGCAAGTCAATCAAAACCACTAGATGCTTTAAAGAATTTCAGGACGCATTTGTGTAGCCATAGCTATAATCATAACATTATGGGCTGGGGTTAAAACCCAATGGGAAACACTTCAGAAGGTGGGAACTGGCAAGGCATCTCCTACAGGAGGGAGATAAAGCAAACCAGTTGTTTCATTTGCCTTAAAACCAGCATTTGTTCAATGTAGTTTATTTCCCTCTGGTCCAACAATTTTATTTCATGACCATCCAGGCAGTGGTAGCAACAGGCTGTGTATGGCACCCTAGCATATGGGCTAGCAAGGCTAGATCAGTTTAGAAAAACCTCCCAAGCACAGAAAGTCCAAGTCTAGCTTTTATTAAATAAAAATGATCAGATTAATTGGTATAGCCACTTTGTATAAGTTCACATTGAATCTTATTATATTTGTCTTTACCTGCATTTTTAATTCTCCTTGCCCTCCAAACTTGCCTACAAATAAGATGAGATTAATAAGCCCAAAGATTTTTTGATTAATCCTGCCTTTGCAGCCAATTCACCACTTCAAATACAAGTACCATGTTAGCACATACTCTGTGGTAGACAAAGTGATCTTCTAGAGGTGGTAACACTGTTTTAGATTTCTCATTACTCCATGACTAATTGTTTTGCTGACTTACTGCTAGCACCGTTCCTGCAAAAAGAAACAGCAGTTGTGCCAGCACCATAGCAAGGGAGAAGAAAATGCTTAGTAAAGTGTAAGAACACCATAGGTGCAGGTGAGTCATGGCAAAATTGCTCTTTGGGATGCACATGGGAGCCAGGTTCTGTGCCAAAGCCTGAAAAAAAATACCACTTCCCTGCTGGGAGTGAGAACCAGAGAACACATTTGGCCCTTTTTACAGGTTCCACATGTAGCTCTCTTGCCTTTCAGAACACATGATGCCTGCTCTGAGATAACATATCACAGAATTGTCATGGTTGGAAAAGACCTCCAAGATCATCATATCCAACAGCCAACCCCTCCAGCCCCAAAATAAAATAAAATTCAAAAAACAGTCAAACAAAAAACCCAAAACAAACAAAAAAAAGGTGTCCATTAAAGCATGTTCTGAAGTGTGTCATCTACACAGTTTTTAAATACCTCCAGGGATGGTGACTCTACCACCTTCCTGGGCAGCCTCTTCCTGCCATCAAATATATGCAATCTATCTGACGTTTTGGTATTATTGTAGATATATTAATTCCTCACCTGCCAGCCTGACTTGTTCCCAAGCTCACCATTATTATTAAAAACGGTAGCAAAATCTTCCTTCAGACCAGCAGCCATTTTAAATTGATTTTCTGATTATCCATCCCCTAGTAACTCCTCTTTCCTTTTTCCTTTTGTTCATGGTAAAAGGGCATTTTATTAATTTTATAATTATTTACAAAGATGATTAGGTTTTTGCCTGTTCCCATTTTATTCATTTTTGCTCTCCCTAGCAGCTTTATTTGGTGAACATACCTTCTTTTCCATTTCACCTCATTTCTTCCCCTGGTATCCTTGCTGAGTCAAATTTTCCTCCAGCTAGATCTGGTACTTTTTAAAAAAAATTTCTTCCCTCTTTTGAACGCAAGTTCCAGATAGTATTTTTGTATCTTTAATGTAATGAAATTCCAGACTTCCTCCATTTAAGTCCTTCCCTAAGCTCCTCAATACAGTTGACTTCACTTTCCTAATTAGCTTTTTATTTACCAAAATGTGTCAACCCCCTTCTTAGTTACGGCTGTTTTGTTTATTCTTCCATTTCATTTAAACAAAACAATCTCATCTGCTTTCAATACAACCTGATTTTCTATGACAGGCTCTTCAGGGATGTTTTTGTGCTTTATGAATACAAAGACTGGGATATTTAAGCAAATATGCTCTGAATTGAAGAAATCTACTGGGTGTATGTCCAGAACTCAACAGCCATTAGTATTTTTATTATGTCCGTTACATATGAGGAGCTCCAGTGTCCCATTGCTAAATTGCTTCCATTAGTATTTCCATACTAAAACTGAGGTGAATTCATCCTAACACAGATTTCAGCATCCTTCCCTGCACGTTGTCTTTACAACTCTTCCCCAATGTAACTTTGGCTTTTACCAGGATATCATCCTCTTTTTTTTGTTTATGAAGACTACATACCTTTCACTTTATATTTCTCATCTCTGATTATTGGTGCAACTCCATTCTAATAGAATTATTTCATAAAGCTTTCTTTTCATTTATCACTGGTGCTGGATGCCCTATTTTGGTGCACAGGTGCCTGGCATTCTTTTACTGACTCTGCTGCTTTTTTTACTATCACCCTAGTCAAACATCTTGGTCTTTGAGCTCCTATTTTCTATATTTGTTGCTGTCACATTCCTGAAGCCAAAACTCTCCCTGCCCGGAGTGTTAAATGAAGAAACTCTGTGATTCCTTCTCAGGCTCTCTTCCCATATCGCAATTTAAAGTTTTTTTTTTTATTCCTTCTGCCAGTTTAGATTGCAAGCTGGTGTCCCATATGCTTAGGTGTAGTCTGTCTATGAAGATATGAAACTCTTTTCTTAAGAAAATATCTCCAAATGATCAGTACTCCAAGCCTTCCTACATCACTTCAAGCATTATTCAGTCATGTGCCCATGACTCACCTCATGCTTCTAATTACACTTTGTGGAGAGGAAATAGAAAAATCTCATCGCCAATTCCATCTTCTTTACTGTTAGACTTGATTCAAAAGGTAACCAGCTGAGGAAATAAATCTTCAAAGTTGCATATAAAATAATGACTTTAAACTTGTTAGGCTCTTAGCAATTCCAAATGTAAAAGAGCAAAGTGAAAGAAAGAAGAGCAGTATTATTCATTTGCAAAATGAAGAATATTACTTTAACAAAGGAAGTATCCCTCAGTGACAGGAAGCAAATCTTGCAAGGAAATTTGAAAAAAAGTGAAAATCAGAGACCTAAGAATGTTCTAGGTGGGAAGAAATCTAAAGAAGATATAATCTTATAATATTTTGGAAGTAGAAACTTTGCAAGGAAATTATTGAGCTAAGGGTATTGAAAGAAGCATTTAGGAGTACAAAACCTCATAAAGGAGTAAACTTCTGTGTCACTCTGCATCACAGGGAATCCTAGGAGATAAACAGTTTCTTCAAAACTAATAGGAGACAGCCTTATGTAATGCTGTATATAAAATAATGGATAGTTTTAGAGAAGATAGGCTAGAATCACCCTTTTTTTTTTCTTTTTTTTTTTTAAATCAATCACCTAATGAATCATGAAACAAGACCAAGGGCATGTTCTACATAATCTAGAGATGGAGAATACTAAAATGCAAGTCACTTTCTCAAACTCTTAAGTAAACTGTAGAAGTCAGGAATTTGGTAAATTAAAAAAACTACTGACTATTCTGTGAAGATTTTGAGTGTTCAGAGTCGTAACGGCTAATGCTACCAAAAACTAGAGAAAGTATGGAGTGTGGCAGGTGTAAACCAAGTTCTATCAAGTAAAGATTAGGGTGAAAAAGTAATCTGAGACAGGCTATTGTATAGCTACAGGGTACTTTGTATCCTCCTTTGAAGGACCTGGCAATATCATATTACATAATAGCTCTAAAGTATAATTTTCTTTTATCCTGTAGAGGAACTGATCAACTTATTGATAAGTAAATAGGAGGCATATTGCCAAGATCAGCTCCAAGCTATATTCATTTTTAAATGAAGCTATTGGTGTGCTTATTGTTATGGGGAATAGATTAAAATGGAGAAGTATGAGGGTTTTCTTGAAACTGTAACAGAAGAACCTAAGGATATATTTATGCTGTATATTTTATTTGGCACAAGTTTGATCTGCCCATGTTCTGAGCAAAAGGAAAACGGAAAGATTACTTTAGTGTGGTGCTTTGCCTGCAACATCACACCCAGACTCCACTTAGGTCTATGGGGAGTCTAAAAAAGTCACAAAACTTTTTTTTTTTTTTTTCAGCTGGGAGTAAGACTAAGTTTTCTTTCATCTTCCTGAAATCTGACACAAACATACCCTCAGATACAGGAAATTAAAAGGAACTCTTGGCAGCTGTAGTCTAGCAATTTCAAGGTGTCTTTGCTGCCATCTCTCCTGGACTTTGCACTGATGTTTCCTTTGTAAGACTGACTGCATGAGCCATGTCCTCTCTGCAGTAAAGGTCTATTCTTGGATTGACCAGCAGAAGCAATTAAAGGATTCATGGTGCTCTTTGACACAATCAGCCAAAGAGCTAGGAGACCAAATCTAGACACATGGAGTCATGATAGCTCATTTTAAAAGACTATTGTTTTCAACTATTCTTAGCAGATATATATTCACCAAGTGACTTGAACCCTTGTATTGAGAATGTTATAGGGGACTGCATTAATTTCATTAATTCAGTGATAAGCTGTTCTGTGCCTCTAGAAGTAAATACTACTCCTACTCCAATTCAGATCTATTCTGAGTTCCAGTATCTTCAGACATGCACCAGATTGCAGCTTCTTGGAAGCTATCCTTTACACACACATATTGGTACCTTGACACAGACTGTCAAGCACGTTGCCTTGTTCCCAATAAAATGTAAGAAAATAGCTGTGTTAACCCAAGTTGATGAAACAAAACCATGCAGAAAGGAAGAAGTTCTATGGTAATTTTAATTGTACCAAAAATAATTTTGAGTAGTTGTTATAGTTTTCCAAGTCCACCTTGATATGGTAATGAAACAGTTTTCCTGACAGCAACAGCTAAGAGAAATAAGTTTAAATCACTGTGGGGACAACTCCATTGTCCTCCTTAACAACAGTAGCTGCTTTGGAATCTTCTGGTTTACTTTTGGTCTCAAAACTGATATGGGTCAAGCCCTATCACAAGTCAACATCTTCCTGGCACTTCAGCTGCATATGGGGCAGTCACTTCTTGAGATGACAAAAGATAACAACAGCCTAAATGCATTAATCAAACGACTAGGATGTTAACTGCTAGGATTCTTTTAAAAGTACTAATTGATTATAGAGATATTCAGTTACACTGTTCAATAAATGCTGCTAAAATTTTGTCTGAAGAAAAAACATACCCTTTCTCACAAAGCTCATAACTTTTTCAGCTGCTTTTTATGGACTTGGCTCATTTTCAATATTTAAATACCTATATGAAGATTATAATAGTATGATGTGACAGTTCTACAAACATTGTCATTTTTCTGCTGTGGAACAACATCTGTTCATCTATTGTTTTAGATTGCCATATTTGCACAACAAGGGCAACAACTGTTGTCAGAAAATATCACATACAGCCACTGGAACTGGCAGGCTAACAGGAAAAAATATCTACTTAATACATCAGCCTCGTAAATACAATTATGTTAACTCATAATGAGTTCAGAGCTAGCATCAAAGGGTAAAATATAGCACCACAAAAAAGACAAAGACCTATAAAAAACATCCTCTTGTCTTTAAGATTTGCTGAAATGCTGCCTGAAATTCTCAGTGTCCTCTTATACTAAAGCCAGTACAATTTTTTCTGTTACCTCAGTACCCACAGCATTTAGAGTTCAAATAGGGAAAAGGATCTTATGTCAGCTCATTATCAGCAAATCAAACTAGGTATTTTTATTTTCCACTTTTCATTCAAGTAAAATTAATTACTTACTGAATATTATCTGCATAGTTTTTTTGTTGTGTTATTTGGTGGCTTTTTTGTCTTAATGTGTCTATTCAAGGTACTCCTGCTGTGCAGATCGTGTCCGTAGTCTTTAGCGCTTTTAAAAAATGTTCTTAGAAGTAGACAACTCTATTCAGCTTTTCTACTGACAAGTAAAAGGATGTTATATTAAAATATGCTGCTTCACTTCAAGACAAGTAAAGACATGCAGGTGGTATAGTCACTATGTGCCAACTGGGAGTTATCTCATCCCTCCTTCCTGTGAACTACAACTTATGGTTCTTAAGACTCTTGGGAATCTATATTCAAGGTACTGAGCCTTACAGCAAACTCATTTTAAATCAGGCATTTCTTGCTGGAATGCACAGAGTGTAGTCTTTGGATTGTTATATAGGAAAATCTTCACACAACAGCTTAGCTGGATTTCCCATCTTTGCTCAGACAAACCTACTGGTCTGCCAATTCAAGAGAGCATCCAACTTTCACACACCTTTGCACTTTCTTCTATGTTGCCCTTTAACAATCAAGGATCATCCCTTTTAGCCTCTTCGGTAAAAGGCAATTCCAGTATTTTCTTAAAAGCACCTCAGCAAACACCTTCTATTGTACTAAACTACACAGTAATAGCTATTCCACTGCATTGAAGTGAAGCCCCTTGTTGCTGAGGGCATTTTTAGTCTCATTCATTGAGGCTGTTAACAATCCAAGTTCAAGCTTCCAGACCTGCATCCTTCATGTATCCAAGAGCTGCTAAGAATGGTGGGTGTTACCCACCATATTGAATACAGAGATATACAGAAAGAGTCAGCATGCCATGACATATACTTGAGGATGAAATGAAAATAACAGATTTCCCAACGTTTTCACAAATCCAGAAACTTATTGGCCATCAAGATATTCAGAAACAATCCCCACTTTACATCAATATGCAAAAATGATTAATTCCTTTCTCTACAGAGTTAGAATTCACAAAGAGCAGTTGTGTATCACTTTACACAAGGAATATTTGTGTGCATTCTGAAGCAAAGAGATGACCTTTCCTGAAGCTTTCTTACAGGAAGCAGCTAATTATACTATTAAAGTGTAGTTAACTACCAGATCAAACTTCACTTTAGCTACACTAAACCAGGTAACTAGCTAGGTAACTAAACCAGCTAGCTGCACTATTCAAAGTTCCACCAAAGATGATCATGCTCTCTCCTGAGTAAAATGCTATGTTCTTTCAGATCTCCAATGCTCTATTAATGAAATGTAAATAAAAATAATCTGCAAAGGATTGAGAAATAAGTACTTTGGAAACCACAAGACATGCAGCTATGTGTTCCTTCTTCTAAGCCCAAACACTTCCAAACACTGAAACCAAAAGAACTTACTTGAAGAGTTGAAATGCCTTCCACATCACTTCCAGAAATTTAATGTATAATTTAATTTCAAAACAAGATTATGAGTCTGTGAGTAGCCTCAGCCTATGAGAATATGTGATGTGTCTCCAATTAGTGTTTCATGCTTGGTTGTTTCTTTTTAAATTAATTGTATCATATCCTAAGCAAAGTTTCACTTAATTAATGGTTGGAAGACAAGCAGTCAGTACAATTGCAGGATGCTATGAGAAGGGACCACTTCTGATTTATTAATAAGGTAATGAATATTTGATGGAGTAACTAATCCTGGAAACCAGTTTCCAGAAACATGAAAGGCAAGATGATGATTGGTAGTAATCAACATGAATTTACAAATGGAAAATTATGCTTAACCAGCCTGATAGTATTTTAGAATTACATGATAAGTTTGGTGAATGAGGGAAGAGTACTGCATGTTGTTTACCTTGACTTTAAAACTTCTGACGCTGTCTCCTATAACATCTCCATAGACTGGCTGACAAAGAAGGGGTTAGAGAAACAGACAGTGAGGTAAACTAAAAACAGGCTGAATGACTGGGCCTTGGAGGTTGTGATCAGTAGCACTAGGTCCAGTAGGAGGGCAAGTAACTAGTGGTGTGCCTCAGAGGTCAATACTGGGACCAATACTGTTTAACCTCTTAATGACCCTGATGATGGGGTAGAATGTACTCTCAGCATGTTCACAGATGATATAAAAAGTGCTGCCATTCAGAGGGACCAGGACAGACTGAAGAAATGGACAGGAACTTCATGAAGATTCCCTCAACAAAGGGAAATGTGAGGTCCTGTACCTGGGGAGGAGCAACCCCAGGCACCAATACATGCTGGGAAACACCCAGCTGGAAAGCAGCTTGGCAGAAAAGGACCTGGGTGTCCTGGTGGACAAGAAGCTGATCATGAGACAGCAATGCGCCCTTCTAACAGCCTTCTGGGAGGCATCAGAGCATTGCTGGCAAGCCAAGGAAGGTGATCCTTTCCCTCAGCACTGATAAGGCCACACCTGGAGTGCTGTGTCTGGTTCTGTGCTTCCCAGTGTAAGATATAGGCTTACTGGAGGGAAGCCCACTAGAGGACCACTAATGTGATTAGGGGTTTCAAACACTTCCTGTATGAGGAGAGGCTGAAAGAGCCTGGAGGAGACAAGGCTTGGGGTCATCTTATCAATGTGTGTAAAAACATGATGGAAGGGACTGAAGAAGAGGCAGCTGGATTCATCTCAGTAGTGCCCACTGAGGAGACAAGACATAATGGTTACAAATTAAACTGTGAGATTCCATCTGAACACAAGAAAACTTTTTTTTCCACCATGTGGAAAATATTGAAACAGGTTGTCCAGAGAAGCTGTGGAGTCTCAATTTCTGGAGATATGGAAAACTCGACTGGACAGAGTCCTGGGCAACCTGCTGTCTCTGACCCTGCTTGAAGAGGGCAGGCTGGACCAGATGATCTCAAGACATCCCTTCCAACCTAAAAGAATCTGTGATACAGTGATTCTGTAAGTCTGCAGCATGACACCATGTTTGCTGTAAAAAAAATTGTATTTTAAACTAAGTACTGGTGGAAAGATTTTCATTTGACATAATTGACAGAACTCTGTTAACAGCACTGGCTCACCAAGGCATCAGTAGGATTTACTAATCCTGACTTCTGAGATCTTTGGTTTCTGCAAAGCTTGCACTTTTGTTTTCAGTCAGTACATGTATGTTTAAAGGTGGTAAACTTCCTCTGCCTTCAGTGTGCTCTTTTATTGCTTACTACCACTAGTTTTCCATCCCTTTATAGCTCCAGTTTGGAAAAGACCAAGCAGTAAAAGAAAGGTAAGCTGGAAATGTTTGCAGTAGCATTAGTGCCTTTGGTTGCATGTCATCTATTAAGCAAGGGATAGTCTTTTCATAAATACTATGAAGAGAATAATTTGTGTTGGCAGAACTCTGTATTTGCAATATGGAGTGATACTGAAAGCAGCTGGGAGGTAAATGTTCATGAATCTTCTGCATCTGTAGGTCAAACCCTTAATTGAAACATAAAAATTATTTTTCAAAAGAGAAAATCAGGCAGCACACTTTCTCACTCTTTTAATTACATTAGCATAGTCACTTGTTGGAAAATACTGTATTTAAAGGCCAGGTTGGATGGGGCTTTGAGCATCCTGGTCTAGTGGGAGGTGTCCCTGCCCATGCAGGGGGATTGGAACTAGATGATCTTTAATGCCTCATCCAACCTTTCTATGATTCTAAAGAACTTTATGTTAAATAAAAAGGCCTAATACTTAGAAAATGCAAAAAATATTTGATTAACAGGGGACTGGACATTTATTGCATTGAAGTTGAGTGAAAAATAACTTATTTAATATCCTGTAATTATGCCTTTATTTAGATAATCTCACAACAATGTAATCCTCTTCAGTCACTCTTAGGAAATACCTGGTAGGCTAGGACCACCCAGGTTGTAAAAGCTGCTACACAGTAGCTTTGTGGTTAATTATGAAGCAAGAATATCTGGTCTGCTTACAGAAAGCAAGCAAAATAGCAAAGTACATGACCTTCAAACACAATATTCTCATGTGATACATACAACAGTGATTTCTGTTTGAGCCTGATTTAATAACAATTACATTGTTTGTTCCAGTTTGCATGTATATTCACCCAGTACAAGAGAATTGCCCTTAGGTATGACTTGGTACTTCACAGAGACACAAGTCACCCACTGCTGTTCCTGGACCACAAGTCACCAGGTTGCTCACTTAGGTTACAGCTGGGACTGCCACAGAGATTCTGAATGGCTGGTTGCAGTTAACAGTGCTCAGAGGTCATCAAAGCAGCATGTCAAAAAGGATTCTGTGTTCCGCAGCGTGGGCAAGCTAAACCTAGTATTTGAATATCTAGATAAGGAGTTACATTCTGGCCTTGCTAAAGCCAGTGAGAATTGGGTTCCAAAAATATTTTTGCTAGGATCTGGTACTTCTTCCTGCTTTGTCTGCAACCCTCACCACACTCCACCCTCCATCCCCCAGGTCTATAAACGTTTGTTAGTCCAGATTTTCGGTTTGGCTCAGATCATTATGTCCAGTCAGAAACTGTTCAAATTCTGCAGCCACAAGTAATCTGAAAATAGAAACATGACCAAAACAAAGCCCTACCTACTCTAAACATCACTTCTGACCAAGCAACTCTAGCTCCTTGTTAATTACCACATTTTTCTTTATCTACATAGTAGCAAGTATGCTCTTAGATGCCCTCTGCTCTTTAGTAGCTCAAGTAGAGCCTTAGTCTGGTGCAAAATCAGCTATTTCCCCCATTCCCTAGTGAAAACTGTAAATATCTGGTAAAAAATATCTGTTCCTTACTAGAACAGGTCAACCAGAGAGGCTGCTAAGTCTTCATGGTTGAATATAATCAAAACCTAACTGGACGTGAACCTGAACAACCTGCTGTAATTGACCCCTCCTTGAACAGAAGGGTTAGACTAAATGATCTCCAGAGATCCATTCCAACATAAATGGTTCTGTGGTGATATGTCTATGCCTATCACCCTCTATTCAACTGTCTTACCAATACAATGACTGACAGGATGGGCCTGAACAGAATTTTTGCTCAGCCATTTTGCAAGGCTCTCAGAAAATACCTTAATTCAGGAAATTATTGTTGCACGCTTTTTGTGT
This sequence comes from Apus apus, assembly GCF_020740795.1. Lineage (NCBI taxonomy): Eukaryota > Metazoa > Chordata > Aves > Apodiformes > Apodidae > Apus > Apus apus. The sequence goes on from NC_067282.1 coordinate 10,584,641, forward strand.
ATTGAGGTGAAACACAAGCCAGCCAATGCTTCAAAATAAAAGCATTTTGTTTAGTCATCTGTTTACATTCTGTTTACAAACCTATGAGCATCATAAGATGAATCATGTCAGTGTGCTTTGCTTTAAGACCTTGTTTCCAAAAGAAGCAGATGGCACAGACTGACAACAGCTTCTGAAGGCACTCATCTCCCTGTGCATGCACAATGATGAGGCCTTCCGAAAGCTCAGAACAAAAAGGGTAAGACTTCTTCACTAAAAGGTTATTATGGCCATTTTCATCAAGTATAATCTGTTTTCTTCCTTGGAATAATAGGAAACAAGAGACAGAAAAAGAAGATAATACTGAAGGGACTCCAGAGGATTTTTGAAGCACTGGCAACTTCTCAACCTAATGTTCCCCATCTTAGATATTCCCATATATTATATTGACTGCAGCATATCAGATTCCATTTATAGAATTACAAGACTGTCTTAGTCTTGTACATAAAGTACATAGCAGCTAAAATGGGCTGAAGTTTTATTTATTTTTGCTGCTGTAGCTAGTTTGCATATATTTGTTTCTGGTTGTGAAGCTGTCCTTGCACAGCAGTTGAATAAATCTGTGGAAATTGCCTTCATTTCCATAAGAGGAGATCCCAAAATTTGTACTGGTCAAAATGTTCTCTTCTGTCTAAATGGGTCTACAAGGCCAAGCTCCAAGATGCCCCTTATCATAGCTAACCAAATCTCTCAGCTAACCAGTGCTGAGTATGTCCCATAGTCTGCAATAGTCCCATTGTTGTTCACTTGATATGTCTACTGGATATTTTTTATTTCTTCAGTAATATCTTGAGCCTTATATTTCAAAATAGAATTATTCTATGTTCTGGGGTTTGTTGTTTTTTTGGTTTTTGTTTGTTATGTTTTGAGGTTTTTTATTTCAACTAATATACTAGTGAATATTATTTTTTAAAAAAACAAAACAAACAAAAAACCCCCCAAAAAACAGAAACCAACAAGTTCAACAAAACAAAACTTGGTTTTGTTTGTACAAAATTATTTTCATTCTTCAATTTTCTGTCCTTCTTTCTAAAAGAAGGTGGAAGGTAAGTTATTCTAAGGACCTGAACACTCTTTTGTTGCTGTAAGAGAAGAAAAAAACCCACAAAATTTCCTTTGACACCAATTCAGGCTGATGACAGTAGAAAAGATGAAGGGAGTAGAAGGTAATAGTGAAGGTAATAGAAGATGACCTAATCTTTCACACAATGTAAATTACTATCTGCCAGAACACAATAAAGTTTTGTGCAGTTTTTAGCAGTGAAATGTCTTTACTTTGTTTGGTTCCAACAAGACTTCAGCCTTTTATAATAGATGTGAACCAAGTTTTAGTTGTTTTGGTTTTTATTTTTTCTTCTTTTCTTAACAAAATAACATCCTACATAATGCTACATATTTCACTTTCTGTGAAATGCAATAGAGTGTTGGGAGACTGAAAAAAAAATTAACAATAATAGGTTGCCTTACTATTTATAGGATCTGACTAGATTGCACCTGCTGTGTCTTACAGCCTTTCATATTAGCCCCTTTGTCAGCAGTAAATGAATTTTGATACTTACAGTCATTTATGGAGGTTTCCTTGATTGAAGCAATCAACAGCTGTGATTACTGCAGGTGAAGAAAATTAAGTTGATACGTACTGACAGATACAGGAAACAGAACTTCTTTTATGAATTAGTGAAGTAACAGTCTGGTTTTGTTGTTGTTCAGAGATTGTATTCAGGCTTTGAAGCTGGGCTGTCACTGTTGCCCACAGTGGTAAGCACTCAGAGTAAATGTCTTGGCTTCATTCCCTGCATGAAAAGCAGTAACACTCTAGATAGAGATGATTTGTCAGGAGCAACAAGAACCTTTGGAGCAACAAGGGCCTTTTGCCCTCCTAGACTACTCTGAAGGCAAGATCTGGACTTCAGTCTGAGGGCATTGGTATAAGGGATCTTCACCCCAAGCCTGCTGCTACATGCAGTTGCAGGTAGCTGGCAGACAGAACAAGGTAATTGCCCTCAAATATTTTGTCAACAAAACTGGTTGTGTAGAGGATTAGCTAGCAAGCAGCTGAATAAGAATGTCACATTGTGTCACTCAGGTTGGTACAACAGGAGAGCCTGAGAAGGAGCTGTGCTTCTGAATGGTGCCACTGAAATCTACTGTCATCATCATAAAAGCAGTTGTAAGGGTACATAGCAAGGACACAGGGAGCCTCATGCTCTAGCTTTGATTATAAACACAAACAGGCACTTATGAAAAAAAAAAAAAAAAAAAAAAAAAGAGAACAGAGCAATTGTGTATGATACTTCTGTATTCTGTCAACTTCTGATTCCTCCCAGCTCAGAGAATTTCCTGAACCTAGTAAGTTATGTCTGTTTAGTAACCTTCAACAGATGTCTCTTTCAACTACTTTTCCAGCTTTCTCTTGAATAGAGAATTTTTGCATCTGCAAAATCTGTTAAGGAGTTCCACAGGTTCACTACCTGTGGCAGCCTCCTCTCCTTTGGAATTTTACTAGCTTCAATTCATAGCTCTAGCTCTTCTATTGGCTCAATCCCTCAGTACCAGTATGCCACTGTGGGGTCCTTCCAGAGCAGGGAGCTGAACAGGTGCTGTCATTTTTTCTGGAGTGTGGCTAATAAATGTGATATTACTTGAACATAATCGAGGAGACCCGAGTCTGAGCGGGAATCCTGAGAGGAGCAGGAAGGCTGACGTGGCAGGGGGTGTGGCTGAGAACCGCGGCAAGGTTTAAAAGCGGCCATCTCGGCAGCTCCCTCAGAGCACGCGGCAGCGGTGAGAGCGCAGAGCGGCAGCGGCCGTCACAGGAAGTGAAGTAGCGCGAGGGCAGGGAGCGCGAGGGCAGGGGGAGAGCGGCGTGAGTGGAGGCAGGAAGCAGAGAACACCAGTGAATTTCTCTAGCATGGTGGCAACACGCCCTAAAACTGTATTGAAGAAGGATATGGGAACTCAGACGGAGGTTCTGAGCAGGCACGCAGCCGTGCAGGTCTCTGGCTGCAGCGAGTGCCTGAGCCTGGCACTGGTGCCAGAGGGAGCCAGTGGCACCGCGTGTGTGAGGTGCGAGCAAATCGATGATCTCCTCAGGCAGGTGGTTAGACTGACAGAGGAGGTTGAAAGACTGAGAATTATCAGAGAATGTGAGAACGAAATAGATTGGTGGAGTCAAACCCTGAGGCAAGGGCAGGAGGAAGAGATGCTAGAACAAGTGATGGATCCCCTCCCCTCCTGTTCTCAGACAGAAGGAGAGAACTTTAGGAACATGGAGGAATGGAGGGAGGTCCGTCCTCGGAGAGGCAAGAAAAAACCCTCCCAACTCCGTCCATCCTCCAAATTGCCCTTGAAGAATAGGTACGAGGTCTTGGAACTTCAGGGACAGGAAAATGAGGCTGGAGTGACAGATTTGTCTAGTGAACCGCCTATGACTTGTCGCTCAGCTCCACGACTTAGGACTTTTTCAACTAAGAAGGAAAGGAGGGTAATTGTGGTGGGTGACTCCCTTCTGAGGGGAACAGAAGGGCCCATCTGTAGACCTGACCCATCCCACAGGGAGGTCTGCTGCCTCCCTGGGGCTCGCATTAGAGATGTTAAAAGGAAACTCTCTAGTATGGTAAATCCATCTGATTACTACCCACTGCTGATTTTTCAGGTTGGCAGTGACGAAATTACTACAAGAAATGTAAGGGCAATGAAGAGAGACTTCAGGGCCCTGGGACGGCTAGTTAGGGGGTCTGGAGCACAAGTCGTGTTTGCCTCCATACCTCCTGCAAGAATGGGTGGAGAGATAAGCAGGAAGAGTTTAATGATGAACGAATGGCTAAGAGACTGGTGCCAAAGGCAGGGCTTTGGCTTTTTTGATCATGGGCTGCTCTATGAGACACCTGGCCTGATGGTGGCAAGTGGGATGCACCTGTCCCAGAGGGGGAAAAGGCTTTTGGGGCAGGACTTAGCAGGGCTCATTGAGAGAGCTTTAAACTAGATGTGAAGGGGGAAGGGGAGAAAACTGTGTCTGTTGGGGACAAGCCCAAGAGGAACATACCAGGGCCTGTAGGAGGATGGGCTAAGGAGGATTTGGTCCCACCGATGTGCTCTACTTGCTTCCTGAAATGCCTGTACACCAATGCACGCAGCATGGGGAATAAACAGGAAGAGTTAGAGGTCTGTGTGCGGTCTAAGGGTTATGATCTGGTAGCAATAACAGAGACATGGTGGGACAGCTCACACGACTGGAATGTGGCCATGGATGGCTATGTGCTTTTTAGGAAAGATCGGTCGGTGAAGCGAGGTGGTGGAGTTGCTCTTTATGTGAGAGAGCAGCTAGAATGTATCGAGTTTTGTGCAGGGGCTGATGAGGGGCAAGTTGAAAGTCTGTGGGTAAGAATTAAAGGGCAGGGTGGTATGGGTGATACAGTTGTGGGGGTCTACTACAAACTTCCTGATCACGGCGAGGAAGTTGATGAGGCTTTCTACAGGCAGCTGAAAGCAGCCTCACAATTACAGTCCTTGGTCCTCATGGGAGATTTTAACTACCCCGATATCTGCTGGAAGACTCACACAGCCAGCCTTCCACAGTCTAGGAGGTTCCTCCAATGCATTGATGACAACTTCTTAATGCAAATGGTGGATAAGCCGACTAGAAGAGGAGCGCTGCTGGATCTTGTGCTCACCAACAAGGAGGGCCTTATTGAAGCAGTGGTGGTCAATGGCAACCTTGGCTGCAGTGACCATGAGATGGTGGAGTTCAGGATCCTGTATGGGAGGAACAGAATTTCCAGCAGGACCAGAACCCTGGACTTCTACAGAGCAAACTTCGACCTCCTCAACCAATTGTTAAGGGAAGTCCCATGGGACAGAGTGCTAGAAGGTAAAGGGGCTCAAGATAGCTGGACAATATTCAAGGACCACTTCTTGCAAGCACAGCATCAGTGTGTCCCAATGGGTAGAAAATCTAGTAAGGGAGCTAGGAGACCAGCGTGGTTAAAAAAGGAACTGCTGGGGAAACTCAAGTGGAAGAGGAAAATCTATAGATCATGGAAGGAGGGACTGGTTACTTGGGAGGAATATAGGAATGTTGTCAGGGAATGTAGGGAGGCAACTAGGAAAGCTAAGGCCTCCTTGGAACTTAACCTTGCAAGTCGGGTTAAGGATAGTAGAAAGGGCTTTTTCAAATACATAGCCAACAAAGCTAATACCAGAGGCAATATAGGCCCACTGCTGAATGAGGTGGGTGCCCTGGTGACAGAGGATATGAAGAAGGCAGAGGTGCTGAATGCCTTCTTTGCCTCTGTCTTTACTCCTGCAGGCTTTTCCCATGAGCCCCAGATTCATATAACCCCAGAAGTAGTCAAGATAGATGAGGACATAGTAGATGAGGATTGGGTTAGGGATCAGTTGCATAATCTGGACATCCATAAATCGATGGGTCCAGATGAAATGCATCCAAGGGTGCTGAGGGAGCTGGCGGAGGTCATTGCTAGTCCACTGTCCATCATCTTCGGTAAGTCATGGGTAACTGGAGAGGTGCCTGAGGACTGGAGGATAGCAAACGTCACTCCAGTCTACAAGAAGGGCAAGAAGGAGGACCCGGGTAACTATAGACCGGTCAGCCTCACCTCCATCCCTGGAAAGGTGATGGAACAACTTGTCCTTGGCACTATCTCTAGACATATCAAGGAGATGGGGGTCATCAAGAGCAGTCAACATGGTTTTACCAAGGGTGAGTCATGTTTGACTAACCTCCTAGCCTTCTATGAGGAAATTACTAGGTGGATAGATGATGGTAGAGCGGTGGATGTGGTCTATCTTGATTTCAGTAAAGCATTTGACACCGTCTCCCACAGCATCCTTGTAGATAAGTTGATCAAGTATGGGTTTGATGATCAGGCAGTGAGGTGGATCAAGAACTGGTTGAAAGGAAGAAGTCAGAGAGTTGTAGTCAATGGGGCAGAATCTAGTTGGAGGCCTGTGACTAGTGGAGTCCCTCAGGGGTCGGTACTGGGACCGGTGTTGTTCAATATCTTCATCAACGACCTGGATGAGGGCACAGAATGTACCCTCAGCAAGTTTGCTGATGACACCAAGCTGGGAGGAGTGGCTGACACACCAGAAGGCTGTGCTGCCATTCAGAGAGACTTAGACAGGCTGGAGACTTGGGCGGGGAAAAACCTGATGAAGTTTAACAAGAGCAAGTGTAGAGTTTTGTATTTGGGGAAGAAAAATGTCATGCACCGGTACAGGTTGGGGGCTGACCTGCTGGAGAGCAGTGTAGGTGAAAGGGATCTGGGGGTCCTGGTAGACAGGAGGATGACCATGAGCCAGCAACGTGCCCTTGTGGCTAAGAAGGCCAATGGCATCCTGGGGTGTATTAGAAAGGGTGTGGTTAGTAGGTCAAGAGAGGTTCTCCTCCCCCTCTATTCTGCATTGGTGAGGCCACATCTGGAATATTGTGTCCAGTTCTGGGCCCCTCAGTTCAAGAAGGACAGGGAACTGCTTGAAAGAGTCCAGCGCAGAGTCACAAGGATGATTAAGGGAGTGGAACATCTCCCTTATGAGGAAAGGCTGAGGGAGCTGGGTCTCTTTAGTTTGGAGAAAAGGAGACTGAGGGGGGACCTCATCAATGTTTACAAATATGTAAAGGGTGAGTGTCAAGACGATGGAGTTAAGCTTTTTTCGGTGATGACCAGTGATAGGACAAGGAGTAATGGATACAAATTGGAGCATAGGAGGTTTAAGATGAATATCAGGAAAAATTTTTTTACTGTAAGAGTGACAGAGCACTGGAACAGGCTGCCCAGAGAGGTTGTGGAGTCTCCTTCGCTGGAGACATTCAAAACCCGCCTGGACGCCTTCCTGTGTGATGTACTCTAGGTGACCCTGCTCTGGCGGGGGGTTGGACTAGATGATCTTTCGAGGTCCCTTCCAACCCCTAGGATTCTATGATTCTATGATTCTATGATAATCATTGAACATAATCTAGAAAGAGACAAGCAGGCTAACCCTAGAAGAGCAGCAGGGCTGGTGAGTAGGGCACTCTTTTGGGACTATGGGAGACATAGGCTCATGTCCTTTTCCAAAAAAAGGCTCTTCTACCATGGAAGTGTCTTAACCATTAGGAAACAGAGAATTCTCTACAAGAGCCTGTCTCACCTCTTTTGCTTCCCCCTTTCTCTCTGAAAACACTGAACGCCAGGGAGGCTCCTGCAATCTCAGAAAGTATCAGAAGTCAAGAAAAGTACTTCTTACCCCATAAGCATACTATCTGAATTGTGCTCTGGAAGAATGAACACTTGCTTTTGCCCTTTGCCATGCTAGATGTGATGTATTGTCTCTGCTGTGGCTAGTGCACCAGGTGGCAATAGAGAGTCACCACTGTCCCTACTTGCACTAGAGGAAGCCACAGGCGAGCAAAATTATACACCTAGGGGTTACAAATCTCAAGACTTTGCTAAATTTTTAACAGCATCACATAAGAAACTTATTTTGGCACTTGCATCCTATTACAAAACTCAAGGCAGCAAACTCACAGCAAGGAGGTTGCTCCCATATTTAACCACAGGGAGAAGAAGCCTAAGCACACAGTAAAGCCTGAGGCATCACTCACTGAGTTATACTCATACCTAGCTGCCAAGCATGGCAAAGTCATGACCTCACAAGCATATTATTCAACAGTGTGATTTAGGTGCCTCTTTTCAGCAAGACTCTGTTGACACCTGAGAACTACAGCTTACAAGCCTTAAGCTCAGCTCTTGCAAATGCAGCTTCCCAGCACCAACTCATAGTTGCAGATGTAGGGTGAAGAACACAGGTTTGTCCCAGTCCAGCAGTCTGGTAGTCATTAAACCAGTTTCAAACTCCCTTTTATATGCTGAGCTTTTAGTTCCGTAAATCCTGCATTTTTGGATTGCAGGACAGCTTGAAAACAGGGTGTACAGAGCATTCTCCACTGAACTATCCCACAGTGGAGTGTTAGTATTTTTTTATCTTGAAATGAGAAGTGCTTCTTTTCACCTTCTACATAATAGCTTAGTGCTTTCATCCAGAAAGTGGATGACTAAGTTTTAAACCCTATTTAGTCTGGATTCCAGACTTTTCTGTGAAAACACAGGTGTCTAAATTTCAGGGTGTCTAGGCCTGAATTTCTTCTGAACAGAAAGCTCTACCAAAGCCTTTGGGTAGCTACAGTAAAAGGATAACTGCCACTTAGACTCCTTTTCTGCTCTGTGTATAGTACTCCCAGTGATGGTAGAGAATTTTCCTTACACATGCATAAAATAATTATGCTCACCAAATATTTTAATCAGTTTCATGAAACATATGTTTCCTAAAATAAATAATCTGAATGTTCCATAGATCTAAGACCACCATAGATTCTTTGTCTATGGTGTATTTTCTCTAAAATTCTGTGGTTCTAGTGAATATATCACCTTCCCCTTTCTACTACATCAGTGTCTGCTGTATATCCCTCTAATACCTGAAATCCTGAAACATAACTACGAAGGAACTTGTCACTATTTTTAAACTGTCATAGTCAAATAAAACAAAAACCTTTATGGCACTTGTTAGAAGCATTATGTTAAATTACAAGGCTGTCTAGAAATTGAGCCCAGATTCTGTCTGCATACACCGACCACAACAAGAAAGCTATTGGAAAGCCTTCCAGAACTCTCCTTTTTAAGTTGATTTCAAATACTGATGCTACAGGAGTCTGGCAGAGGAAAACAAAAGGGGACTGAAGAGTGAGCTAGCACTAAGGAAATGCCTCTTGTGTATGGGGCAGTCTGTCATTTTAGCTTCTTGCGGATGTCTATTACTGTGAAGTCTACAGAGGAATTATTTGCTTTGTTAAAGTCAAGATCTTGCTCCTCTTCCTTTGCTACAGATAAGTACCTACATGTAGTTGTCTGAGTGATATCACAGAAAAACTCCAGTCCTTATCTTTCTCAGCCAGTATAAAAAGGCCATTTACTTACAAACACAGTACTGATTATTAGAAGGGAATTAGAAAAGTTTCTCTCTACTTTTGTGGACGAGTCATTGCAGTAATGTAATATTAAACTTCATCTCACAGTCAGCCAAATGGAGATGAAAAACCCTTGGACCTTCCTTTTCAGTGTACAGTGTGAACACCAGATCCTGTAAACAGCCATAAAAGAGATTAATTCCTGGAGGCCTTTATAGATATTGCACCATTTTTCTTCTGTGTTGTAAAGTGGAATATTCTGTTTTTGACAAGCTCATTAACTGTCCTTATCCATTTGTCAGCGTTTGACTCAGGTCCGAAAACAATGCTCTTGACCCCCTCCCCCTCCCACCCAGGTAGGGAAGGAGAGAGAGAAAAAGAGAGAGACTTGGCTGGATTGAAAACTAAACTACACAGCTTTAATTAAACACTAATGATATAAGAAAATACATACCATTATATACAGATATGTTCAGGTATGTGCAAGAGCCTCTCGCCTCCCCCCACCCCCAGCAACTCCCACCTCACTCCCCTCAGCTGGAACAGTCCCGAGAAATCCCGCAGCTGCTGCTGGAGAAAGCGGAGAGTGATAAGGGTCAGGAGAGCTCGAGCCTAAGGGTCGACGGTGATGGATGGACGGAGTCCTCCCTGGACGCCGGCCATGGATGGGAGAGAAGGGAAGAAGAAGAAGGAAGTTGTCTCCTGTGATCTCCGACCTTCCTCTGAGCTTACGTAGACATATGGAATGGAATATCTCTGGCCAGTTTTGCTGTCTGTCTAACTCAGCCTCCTACAGGGGGGGTCACAGATCTCCCTGTAGTGTCTGAGCCGGCAGAGTGAAGATGCGACCTTGAAGCCCCAGCAGTTAGAAAAATATTCCAATGTCTTATCAGCCTAGCTATAACAGAATGTTGCTAGTTAAAAGAAAGCTCACTGAAGAAAAAAAAATTAGTGAAAGGAAAATTGGCTTCATCCTGGCTCAAACCAGGACACCATTGCAGCTAGAACTTTCAAGAAGTCCTAAATTGCACAATTTTGAAATTCTCTTGCCAAATGTACTTTACAAGAAATTTCCAAATATGACTGAAAAAGCTAAATGGTCATTTGATTTTAACTGAACAAATTACACTTCAGTTATAAACTGATGCTAGGAGGCTCTAGAGATTAGATTATTTGCAGCACACACCCTGGAGTAAGCTGTATCTTTTTCCAAAAGGTATTCTAAATCAGAATTATTTTTTTCTCCTGATTTCTCTGTCATCAATTGTCAGATACAGTAATGAAAAATAAAATAAAAATTCTTGTTGCCTTAATGTCAGTATATTCTGATAAATATGCCCCTTCTCGTTTGCGAATCTTGTTTTTTATTCTATCATACAGCTAGAAAAGACTTCAAAGTCATCTCACCCTTCGTATGTTCAAAATAGGGATCATCTGTACCTAAGTCAGTACTGACGAAAGTTAAACTTTTTCTTCAATCTCCAGTGGAAGGTTCAAAGCGAAAACTTCCTTCTTCTTAACAGTAAAATATTTTTCTTAATGTCTAATCTGAAACTTCCTCATAACTGAAGCTTGTTTGTGTTCACCACAGTAATGGGAATGGATCATATCTTTTCTGCTTTATTTATTTGAAGATCGCTATCATGGTCTCCTCAGCCCTCTCCCTAGTTTCTTCAGTCTTTCCTCACAAATTGTAAAATTAACAGATATATGCTTTGCTCTAGATTGGCTCTAATTAGAGTTTACTTCTTGCCTGAAATGCAAAGCCCTGAACTGAAGGCAATTAACTCTTCCTTAGTCAAACTAATGGGAAAACAATCACAGTATGGGTAGGTCATTTATGCAGAAAATATCTATACTACAAACTATTGTGTAGCAATTTCAATATAAACCAACATATCCTTTCTCTTGACACCTGTCAAGACCATTGTACTCCAGTGACACATTAGAATGGCCTGCCTACCTGGCACAATTTAGACTTTTTTTCATTTTCACCTTTTATCTGATCCAACTGTGGAGTTTACAGTGAAACAAATCAACACATGCCTATGTGATGGCCTACTAAGAATTATGGTTATTAAAGATTAAAATAAAAAGGAGGGTATAATAGAGTCACCAACGGATTTGAAACATGTTGCTGCAGGTATTGCCGTAGTGTTCTAAGTTGAATTGTAAAATGATTTCCCATACAGACTATAGGCAGCCTATATACCTGCCTCTTGCTGACATCATCAGGGCTTCTGTGGGTATGTAAAACCAGAAAAAAAAGGTTAAAGAAAGCATAACACCCCCTTGATGAGCCACAGTGGTGAAATGGTAACAACAGATGGGGAGAAGGCTGAGGTTCTCAATAACTTTTTTGCCTAAGTCTTCACTGGCAACCCCTCTCCTCACAGCTTTCATGCTGATGGCCCACAAGATGCAGACCAGATAGACAAAGCCCCAACCACTGTAAGTGAAGATAAGGTTCATGACCATCTGAGGAACCTGAAGATGTACAAGTCCATGGGACCTGATGAGTTACATCCCAGAGTCCTGAAGGAATTGGCGGATGTAGTTCCCAAACCACTGTCCATGATATTTGAAAAGTCATGGCAGTCAGGTGAAGTTCCTGGTGACTGGAAGAAGGGACATGTTATGCCCATATTTTAAAAGGGTAGAAAGGAGGACCCTGGGAATTACCGACCTATCAGCCTCATCTCTGTGCCTAGAAAGATCATGGAACAGATCCTCCTAGAAGACGTGCTACGGCACGTGGAGGACAAGGAGGTGATGCAGGACAGCCAGCATGGCTTTACCAGGGGCAAATCCTGCCTGACCAACCTAGTGGTTTTCTACAACAAAGTGACTACATCAGACGACCAGGGAAAAGCAGCGGATGTCATCTATCTGGATTTCTGCAAGGCTTTTGACACAGTCCTCTACAACCTCCTTCTCACTAAATTGGCGAGATATGGGTTTGATGGGTGGACTGTTCAGTGGATAAGGAACTGGCTAGACGGTCATGTCCAGAGGGTAGTGGTCAATGGCTTTAAGTCCAGATGGAAAGCAGTGACAAGTGGTGTCCCTCAGGGGTCAGTGCTGGGCCTGGTGTTGTTTAATATCTTCATTAATTATATTGACAGTGGCATTGAGAGCACTCTCAGCAAGTCTGCTGGTGGTGCAGTTGATACACCAGAGGGATGGGATGCCATCCAGAGGGACCTGGACAAGCTAGAGAAGTGGGCCCAGGTGAACCTCATGAGGTTCAACAAGGCCAAGTGCAGGGTCCTGCACCTGGGCCTAGGTAACCCAAGATATGAATACAGGCTGGGGGAAGACATGCTAGAGAGCAGCCCTGTGGAAAGGACCTGGGGGTACTAGTGGATCAAAAGGTGGACATGAGCCACCAATGTGCAATGTGCAATTGCAGCCCAGAAGGCCAAGCACATCCTGGGCTGCATCAAAAGAAGTGTGGCCAGCAGATCAAGAGAGGTGATTCTGCCCCTCTACTCTGCCCTGGTGAGACCTCACCTAGAATACTGCATCCAGCTCTGGTGCCCCCAGCACGAGAAAGATATGGACCTATTGGAACGTGTCCAGAGAAGGGCCACGAAAATGATCCCAGGGCTGGAGCACCTCTTATGAGGACAGGCTGAGGGAGTTGGTGTTGTTCAGTCTGAAAAAGAGAAGGCTCCACGGGGACCTCATAGTGGCCTTCCACTACCTGAAGGGGACCTACAGGAAAACTGGAGAAGGTCTTTTTACAGGGGCTTGCAGTGAGAGGATGAGGAGTAATGGTTTTAAGCTGAAAGAAGAGAGGTTAGAGATCAGGTGTAAATTCTTCAGTGTAAGGGTGGTGAGACACTGGAACAGGCTGCCCAGAGATGTTGTGGGGGCTCTAACCTTGGAGGTGTTCAAGGACAGGTTGGATGGGGCTCTGAGCAGCCTGTTCTAGAGGGAGGTGTCCCTGCCCATTCAGGAGAGGAACTCAATGATCTTTAAGGTCCCTTCCAACTCCAGCCATTCTCTGATTCTGTGATTCTGTGACTATCAATAATTTAGCTTTTCACAGATCCAAACTAATACATTACATTTTCTTCTTGTTCACAAGTATGCTTGCTTGCAGACTTATGTCTATGTGTTTTTCTTTTTCCCCAGGTAATGCATTTGTGGTGAGCCTGGCTTTGGCTGATCTGGTGGTGGCCTTGTATCCATACCCACTGGTGCTCTTAGCTATTTTCCACAATGGATGGACTTTGGGAGAAATGCATTGTAAAGTGAGTGGCTTTGTGATGGGACTTAGTGTAATAGGCTCTATTTTCAACATCACTGCAATTGCAATAAACCGATATTGCTACATCTGTCATAGTTTTGCCTATGACAAGGTGTACAGCTGTTGGAACACGATGCTATACGTCTCCTTAATCTGGGTGTTAACAGTAATTGCAACTGTGCCAAATTTTTTTGTTGGCTCTTTGAAGTATGATCCCCGCATCTATTCATGCACATTTGTTCAGACTGTGAGCTCCTACTACACAATAGCTGTTGTGGTAATTCACTTCATCGTCCCTATCACCATTGTGAGCTTCTGCTACCTTCGAATCTGGGTTTTAGTGCTTCAAGTTAGGAGACGAGTCAAGTCAGAAACAAATCCAAGACTGAAGCCAAGTGACTTCAGAAACTTTCTTACCATGTTTGTGGTTTTTGTGATTTTTGCCTTTTGCTGGGCACCTCTAAACTTCATTGGACTGGCTGTAGCCATTGATCCTATAGAAATGGCACCAAAAGTTCCTGAATGGTTGTTTATTATAAGCTACTTCATGGCCTATTTCAACAGCTGCCTTAATGCAATAATATATGGACTTCTTAATCAGAATTTCCGGAATGAATATAAACGAATTCTAATGTCCCTGTGGATGCCAAGGCATTTCTTCCAGGAAACATCCAAAGGAGGAACTGATGGTCAGAAGAGCAAGCCTTCTCCTGCTTTAAACAACAATGACCAAATGAAAACTAATACATTGTAAAGGCATAATACTCAGCACAAAGGTTTGTCCTGGAGAAGCCCAAGAGTATAGTTGCAAAGTTTTTCTCATTCTTGCTTACTCGTGGGGTCTTTCCATTTGGATGGCACCTTCTGACTGGAATACTGTCTTCTTGATAAAGCACATTTCTCTCAAATCATGATTTATACAAGATACCAAATGAAAATGCATTTCGGAACTAAAGCAGCAAGTGACTAAACTGTTTTCGTTCTGAGAGGAATTCTGCTCAAGACACAAGAATGAGGTTTTTTGTTTGTTTGTTTGGTTGGTTTTTGACCTCAGTGAGAGTTTTGCATCCTTTACACAAAGTCAGGATTAATTTCTTAGAAAATGTAAAGAAGGTACTTGCCTATGGGCACAGCAGATCATCAAGGCTGCAGGGTTGTATTTTCCTCCCTCCTGTGTCTGAACAAAGAGGGTGAAGAAGAAACTCTGTTTTCCACATAAAAAAAACATCACATTTCTATACAGGTACTAGTGGCACTAACTTTGAAACAACTTTAAATCAAACTTGTAAATTGTAGACAAGAATGTTTGTGTAAAAGCAAATACTAACGTTACATCTTTCTTCACAGGTTTTTCATACTTACATACAGTGAGACTGGGAATACAGTGTTATTTACTCTGTTCATCTTTTGTGATCAATTTTATGCTAGATAATATAAAACAAATGGATGATTTCTCACACATTTATTTTACACAATATTCTTACTTAAGAGAGGATTGAATTTTCATTGCATTCTGTTCATTTACTTAAATATATACATCCAGTGCCATTTTATGCACTTTAGCACAGCTTACACTTTTACAACAGGCTGAAAATTATGGCACAGGACCTGTGATTGTCCAGAGGGGCAACTGGACACCATATGGGATATCCTAGGCCATATCAAATGACCAAAGGAAGCACTTCTAACTGTAATGGTAAGGTCTGCTTATAACAAATAACACATTTATTACAATAGTAGGAGTTAAGACTGAGCAACCTAAACAAAACCACCCGCGTATATATATCAAGTAAGGAAAAGGGGGTGAGAAGAAAAAGATGAGAGGAAGGGAGGGGGCAGAGAGAGAGAGAGAAAGAGAGATAAAGGGGACAGGAAAATCACCGGTCCTGGATCCAGTGTCGTTGGTCCAGCCAGCGGGGGAGGGTTGGTGTCCGTGGTCAGTGTAGATGAAACTCCCCAAAGCCCACCATTGCAGCCCCCTATTTTATAGGCCTAGAATCTTGATTTCACAAGAGTATGTGTGATATATGATATGATATGTTATGCGATTGAGCCATACATGTGTGAGCAGCTGGAGTGGACCTGCACCCTCCACCCCTTATCATTGTCATTATCTCAATCGCTGTCTCATCTCTGCAGGCCCGAGGCCTATGCAGGCCATTGCTGCAGTCTCCATCCTTCCAGGCAGGCCTATTGGGATACATATGAGCAGGGGCTCAATAGGGGCTACAATAGGGTTTTGATACCATTTCCCGAAACTAGGTCTGGAGGGCTGGTCCCTCACAGTCCCTTCCAACCCAAACCATTCTGTGATTCTGTGATCCTATGATCTTTATACCAGCATATCAGATACAGGCACTTGAAGGAGAAGGAGGAAGAAAATCGGGTAGATGTTGTGTTCTGCATAACTAAGGCCTCAGGAACCAGGACATTTGAAGTGTTTTGAAGCATGTGATGTCATCTTGATGAAAAAGTGTTTTATTTCCTGTTTATGAAAATAAATAAAGGTATTCTGCAATTGTTCTTACAACATCATTCTGATTAAAAAAAGCTTACCCTCACACAGATGGGTGAAGATCCCTTGTAAAACCTCTTTCAGTAAAGAGGGATTTTTACTCTGGAGTAAAAATCACATTCAATGTTTTTGAAAAACAAGATACACTGTAACAACTGGAATGGGAGGTTGAAACCTCAAAGAACATGACCCACTGTGTGTCCCACTGGACCTGGCCACAGAGGTAGGATGTCGCATTCTCTAGCTGTAGAGTCTCTTGTGCTCAGCTTGGTGACAGCTGAGAAGGTCCAATGGAATACTGTCGGTGTCTACTCACAGAAACATGACATTGTGCATGTAGAACTCCAAATAGTTCAATGCCTGCAGAACGAAGCCTTGAAATTGCTGTACAAAGAATCATTCTTTGGGACAACAGAGAAGAGCTGGCCACAGTAACAGCATTTTTAAAACCAAATGTTCTGTCTGGAATACATACCAACTGATTTTACTCTTCTGTAAATTTACTGAGGTTCCCTTCTACCTACACAGATGTGATCACATCAGCTAAATGCATGTCAACTGACACCATAGGCAATGACAAGTGAGGTTCATTGATGCCAGCTGTGTTTCTTAATTACAAACACCAGAGACTTCTGAGAAAACATTTAATTTTCAAACATTTGAGATGGACAGCTCAGGGCCTTCCCAGTCCCACACTCCAGAGCCACTCGGTAGCTGGGGAACTGTTGCTGCCGTGGGATCACTGCTCCACACCTGGGGGCAGGCAGCAGCAGCAGCAGGATCATTTCCCCCAGGCTTCAGGCAGCCCCACAGCCAGGTGGGTGCAGCCCTCCCGCAGGCCCCGTCCTGCCCTGCGCAGCTTCGGGGCTGCACTGCCTCCTCCACTGGCCTCCAGGCTCAGCTGGGGGCTCCAGCCTGGAGCAGCAGGGATGCTCCTGGCCAGTATCAGACGCTGCAGCGCTGCTCCCTGGGAGCTGCTTGGTTGATGCCTGGGCAGTCTGGATAGCATGGCAGGACTTCAGCACGTGCTTCTCTGGGGTTGAGGACACGGCCGGGAGGCTGCTGCAGTGGAACATCTGCAGAAAGACCACAAATCCATGATGTAACTTCAAGGTTTTGATGGAACCCGTTTTCACCACAAAGTTCCAGGTCCTAAGATTCATTGGGCTTATTTTACTCCTGGGTGTCACACTTCATACCAAAATTGGATTGAGAACAGCCTTGAAAAAAAAGGACTTTGGGGTGCTGGGAAGTGGGGATGCCCCAGTTTGGAGTCACTGATGTGCTGCTGCTTGGCTCCATGGGATTGTTCCTCTTCACCTCCCTCAAGGTCCTCCAGATGGAGTCTGTGGGACTGGGGCTGCAGTTTGGCCTCCATCAGCCCTCACTGCTCCTACATCACTATCCTGCCAGGGTGCTTAGGGAGGTCTCCCTCTAGTGGGTCCCTTCAAAGGACCTCAATGTCTTTGTGCCTTGGACAGCTCTGCTTTGAGCTGCTTGTGGAGCTGCTTGTGTTGGGGCCCTCGGGCAGCACCCCCTCCTCAGGCGGCAGGCAGGGCTGCCCAGCACGTGAAGGTTCAGGGCACGGGGTGAGGATCTGGGCCAGGATCTGGGGTCTCCTCCAGCACTTACCAGGTCTTCCCTGGCAGGGAGCCCATTCAAAAGGGGCGGCTCTTAGGCAGGGCTGGCAGGGAGGATAGGGACTCCATGGTGACCACTGGAGCTGCTCCCTGGCAAGGAGGCCAGGGAGTCTGGGGAATCCATGGTGGTCCGCAGCTCTCTGCTTGATGCCTCCACAGTGGCCCTGAAGAGGAGGAAAGAGACCCCACTGCACCCGGGACCCTCTGTTGGGGCCCTTGGGCAGCATCCCCTTCTCAGGTGGCAGGCAGGGCTCCCCCAAATAGGCAGGTTAAGGGCACGGAGTGAGGGCCTGGGGCAGGATCTCCCCCAGCACTCATCAGGTCACCAGAGTTATCAGTGTTCCTTCACTCCTCCATCTGCCTGGGGAGAAGCTGCTGAGAGAGGAGACAGAGTGAGCGGGCGGCAGCCCCCAGCACATCCCCGGCTCATGGCTGCCATGGGGTGCCGGCTGCCTGTGGGGAGCTCAGTGCCAGGCCCACTCACCAGTCTGCTCCTCCAGCCTGGCTCTCCTTCTGCTGACCCTTTGAAGTTCTTCCATGGCTTCTGCAGGATTCCCAGCAGCTGGGCCAGATGGGAGCAAATCCCAGCCCCACACCAACTCCCCCCATGCCACCCCACCAAGCCCTCTCTACCCTACCCTACCCAAGCCCGTTCTACACCAACCCAGCCCACACAAGCCCACCCCAGCCCACCCAAGCCCACTCTACCCTACCCTACCCAAGCCCACTCCACACCACACCACCCCTCCCCAAGCCCAGCCCACCCCACTCAAGCCCACTCCACACCACGGTGCAGCGCGGTGCAGTGTCACCTCCCCGGAGCCCCGTCACCCCCTGGATGTGGAGACCAGGCTGAGCTGCACCACAAGCATCACCAGTGGCAGCATCTCAGCCCGGCTGGGGGTGTGGGAGGTCTCCACGGCACGTGGATCACTGCTCCACAGCTGGGGGCAGGCAGCAGCAGTAACGCCTGCCCCAGGCCTTCAGGCAGCGCCACAGCCGGGCACAGCCCTCCCGCAGGCGCCTGCTCCTCGGCCGCTTGGGCCTGGGGCCCTGGGGCTGCAGCCTGTCCTGCTGCACCTCCTGCTGTTTCTGCTCCTCCAGCATCTCCGGGGGCTCCTGCTCCTCCATGTTGCTGGGGGGGAAGGAGGGCTCCCCACTGAGGGTCCCACTAGGAGCCCCCACTGTCCCTTGCTCCTTGGCCACGTCCGCTTCCAGCTGCTTGTGGAGCGGCTTACGCCATGCCGCCCTGATGCGAAGGGAGGAGGCCAGAATGTCCTTCCAGGTGGCTGAAGGGCTGCTGGGGGGCACCTGCACATCGATGGGGCTCTGTGCCCTCTTCTCACTCTTCTCAGGGACACACTCCTGCTTGGTTGCCACTGGGCTCTGTTCCCTCTTCTCCCAGTGCCCGGGGACCTGCTCCTGCTTGCTTGTCACCAGCAGTTCCCGCCTGGAGGAGTCCCTGGAAGAGCTGCTCCTTAATAAGGATCCTGGGGCTCGGGTCTCAGGTGCAAGTACAACCGTGTGAGCTACGCCCCTGGGTTCCACTGGCGCCCGCCGCAGCTTCTTCTTTGCCGACTCCGAACTCGCCAAGGGCAGGGAACGGTTGCCAGTCTCAGGGCTTCTGGGCTTGGAGGGAAAGGAGTGCCCGGCGGCCTGTGGGGTCTGCGGCTCCCTCTTGGATGCCTTTCTGCTGGACCTGCAGAGAGGGAGAAGAAGAATTAGACCCCGCTGCACCCCAGCCTCTGTGTCGGGGCCCTTGGGCAGCAACCGCTCCTGGGCTGGGGCTCAGAGCTGCCCAGTGGGGGCAGGTTCAGGGCACGGGGTGAGGGTGTGGGGCAGGACCTGGGGTCTCCCCCAGCACTCGCCTTCTTTTCTGGGACAGCCGAGGTTCCTTCTCTCCTCTTCTTGAGCGGGAAGAAGCTGCTGAGGGAGGAGACAGAGTGAGCGGCCGGCAGCCCCCAGCACATCCCCGGCTCAGGGCTGCCGTGGGGTGCCGGCCGCCTGTGGGGAGCTCAGTGCCAGGGCCACTCACCACTCTGCTCCTCCAGCCTGGCTCTCCTCTTGCTCTTCTTGCCCTTCTTCTTGCCCACCAGCTTCCTCCATGACTTCTGCAGGGATGCAGAGCAGCTGGCTGAGACAGGAGCAGCTCCCAGCCCCACGCCAACCCCCCCCATGCCACTCCACACCTCACCAGCCCAGCCCAGCCAGGCCCACTCCACACCACAGCACAGCGGGCTGCCCTGCAGTGTCACCTACCTGCAGCCCCCTGATCCCAAAGATGGCTGTGATCAGGGTGAGCTGCAGCCCAAGAATCGCCAGTCCCAGCATCTTGGGGCTGTCAGAGCTGCTCCCTAAGACACAAGGTCTGGTGCTCCCAGGGACCAGCACAGGCTCAGGATGTGGATCCCAGTGAGATCCTGGCTCCTCAGGAAGGGGAACCCAAACGCTCCTGCTGCGTCAGCCGCTGCGGTTGCAGTCTGCCAAGACGCTGCCAGACTGCAGTGCCCACTGCTCGTGGACTGCTGCTCCCGGGGCCTGAGCCCCCTTTTATAGTCCAGCAGGCAGCCACACCCCCCTTTGTGACGTCAGGGGCAGCCACAGCCCCCTTTGTGACGTCAGGGGCAGCCAGAGCCCCCCTGGGGAACATGGGGGGGCGGCCAGAGCCCCCCTTGCTGACATCTTTCGGCGCCCCAGTCCCCGTCTGCTCTGGGCAGATCCAAGGGCTGGCACCTCATGGCAGAAGGCAGTGGGGGCAGCTGTGGGAAGGCCACGCTCTGCAGGACAGGGCACCTGGTGTTTCTGCAGAGGGAGGGAGAACCACCTTGTCCATGTCTGCGCCCACCCCCGGCAGCTCCGCTCCAAGGCCCTGGGGCCACAGTGGGGCCTCCAGCAGCCCTGGCTGCTCCTGCAGCTCCATCCTGCTGAGGGCTGGGGGGAAGGGCTCCCTGGGCACAACCACCCCAGCCCCTGCCGCCCCTCACCCCCCGGCCAGCTCTGCCTGCAGCAGCAAGTCAAGACTTGCACTCCAGCTGGAGCACCCTCAGCTTGCCCTCTGGCAAGGCCTTGCTGCACAGCGCTCCTCTCCCTTGCCAGCAGCTGGCGATGCCTGAAGGAGCCTCCAGAGAAAAACGGGTGACGGCCTTTTTAGCAGGGCCTGCTGCCACAGCACCGCGAGGAATGTTTGTGTAAAAGCAAATACTAACGTTACAGCCTTTCTTCACGGGTTTTTCATACTTACATACAGTCAGACTGGGAATACACTGTTATTTACTCTGTTCATCTTTTGTGATCATTTTTATGCTAGATAATAGAAAACAAATGGTTGATTTCTCACACATTTATTTTACACAATATTCTTACTTAAGAGAGGATTGAGTTTGCATTGCATTCTGTTCATTTACTTAAATATATACATCCAGTGCCATTTTATGCACTTTAGCACAGCTTACACTTTTACAACAGGCCGAAAATTATGGCACAGGACCTGTGATTGTCCAGAGTGGCAACTGGACACCATATAGGATATCCTAGGCCATATCATAGAATCATAGAATCATAGAATCCTAGGGGTTGGAAGGGACCTCGAAAGATCATCTAGTCCAACCCCCCCGCCAGAGCAGGGTCACCTAGAGCACATCACACAGGAAGGCGTCCAGGCGGGTTTTGAATGTCTCCAGAGAAGGAGACTCCACAACCTCTCTGGGCAGCCTGTTCCAGTGCTCTGTCACTCTCACAGTAAGAAAAATTTTTTTGATATTCACCTTAAACCTCCTATGCTCCAATTTGTATCCATTACTCCTTGTCCTATCACTGGTCATCACTGAAAAAAGCTTAACTCCATCTTCTTGACACTCACCCTTTACGTATTTGTAAACATTGATGAGGTCACCCCTCAGTCTCCTTTTCTCCAAACTAAAGAGACCCAGCTCCCTCAGCCTTTCCTCATCAGGGAGATGTTCCACTCCCTTCAGCATCTTTGTGGCTCTGCGCTGGACTCTTTCAAGCAGTTCCCTGTCCTTCTTGAACTGAGGGGCCCAGAACTGGACACAATACTCCAGATGCGGCCTCACCAATGCAGAATAGAGGGGGAGGAGAACCTCTCTTGACCTACTAACCACACCCTTTCTAACACACCCCAGGATGCCATTGGCCTTCTTAGCCACAAGGGCACGTTGCTGGCTCATGGTCATCCTCCTGTCTACCAGGACCCCCAGATCCCTTTCACCTACACTGCTCTCCAGCAGGTCAGCCCCCAACCTGTACCGGTGCATGACATTTTTCTTCCCCAAATACAAAACTCTACACTTGCCCTTGTTAAACTTCATCAGGTTTTTCCCCGCCCAAGTCTCCAGCCTGTCTAAGTCTCTCTGAATGGCAGCACAGCCTTCTGGTGTGTCAGCCACTCCTCCCAGCTTGGTGTCATCAGCAAACTTGCTGAGGGTACATTCTGTGCCCTCATCCAGGTTGTTGATGAAGATGTTGAACCACACCGGTCCCAGTACCGACCCCTGAGGGACTCCACTAGTCACAGGCCTCCAACTAGATTCTGCCCCATTGACTACAACTCTCTGACTTCTTCCTTTCAACCAGTTCTTGATCCACCTCACTGCCTGATCATCAAACCCATACTTGATCAACTTATCTACAAGGATGCTGTGGGAGACGGTGTCACATGCTTTACTGAAATCAAGATAGACCACATCCACCGCTCTACCATCATCTATCCACCTAGTAATTTCCTCATAGAAGGCTAGGAGGTTAGTCAAACATGACTCACCCTTGGTAAAACCATGTTGACTGCTCTTGATGACCCCCATCTCCTTGATATGTCTAGAGATAGTGCCAAGGACAAGTTGTTCCATCACCTTTCCAGGGAAGGAGGTGAGGCTGACCGGTCTATAGTTACCCGGGTCCTCCTTCTTGCCCTTCCTGTAGACTGGAGTGACATTTGCTATCCTCCAGTCCTCAGGCACCTCTCCTGTTACCCATGACTTACCGAAGAGGATGGAGAGTGGACTAGCAATGACCTCCGCCAGCTCCCTCAGCACCCTTGGATGCATTTCATCTGGACCCATCGATTTATGGATGTCCAGATTACTCAACTGATCCCTAACCCAATCCTCAATTACCTGGGCAAACTCCTCCTTTATCTTGACTTCTACTGGGGCTATATGAAACTGGGGCTCATGGGGAAAGCCTGCAGGAGTAAAGACAGAGGCAAAGAAGGCATTCAGCACCTCTGCCTTCTTTAAATCCTCTGTCACCAGGGCGCCCACCTCATTCAGCAGTGGGCCTATATTGCCTGTGGTATTAGTTTTGTTGGCTATGTATTTGAAAAAGCCCTTTCTATTGTCCTTAACCCGACTTGCAAGGTTAAGTTCCAAGGAGGCCTTAGCTTTCCTAGTTGCCTCCCTAGAGGCAAGGTCTGCTTATAACAAATAACACATTTATTACAATAGTAGGAGTTAAGACTGAGCAACCTAAACAAAACCACCCGCGTATATATATCAAGTAAGGAAAAGGGGGTGAGAAGAAAAAGATGAGAGGAAGGGAGGGGGCAGAGAGAGAGAGAGAAAGAGAGATAAAGGGGACAGGAAAATCACCGGTCCTGGATCCAGTGTCGTTGGTCCAGCCAGCGGGGGAGGGTTGGTGTCCGTGGTCAGTGTAGATGAAACTCCCCAAAGCCCACCATTGCAGCCCCCTATTTTATAGGCCTAGAATCTTGATTTCACAAGAGTATGTGTGATATATGATATGATATGTTATGCGATTGAGCCATACATGTGTGAGCAGCTGGAGTGGACCTGCACCCTCCACCCCTTATCATTGTCATTATCTCAATCGCTGTCTCATCTCTGCAGGCCCGAGGCCTATGCAGGCCATTGCTGCAGTCTCCATCCTTCCAGGCAGGCCTATTGGGATACATATGAGCAGGGGCTCAATAGGGGCTACAATAGGGTTTTGATACCATTTCCCGAAACTAGGTCTGGAGGGCTGGTCCCTCACAGTCCCTTCCAACCCAAACCATTCTGTGATTCTGTGATCCTATGATCTTTATACCAGCATATCAGATACAGGCACTTGAAGGAGAAGGAGGAAGAAAATCGGGTAGATGTTGTGTTCTGCATAACTAAGGCCTCAGGAACCAGGACATTTGAAGTGTTTTGAAGCATGTGATGTCATCTTGATGAAAAAGTGTTTTATTTCCTGTTTATGAAAATAAATAAAGGTATTCTGCAATTGTTCTTACAACATCATTCTGATTAAAAAAAGCTTACCCTCACACAGATGGGTGAAGATCCCTTGTAAAATCTCTTTCAGTAAAGAGGGATTTTTACTCTGGAGTAAAAATCACATTCAATGTTTTTGAAAAACAAGATACACTGTAACAACTGGAATGGGAGGTTGAAACCTCAAAGAACATGACCCACTGTGTGTCCCACTGGACCTGGCCACAGAGGTAGGATGTCGCATTCTCTAGCTGTAGAGTCTCTTGTGCTCAGCTTGGTGACAGCTGAGAAGGTCCAATGGAATACTGTCGGTGTCTACTCACAGAAACATGACATTGTGCATGTAGAACTCCAAATAGTTCAATGCCTGCAGAACGAAGCCTTGAAATTGCTGTACAAAGAATCATTCTTTGGGACAACAGAGAAGAGCTGGCCACAGTAACAGCATTTTTAAAACCAAATGTTCTGTCTGGAATACATACCAACTGATTTTACTCTTCTGTAAATTTACTGAGGTTCCCTTCTACCTACACAGATGTGATCACATCAGCTAAATGCATGTCAACTGACACCATAGGCAATGACAAGTGAGGTTCATTGATGCCAGCTGTGTTTCTTAATTACAAACACCAGAGACTTCTGAGAAAACATTTAATTTTCAAACATTTGAGATGGACAGCTCAGGGCCTTCCCAGTCCCACACTCCAGAGCCACTCGGTAGCTGGGGAACTGTTGCTGCCGTGGGATCACTGCTCCACACCTGGGGGCAGGCAGCAGCAGCAGCAGGATCATTTCCCCCAGGCTTCAGGCAGCCCCACAGCCAGGTGGGTGCAGCCCTCCCGCAGGCCCCGTCCTGCCCTGCGCAGCTTCGGGGCTGCACCGCCTCCTCCACTGGCCTCCAGGCTCAGCTGGGGGCTCCAGCCTGGAGCAGCAGGGATGCTCCTGGCCAGTATCAGATGCCGCAGCGCTGCTCCCTGGGAGCTGCTTGGTTGATGCCTGGGCAGTCTGGATAGCATGGCAGGACTTCAGCACGTGCTTCTCTGGGGTTGAGGACACGGCCGGGAGGCTGCTGCAGTGGAACATCTGCAGAAAGACCACAAATCCATGATGTAACTTCAAGGTTTTGATGGAACCCGTTTTCACCACAAAGTTCCAGGTCCTAAGATTCATTGGGCTTATTTTACTCCTGGGTGTCATACTTCATACCAAAATTGGATTGAGAACAGCCTTGAAAAAAAAGGACTTTGGGGTGCTGGGAAGTGGGGATGCCCCAGTTTGGAGTCACTGATGTGCTGCTGCTTGGCTCCATGGGATTGTTCCTCTTCACCTCCCTCAAGGTCCTCCAGATGGAGTCTGTGGGACTGGGGCTGCAGTTTGGCCTCCATCAGCCCTCACTGCTCCTACATCACTATCCTGCCAGGGTGCTTAGGGAGGTCTCCCTCTAGTGGGTCCCTTCAAAGGACCTCAATGTCTTTGTGCCTTGGACAGCTCTGCTTTGAGCTGCTTGTGGAGCTGCTTGTGTTGGGGCCCTCGGGCAGCACCCCCTCCTCAGGCGGCAGGCAGGGCTGCCCAGCACGTGAAGGTTCAGGGCACGGGGTGAGGATCTGGGCCAGGATCTGGGGTCTCCTCCAGCACTTACCAGGTCTTCCCTGGCAGGGAGCCCATTCAAAAGGGGCGGCTCTTAGGCAGGGCTGGCAGGGAGGATAGGGACTCCATGGTGACCACTGGAGCTGCTCCCTGGCAAGGAGGCCAGGGAGTCTGGGGAATCCATGGTGGTCCGCAGCTCTCTGCTTGATGCCTCCACAGTGGCCCTGAAGAGGAGGAAAGAGACCCCACTGCACCCGGGACCCTCTGTTGGGGCCCTTGGGCAGCATCCCCTTCTCGGGTGGCAGGCAGGGCTCCCCCAAATAGGCAGGTTAAGGGCACGGAGTGAGGGCCTGGGGCAGGATCTCCCCCAGCACTCATCAGGTCACCAGAGTTATCAGTGTTCCTTCACTCCTCCATCTGCCTGGGGAGAAGCTGCTGAGAGAGGAGACAGAGTGAGCGGCCGGCAGCCCCCAGCACATCCCCGGCTCATGGCTGCCATGGGGTGCTGGCTGCCTGTGGGGAGCTCAGTGCCAGGCCCACTCACCAGTCTGCTCCTCCAGCCTGGCTCTCCTTCTGCTGACCCTTTGAAGTTCTTCCATGGCTTCTGCAGGATTCCCAGCAGCTGGGCCAGATGGGAGCAAATCCCAGCCCCACACCAACTCCCCCCATGCCACCCCACCAAGCCCTCTCTACCCTACCCTACCCAAGCCCGTTCTACACCAACCCAGCCCACACAAGCCCACCCCAGCCCACCCAAGCCCACTCTACCCTACCCTACCCAAGCCCACTCCACACCACGGTGCAGCGCGGTGCAGTGTCACCTCCCCGGAGCCCCGTCACCCCCTGGATGTGGAGACCAGGCTGAGCTGCACCACAAGCATCACCAGTGGCAGCATCTCAGCCCGGCTGGGGGTGTGGGAGGTCTCCACGGCACGTGGATCACTGCTCCACAGCTGGGGGCAGGCAGCAGCAGTAACGCCTGCCCCAGGCCTTCAGGCAGCGCCACAGCCGGGCACAGCCCTCCCGCAGGCGCCTGCTCCTCGCCCGCTTGGGCCTGGGGCCCTGGGGCTGCAGCCTGTCCTGCTGCACCTCCTGCTGTTTCTGCTCCTCCAGCATCTCCGGGGGCTCCTGCTCCTCCATGTTGCTGGGGGGGAAGGAGGGCTCCCCACTGAGGGTCCCACTAGGAGCCCCCACTGTCCCTTGCTCCTTGGCCACGTCCGCTTCCAGCTGCTTGTGGAGCGGCTTACGCCATGCCGCCCTGATGCGAAGGGAGGAGGCCAGAATGTCCTTCCAGGTGGCTGAAGGGCTGCTGGGGGGCACCTGCACATCGATGGGGCTCTGTGCCCTCTTCTCACTCTTCTCAGGGACACACTCCTGCTTGGTTGCCACTGGGCTCTGTTCCCTCTTCTCCCAGTGCCCGGGGACCTGCTCCTGCTTGCTTGTCACCAGCAGTTCCCGCCTGGAGGAGTCCCTGAAGAGCTGCTCCTTAATAAGGATCCTGGGGCTCGGGTCTCAGGTGCAAGTACAACCGTGTGAGCTACGCCCCTGGATTCCACTGGCGCCCGCCGCACCTTCTTCTTTGCCGACTCCGAACTCGCCAAGGGCAGGGAACGGTTGCCAGTCTCAGGGCTTCTGGGCTTGGAGGGAAAGGAGTGCCCGGCGGCCTGTGGGGTCTGCGGCTCCCTCTTGGATGCCTTTCTGCTGGACCTGCAGAGAGGGAGAAGAAGAATTAGACCCCGCTGCACCCCAGCCTCTGTGTCGGGGCCCTTGGGCAGCAACCGCTCCTGGGCTGGGGCTCAGAGCTGCCCAGTGGGGGCAGGTTCAGGGCACGGGGTGAGGGTGTGGGGCAGGACCTGGGGTCTCCCCCAGCACTCGCCTTCTTTTCTGGGACAGCCGAGGTTCCTTCTCTCCTCTTCTTGAGCGGGAAGAAGCTGCTGAGGGAGGAGACAGAGTGAGCGGCCGGCAGCCCCCAGCACATCCCCGGCTCAGGGCTGCCGTGGGGTGCCGGCCGCCTGTGGGGAGCTCAGTGCCAGGGCCACTCACCACTCTGCTCCTCCAGCCTGGCTCTCCTCTTGCTCTTCTTGCCCTTCTTCTTGCCCACCAGCTTCCTCCATGACTTCTGCAGGGATGCAGAGCAGCTGGCTGAGACAGGAGCAGCTCCCAGCCCCACGCCAACCCCCCCCATGCCACTCCACACCTCACCAGCCCAGCCCAGCCAGGCCCACTCCACACCACAGCACAGCGGGCTGCCCTGCAGTGTCACCTACCTGCAGCCCCCTGATCCCAAAGATGGCTGTGATCAGGGTGAGCTGCACCCCAAGAATCGCCAGTCCCAGCATCTTGGGGCTGTCAGAGCTGCTCCCTAAGACACAAGGTCTGGTGCTCCCAGGGACCAGCACAGGCTCAGGATGTGGATCCCAGTGAGATCCTGGCTCCTCAGGAAGGGGAACCCAAACGCTCCTGCTGCGTCAGCCGCTGCGGTTGCAGTCTGCCAAGACGCTGCCAGACTGCAGTGCCCACTGCTCGTGGACTGCTGCTCCCGGGGCCTGAGCCCCCTTTTATAGTCCAGCAGGCAGCCACACCCCCCCTTTGTGACGTCAGGGGCAGCCACAGCCCCCTTTGTGACGTCAGGGGCAGCCAGAGCCCCCCTGGGGAACATGGGGGGGCGGCCAGAGCCCCCCCTTGCTGACATCTTTCGGCGCCCCAGTCCCCGTCTGCTCTGGGCAGATCCAAGGGCTGGCACCTCATGGCAGAAGGCAGTGGGGGCAGCTGTGGGAAGGCCACGCTCTGCAGGACAGGGCACCTGGTGTTTCTGCAGAGGGAGGGAGAACCACCTTGTCCATGTCTGCGCCCACCCCCGGCAGCTCCGCTCCAAGGCCCTGGGGCCACAGTGGGGCCTCCAGCAGCCCTGGCTGCTCCTGCAGCTCCATCCTGCTGAGGGCTGGGGGGAAGGGCTCCCTGGGCACAACCACCCCAGCCCCTGCCGCCCCTCAGCCCCCGGCCAGCTCTGCCTGCAGCAGCAAGTCAAGACTTGCACTCCAGCTGGAGCACCCTCAGCTTGCCCTCTGGCAAGGCCTTGCTGCACAGCGCTCCTCTCCCTTGCCAGCAGCTGGCGATGCCTGAAGGAGCCTCCAGAGAAAAACGGGTGACGGCCTTTTTAGCAGGGCCTGCTGCCACAGCACCGCGAGGAATGTTTGTGTAAAAGCAAATACTAACGTTACAGCCTTTCTTCACGGGTTTTTCATACTTACATACAGTCAGACTGGGAATACACTGTTATTTACTCTGTTCATCTTTTGTGATCATTTTTATGCTAGATAATAGAAAACAAATGGTTGATTTCTCACACATTTATTTTACACAATATTCTTACTTAAGAGAGGATTGAGTTTGCATTGCATTCTGTTCATTTACTTAAATATATACATCCAGTGCCATTTTATGCACTTTAGCACAGCTTACACTTTTACAACAGGCCGAAAATCATGGCACAGGACCTGTGATTGTCCAGAGTGGCAACTGGACACCATATAGGATATCCTAGGCCATATCAAATGACCAAAGGAAGCACTTCTAACTGTAATGGTAGAATCATAGAATCATAGAATCATAGGGGTTGGAAGGGACCTCGAAAGATCATCTAGTCCAACCCCCCCGCCAGAGCAGGGTCACCTAGAGCACATCACACAGGAAGGCGTCCAGGCGGGTTTTGAATGTCTCCAGAGAAGGAGACTCCACAACCTCTCTGGGCAGCCTGTTCCAGTGCTCTGTCACTCTCACAGTAAGAAAAATTTTTTTGATATTCACCTTAAACCTCCTATGCTCCAATTTGTATCCATTACTCCTTGTCCTATCACTGGTCATCACTGAAAAAAGCTTAACTCCATCTTCTTGACACTCACCCTTTACGTATTTGTAAACATTGATGAGGTCACCCCTCAGTCTCCTTTTCTCCAAACTAAAGAGACCCAGCTCCCTCAGCCTTTCCTCATCAGGGAGATGTTCCACTCCCTTCAGCATCTTTGTGGCTCTGCGCTGGACTCTTTCAAGCAGTTCCCTGTCCTTCTTGAACTGAGGGGCCCAGAACTGGACACAATACTCCAGATGCGGCCTCACCAATGCAGAATAGAGGGGGAGGAGAACCTCTCTTGACCTACTAACCACACCCTTTCTAACACACCCCAGGATGCCATTGGCCTTCTTAGCCACAAGGGCACATTGCTGGCTCATGGTCATCCTCCTGTCTACCAGGACCCCCAGATCCCTTTCACCTACACTGCTCTCCAGCAGGTCAGCCCCCAACCTGTACCGGTGCATGACATTTTTCTTCCCCAAATACAAAACTCTACACTTGCCCTTGTTAAACTTCATCAGGTTTTTCCCCGCCCAAGTCTCCAGCCTGTCTAAGTCTCTCTGAATGGCAGCACAGCCTTCTGGTGTGTCAGCCACTCCTCCCAGCTTGGTGTCATCAGCAAACTTGCTGAGGGTACATTCTGTGCCCTCATCCAGGTCGTTGATGAAGATGTTGAACCACACCGGTCCCAGTACCGACCCCTGAGGGACTCCACTAGTCACAGGCCTCCAACTAGATTCTGCCCCATTGACTACAACTCTCTGACTTCTTCCTTTCAACCAGTTCTTGATCCACCTCACTGCCTGATCATCAAACCCATACTTGATCAACTTATCTACAAGGATGCTGTGGGAGACGGTGTCACATGCTTTACTGAAATCAAGATAGACCACATCCACCGCTCTACCATCATCTATCCACCTAGTAATTTCCTCATAGAAGGCTAGGAGGTTAGTCAAACATGACTCACCCTTGGTAAAACCATGTTGACTGCTCTTGATGACCCCCATCTCCTTGATATGTCTAGAGATAGTGCCAAGGACAAGTTGTTCCATCACCTTTCCAGGGAAGGAGGTGAGGCTGACCGGTCTATAGTTACCCGGGTCCTCCTTCTTGCCCTTCCTGTAGACTGGAGTGACATTTGCTATCCTCCAGTCCTCAGGCACCTCTCCTGTTACCCATGACTTACCGAAGAGGATGGAGAGTGGACTAGCAATGACCTCCGCCAGCTCCTCAGCACCCTTGGATGCATTTCATCCGGACCCATCGATTTATGGATGTCCAGATTACTCAACTGATCCCTAACCCAATCCTCAATTACCTGGGCAAACTCCTCCTTTATCTTGACTTCTACTGGGGCTATATGAAACTGGGGCTCATGGGAAAGCCTGCAGGAGTAAAGACAGAGGCAAAGAAGGCATTCAGCACCTCTGCCTTCTTTAAATCCTCTGTCACCAGGGCGCCCACCTCATTCAGCAGTGGGCCTATATTGCCTGTGGTATTAGTTTTGTTGGCTATGTATTTGAAAAAGCCCTTTCTATTGTCCTTAACCCGACTTGCAAGGTTAAGTTCCAAGGAGGCCTTAGCTTTCCTAGTTGCCTCCCTAGAGGCAAGGTCTGCTTATAACAAATAACACATTTATTACAATAGTAGGAGTTAAGACTGAGCAACCTAAACAAAACCACCCGCGTATATATATCAAGTAAGGAAAAGGGGGTGAGAAGAAAAAGATGAGAGGAAGGGAGGGGGCAGAGAGAGAGAGAGAAAGAGAGATAAAGGGGACAGGAAAATCACCGGTCCTGGATCCAGTGTCGTTGGTCCAGCCAGCGGGGGAGGGTTGGTGTCCGTGGTCAGTGTAGATGAAACTCCCCAAAGCCCACCATTGCAGCCCCCTATTTTATAGGCCTAGAATCTTGATTTCACAAGAGTATGTGTGATATATGATATGATATGTTATGCGATTGAGCCATACATGTGTGAGCAGCTGGAGTGGACCTGCACCCTCCACCCCTTATCATTGTCATTATCTCAATCGCTGTCTCATCTCTGCAGGCCCGAGGCCTATGCAGGCCATTGCTGCAGTCTCCATCCTTCCAGGCAGGCCTATTGGGATACATATGAGCAGGGGCTCAATAGGGGCTACAATAGGGTTTTGATACCATTTCCCGAAACTAGGTCTGGAGGGCTGGTCCCTCACAGTCCCTTCCAACCCAAACCATTCTGTGATTCTGTGATCCTATGATCTTTATACCAGCATATCAGATACAGGCACTTGAAGGAGAAGGAGGAAGAAAATCGGGTAGATGTTGTGTTCTGCATAACTAAGGCCTCAGGAACCAGGACATTTGAAGTGTTTTGAAGCATGTAATGTCATCTTGATGAAAAAGTGTTTTATTTCCTGTTTATGAAAATAAATAAAGGTATTCTGCAATTGTTCTTACAACATCATTCTGATTAAAAAAGCTTACCCTCACACAGATGGGTGAAGATCCCTTGTAAATCTCTTTCAGTAAAGAGGGATTTTTACTCTGGAGTAAAAATCACATTCAATGTTTTTGAAAAACAAGATACACTGTAACAACTGGAATGGGAGGTTGAAACCTCAAAGAACATGACCCACTGTGTGTCCCACTGGACCTGGCCACAGAGGTAGGATGTCGCATTCTCTAGCTGTAGAGTCTCTTGTGCTCAGCTTGGTGACAGCTGAGAAGGTCCAATGGAATACTGTCGGTGTCTACTCACAGAAACATGACATTGTGCATGTAGAACTCCAAATAGTTCAATGCCTGCAGAACGAAGCCTTGAAATTGCTGTACAAAGAATCATTCTTTGGGACAACAGAGAAGAGCTGGCCACAGTAACAGCATTTTTAAAACCAAATGTTCTGTCTGGAATACATACCAACTGATTTTACTCTTCTGTAAATTTACTGAGGTTCCCTTCTACCTACACAGATGTGATCACATCAGCTAAATGCATGTCAACTGACACCATAGGCAATGACAAGTGAGGTTCATTGATGCCAGCTGTGTTTCTTAATTACAAACACCAGAGACTTCTGAGAAAACATTTAATTTTCAAACATTTGAGATGGACAGCTCAGGGCCTTCCCAGTCCCACACTCCAGAGCCACTCGGTAGCTGGGGAACTGTTGCTGCCGTGGGATCACTGCTCCACACCTGGGGGCAGGCAGCAGCAGCAGCAGGATCATTTCCCCCAGGCTTCAGGCAGCCCCCACAGCCAGGTGGGTGCAGCCCTCCCGCAGGCCCCGTCCTGCCCTGCGCAGCTTCGGGGCTGCACCGCCTCCTCCACTGGCCTCCAGGCTCAGCTGGGGGCTCCAGCCTGGAGCAGCAGGGATGCTCCTGGCCAGTATCAGATGCCGCAGCGCTGCTCCCTGGGAGCTGCTTGGTTGATGCCTGGGCAGTCTGGATAGCATGGCAGGACTTCAGCACGTGCTTCTCTGGGGTTGAGGACACGGCCGGGAGGCTGCTGCAGTGGAACATCTGCAGAAAGACCACAAATCCATGATGTAACTTCAAGGTTTTGATGGAACCCGTTTTCACCACAAAGTTCCAGGTCCTAAGATTCATTGGGCTTATTTTACTCCTGGGTGTCATACTTCATACCAAAATTGGATTGAGAACAGCCTTGAAAAAAAAGGACTTTGGGGTGCTGGGAAGTGGGGATGCCCCAGTTTGGAGTCACTGATGTGCTGCTGCTTGGCTCCATGGGATTGTTCCTCTTCACCTCCCTCAAGGTCCTCCAGATGGAGTCTGTGGGACTGGGGCTGCAGTTTGGCCTCCATCAGCCCTCACTGCTCCTACATCACTATCCTGCCAGGGTGCTTAGGGAGGTCTCCCTCTAGTGGGTCCCTTCAAAGGACCTCAATGTCTTTGTGCCTTGGACAGCTCTGCTTTGAGCTGCTTGTGGAGCTGCTTGTGTTGGGGCCCTCGGGCAGCACCCCCTCCTCAGGCGGCAGGCAGGGCTGCCCAGCACGTGAAGGTTCAGGGCACGGGGTGAGGATCTGGGCCAGGATCTGGGGTCTCCTCCAGCACTTACCAGGTCTTCCCTGGCAGGGAGCCCATTCAAAAGGGGCGGCTCTTAGGCAGGGCTGGCAGGGAGGATAGGGACTCCATGGTGACCACTGGAGCTGCTCCCTGGCAAGGAGGCCAGGGAGTCTGGGGAATCCATGGTGGTCCGCAGCTCTCTGCTTGATGCCTCCACAGTGGCCCTGAAGAGGAGGAAAGAGACCCCACTGCACCCGGGACCCTCTGTTGGGGCCCTTGGGCAGCATCCCCTTCTCGGGTGGCAGGCAGGGCTCCCCCAAATAGGCAGGTTAAGGGCACGGAGTGAGGGCCTGGGGCAGGATCTGAGGTCTCCCCCAGCACCCATCAGGTCACCAGAGTTATCAGTGTTCCTTCACTCCTCCATCTGCCTGGGGAGAAGCTGCTGAGAGAGGAGACAGAGTGAGCGGCCGGCAGCCCCCAGCACATCCCCGGCTCATGGCTGCCATGGGGTGCCGGCCGCCTGTGGGGAGCTCAGTGCCAGGCCCACTCACCAGTCTGCTCCTCCAGCCTGGCTCTCCTTCTGCTGACCCTTTGAAGTTCTTCCATGGCTTCTGCAGGATTCCCAGCAGCTGGGCCAGATGGGAGCAAATCCCAGCCCCACACCAACTCCCCCCATGCCACCCCACCAAGCCCTCTCTACCCTACCCTACCCAAGCCCGTTCTACACCAACCCAGCCACACAAGCCCAGCCCAGCCCACCCAAGCCCACTCTACCCTACCCTACCCAAGCCACTCCACACCACACCACCCCTCCCCAAGACCAGCCCACCCCAGCCAAGCCCACTCCACGCCACGGCGCGGCGCGGTGCAGTGTCACCTCCCCGGAGCCCCGTCACCCCCTGGATGTGGAGACCAGGCTGAGCTGCACCACAAGCATCACCAGTGGCAGCATCTCAGCCCGGCTGGGGGTGTGGGAGGTCTCCACGGCACGTGGATCACTGCTCCACAGCTGGGGGCAGGCAGCAGCAGTAACGCCTGCCCCAGGCCTTCAGGCAGCGCCACAGCCGGGCACAGCCCTCCCGCAGGCGCCTGCTCCTCGGCCGCTTGGGCCTGGGGCCCTGGGGCTGCAGCCTGTCCTGCTGCACCTCCTGCTGTTTCTGCTCCTCCAGCATCTCCGGGGGCTCCTGCTCCTCCATGTTGCTGGGGGGGAAGGAGGGCTCCCCACTGAGGGTCCCACTAGGAGCCCCCACTGTCCCTTGCTCCTTGGCCACGTCCGCTTCCAGCTGCTTGTGGAGCGGCTTACGCCATGCTGCCCTGATGCGAAGGGAGGAGGCCAGAATGTCCTTCCAGGTGGCTGAAGGGCTGCTGGGGGGCACCTGCACATCGATGGGGCTCTGTGCCCTCTTCTCACTCTTCTCAGGGACACACTCCTGCTTGGTTGCCACTGGGCTCTGTTCCCTCTTCTCCCAGTGCCCGGGGACCTGCTCCTGCTTGCTTGTCACCTGCAGTTTCCCGCCTGGAGGAGTCCCTGGAAGAGCTGCTCCTTAATAAGGATCCTGGGGCTCGGGTCTCAGGTGCAAGTACAACCGTGTGAGCTACGCCCCTGGATTCCACTGGCGCCCGCCGCAGCTTCTTCTTTGCCGACTCCGAACTCGCCAAGGGCAGGGAACGGTTGCCAGTCTCAGGGCTTCTGGGCTTGGAGGGAAAGGAGTGCCCGGCGGCCTGTGGGGTCTGCGGCTCCCTCTTGGATGCCTTTCTGCTGGACCTGCAGAGAGGGAGAAGAAGAATTAGACCCCGCTGCACCCCAGCCTCTGTGTCGGGGCCCTTGGGCAGCAACCGCTCCTGGGCTGGGGCTCAGAGCTGCCCAGTGGGGGCAGGTTCAGGGCACGGGGTGAGGGTGTGGGGCAGGACCTGGGGTCTCCCCCAGCACTCGCCTTCTTTTCTGGGACAGCCGAGGTTCCTTCTCTCCTCTTCTTGAGCGGGAAGAAGCTGCTGAGGGAGGAGACAGAGTGAGCGGCCGGCAGCCCCCAGCACATCCCCGGCTCAGGGCTGCCGTGGGGTGCCGGCCGCCTGTGGGGAGCTCAGTGCCAGGGCCACTCACCACTCTGCTCCTCCAGCCTGGCTCTCCTCTTGCTCTTCTTGCCCTTCTTCTTGCCCACCAGCTTCCTCCATGACTTCTGCAGGGATGCAGAGCAGCTGGCTGAGACAGGAGCAGCTCCCAGCCCCACGCCAACCCCCCCCATGCCACTCCACACCTCACCAGCCCAGCCCAGCCAGGCCCACTCCACACCACAGCACAGCGGGCTGCCCTGCAGTGTCACCTACCTGCAGCCCCCTGATCCCAAAGATGGCTGTGATCAGGGTGAGCTGCAGCCCAAGAATCGCCAGTCCCAGCATCTTGGGGCTGTCAGAGCTGCTCCCTAAGACACAAGGTCTGGTGCTCCCAGGGACCAGCACAGGCTCAGGATGTGGATCCCAGTGAGATCCTGGCTCCTCAGGAAGGGGAACCCAAACGCTCCTGCTGCGTCAGCCGCTGCGGTTGCAGTCTGCCAAGACGCTGCCAGACTGCAGTGCCCACTGCTCGTGGGACTGCTGCTCCCGGGGCCTGAGCCCCCTTTTATAGTCCAGCAGGCAGCCACACCCCCCTTTGTGACGTCAGGGGCAGCCACAGCCCCCTTTGTGACGTCAGGGGCAGCCACAGCCCCCCTGGGGAACATGGGGGGGCGGCCAGAGCCCCCCTTGCTGACATCTTTCGGCGCCCCAGTCCCCGTCTGCTCTGGGCAGATCCAAGGGCTGGCACCTCATGGCAGAAGGCAGTGGGGGCAGCTGTGGGAAGGCCACGCTCTGCAGGACAGGGCACCTGGTGTTTCTGCAGAGGGAGGGAGAACCACCTTGTCCATGTCTGCGCCCACCCCCCGGCAGCTCCGCTCCAAGGCCCTGGGGCCACAGTGGGGCCTCCAGCAGCCCTGGCTGCTCCTGCAGCTCCATCCTGCTGAGGGCTGGGGGGAAGGGCTCCCTGGGCACAACCACCCCAGCCCCTGCCGCCCCTCACCCCCCGGCCAGCTCTGCCTGCAGCAGCAAGTCAAGACTTGCACTCCAGCTGGAGCACCCTCAGCTTGCCCTCTGGCAAGGCCTTGCTGCACAGCGCTCCTCTCCCTTGCCAGCAGCTGGCGATGCCTGAAGGAGCCTCCAGAGAAAAACGGGTGACGGCCTTTTTAGCAGGGCCTGCTGCCACAGCACCGCGAGGAATGTTTGTGTAAAAGCAAATACTAACGTTACAGCCTTTCTTCACGGGTTTTTCATACTTACATACAGTCAGACTGGGAATACACTGTTATTTACTCTGTTCATCTTTTGTGATCATTTTTATGCTAGATAATAGAAAACAAATGGTTGATTTCTCACACATTTATTTTACACAATATTCTTACTTAAGAGAGGATTGAGTTTGCATTGCATTCTGTTCATTTACTTAAATATATACATCCAGTGCCATTTTATGCACTTTAGCACAGCTTACACTTTTACAACAGGCCGAAAATTATGGCACAGGACCTGTGATTGTCCAGAGTGGCAACTGGACACCATATAGGATATCCTAGGCCATATCAAATGACCAAAGGAAGCACTTCTAACTGTAATGGTAGAATCATAGAATCATAGAATCATAGGGGTTGGAAGGGACCTCGAAAGATCATCTAGTCCAACCCCCCCGCCAGAGCAGGGTCACCTAGAGCACATCACACAGGAAGGCGTCCAGGCGGGTTTTGAATGTCTCCAGAGAAGGAGACTCCACAACCTCTCTGGGCAGCCTGTTCCAGTGCTCTGTCACTCTCACAGTAAGAAAAAATTTTTTGATATTCACCTTAAACCTCCTATGCTCCAATTTGTATCCATTACTCCTTGTCCTATCACTGGTCATCACTGAAAAAAGCTTAACTCCATCTTCTTGACACTCACCCCTTACCTATTTGTAAACATTGATGAGGTCACCCCTCAGTCTCCTTTTCTTCAAACTAAAGAGACCCAGCTCCCTCAGCCTTTCCTCATAAGGGAGATGTTCCACTCCCTTCATCATCTTTGTGGCTCTGCGCTGGACTCTTTCAAGCAGTTCCCTGTCCTTCTTGAACTGAGGGGCCCAGAACTGGACACAATACTCCAGATGCGGCCTCACCAATGCAGAATAGAGGGGGAGGAGAACCTCTCTTGACCTACTAACCACACCCTTTCTAACACACCCCAGGATGCCATTGGCCTTCTTAGCCACAAGGGCACATTGCTGGCTCATGGTCATCCTCCTGTCTACCAGGACCCCCAGATCCCTTTCACCTACACTGTTCTCCAGCAGGTCAGCCCCCAACCTGTACCGGTGCATGACATTTTTCTTCCCCAAATACAAAACTCTACACTTGCCCTTGTTAAACTTCATCAGGTTTTTCCCCGCCCAAGTCTCCAGCCTGTCTAAGTCTCTCTGAATGGCAGCACAGCCTTCTGGTGTGTCAGCCACTCCTCCCAGCTTGGTGTCATCAGCAAACTTGCTGAGGGTACATTCTGTACCCTCATCCAGGTCGTTGATGAAGATGTTGAACCACACCGGTCCCAGTACCGACCCCTGAGGGACTCCACTAGTCACAGGCCTCCAACTAGATTCTGCCCCATTGACTACAACTCTCTGACTTCTTCCTTTCAACCAGTTCTTGATCCACCTCACTGCCTGATCATCAAACCCATACTTGATCAACTTATCTACAAGGATGCTGTGGGAGACGGTGTCACATGCTTTACTGAAATCAAGATAGACCACATCCACCGCTCTACCATCATCTATCCACCTAGTAATTTCCTCATAGAAGGCTAGGAGGTTAGTCAAACATGACTCACCCTTGGTAAAACCATGTTGACTGCTCTTGATGACCCCCATCTCCTTGATATGTCTAGAGATAGTGCCAAGGACAAGTTGTTCCATCACCTTTCCAGGGATGGAGGTGAGGCTGACCGGTCTATAGTTACCCGGGTCCTCCTTCTTGCCCTTCTTGTAGACTGGAGTGACATTTGCTATCCTCCAGTCCTCAGGCACCTCTCCTGTTACCCATGACTTACCGAAGAGGATGGAGAGTGGACTAGCAATGACCTCCGCCAGCTCCCTCAGCACCCTTGGATGCATTTCATCCGGACCCATCGATTTATGGATGTCCAGATTACTCAACTGATCCCTAACCCAATCCTCATCTACCTGGGCAAACTCCTCCTTTATCTTGACTTCTACTGGGGCTATATGAAACTGGGGCTCATGGGGAAAGCCTGCAGGAGTAAAGACAGAGGCAAAGAAGGCATTCAGCACCTCTGCCTTCTTTAAATCCTCTGTCACCAGGGCGCCCACCTCATTCAGCAGTGGGCCTATATTGCCTGTGGTATTAGTTTTGTTGGCTATGTATTTGAAAAAGCCCTTTCTATTGTCCTTAACCCGACTTGCAAGGTTAAGTTCCAAGGAGGCCTTAGCTTTCCTAGTTGCCTCCCTAGAGGCAAGGTCTGCTTATAACAAATAACACATTTATTACAATAGTAGGAGTTAAGACTGAGCAACCTAAACAAACCACCCGCGTATATATATCAAGTAAGGAAAAGGGGGTGAGAAGAAAAAGATGAGAGGAAGGGAGGGGGCAGAGAGAGAGAGAGAAAGAGAGATAAAGGGGACAGGAAAATCACCGGTCCTGGATCCAGTGTCGTTGGTCCAGCCAGCGGGGGAGGGTTGGTGTCCGTGGTCAGTGTAGATGAAACTCCCCAAAGCCCACCATTGCAGCCCCCTATTTTATAGGCCTAGAATCTTGATTTCACAAGAGTATGTGTGATATATTATATGATATGTTATGCGATTGAGCCATACATGTGTGAGCAGCTGGAGTGGACCTGCACCCTCCACCCCTTATCATTGTCATTATCTCAATCGCTGTCTCATCTCTGCAGGCCCGAGGCCTATGCAGGCCATTGCTGCAGTCTCCATCCTTCCAGGCAGGCCTATTGGGATACATATGAGCAGGGGCTCAATAGGGGCTACAATAGGGTTTTGATACCATTTCCCGAAACTAGGTCTGGAGGGCTGGTCCCTCACAGTCCCTTCCAACCCAAACCATTCTGTGATTCTGTGATCCTATGATCTTTATACCAGCATATCAGATACAGGCACTTGAAGGAGAAGGAGGAAGAAAATCGGGTAGATGTTGTGTTCTGCATAACTAAGGCCTCAGGAACCAGGACATTTGAAGTGTTTTGAAGCATGTGATGTCATCTTGATGAAAAAGGGTTTTATTTCCTGTTTATGAAAATAAATAAAGGTATTCTGCAATTGTTCTTACAACATCATTCTGATTAAAAAAAGCTTACCCTCACACAGATGGGTGAAGATCCCTTGTAAAATCTCTTTCAGTAAAGAGGGATTTTTACTCTGGAGTAAAAATCACATTCAATGTTTTTGAAAAACAAGATACACTGTAACAACTGGAATGGGAGGTTGAAACCTCAAAGAACATGACCCACTGTGTGTCCCACTGGACCTGGCCACAGAGGTAGGATGTCGCATTCTCTAGCTGTAGAGTCTCTTGTGCTCAGCTTGGTGACAGCTGAGAAGGTCCAATGGAATACTGTCGGTGTCTACTTACAGAAACATGACATTGTGCATGTAGAACTCCAAATAGTTCAATGCCTGCAGAACGAAGCCTTGAAATTGCTGTACAAAGAATCATTCTTTGGGACAACAGAGAAGAGCTGGCCACAGTAACAGCATTTTTAAAACCAAATGTTCTGTCTGGAATACATACCAACTGATTTTACTCTTCTGTAAATTTACTGAGGTTCCCTTCTACCTACACAGATGTGATCACATCAGCTAAATGCATGTCAACTGACACCATAGGCAATGACAAGTGAGGTTCATTGATGCCAGCTGTGTTTCTTAATTACAAACACCAGAGACTTCTGAGAAAACATTTAATTTTCAAACATTTGAGATGGACAGCTCAGGGCCTTCCCAGTCCCACACTCCAGAGCCACTCGGTAGCTGGGGAACTGTTGCTGCCGTGGGATCACTGCTCCACACCTGGGGGCAGGCAGCAGCAGCAGCAGGATCATTTCCCCCAGGCTTCAGGCAGCCCCACAGCCAGGTGGGTGCAGCCCTCCCGCAGGCCCCGTCCTGCCCTGCGCAGCTTCGGGGCTGCACCGCCTCCTCCACTGGCCTCCAGGCTCAGCTGGGGGCTCCAGCCTGGAGCAGCAGGGATGCTCCTGGCCAGTATCAGATGCTGCAGCGCTGCTCCCTGGGAGCTGCTTGGTTGATGCCTGGGCAGTCTGGATAGCATGGCAGGACTTCAGCACGTGCTTCTCTGGGGTTGAGGACATGGCCGGGAGGCTGCTGCAGTGGAACATCTGCAGAAAGACCACAAATCCATGATGTAACTTCAAGGTTTTGACGGAACCCGTTTTCACCACAAAGTTCCAGGTCCTAAGATTCATTGGGCTTATTTTACTCCTGGGTGTCACACTTCATACCAAAATTGGATTGAGAACAGCCTTGAAAAAAAAGGACTTTGGGGTGCTGGGAAGTGGGGATGCCCCAGTTTGGAGTCACTGATGTGCTGCTGCTTGGCTCCATGGGATTGTTCCTCTTCACCTCCCTCAAGGTCCTCCAGATGGAGTTTGTGGGACT
Organism: Apus apus; assembly: GCF_020740795.1. Taxonomy (NCBI): domain Eukaryota; kingdom Metazoa; phylum Chordata; class Aves; order Apodiformes; family Apodidae; genus Apus; species Apus apus. The sequence continues at coordinate 10,625,431 of NC_067282.1, forward strand.
GGGGCTGCAGTTTGGCCTCCATCAGCCCTCACTGCTCCTACATCACTATCCTGCCAGGGTGCTTAGGGAGGTCTCCCTCTAGTGGGTCCCTTCAAAGGACCTCAATGTCTTTGTGCCTTGGACAGCTCTGCTTTGAGCTGCTTGTGGAGCTGCTTGTGTTGGGGCCCTCGGGCAGCACCCCCTCCTCAGGCGGCAGGCAGGGCTGCCCAGCACGTGAAGGTTCAGGGCACGGGGTGAGGATCTGGGCCAGGATCTGGGGTCTCCTCCAGCACTTACCAGGTCTTCCCTGGCAGGGAGCCCATTCAAAAGGGGCGGCTCTTAGGCAGGGCTGGCAGGGAGGATAGGGACTCCATGGTGACCACTGGAGCTGCTCCCTGGCAAGGAGGCCAGGGAGTCTGGGGAATCCATGGTGGTCCGCAGCTCTCTGCTTGATGCCTCCACAGTGGCCCTGAAGAGGAGGAAAGAGACCCCACTGCACCCGGGACCCTCTGTTGGGGCCCTTGGGCAGCATCCCCTTCTCAGGTGGCAGGCAGGGCTCCCCCAAATAGGCAGGTTAAGGGCACGGAGTGAGGGCCTGGGGCAGGATCTGAGGTCTCCCCCAGCACTCATCAGGTCACCAGAGTTATCAGTGTTCCTTCACTCCTCCATCTGCCTGGGGAGAAGCTGCTGAGAGAGGAGACAGAGTGAGCGGCCGGCAGCCCCCAGCACATCCCCGGCTCATGGCTGCCATGGGGTGCCGGCCGCCTGTGGGGAGCTCAGTGCCAGGCCCACTCACCCGTCTGCTCCTCCAGCCTGGCTCTCCTTCTGCTGACCCTTTGAAGTTCTTCCATGGCTTCTGCAGGATTCCCAGCAGCTGGGCCAGATGGGAGCAAATCCCAGCCCCACACCAACTCCCCCCATGCCACCCCACCAAGCCCTCTCTACCCTACCCTACCCAAGCCCGTTCTACACCAACCCAGCCCACACAAGCCCAGCCCAGCCCACCCAAGCCCACTCTACCCTACCCTACCCAAGCCCACTCCACACCACACCACCCCTCCCCAAGACCAGCCCACCCCACTCAAGCCCACTCCACGCCACGGCGCGGCGCGGTGCAGTGTCACCTCCCCGGAGCCCCCCCTGGATGTGGAGACCAGGCTGAGCTGCACCACAAGCATCACCAGTGGCAGCATCTCAGCCCGGCTGGGGGTGTGGGAGGTCTCCACGGCACGTGGATCACTGCTCCACAGCTGGGGGCAGGCAGCAGCAGTAACGCCTGCCCCAGGCCTTCAGGCAGCGCCACAGCCGGGCACAGCCCTCCCGCAGGCGCCTGCTCCTCGGCCGCTTGGGCCTGGGGCCCTGGGGCTGCAGCCTGTCCTGCTGCACCTCCTGCTGTTTCTGCTCCTCCAGCATCTCCGGGGGCTCCTGCTCCTCCATGTTGCTGGGGGGGAAGGAGGGCTCCCCACTGAGGGTCCCACTAGGAGCCCCCACTGTCCCTTGCTCCTTGGCCACGTCCGCTTCCAGCTGCTTGTGGAGCGGCTTACGCCATGCCGCCCTGATGCGAAGGGAGGAGGCCAGAATGTCCTTCCAGGTGGCTGAAGGGCTGCTGGGGGGCACCTGCACATCGATGGGGCTCTGTGCCCTCTTCTCACTCTTCTCAGGGACACACTCCTGCTTGGTTGCCACTGGGCTCTGTTCCCTCTTCTCCCAGTGCCCGGGGACCTGCTCCTGCTTGCTTGTCACCAGCAGTTCCCGCCTGGAGGAGTCCCTGGAAGAGCTGCTCCTTAATAAGGATCCTGGGGCTCGGGTCTCAGGTGCAAGTACAACCGTGTGAGCTACGCCCCTGGATTCCACTGGCGCCCGCCGCAGCTTCTTCTTTGCCGACTCCGAACTCGCCAAGGGCAGGGAACGGTTGCCAGTCTCAGGGCTTCTGGGCTTGGAGGGAAAGGAGTGCCCGGCGGCCTGTGGGGTCTGCGGCTCCCTCTTGGATGCCTTTCTGCTGGACCTGCAGAGAGGGAGAAGAAGAATTAGACCCCGCTGCACCCCAGCCTCTGTGTCGGGGCCCTTGGGCAGCAACCGCTCCTGGGCTGGGGCTCAGAGCTGCCCAGTGGGGGCAGGTTCAGGGCACGGGGTGAGGGTGTGGGGCAGGACCTGGGGTCTCCCCCAGCACTCGCCTTCTTTTCTGGGACAGCCGAGGTTCCTTCTCTCCTCTTCTTGAGCGGGAAGAAGCTGCTGAGGGAGGAGACAGAGTGAGCGGCTGGCAGCCCCCAGCACATCCCCGGCTCAGGGCTGCCGTGGGGTGCCGGCCGCCTGTGGGGAGCTCAGTGCCAGGGCCACTCACCCGTCTGCTCCTCCAGCCTGGCTCTCCTCTTGCTCTTCTTGCCCTTCTTCTTGCCCACCAGCTTCCTCCATGACTTCTGCAGGGATGCAGAGCAGCTGGCTGAGACAGGAGCAGCTCCCAGCCCCACGCCAACCCCCCCCCATGCCACTCCACACCTCACCAGCCCAGCCAGCCAGGCCCACTCCACACCACAGCACAGCGGGCTGCCCTGCAGTGTCACCTACCTGCAGCCCCCTGATCCCAAAGATGGCTGTGATCAGGGTGAGCTGCACCCCAAGAATCGCCAGTCCCAGCATCTTGGGGCTGTCAGAGCTGCTCCCTAAGACACAAGGTCTGGTGCTCCCAGGGACCAGCACAGGCTCAGGATGTGGATCCCAGTGAGATCCTGGCTCCTCAGGAAGGGGAACCCAAACGCTCCTGCTGCGTCAGCCGCTGCGGTTGCAGTCTGCCAAGACACTGCCAGACTGCAGTGCCCACTGCTCGTGGACTGCTGCTCCCGGGGCCTGAGCCCCCTTTTATAGTCCAGCAGGCAGCCACACCCCCCTTTGTGACGTCAGGGGCAGCCACAGCCCCCTTTGTGACGTCAGGGGCAGCCAGAGCCCCCCTGGGGAACATGGGGGGGCGGCCAGAGCCCCCCTTGCTGACATCTTTCGGCGCCCCAGTCCCCGTCTGCTCTGGGCAGATCCAAGGGCTGGCACCTCATGGCAGAAGGCAGTGGGGGCAGCTGTGGGAAGGCCACGCTCTGCAGGACAGGGCACCTGGTGTTTCTGCAGAGGGAGGGAGAACCACCTTGTCCATGTCTGCGCCCACCCCCGGCAGCTCCGCTCCAAGGCCCTGGGGCCACAGTGGGGCCTCCAGCAGCCCTGGCTGCTCCTGCAGCTCCATCCTGCTGAGGGCTGGGGGGAAGGGCTCCCTGGGCACAACCACCCCAGCCCCTGCCGCCCCTCACCCCCCGGCCAGCTCTGCCTGCAGCAGCAAGTCAAGACTTGCACTCCAGCTGGAGCACCCTCAGCTTGCCCTCTGGCAAGGCCTTGCTGCACAGCGCTCCTCTCCCTTGCCAGCAGCTGGCGATGCCTGAAGGAGCCTCCAGAGAAAAACGGGTGACGGCCTTTTTAGCAGGGCCTGCTGCCACAGCACCGCGAGGAATGTTTGTGTAAAAGCAAATACTAACGTTACAGCCTTTCTTCACGGGTTTTTCATACTTACATACAGTCAGACTGGGAATACACTGTTATTTACTCTGTTCATCTTTTGTGATCATTTTTATGCTAGATAATAGAAAACAAATGGTTGATTTCTCACACATTTATTTTACACAATATTCTTACTTAAGAGAGGATTGAGTTTGCATTGCATTCTGTTCATTTACTTAAATATATACATCCAGTGCCATTTTATGCACTTTAGCACAGCTTACACTTTTACAACAGGCCGAAAATTATGGCACAGGACCTGTGATTGTCCAGAGTGGAAACTGGACACCATATAGGATATCCTAGGCCATATCAAATGACCAAAGGAAGCACTTCTAACTGTAATGGTAGAATCATAGAATCATAGAATCCTAGGGGTTGGAAGGGACCTCGAAAGATCATCTAGTCCAACCCCCCCGCCAGAGCAGGGTCACCTAGAGCACATCACACAGGAAGGCGTCCAGGCGGGTTTTGAATGTCTCCAGAGAAGGAGACTCCACAACCTCTCTGGGCAGCCTGTTCCAGTGCTCTGTCACTCTCACAGTAAGAAAAATTTTTTTGATATTCACCTTAAACCTCCTATGCTCCAATTTGTATCCATTACTCCTTGTCCTATCACTGGTCATCACTGAAAAAAGCTTAACTCCATCGTCTTGACACTCACCCTTTACGTATTTGTAAACATTGATGAGGTCCCCCCTCAGTCTCCTTTTCTCCAAACTAAAGAGACCCAGCTCCCTCAGCCTTTCCTCATAAGGGAGATGTTCCACTCCCTTCAGCATCTTTGTGGCTCTGCGCTGGACTCTTTCAAGCAGTTCCCTGTCCTTCTTGAACTGAGGGGCCCAGAACTGGACACAATACTCCAGATGCGGCCTCACCAATGCAGAATAGAGGGGGAGGAGAACCTCTCTTGACCTACTAACCACACCCTTTCTAACACACCCCAGGATGCCATTGGCCTTCTTAGCCACAAGGGCACATTGCTGGCTCATGGTCATCCTCCTGTCTACCAGGACCCCCAGATCCCTTTCACCTACACTGTTCTCCAGCAGGTCAGCCCCCAACCTGTACCGGTGCATGACATTTTTCTTCCCCAAATACAAAACTCTACACTTGCCCTTGTTAAACTTCATCAGGTTTTTCCCCGCCCAAGTCTCCAGCCTGTCTAAGTCTCTCTGAATGGCAGCACAGCCTTCTGGTGTGTCAGCCACTCCTCCCAGCTTGGTGTCATCAGCAAACTTGCTGAGGGTACATTCTGTACCCTCATCCAGGTCGTTGATGAAGATGTTGAACCACACCGGTCCCAGTACCGACCCCTGAGGGACTCCACTAGTCACAGGCCTCCAACTAGATTCTGCCCCATTGACTACAACTCTCTGACTTCTTCCTTTCAACCAGTTCTTGATCCACCTCACTGCCTGATCATCAAACCCATACTTGATCAACTTATCTACAAGGATGCTGTGGGAGACGGTGTCACATGCTTTACTGAAATCAAGATAGACCACATCCACCGCTCTACCGTCATCTATCCACCTAGTAATTTCCTCATAGAAGGCTAGGAGGTTAGTCAAACATGACTCACCCTTGGTAAAACCATGTTGACTGCTCTTGATGACCCCCATCTCCTTGATATGTCTAGAGATAGTGCCAAGGACGAGTTGTTCCATCACCTTTCCAGGGATGGAGGTGAGGCTGACCGGTCTATAGTTACCCGGGTCCTCCTTCTTGCCCTTCTTGTAGACTGGAGTGACATTTGCTATCCTCCAGTCCTCAGGCACCTCTCCTGTTACCCATGACTTACCGAAGAGGATGGAGAGTGGACTAGCAATGACCTCCGCCAGCTCCCTCAGCACCCTTGGATGCATTTCATCCGGACCCATCGATTTATGGATGTCCAGATTACTCAACTGATCCCTAACCCAATCCTCATCTACCTGGGCAAACTCCTCCTTTATCTTGACTTCTACTGGGGCTATATGAAACTGGGGCTCATGGGGAAAGCCTGCAGGAGTAAAGACAGAGGCAAAGAAGGCATTCAGCACCTCGGCCTTCTTTAAATCCTCTGTCACCAGGGCGCCCACCTCATTCAGCAGTGGGCCTATATTGCCTGTGGTATTAGTTTTGTTGGCTATGTATTTGAAAAAGCCCTTTCTATTGTCCTTAACCCAACTTGCAAGGTTAAGTTCCAAGGAGGCCTTAGCTTTCCTAGTTGCCTCCCTAGAGGCAAGGTCTGCTTATAACAAATAACACATTTATTACAATAGTAGGAGTTAAGACTGAGCAACCTAAACAAAACCACCCGCGTATATATATCAAGTAAGGAAAAGGGGGTGAGAAGAAAAAGATGAGAGGAAGGGAGGGGGCAGAGAGAGAGAGAGAAAGAGAGATAAAGGGGACAGGAAAATCACCGGTCCTGGATCCAGTGTCGTTGGTCCAGCCAGCAGGGGAGGGTTGGTGTCCGTGGTCAGTGTAGATGAAACTCCCCAAAGCCCACCATTGCAGCCCCCTATTTTATAGGCCTAGAATCTTGATTTCACAAGAGTATGTGTGATATATGATATGATATGTTATGCGATTGAGCCATACATGTGTGAGCAGCTGGAGTGGACCTGCACCCTCCACCCCTTATCATTGTCATTATCTCAATCGCTGTCTCATCTCTGCAGGCCCGAGGCCTATGCAGGCCATTGCTGCAGTCTCCATCCTTCCAGGCAGGCCTATTGGGATACATATGAGCAGGGGCTCAATAGGGGCTACAATAGGGTTTTGATACCATTTCCCGAAACTAGGTCTGGAGGGCTGGTCCCTCACAGTCCCTTCCAACCCAAACCATTCTGTGATTCTGTGATCCTATGATCTTTATACCATCATATCAGATACAGGCACTTGAAGGAGAAGGAGGAAGAAAATCGGGTAGATGTTGTGTTCTGCATAACTAAGGCCTCAGGAACCAGGACATTTGAAGTGTTTTGAAGCATGTGATGTCATCTTGATGAAAAAGTGTTTTATTTCCTGTTTATGAAAATAAATAAAGGTATTCTGCAATTGTTCTTACAACATCATTCTGATTAAAAAAAGCTTACCCTCACACAGATGGGTGAAGATCCCTTGTAAAATCTCTTTCAGTAAAGAGGGATTTTTACTCTGGAGTAAAAATCACATTCAATGTTTTTGAAAAACAAGATACACTGTAACAACTGGAATGGGAGGTTGAAACCTCAAAGAACATGACCCACTGTGTGTCCCACTGGACCTGGCCACAGAGGTAGGATGTCGCATTCTCTAGCTGTAGAGTCTCTTGTGCTCAGCTTGGTGACAGCTGAGAAGGTCCAATGGAATACTGTCGGTGTCTACTCACAGAAACATGACATTGTGCATGTAGAACTCCAAATAGTTCAATGCCTGCAGAACGAAGCCTTGAAATTGCTGTACAAAGAATCATTCTTTGGGACAACAGAGAAGAGCTGGCCACAGTAACAGCATTTTTAAAACCAAATGTTCTGTCTGGAATACATACCAACTGATTTTACTCTTCTGTAAATTTACTGAGGTTCCCTTCTACCTACACAGATGTGATCACATCAGCTAAATGCATGTCAACTGACACCATAGGCAATGACAAGTGAGGTCCATTGATGCCAGCTGTGTTTCTTAATTACAAACACCAGAGACTTCTGAGAAAACATTTAATTTTCAAACATTTGAGATGGACAGCTCAGGGCCTTCCCAGTCCCACACTCCAGAGCCACTCGGTAGCTGGGGAACTGTTGCTGCCGTGGGATCACTGCTCCACACCTGGGGGCAGGCAGCAGCAGCAGCAGGATCATTTCCCCCAGGCTTCAGGCAGCCCCACAGCCAGGTGGGTGCAGCCCTCCCGCAGGCCCCGTCCTGCCCTGCGCAGCTTCGGGGCTGCACCGCCTCCTCCACTGGCCTCCAGGCTCAGCTGGGGGCTCCAGCCTGGAGCAGCAGGGATGCTCCTGGCCAGTATCAGATGCTGCAGCGCTGCTCCCTGGGAGCTGCTTGGTTGATGCCTGGGCAGTCTGGATAGCATGGCAGGACTTCAGCACGTGCTTCTCTGGGGTTGAGGACATGGCCGGGAGGCTGCTGCAGTGGAACATCTGCAGAAAGACCACAAATCCATGATGTAACTTCAAGGTTTTGATGGAACCCGTTTTCACCACAAAGTTCCAGGTCCTAAGATTCATTGGGCTTATTTTACTCCTGGGTGTCATACTTCATACCAAAATTGGATTGAGAACAGCCTTGAAAAAAAAGGACTTTGGGGTGCTGGGAAGTGGGGATGCCCCAGTTTGGAGTCACTGATGTGCTGCTGCTTGGCTCCATGGGATTGTTCCTCTTCACCTCCCTCAAGGTCCTCCAGATGGAGTCTGTGGGACTGGGGCTGCAGTTTGGCCTCCATCAGCCCTCACTGCTCCTACATCACTATCCTGCCAGGGTGCTTAGGGAGGTCTCCCTCTAGTGGGTCCCTTCAAAGGACCTCAATGTCTTTGTGCCTTGGACAGCTCTGCTTTGAGCTGCTTGTGGAGCTGCTTGTGTTGGGGCCCTCGGGCAGCACCCCCTCCTCAGGCGGCAGGCAGGGCTGCCCAGCACGTGAAGGTTCAGGGCACGGGGTGAGGATCTGGGCCAGGATCTGGGGTCTCCTCCAGCACTTACCAGGTCTTCCCTGGCAGGGAGCCCATTCAAAAGGGGCGGCTCTTAGGCAGGGCTGGCAGGGAGGATAGGGACTCCATGGTGACCACTGGAGCTGCTCCCTGGCAAGGAGGCCAGGGAGTCTGGGGAATCCATGGTGGTCCGCAGCTCTCTGCTTGATGCCTCCACAGTGGCCCTGAAGAGGAGGAAAGAGACCCCACTGCACCCAGGACCCTCTGTTGGGGCCCTTGGGCAGCATCCCCTTCTCGGGTGGCAGGCAGGGCTCCCCCAAATAGGCAGGTTAAGGGCACGGAGTGAGGGCCTGGGGCAGGATCTGAGGTCTCCCCCAGCACTCATCAGGTCACCAGAGTTATCAGTGTTCCTTCACTCCTCCATCTGCCTGGGGAGAAGCTGCTGAGAGAGGAGACAGAGTGAGCGGCCGGCAGCCCCCAGCACATCCCCGGCTCATGGCTGCCATGGGGTGCCGGCCGCCTGTGGGGAGCTCAGTGCCAGGCCCACTCACCCGTCTGCTCCTCCAGCCTGGCTCTCCTTCTGCTGACCCTTTGAAGTTCTTCCATGGCTTCTGCAGGATTCCCAGCAGCTGGGCCAGATGGGAGCAAATCCCAGCCCCACACCAACTCCCCCCATGCCACCCCACCAAGCCCTCTCTACCCTACCCTACCCAAGCCCGTTCTACACCAACCCAGCCCACACAAGCCCAGCCCAGCCCACCCAAGCCCACTCTACCCTACCCTACCCAAGCCCACTCCACACCACACCACCCCTCCCCAAGACCAGCCCACCCCAGCCAAGCCCACTCCACGCCACGGCGCGGCGCGGTGCAGTGCCACCTCCCCGGAGCCCCGTCACCCCCTGGATGTGGAGACCAGGCTGAGCTGCACCACAAGCATCACCAGTGGCAGCATCTCAGCCCGGCTGGGGGTGTGGGAGGTCTCCACGGCACGTGGATCACTGCTCCACAGCTGGGGGCAGGCAGCAGCAGTAACGCCTGCCCCAGGCCTTCAGGCAGCGCCACAGCCGGGCACAGCCCTCCCGCAGGCGCCTGCTCCTCGGCCGCTTGGGGCTGGGGCCCTGGGGCTGCAGCCTGTCCTGCTGCACCTCCTGCTGTTTCTGCTCCTCCAGCATCTCCGGGGGCTCCTGCTCCTCCATGTTGCTGGGGGGGAAGGAGGGCTCCCCACTGAGGGTCCCACTAGGAGCCCCCACTGTCCCTTGCTCCTTGGCCACGTCCGCTTCCAGCTGCTTGTGGAGCGGCTTACGCCATGCTGCCCTGATGCGAAGGGAGGAGGCCAGAATGTCCTTCCAGGTGGCTGAAGGGCTGCTGGGGGGCACCTGCACATCGATGGGGCTCTGTGCCCTCTTCTCACTCTTCTCAGGGACACACTCCTGCTTGGTTGCCACTGGGCTCTGTTCCCTCTTCTCCCAGTGCCCGGGGACCTGCTCCTGCTTGCTTGTCACCAGCAGTTCCCGCCTGGAGGAGTCCCTGGAAGAGCTGCTCCTTAATAAGGATCCTGGGGCTCGGGTCTCAGGTGCAAGTACAACCGTGTGAGCTACGCCCCTGGATTCCACTGGCGCCCGCCGCAGCTTCTTCTTTGCCGACTCCGAACTCGCCAAGGGCAGGGAACGGTTGCCAGTCTCAGGGCTTCTGGGCTTGGAGGGAAAGGAGTGCCCGGCGGCCTGTGGGGTCTGCGGCTCCCTCTTGGATGCCTTTCTGCTGGACCTGCAGAGAGGGAGAAGAAGAATTAGACCCCGCTGCACCCCAGCCTCTGTGTCGGGGCCCTTGGGCAGCAACCGCTCCTGGGCTGGGGCTCAGAGCTGCCCAGTGGGGGCAGGTTCAGGGCACGGGGTGAGGGTGTGGGGCAGGACCTGGGGTCTCCCCCAGCACTCGCCTTCTTTTCTGGGACAGCCGAGGTTCCTTCTCTCCTCTTCTTGAGCGGGAAGAAGCTGCTGAGGGAGGAGACAGAGTGAGCGGCTGGCAGCCCCCAGCACATCCCCGGCTCAGGGCTGCCGTGGGGTGCCGGCCGCCTGTGGGGAGCTCAGTGCCAGGGCCACTCACCCGTCTGCTCCTCCAGCCTGGCTCTCCTCTTGCTCTTCTTGCCCTTCTTCTTGCCCACCAGCTTCCTCCATGACTTCTGCAGGGATGCAGAGCAGCTGGCTGAGACAGGAGCAGCTCCCAGCCCCACGCCAACCCCCCCCATGCCACTCCACACCTCACCAGCCCAGCCAGCCAGGCCCACTCCACACCACAGCACAGCGGGCTGCCCTGCAGTGTCACCTACCTGCAGCCCCCTGATCCCAAAGATGGCTGTGATCAGGGTGAGCTGCACCCCAAGAATCGCCAGTCCCAGCATCTTGGGGCTGTCAGAGCTGCTCCCTAAGACACAAGGTCTGGTGCTCCCAGGGACCAGCACAGGCTCAGGATGTGGATCCCAGTGAGATCCTGGCTCCTCAGGAAGGGGAACCCAAACGCTCCTGCTGCGTCAGCCGCTGCGGTTGCAGTCTGCCAAGACGCTGCCAGACTGCAGTGCCCACTGCTCGTGGACTGCTGCTCCCGGGGCCTTAGCCCCCCTTTTATAGTCCAGCAGGCAGCCACACCCCCCTTTGTGACGTCAGGGGCAGCCACAGCCCCCTTTGTGACGTCAGGGGCAGCCACAGCCCCCCTGGGGAACATGGGGGGGCGGCCAGAGCCCCCCTTGCTGACATCTTTCGGCGCCCCAGTCCCCGTCTGCTCTGGGCAGATCCAAGGGCTGGCACCTCATGGCAGAAGGCAGTGGGGGCAGCTGTGGGAAGGCCACGCTCTGCAGGACAGGGCACCTGGTGTTTCTGCAGAGGGAGGGAGAACCACCTTGTCCATGTCTGCGCCCACCCCCGGCAGCTCCGCTCCAAGGCCCTGGGGCCACAGTGGGGCCTCCAGCAGCCCTGGCTGCTCCTGCAGCTCCATCCTGCTGAGGGCTGGGGGGAAGGGCTCCCTGGGCACAACCACCCCAGCCCCTGCCGCCCCTCACCCCCCGGCCAGCTCTGCCTGCAGCAGCAAGTCAAGACTTGCACTCCAGCTGGAGCACCCTCAGCTTGCCCTCTGGCAAGGCCTTGCTGCACAGCGCTCCTCTCCCTTGCCAGCAGCTGGCGATGCCTGAAGGAGCCTCCAGAGAAAAACGGGTGACGGCCTTTTTAGCAGGGCCTGCTGCCACAGCACCAGGAGCAACGGTCTTCAAAGAAAACGGGGCAGGCTCAGACCAGAGAGAAGGAAGGCACTTTTTACACTGGAGTGGTGAGACACTGGAACGTGTTGCCCAGAAAAGGGGTGGGTGCCCCATGAAATACTGAGCTCCCCTGCACCAGGAGGACATGAAGCTTGGCTGCAATCCTGCACCTGCTTTGTGAGCAGCAAGCCCCAGCCCAGCAGTGCTGCGTGTTCCCTTGGGAGGCTTTAGAGCAGCTTCTCCTCCAGGAACTGGGACCAGACAGCAACTTAGAACAGGATGATGCACACAAAGGCAGTGCCCAGAACCCATTAGGTTGATTTACCCATCCATCACACCTGGGGGCTTCAAAAGCACAAAGTGCTCTGTTCTCTTTCACAAATAAACACAACTGCTCCCTCTCTCACACAGCAGAACTGCCGCTGCTTTCTCTCTCGCTGGTTCATTTGTCTGGGGCTGCCTTGTAATTTCTGAGTAGAATCACAGGTAAGGTCAAAGGAGAGGCTCCCAGGAGAGAGTCAAAACAAGCTTCAGTTCCCTGCATTGCCAAGTGTTTCTCATCCTACAACTTACCAGCTCCTTCTCCAAAGTGGAAATGATACCCCAGAAATCCTTGACGTAACTTCAATGTTTTGATCTAACCTGTTTTCCGCAGTCTTCCAGGACCTAATAACCACTAGGCTTGTTTTACTCCTTCGCCATGTCATTCTTCATACTATAATTGGATTGAGAACAGCCCTGAGGAGAAAAGGACTTGGGGCTGCTGGCTGATAGGAAGCTCAACCTGAGCTAGCCATGTGCGCTTGCAGCCCAGAAACCCAGTTGTGTCCAGGAACCCACCTGCAGTGCTGTGTCCAGTTCTCAAGCCTCCAACACAGGAAGACATGAAACTCTTGGAGCAAGTCCAGTGGAGGGCCACGAAGATGATCCCATGGCTGGAGCACCTCTCTTGTGAAGACAGGCTCAGAGAGTTGGGGTTGTTCAGCCTGGAGAGGAAAAGGCTCCAGTGGGACCTCTTAGTGGCCTTCCAGTACCTGAAGGGGCTACAGGAAACCTGGGGAGGGATGTTTTACAAGGGCCTGTAGTTAGAGGACAAGGAGTAATGGATCAAAACTGGAAGAGGGAAGATTTAGGTTAGACATTAGGTGGAAATTCTTTAGTGTGAGTGGAACAGGTTGCCCAAAGAAATTGTGGAAGCCCCATCCCTGGAGGTGTTCAAGGCCAGGTTGGATGGGGCTTGGAGCAACTTTGCCTAGATGTTCCTGCCCAAGCAGGGGGGTTGGAACTAGATGATCTTTAAGGTCCCTTCCAACAAAACCATTCTATGATTCTATGATAATATCAATTTATCTGAATATAGGTGTTTAGTGTCATTTTAGACCATGCGAGTGTTCTGTCTGGCCTTCAGCTGCCATTCCACAAAAGTACAAGTCTCTTAGAACACCCTATTACATCTGTTGGTCTTGAGTTGGGTGTATTAGAGATAAGAGAGCATCTCAGATGGCATTAGGCACCCATGCTGTGGCTGGATTTCTACTGATCATAAGAGGACCTGAGACACTGTGTATGTCTACACCAAAAGTTAGGTGTATTAAATTTGAAGTGAATTTATGATATGTAGTGATGTTTGCCTCCATTTTGCTTTGTTTCATATGTCTGGCATGTGCTGGAGACTGTCATCCTCCAAGGAGCATACTGTTGCCACCATGTAAGACTATTTGGTGCTTTTCTTGGCATAAAAAAGTGATTTTCAGACCCATTTCACTACTAAACCAAATAAGTGTGTGATTCACCTATATTCTTTTCAGTGGTGAGAATCTCCACCTTTTCTTTTGTCTTCCCTTAGCTGCTTATTTCCAACCCTTCCAGTGTTTCCAATCCTCTTTCTTACACTGATATAAAAGCGAGCAAGGCTACCCTGAAACCCCCATCATTAAAATGATCCAGGCTAAAAACATTCTTATGTGGGGTTTTGGGCTGGTTTGGGGGCTTTTTTTTGTGTGTGTGTGTAGAGGCTATTTTAATCCAAGTCACTTTGATGCTACTAACCATGTAGTTCTGTTGTTGCACCAGAACAACTGAGGGGCCTATCAACCACGGCAAGTAAAGAGTGGGCAGAAGCAGATGAGAAGAGAGCAGGGATGTTTTGCATCATCTTCACAAATGGTGTAAAAGGCTTCATGTGAGGCAGAGAAAGGATACTTATTATTTTGGCAGCCAACTGAAATCTGCAAGTGGCCCATAATTGCCAGCTCACAAATCACCATAGAGGAAACATTTCAACCAGTAAATATTTTTCTGTTCACTATCTTTCTTGTGATTAAATCAGCATTGATAATTGTTCAAAGAGATTTTTTTTTTTAACATTTTTTTTTACATGTTTTACATGTTGGGTTTTTTTATATGTTTCACAGTCTTCATACTGTAAATGGCTAATTCAGATTGGTTAATTAAGAGAAATGTTCAAGCTGCTCTTGAAAACAATTATTTTGAATACTGCTGAAGCAATTTATTTTCCTCCGATTTTTATGGGAATCTGCTTGATTGTGCATTCCTCAAGAATCCAAAATGCTTATTTAACCAGTGAAATCAGCTCACTGAGTTTCTTTCTATCCATGTTTCTTCATTGCTCAGACATGTTCAGACATGCTGTTGACAGTATTCCTTGAAAGCATTCATTCCTTTGGATATAGAAGTCTTCTGCAAGCAAATTCTAACTAGGATGTTTTGAGAGGCTCTTTGCTGTTACTAATCGGTGCCCAAGATGCTGCCAGCCTATGAACTTTACACTCTAATCAGCTGTTCAAATTAAAAAAAAAAATAAAATTGTTATATTGTATTTCTTGTTCTTTTTTTTCCCTCCTATTTTTCTTTTATGAGGCCTTAAGTAACTCACACTCTTCGAGCTGCATGAATTAACCCTGCAGCTAATTCCTGTCAGACTTGGTAAAGCATATAACTGAAATTATATATAATAACTCTCAATATCAAGCTGAACTCAGCCATTACTTCTATTTTTTCCTCTCTAAGATTTCCCAGCAAAGATAAACTAATGTGATGGCAAAGTGCCGCCTAACATGCCTGCTAGCTTCAGTGACCATCTGTGTTCCCTATACTTTCTTTATGCAACCTATTACAGTCCCTGACTCTATATTCAGGGATTTCAACCTTTTTTTTGAAGGTTAGTTGTGTGCTGGATCAGCTGTTGGAGCTGGCTCACCATGGGTCAGGCAAGCATGAGTGCCTCACTGGGGAGAAGCAGTGGGCATGTGAGTGAAGCAGCAAGACCTGTCCTTGCAGTGGCAACAAGTCAGTAGATCTGCTTAGCACTTAGAAAAATTCTCCCAAACCAAGCAAAATCAGGCTTGATTTCCCCATGAGGACAGTCAAACAATGGAATAGTCTCCCAAGGGAAGTGGTAGATTCCCCCACACTGAGCAGTTTTAAGTCTCAGCTTGACAGAGTGCTGAGCCATCTTATGTAAACGAGAGTAGTACCTAGAAAGGTTGGACCAGATGAGCCTTGAGGTCCCTTCCAACCTGGCATTCTAGGATTCTATGAAGCAAAGAGAGAGTGATCCTAGCAGTTTTCAAACAGTAAGCCCTAATGCAGTCTTTAATTAACTGCAACCTTTTTGTGCTACTTTAATTGCTGTGTCACTGGAAATCAATACAAACTTTGAGCTCATAGAGCTAGATTTCTCCAAGGGTTGATTAGTCTTAGTCAAGCACTTCACACAACAGCACAGCAGGAAATAGGAATTCCGAGCAATATTACATCATTAAACATACTGCATAAAAAGATTTTTCTCTGTGTTCTGAAGGGGCAATAATTTTATATTGGGAGTCACTGCAATACCATGAAAGTCTCTTCTGCTGCTAAATTTCAAGCAGTCATTTAGTATTTTAGAGTTTTTTCTATAGTTAGCAGATAAGAACTATGAAAAAGCTACAGACTGATCTGGACTCTCTTGGGCTGTTGGTTACAATGCCCAGTTTTCAGCTGTAACAGGAAAAAGTTAATACAATGGCTCCAATAGCCCTCTATGGAGTGTGTCATAAACTGATATGGCATTCAAATAACCTGTATTAAAGTACATCCTGCATAGGCTTTTTATGTCCAGATTTGTTTGCGGGGAGAACAGCTAGAAAACAAAACAAAACAAACCAGCATGACAATGTCCCAAATAGAAACAGTCTTTCAAATGAACTCCGTGCAAGGAGTCAGGCTACCTCAAGTACTATTTCTTTGGGAAAAAGTAGATAGATTCTGGAGGTTTATGCTCCATTGCATTCTCCAACTATTTTTCAAAACAGATACATTTGCTTGTTGAACAACTTAGGCCACTTAACTTTTCCTGTGCAAAAAATAAATGCATGGATTGAGCTGAAACCTATGAAACAAAAATGGTGCTATTTGAAATAATTTGATGTGCTACTGATGCATTTGGTTTTCTGTCTCCTCACTCCACCCCAGAGGACCAGGGCTTTGTTACAACAATGCTTTCATCCTGTGCCCTTTTCAGCCTGACAGATTCTTCCTCATGTGATCATTTTCTTGGAACTGGGAAGGGATTTAACAGTATATTTGAATGAGGATCTCTCAGCTAAATATAATAAAAAATCATATCATAAACAGTGAGTTTTTCATAGTTTGTTCATGAATGGTATTTGAAGTTGTGGTGATCACCAAAGAACATGAATGCATATCACAATCCATTCTGTTTTTCATTAGTCCAGTGTGCAATAAAGTACAAAATGTGGGGAATTCTTGTTGTTAATAAACAATACATCTGTGTTACTCAGATTCCTACCAGGAAGGCTTTCTATAATGAAAAGAACAGTTAAATGTATCATAATTTGTATTAATAAAATATGAGTAAAAGTCATAAAAGGCATCTCTACAGCTATATAATTCAGTCCTGTGGCATGGGAACCTCCTAGATGTCACAGACCATGCACACACAACTGCTTGCATATGCTGAATACTCTCCAGAGCAGTAACAACCTCTGTTAGCATAACAAGCCCTACATGGCTCACTGAAAATGAAACCCAGGTAAGCAGAATCTCTGCTTTTTATCATTGCTCTCTACAGATTTGCTGACACTACAAAGCATATTGCCTTAGAGAGCAGAAGTCCAAGTATAATGTCAAATTATACTGGCTATGATTATTAATATGTTGTAAGCTGCTGTAAGATAAATGGTCAAATGAACAGTGTCTTTCTGCTTCTCAGAGTAATGAGACTGGTTCTAGAAATAGCCTCAGTTGCTGTCACATTTACAATGACCTCTGCTCCTTTCACATTTACAAATACAGATATCCTGAAGTATTTGATGAACTTCTCACCGCCTTCTCTGGTAGACGGGCAGACGTCTACAAAACCAGATTGCTCAGAAAGTGTTTAAGTAAGCTCAGGATTCCTCAATGACTGTCACCAGTATTTGCTGTCCTCCTGCTCTAGTGCTGCCACTAACATTTTTTTTTTTTTTCCTTCCTGATGATATTTCTTGTAAGTAGTTTGAATGGGGTGCCTTAAAGCTTAATCACACAAACCTAAAACATGCAGTATTTTTCTTGGCTCTGTGGAAAACTCAAAGTAGAGAGGATTAGCCTGCTGTCTTACAAGTACTGGTATTCCCAGCTTAGACAAGGCCTCCTCATGACCAAGGTAAGGACAAGAAGGCACATATGATAAAGGACCTGTGTGCATCTCTGGGGAAACCCTAGGGCATTTCAGATCTTTTAAAACACCTTTGCATAGCTTGGCCAATTGGCCCCCTTGTGTCTGGTCAGCCAGCTTGCTTTTGGTGTTCATAGGTTTTATGAGTGGATCTCTCATAGATGAGAGCTCAGAGACTTGGCTCATAGATGAAAATATTCATTTTGATGTTTTAATTTAGAACTGAATTCTATTGCTGGAGACTTCAGCTGATGTCAGATCTGATCCACCGAAGTGTCAGCAGCAGATGCAACCCTGAAAACTATTTAGCAACAGCTAATTTTCTGGTGGGAAGGAAGGACTAATGGACAGACAGCAAGACCACTCCTAAAGTTGTTTCTTTTAATCAAAACCAGCACCAAAACAAAACAAAAACTCATCAGAGGGGTATTTTTTGCACAGGAATAAGGAGGCATAGACATTGCAAGTAGGATTACAGAGCCCTCTGGAAGGTAATTAAATGTTTTCTGACATACTGTGCAGTTGTAATTGAGGTCTTCTGGAGCAAAAAGGCTTTAGGCAATTATTATTTACTCTGTAATTCAGAAAGGTCCTTTTTATTTTCAGCCATTTGGGTTC
Organism: Apus apus; assembly: GCF_020740795.1. NCBI lineage: Eukaryota > Metazoa > Chordata > Aves > Apodiformes > Apodidae > Apus > Apus apus. The sequence continues at coordinate 10,643,116 of NC_067282.1, forward strand.
ATTAAATAACTATATAGAATATTTATAGTATCTGCAGTCTGTTCACTATTCGTTTGGAAACAAATAGAGCACATCCACAGTAGGTAAGTTAAAACCCTGTATTATATTGTCAGCGTGTAGGCAAGAGCCTTTTACACAGCACTTAGAGGCACTCCCACACAGATCTGACTCACAGATGTGAGTGGAGTTGTGGGCAGCTCTCCCTGTCCCCTCTCCCTGGCTGACTCAGAGGGGCTGCTCGCCCCCAGAAGGAGGAGGATTTTCTGCAGGGAAACTAGCAAGATACCAAGCTAAATCACGTAAGCAGCTGACATGAAAAAATCAGCGGAAATATTTAGGATTTTAAAGCTATGCAGCATTAATAATGAAAGACTGACTTTCTTTAATTAGCAACATTAATGTAGCTAACGAAATAACGAAAGACTGACATCAAAGAGGATTTAAGATTTACACTGCTGAATTGTAGTAGGCTGTGGAGATTTGGGAAGTGATGGGCAACTCTATAGGCCTTGGACCAGTTAGTTCTGAGCATGGACTCTACATTTCTCAAAACTAAGGGTCTGTTTGACATGATGTTTTCAACCTTCTCCATATTCCTAAATTACCACTTTATTTGAAAGAAGCAGTTGAGATAATAAGTAGTTTGTCAGCTTAATTTCACACAAATATCTTTAATGCAAACACATAGCAGTAAAGCAACACTATCTAATAAGTTAATAACTTAAAGTGATTAAATGACTCAATTAAAATTCATTAAAATGAATTAAAACTATTTTACAATAATAATTATGTCTACAGTAATTTAAAACTTGTCAGTGGGTTTTGTGTCTTTCTCTTTCTAAAGAGCCTTAAACCTCTAAAACATTTTCCAGAAAATCATGGAGCCCTACAAAAACAATTAAGCTGAGAACTGGATTGCTTTTTCAGACTAGTTAGGAGTCTATAGTCTCCAGCAATGCAGAGACCTTGGACTGAAAAATCACAACCAAAAGTGAAACAATTCTCAAGGTAAAGAAAAAAACCACAGACTAAAATCTTAATAAATTTAACCCAAGTGTTGGGGGGGATAGAGCTTATCCATGGAGGTCTTGATATATAATTCAATAAAATATCAGTTCTTTATGAAAGAAAAAAAGAGTGGTTCTAAAAATAACCAAGGGAAATACCTCCACTGTTTATCAGGAAGGGAACCATCTGGAAGTTGAACATGAGGTTTATATCTCTCCTGTTCTCCCTTTAAAATACCTGTTAGGCTAGAATAAATCCCAGCAACCACTCAGTCCTGCCTTTTTAGTAATTTATAGCTCAAAGTTAATTTTAAACCTTGTTGTACCTTCAATAGTAAGCTATATTCCCTGATTGTCTTCATGTATTTCCTGTATGCAAAAGACCATAATGTTAGTGTCACACATCCTGCCTTTGGCTGTGGCTGACTCTGACGAAAGCTTTTCTGCCCCTGGCCTATGCCCAATGTCTGGTCCCTGCTCTTCACAACCATTGGCATATCTGTCCACCTAATTGTTTCCTAACAGAATTCATTCAATACAATCAGGACTACAAGAGATCTACTTTAAACTGTTTAAGAGAAGGTAGATCATGTCTAATTAATCAGATTAGACAGCAGTTCCACAATCACTTATGCTGGCAGATCAAAGGTTCAGAGTCAGCATCAGTAACTCGATGAAAGCTGATGCAAGTGAAGCTCTACAAGGCTTTGGAGCCATCTGAGCTCAGATGGCAGACAACATGGGAAAATCTTTCTTTGCATACAGATAACTAATGTGGTGTGAAATAACACAGAACAATCTGTTCCTAGTCTCCTTCTTCAGGAGTAAGAACTTGAAGGAGGAGAATTGGAGTTTGGAATCACAGCAGGAAGAACCAATATCTTTCCAGGTGTCTTCCAGGCAGACTGGACTGCTTGAGCTTGGTGATAACCTGTCCTCCAATCAGGCCCCTCTGCCTGAAGGTTGAAATATATTCACAGCTGCCAAATGGACTGGCTTGGACTCCGCCTTGGGTAAAATAATGAGTTCAACATTAGTTTAATGTACAGGATTTGAGGAGATAAAAGAAAAAATAGTTAATGAAAGTTTAGAAAAACTCAGTTTAGTGTGCAGCCCACAGATCTGATTGCATTGATCCTTCTCAGAATTTTTTCATCTGTCTACTTAAAAAAGCTAGGAGGGACCAGAATATGTCTTCAGACTCTTGCTCTTCTCTTTTACTTCTGAGATATCTAACCAAGAACAAGCTTTGCAAGTAAGCAGTAGGTGCTAAGTGTTTTCTGACAGAGTAAAGCGAAAGCTTTCAACACTAAGTAGGCAGACTTCAGAGCCTAACAGTAACAGTTTCAAGAGCCAAGAGTCCAGCTACAAGCTCAGGATTGAAAAGGTGACATTACTACATCAAAGTTTGAGGACTGAAATGTGCACTCTTACAGTTCACCCTTTCCACTCAAACATCAACACAGAAGAAGAGTGTCTGTCTTTTAAGAAGTCAGTGATGGTGGTAAAAGTGTTGGGTGCAATGATTAAATGCACATGGGGATTCTTGAAGGTGATATTGCTAAATCGTTGTCTCATACATGAGTCTCAAATGAGAGCAATGTTGAAGAAGTGATGAAAAACATCAGGGCTTCCTACCAAATAATCTGTTACAAAGAGATGTGAAACTGATAAGCTCTGAGGAATGAGTGGTCAGATCATCCCTTGCACTCTTTGCAGGGAGCTATGATGCACCTACCTGAAGACTTTATGCTCAGTCTACACAGACAAAAACCACTTGCAATTTTTATACCAGGTCTGACAGCAAATCACATCAAAAGAAGAATTGGGACTGGAAGTAAATTGGATTTAGGCTAGGAAGATTAAATGAGCTGATTGCTGGTGCTTAGTGTTTCAGGTTATTAGTAGGGGTGAGCAAACATAGTCTTCTGCTTCATCAAACAGAGACTTAGCTGAACTGAAGCTGGAGAAGAGTTAAGTGTTCAAGTTTCAGGCTTTGGCTGGCACTTGACACGTTGCTCCTGGTGCATAGAATAACAACCAGAAACATGTTGCTGTTCTTGGAAGAACCATGATGAGGAACATGCTGACTAAAACAGGATGCAATGAAGCAGATTTAAATTACCTCCAGCAACAGAGCTCAGATGTTGGTATTTACTCAGTCAGCCAATACTGAAGGTAGATCAGAGAAGGAGAGTAAGGGAAAAGGAATTACAGTGGTGGTTCCCTGGATTTATCATGATGTTAAGAAGAAGCCAGAAAATTTTCAGCTGACCTATATTTCTTGCCTGGGTGACTAACTGGAACAAAAATGTGCTCTACTGGCCTTCATTGCTGTGTTCTCTTCAACGCTGATCATGTGCTGGTGCAGCTGTTTCCAGCTGCTCTCGACTCTGTTAAGATTTAGGTTCTAAAAGCTGAACTCCATCCCCTCCCTGTGCATGCGGCACTTTGTCAAACAAGATAGCCTCAAAGCCACTGATGGTCATAATGAACAAAAGCACCTACATGATAACACAGATCTGCACTAAGTATAGGTTTCCAATCTGCTGTGAAGTCCTTCACCAGGCAAAATTATGTGTTATTAAAGTATTTATCTCTTTGAATGAGATATTACACAGGTTTAAATGGATTTTACTAATTATTTTACTTCTTCTCATCTCTTCTTGAGAAAGGTGATTCTCACCCCCTATTCCTCTCTTGTGAGACCCCACATGGAGTGCTGCATCCAGCTTAGCACAAGAAAAAAACTGGTCCTGTTGTAGGAAGTCCAGAGGAGGGACACGAAGATGATCTTCTACAAAGACAGGCTGAGAGAATTGGGGTTGTTAAGCCTGGAGAGGAGAAGGCTCTGGGGAGACCTTATTAGAAAGCTAAAGAGGCACTTTTTACTAAGGTCTGTAGTGACAGGAAGAGGGATAATGGTTTTAAACTGAAAGAGGGTAGATTTAGATTGGATGTAAGGAAAAAATCTTATTTGATGTGAGGGTGGTGAGACACCGGCACAGGTTGCCCAGGGAAGCTGTGGATGTCCCATCACTGGAAGTGTTCAAGGCCAGATTGGATTAGGCTTCAAGCAACTTGATCTAGTGAAAGATGTCTCTGTCCATGGCAAGGGGGTTGGAATAGATGATCTTTAAACATCCCTTCTATGGTTTTGTGTTTCTTTTCCCTATTTAGGAATAGATTCACCAGATGTTGACAGCCGAGGAACTCTAGGTCTAAGACCATAAAGGAAGGATTCTGAGCCTCAGTACTCTGGAACAATTTCTTCCCATCAGATCAGAAGGCCTGACAACATCAAACAGCTCTTATCACCACAACCAGTGAGTCACTCAAGTTGTCAGCATTTAACTCAGGTCCCGACAACAATGCTCTCGATCCCCTCCCCCTCCCACCCAGGTAGGGAAGGAGAGAGAGAAAAAAAGAGAAACTTGGCTGGATTGAAAACTAAACTACACAGCTTTAATTAAACACTAATGATATAAGAAAATACATACAATTATATACAAATATGTTCAGGTATGTGCAAGAGCCTCTCGCCCACCCCCAGCAACTCCCACCACACTCCCTTCAGCTGTAACAGCCCCAAGAAATTCTGGAGCTGCTGCTGGAGAAAGCAGAGAGTGATGAGGGTCAGGAGAGCTCGAGCCTGGGGGTTGGTGGTGATGGATGGATGAAGTCCTCCCTGGATGCCAACCATGGATGGAAGAGAAGGGAAGAAGAAGCAGGAAGGAAGTTGTCTTCTGTGATCTCTGACCTTCCTCTGAGCTCACATAGATATATGGAATGGAATATCTCTGGCCAGTTTTGCTTTCTGTCTAGCTCAGCCTCCTACAGGGGGGTCACAGATCTCCCTGTAGTGTCTGAGCTGGCAGAGTGAAGGTGTGACCTTGAAGCCCCAGCAGTTACAAAAACATTCCACTGTCTTATCAGCTTTAGTTAGAACACATTGTTGCTAGTTAAAACAAAGCTTACTGAAGGAAAAAAAAATCAGTAGAAGGAAAATTGGCTTCATCCTGGCTCAAACCAGGGCACAAGTCAGTAGTGCTCTCACCCTACGTAAGAGGACTGTAATAATTCTCTGAAGAAAAACAGCACAACTTTGAAACTACTGCATACATTTCCAAACCATGGAGATCTTAGTGAAGATACTATTTTTATAATCACTCAATTAATAGCTATGGGAAGGAGCCTGAAGACCACTTGTCAACCACCAGAGAACATGAGCACTACATTTTTTCAGAGATTCAAAATGTAGCATATCCTATAATCCCATATGTCACTAGCACTCAGAAGCCTTCACAGTGCTGGACATTTGGCAGCACTCTGGTGGATGGCTATTGACCCCTTAGACTAATTTATTGTAACTTCCCTTTACTACTTGGCTAAAGCAAAATGAAAATAAAAGCTTGCTTTTATAAAGAAACTGTAGAGAAGAAATAATTAATATCTTCAATTCACTTCTCTGGTGTGGAAAACATAGCTATACCTGTCTAAAACAACAGGAAAACAGCACATCACCACATCCTAGAGCACTCCAGATTTCCTTTTCTCTTGTACTAAGACATGGGATCGAAATAAAACTTTCTCCAGACCAAGATCCTTGGAAGGCCTTCCCAAAAGAATACTCCACCTCCCAACAAAATCATTGTGGTACTTTTAATGTCCTTTAGCTTACCAAAGATCTTATGCAACAGCAGATCCAAAGGTGCTATTTTAGGTCATCTCTGCAAAAGGAATGCAATTAGGTATTTGGATGTGCAATTAAAAAAAAACAACAAAAAAAAACCCTGTTGTGAGAGAAGAGATTGAAAATATAGAGTTATATTATATCAAGTGCTGATTTAAAGAGAATGGACCATCAGATAGTGAGAGAGGAATTAAAAAGAAGACTATTATTTCAAATGCTCTATATCAAGGCACATACATATCAAGGCTTCTCTACAGTTCAAGGACATTGGTCTCTAAACAATCAGGCCCTCTGCCTTTCCTCAATAAACACACCACCATGCTACTGGATCAAATAATATTCTTTATACAGCATTTCCCACCTTGACCATCTCGTTAGTTTTTCACGGGTGTGTTTGTTTTCGTTACTTTTTATGACATGAGTAATATTTTTTCTTGGTTTTGAGACAAATAAACTTCCAGTATTTCAATAAAACACAGCTAATTTCAATACACTACAGAAAGCTGTTGACTATCTAATGCTGCAGTGACTGAACTTTATTAAAGACAAATTCACTCCATGATGCATCTGATGCAATGAAATGCATGTTTGATGGAGCTCTGCTGGAGTACTTCTGTTCTATTTTGTTTAGCTGTTAGGTATCAGATATCAGCCAGGCTTTCAAGAATCTTCCAGAGTAAAAAAAGTCTCATTTCTCCCTGAGCATCTAGAGGTGTTCCAAGTAGGGAACTAACAACTCAACAGCAGTGAAGCAAATCAGGTCAAATCAACTTCTCGCTTTACCCAGTGAGAAAGGTGTGGGCTGACATCTCCCAGCTGCACTGAATACTTTTAATTCTTCATCTTGGTATGGGAGGGATTGGGCTGTTAATCATCACTGTTATAATTTGGTGCAGACCAGACTATACTCAAAGGTTGCAGAATAGAGTAAGACAAGTATTAGCTCACAAATAAGCACACCTGATACAAAGGAGGTTTATAGATAAAAGGATATAATCAAATTACTTACTTTCAGGCTGAACTGTTAGTGGTATAATTGAAAAGAGCCACAGCTCTTGTCTCTTTGGCATCAAGCTAAAGACAGAGCTCAGATCTTGAACCAGGCTTCAATAGTAAGTGTATGTTTGGTCTGAAGGTTAGCTGTGGCTGAAACACCAGGCTGCAAAGCTGCAAGATGCCATGACTCTGAATTTAGCAGACACTCAAGGACACCACATGTGAGCTGGATGCACTTACTAATCAGAAGAACAGCAAAGAAGCTGCAGACCTAGGGAGGACAAAGACTGCTCTTCTCTGTTCCCTGTTCTGACATGGAGGTGGTAAGTGGCTGTGAGTTTTTAAAGCAAAAACAAGTCACAGAAATAAATTATGTTATTAGTCCAGCATTTACATCCTTCTTTCTGTTAGGACCATCATGATAAGCTTTGAAACTTATCTCATTTTTGTGACTACTTGGCCTTTATGAGGTTTTGTTCCTCAGTTGTCATGACATTCAAGGGGTCTAGTCACATCCAGAGAGAGTGAAGTGCTGGAGTACAAATGCAGAGCAAAAACAGGGTCTTGTCCTACTGAGCTCCCAGGTAAAATAATTTCTGAGAAAAGGAGCTAATAATAACTTGCTATGTTTACATGTCTTTCTTCCTTAGGCTTTTCTGTTATTAAAACAGGATAGGGGCTTTATTAATTTCAGTATATTATCAGAAAAATGTTTTAACCTGAAATTAACGTGCAAGCCCATGACAATTGGGTGGAAAAACCTCAAAAACCCTCAAAAGGCAAGCAACAGCAACAAAACAAATGCTGGAAGACAAGGCAAGAGTGACTGCAGCAATTTTACTGGAACCAAGAGTCATGCAAAGGGCAGGAGATACAGCCAGGGACCTGTGACTGTCTATAGCTGGAAACATCAGAAACAGTCACATCATCTTGATAAATATCTCACTGTTTAATAAAGTGCCACTACGATTTTAGAAACCTAAGTTCCTCTTCTGTTATCACTCACCATGCAATAAAAACCCTACCTCATTGTACATGATGTTGTAAATTGATCAGTGTTTTTATATTATACTTTCAGTAGTTGTTTACACCTCTGATTGCTAGTTACTATGAAAATTGTTGTGATCATCCAAATAATTGTCTTTCCACTCCTAACTACTGAAAAATGAGAAGCATGATTGAAATTTGAAGAATAATAATTTTTATGACATTTCCAGCAGCTTTGAGCAGGCTGAGTTAGCATAAGAACATCTCCCTCTCTTTATGTACTTCACAAGAACCTGTACTCTAAAACTGGTATTTTCCTACCCAGTCTGAATGGTTCTGTTGAGGTGTTGAGTAAAGGGGATGTTTTTCTGACTTTGCAATTTAGGAATCTCAGTAATTCTGGACAAAGGGAGTAAATGTTGTTCATTTTGTCTCAAAACTGGGGCATTTATTTTTAAATGCAAAATATGAAAGTGGAATTTAAATAACCAGACTAAAACGATCAGTGTGTACATTAGATTCTCACATGTTTGATTCTCAGTAACTTCTGAAAGGACTTAGGGAACATATGAATGAAAGACATAAGCTTGGGCCACTGACTCCAGTCTCTGATTATCCCACATGCCTTCTCATATGCCTTTCATTATGACACATGTTCTTAAAATAAGGTAAGAGTTTGTCCCTGTGACTCATATTTGAAAACTTTAGTAGAACTGGTGGTGCAGACCCTGTGACACTCCATGACACTCACTAGTTTCTAATAATTTGTTCTGTTTGGTGGCATCGTTCAGTCAGCAGCAGAAGTGGAAAAAGAGTTATCAGAGCATTTCAGATTTTGAAAATAATCAGACGTTTTAGTCTATTGCTGATTTGGATTAAGTCTGTGGAAAACTCCTCTTACTCCAGATGAAGAAAGCTGGGGAAGTCTTTTTGAAAAGTACAGCTTTGAACATTTAAAATCTGATTATAAATGTATAGCAGGCTGACTATCCTGAAGTGGTCAAATAATGTAGCAAACTGTTGAGAAAACTTAGTAACCTTCATGCCTTTATGTTTATATATAAAAGATATTTTCTGTTTGTATAAGCTCAGCTTTGCTCTGTGATAGCTCTTTGCCTGTCAGCTATGGAGCCAGAGTTGTTCTCTAGCTTGCATGCTTATTCCAGAAGAGAAGAGAAAAGTATTGCAGTTAGAAGGGACCTACAATGATCATCTAGCCCGACTGCCTGACCAGTTCAGGGCTGATCAAGTTAAAGCATGTTGTTAAGGGCATTGGTCAAAGGCCTCAAACACTGACAAGATTAGGGCATCAATCACCTCTGTAGGAAGGCTCTCCCAGCCACCCTTTCAGCAAAGAAATGCTTCCTAAACCTTGCTGGTGCAGCTTTGAACCATTCCTACATGTCCTGTCAGCAAATACCAGGAAGAGGAGCTCAGCACCTCCCTCTCCACCTCCTGACCTCAGGAAGCTGCAGAAAGCAATGATTTCACCCCTCAGACTGCTTTTGACCAAACTAGACAAGACCAAAGTCCTCAGCCAGTCCTCACAGCACATTCCTTCCAGCCCTTTCACCAGCTTTGTTGCCCTTCTCTGGAGGCATTTAAGGACCTTCACATCCTTCTTAAATTGTGGAGCCCAGAACTGGACACAGTATTCAAGGTGAGGCTGCACTAATGGTGAATACAGTGGGCTAACCCCCACTCTTGGCCATTTGGTTATTCTGTGCTTGATGTCCCCCTGGATGCAGGTTGCCCTTTAAGCTGACTCACACTGGACCTGCTGTTGACCAGCACCCCCAGATCCCTTTCTGCAGGGCTGATCTCCAGCCACTCCTCTCCCAGTTTATACCTGTGCTTGGTGTTACTCCATCTTGGGTGCAGGATCCAGCATTTGGATTTGTTAAATTTCATCCCATTAATCACAGCCCAATGCTCCAACCTATCTAGATCCCTCTGAAAGGCCTTCTGTCCTACAAGACAGTCAACAGCACCTCCCAGTTTGGTTTCATAAGCAAACTTGCTAATAGTGCTTTCAACTCCTGTATCCAGCTCATTGATAAATGTACTGAGCAGCACTGGCCCTAGAACCAAACCCTGAGGAACACAAATGGAGACTGGTAATCAGCCAGATGTTGCTTCATTCACAACAACAACACCATGACATTGTACTGAAAAGGCAAAACTAGAAAATACTGTATTTAACTTTAAAAGCTAAGGCATTGGGAAGGAAGCAGTTTATGAAAGTCAGAAGAGAATGCTGAAACAGAGGACTCTTAATTCCTTTGTATAGGCCAAAGCATCCCTGATACTTTCAGATTAGCCAAGGCCACACTGCAAGTGTTATACACTTAGAGAACTGCACAGCCTTTCATTTTTAATTAACTCACAACTTGCACTGATCACAGGCCAGTGGCTGCGAGGGAGCTCGGACCACCACTGTGCTCAGACACTACCCACACACAGCACTGCCTGACCTTGAAACCTCACCTCTAGAGGCTGGCAGCAGGTGGAAGAAAAACATTACTGCAATCCCTCTTTCATAAATGGGAACCAGGGCTTGGGAAAGAGCAAGTGTTTTGTTTGAAGTGGTGCAAAGTTGTTGCAAAACTGGGAAGTGAACATGGATTTCTGAAGCTGTAGGCTCCCATCTGAGAGCTGGTTGCACTCCCTCTTGTCAAGGGGAATCTAACCTTTGAAAAGCAAATCCCAGTCATATAGTTAGGTCCTTTGTTACTAAGGAATATGGAATAAATGGGATACTTGACATAACAGTAAAAACTGTACCCACCTTGAAATAGCAGCTGTGTCACATAGTGGAGCTTGGCATGAGGAGAGATATGAACGTTTTAGTGTTGTACTTCAGAGAAACATCCATGCTGCAGTCAAAGTATAGGCTACAGAGCTCCCATATGGATAAAAAAGACACCTTTGCACTAGGTACTGCAGGCACTGGAATTTTAAGGCCCACACTCATTCTTCAACAAATCAAGAGTTTGATTAAAATAACAAAACAAAACAAACAAACAAAAAAAACCAACAACCCACAGCAAACACCAAAAGTGTGTAAATAGCAGTCTGTTTGGAGGTCCATCTTGCAAGTACTGTATGGCTACAAAAACCTGAGATAGGTATTTCACAGCTAACTCAGGCATATGTATCTCCACAGATATGCCTTTAGACTGCTCTGTGTGCCAAAGCTATGCTAGTAAGGGTATTTTAGTCTTTCCTGTTCCATCTGTTCAAGTATGTATGCATAACGAAACCCTCAGCACAACAGGCAAAGGCATTCCCTTCATATAGTGGTTAAAGAAATCATGTATGGTGTGAGAAAAAGGTTGTCCTCCTCAGGCCAACAGCTTCGTATTTATTTTATTATTTTATTTTTATTTTTTATTATCTAAAAAACAGCACCTGAAGTCTCTGTCACCAGTAAGTGGAGAGGCAGCCAATTGCTGGCACCAGGAGATCACCTCTTATCTGGGTGGAGTCAACAAATGATGAGGTTTACAGATTGGACACAAAGTTCCTTTATTTGATGTATGAGCTTGAGTTCAGTTACTAGGTATTAAATTTACAAAGGAGCACTGAAGTCCACAGAGAGCAATCCAAAATGAGATCATTCATTAGACTACATCTAGATTCTGCATCCAGTTTTGACTCCACTGATGCAAGAAACACAATGATAAGCTGCAGTAAGTTCAGCAAAGGGCCATGAAGATGGTGAGGGCTGGAGCACTTGACCTGCAAGGAGAGGCTGAGGGAGCTGGGCTTGCTCAGCCTAGAGCAGACAGATTTAGGTGGACCTAGCAGCAGCACTACAGTATCTACAAGCTGTATGTTTGACATCTCTCTCATTGAGATCATGAGTAATAATTTTTCAACAAAACTATGGGGGCAGTGTGGTACTTGAGATGGCTAACTATTCTACCTATTTTAATTATTCTAGTATATTCTTTCTAATCTGCCTAAAAGCGTTCAGCAGGCAGAAATTTACTATTGAGATTGGGTTGATATAAATGAACACCATACTGAGGATAGAAGTGAATCAAGGGGTAATGACCAGCACACTTTCCTTTCCCCCACTGCCTCTAAAAAAGAGCTCAGTTACATTGGCATCTCCACTTGGCAACAAGCACATCACAGAATCACAGCATGGCAGAGGTGGGAAAGGTAGTCTCGGGTTGCTTAGGTCACCAAGTCAGGTTTTTAAGGTCTCCAAGGATGGAGACTACAGTAAATCTCAGTATTTGCCAGCATCTAGTCAGTCTATAGGCCCTCAGTGCTGGGATTCCCAAGGCAGCATTTTCTGTCAGTTCCCACTCTTGTTCTGTGGTGGAAGCAAAACCCCTAGTCCCAGAGGGACAGAGGACAGGACTCTGCCAGCCCAAACCAGCCAGCTGCAGCTTGCAAAGGCAGGCTCTACTTGCCACAAATAAGATTGCAACATTTTCAGGGAAATAATAGTAAAAAAAATTAAATAAACCTCTGCATTCTGCTCCATTTCCCCTGTGGGAAAGTGTCAAATCCATATCTTAATTAACTCTAATATGTCATTTGCATTTACTTCTGTTCAAAACTGCTTAATTTCCTTATCACAGGCAGTGAGGGAGGAGGGCTGGCAGTGCTGGCTCTTTGTACCAGGATGGGTAACTTAAACTGTGAGTAAAGATTGTTCCTGATTACTTTGACCTTTCATCATCAGAACTTTGCTTCATAATGTAATTAGAAGGTGTGCTTTATTAAATCAAGACAGTAATAAAAAGTAATTCCTTCAGGGGTATTTTATACACCAGAGATGACTGAGAATTCAGTGAGTGAGTGATTTTTTTCTGTATCCTCCTTTTTATAATGTACTTTAATTTCAACTTGTAAGAACTATAGTCAGATCAAACATCGAATTATTGTATTATTTTTGCTTGACATATTACAGTATATCACTGGGATCATTTAGCCTAAATCCCCTGGGATCATTTGGGGCATATAAGCCACCAACACCTAAAAAAGGTGTGAAGGAAGAGATCATAGAATGGTTTAGGTTGGAAGGGACCCTAAAGATTATCTCGTTCTAACCCCTCTGCCTGGGCAGGGACACCTCCCACTAGATCAAGTTGCTCTAAGCTCCATCCTGGCTGGCCTTGAACACTTCCAGGGAGGGGGCATCCACAGCTCCCCTGGGCAACTTGTGCCAGTGTCTCACCACCCTCACAGTCAAGAATTTCTCCCTTATATTTAACCTAAATCTCCCCTTTTCCAGTTTAAGGCTATGACCCCTTGTTCTTTCCCTACATGCCCTTGTAAGAAGTCTCTCCCCCACTTTCCTGTAGGCTCCCTTCAGGTTCCAGAAGGCTGCTAGAAGGTATCACTGGAGCCTTCTCTTCTCTAGGCTGAGAGGCATGAATGGAGGATGACAGGATGAATCAGGACATGACAAAAGTTCTCAACATCCTGGTCTAGCAAGGGAGGCAGATCCGGCAAATCTACAATAATTGAAGAAGCCTGAGATATGACAAGATAAATTTAGGAGTATCTTGGCCACTTGTCTAAAAAGTAAAAGGATCACCTTCTGGAATAATCTTTTAACCAGTGCTGGAGATTTACTTTTCAGGACATCCATCAGGGTGAAGATTTGGCTGAATGTTCAGAAATTATCTTAATTCCTCATCCAATACATTACATCACCAACCACATGCAAAAAGCTAAAGTAAGGAACCCAATGTTTAGCTGCTTGTCCCAAGCCTTCTTTCCTTCTTTCTAAAACATATACTTCCATAAAATTGTCTAGGGATGTGGAAATGCATGTGGGAGACTTTCCTCTGTTGCTTTCTTGCTTACTTCCCCCCCTCCCCCCCCCCCAACATAATTTTTTTGGCTTTGTGGGCAGCAATTTTCACAAAGAAACAACATATATCTGTTTTTGAGGCAGAAGAGCAGAAGCAGTAATCACTTTCTGGAAATCATGTGGGTTAGGCATAAGATCAAGCATCCCTGTTCTTTTTCTCAACAGAACCATATAATTTTTTTTTAATTTTCTTTAAAGTATTGTGTAAGCATGACCTAATTAAGGAAAATACTGTTAAAGCAAGAGATTAACAAATGGTAGTTTTATCTGAAATGACCAGAGACAAACAGAAATAATTTATATACAGACATGAATGTGGCGAGTTTAAGTGTCTCGATTCTAAAACTGGTTTATGAAGCAGAGGCACCACACATAGAAGCTGGTGAAGCTTATCAGCAATGCATAAAGTCTTCCCTAATCCCCAAGGAGAGCATGTCTGTATTCTCTGATTACATTGCTTTAAACACACAAAGTCAAGTGTGTGCTTTGTTTTGCAAGAGGCATTTTCCTTGGCAGCAGACAGGAAGGCTCCAGCCTTTATTCTGGAACCTCCACTACTTTGCACTAAGGCCTTCCAACCCATTTGGTGCTGCAAACTGTGCTTGCTATTTCTAGTAAATTGCTGCATTTTCACTCTCCTTTTCCAAAGCAGATCAGTGTGAGTGAACCAGTACTTCTCACTGCTAGAAGCATAATGTATTTAACACCAAATCATAATAAAATATTAAACTCTGTGGAGAGAAGGTCCCTCAAGCAAATTTATTCTTAAAAATTAGTCTGTTTATCTTAGCAGGACCTGAGAAAAGTAGTTCAACCCTCAGCAAAATGTTTGTCAAATAGGAAACCTCCTGACAATACTCACCCTCATGAGTGGTGGAACAAAGTTATTTTTAACAGAAAACAAAACAAAACAAATAATGGAAGAAAATGACCAATAGTATTTTCTTTATGCAACTTCACTATAGCACAAAGTTACTGGCCATGTAAGAGATTACAGAACCCCCTTGCTTTCTAAGCTGCCTCACGCTCCTATGGAGCTGAGGTGCAGCTGGGGTCAGCCTTCAATGCCCTAGAATAAGTCATACAGCAGGTTCCCCCATTAGTCCTGAGGGATGCTGTTAAGAAGATCTAAAGGTGATCCCAAATGGTGAAATTCAGATGCAAACGAGGTCAGATGTCACTTACATGCCAAACTTTACTGGAGTTGCACAACAAAAATTTGAAATAGAGCAACAAAGATGATGAAGGGAGTGGAACATCTCCCTGATGAGGAAAGGCTGAGGGAGCTGGGTCTCTTTAGCTTGGAGAAGAGGAGACTGAGGGGTGACCTCATCAATGTCTACAAATACGTTAAGGGCGAGTGTCTGGAGGATGGAGCCAGGCTTTTTTCAGTGATGTCCAGTGACAGGCCAAGGGGCAATGGGTGCAAACTGGAGCATAGGAGGTTCCATGCGAATATCAGAAAAAACTTCTTTACTGTGAGAGTGACAGAGCACTGGAACAGGCTGCCCAGAGAGGCTGTGGAGTCTCCTTCTCTGGAGACATTCAAACCCACCTGGACACGTTCATGTGTGATGTGCTCTGGGTGACCGTGCCCTGGCAGGGGGGTGGGACTGGATGATCTTTCGAGGTCCCTTCCAACCCCTAAGATTCTGTGATTCTGTGAAATCTCTAGAGCAGACAGGACAGAAAGGAAAAGACAGGAAAGTGAGGAGAAAGCAGAAATATGGAGTACAGCAAGTGACAGGATGGTTACCACCACGGTCCAGCAATGTCATTGGATAAGGAAGTGCTTTGCTGTGTTGATAGTGTCACAGCTTTTTATAGTTACAGTTCTTGACATCAGTCCCTCCTCCATGTACTCGTGCAATGTATCTCCGAGGTGGTCTTCAGGGGGGTCTCACACGGTGACTTCCTCCTCACAAGGCTTCCTCAAACTTTGGGCTGCAGGTATTTGGCTTAGAAGGGAGGGAGGAGGGTACCGAGCTGTCTCCTTCCTTTGTGATTTCAGCACCTTCTGGCTAATTTCCATGCTCACAAGACAAGCCACTGTTTCGTGCCAAAGTTCATTTCCGTGTCTAATGCCATTTCAACAATGTTGAGACATCTTGACGCCACAAGGTTAGTTTCTCACATCCGTGCACAGACAATACCCTTTTACATTAATACTCCAATTATGTGAATTTTCTTACCGAGTTTGCTCTATAAATTAAATCACATTCTGACCATCTGCCTTAATAACTTCAGGTTCTCAAATGTATTTCCCATTATTTCTATCTTATATACAGAAATCTAAGATGTTTGGCCACCTATGCTACAACCCCCTTTGCTACTTCTACAACCCTATAGTATTTTTCTTGTTCCTTGGCCTTTGCCAAAGGCAGCAATTCAGCATAGTTTATATTCATTCGTAGTCCACTGTCCCATACTAATCACCTCAAATCAAAACTCTCCTCAATAGATTTGCAAAGCAATCTTCAGTGTTTCTCTTCTTCTTTTATGTGTTTTGGACTCTGTCATCAGTCAATGAATGACTCATGAAATATTCTTGGATGAAACAGTGAAAGCCCTCCTGACTGCACCATCTGCTCAGTCATACATTTGTCTACTGGATGCATCTTTGTCCCTTCAGTAAAGGGACAGATGGGAGTCCCCAGTCCTTCATTTTTCCTTCCAGTATCTCTCAGTCACTTTCGATCAGTGTAGGATCATTAGCAGGGCTCACATGTCTGAGCAGAACCATGCCTTGGCTGGTGCTCTGGAGGTCCCTTCGTAGTCTTCAGCAATATTTCACTTCCCAGGTACTTTCTGGCTCCTTTCTCAAAGAGTCTTTGGGCAGAGGCTGTCTCTTACCAACCTCACACAGGATTTTGTAGCCATCACAGGTTTTTTTGACAATTATGAATCTCCCACCCTTTGGGGTGTGCGTTTTCTGCTCCACCACAAGTGGAGATGGGTATGGATTTCAAAGCCATGTTTTTGCACAGTCTCGGTGGTTATCTGGAGTCAGTTCCTTTTCCTGACTCTTCCCCTACTGCCAGCCCTCCTGCAGTCCCTGCAGCTGCATGCTTCTCTGTCCTTGATAACCTACAATTCATGCTGTGCAGCATGTGGCCCCAATGGCACCCATAGGAGATGTCAAATTCACTATTGTTACATAGTTCATTCAGATCCTTGCTGATATCCCTTGAATTCCCATCTTTAACCTCCAAGGTCCCCTCCTGCTTAGTTTCCTGTTCCCTGGGCTGCTGGCATTCAGTCCTTCTTGCCTTGCAGAGTGCCAGCCCCTTGCTCAGTGGCATAAATAAATCCCAAATTCTAAGGCTGCGAACATGCTCACATAGATCTCTGCTCCTTCAGGAGTATGGACTTCCCAGCCAAGCTCACTTTCAGCTTGCCCTGACAGCTGTCCCTGAGTGTGTAATGGAACAGATAACAAATAACCAGATATTTTTTTCCTTTTCTTTATTTCACCACCATGGTGTTTTTTTTAATTTTTCAATTTTTTGGGGAGGAGAGGAGGCGGAAATAGTATTTTGGCCAAAAAATGAAATTAAGCAGGTTTTTGGCATTTTGTAACCTTGCAAAATCTTGAATATTTTGAAGGCTAAAAGTGGAACTGAAAACAAAGAAAGAAAACAAAACAATGTTTTTAATTTTTCTTCCTTCTTATACCTGTTCCACCCATCTTTATTTTTTTTCCTACCTTTCTTTTCCAAAATTAGTTACTTAAATGAACAATCTACACTTCAGGAATAAAATAGAGCTAGACCATCCCACTTCAGAATCCACACGATGGACATTAAAAAACCACATGATCCTACATTGTCTTTTTTTCAGCTCTCACCCATGCTAATACCTGCCTGACTTCTCAGTAACCAACACCAGCCACTGCAGTTCAGAGCAGTGATGTTGTGTGCCCTCAAGAAGTTCCCTCAAACAAGGAGGCACTTGCAAAATGCCTTCTCTTGCAAATGCTTGCAAAGTATCCCTCTCTGAGGGCTTGAAGATGTGGCTCCATGTAAAGCACATCACAGGGACTCCTGGAGGCAGGAAGCACATGGATTTTAGTGGCTGTGGTCAGACCTGCAGGTGCCTAGGGCAGCCAGGTGGCTTTCAGCCATCTGAATTAATTCAAGAACACTAGTTACTGCCTTCTGGGGGAAGCTTCTCCCTGAAAGCAGGCCTCTGGCAGGGTAAGCCCCAAGTGGCACTGCTCACAGGAATCAGTTCTGGGGAAATCTTCCCACTGCACCGACTCAAGCCATGTACCCTCAGTTCTCCTCTTTCACCCCAGTTCACCCTGTTCCCCAGCATCACTGAAGAAAATGGAGACAAGCTTAATTGGCATCATGATATATAAATTACATCCAGGTTTGGGAACAATCGCTTATAAGAGGAAACCATAAAGCATGATTCTAAGGTACGTGCATAGGTAAAGAAAACATGATGTTTTCCTAAATCCTTGTGTCCTATCTTTTCCTTTGCCCACGGCAAAGTAGTCCCACTGCTGGAGCACATCCAGTAGTAAAAACTGAACTAGATAATACTGATTATTTTTCCTAAATTTGTTTCTCACCATTACAGCAAAGCTTTTACAAAAGAGATTATAGACAAGATGTAGCTATAACGATGTGTCAGAATCTGTGATAGCCAAAACTCTTAGGTTTGGGTACCACAAGTCTCCAATTTAAAGAAAACTTATTTTAAGCATGACTTATACATGCTTTTCTATTGTATTTGATTTTCTAAGTGTTTCTTAGTCTAATGATTAGGACTCCATTTTTGGTGGCTAGATTAATATTTCTTATTCATAATAATATTTAATATGGGTGTTCCTCAAGGGTCTGTACTCAGACCAGTGCTGTTTAACATCTTTGTCACTGACATGGACAGTGGAACTGAGTGCACCCTCAGCAAGTTTGCTGACAACACCAAACTGTGGTGAAGTCAACATGCTGGAGGGCAGGGATGTCATCCAAAGGGACCTTGACAGGCTTGAGAAGTGGGGTCGTGCAAACTGCATGAAGTTCAACAAAGCCAAGTGCAAGGTTCTGCACCTAGGTCAAAGCAATCCCACACATTAATACAGGTTGGGAGGAGAAAGGATTGAGGGCAGCCCTGCGGAGAAGGACTCGGGGTTGATGGTGGATGAGAAGCTCAACATGAGCCAGCAAGGTGTGCTTGCAGCCCAGAAAGCCAACCATGTCCTGGGCTGCATCAAAATAAGTTTGGCCAGCAGGTCAAGGGAGGTGATTCTCTGCCTCTGCTCTGGTGAGACCCCACCTGCAGTCTGTGTCCAGTTCTGGAGCCTCCAACATAAGAAGGACATAGAACTCCTTGAGCGTGTCCAAGAGGAGGGCAACAAAAATGATCAGAGGGCTGGAGCACCTCCCATATGAAGGTCAACATCTGTTGACATAGCATTTGAAGTGATCTCAGACTAGGAGCTGGGAGTTCCTGACAGCTTTAGGGGGCTGAGGGACACCACGGGGAAGTGGTTCACTGCTGTCATAGGATTGCCAGGCCAGAGCTGAAAACCACACAGGTTGTAAAGCCTCATCAAAGGTAAGCACTTCCCTTGTTGTGTCTCCTCAATTTTACGAGTCCTTCTTCTCTCTTTATGAGGCTGAACAATGGCCAGATAACCCATTGTCCCTGAATGACAATAACATTGAAGAGCTCCAGAGAATACCCAAGGAAGAAAAGCCATGCTTTTCTAATTTCAGGCATTTCATATTTCTGTTGCTTCCTGCAAGTGGCTTTTATGGACTAGAAAGTATCTGTTAAGTAATTGTTAGTTTGCCAACAGTTCTCCTAAATTATTGCAGGATCCTAGGTCTACTAAACAGGAGGAGACAAGCTAATATCCTTTTAATTTCCAAAATCAAGGCTATTACCTTCCATGCCAGTACTAAAGAGTGACAAAACAAAATGAGCTTCAGCTTGCATCCATGATTGCAGCCTGGCATATCTTCCTAAGCCAGAATGTGGTGACATTGATACACTTCACCTTAGGGAAACTCCCAAAGGAAATCCCTTTTGAAATTTCTTTTATAACTTATTTTATATGCACTATCTTTTGACTTCCCAAGCTTTTTGCAAAATATATTTGTTGAGCAATGTATTTAGTGATCCTGGAGTACTACGTTCTCATAGAACAATTCATTAACTTATACTTCATCAGTCAGATCTTCACACTGTAGTGTGCTAAGACCATGAATGTATTACTATATTATATTTGTGTTCTACTTATTTGTCAGCCACAAGCACTTCCAGATAACAATTCTAGCTTCATTTTCCTGTGCAGTTAAAACGCTCTGCTGCAGGAAGTTGCTACACTACTGAGGGTAACATGCCAATTTCAGGGGATTGTGCCAAGTATTCAATTATATCAAGAAGCTAGAGTATTAATGAAAGGGATTTTTCAAGGTCAGATTCTTTTCTGTCTGCATTCCTCTTAGTCTAAAAAAAAGGCTTTGTAAGTTTATTGCATCAAGTAACATTTATTGAGAGCATCAAGCAGTCTGCAGGACACAACTGAATTACCTGTTCTCAATTATGTGGAAACTTTAATCTCTTTGAAATTAATGAGAAGTACAGGCATAATTTAAAGATACATTTTTGTTATGCTAGGGAGCTCCTTATTTGTAATGTAATAGTCTTCATTCCCAGCACTAGATGGTAGAAGCCAACATGCAGCCTCACCTACAGGTGTGTCCTGGGTACATTGAGTTCTTGCTCAAGAAGAGGAAATCTCATTACTGACAACAGACTGACAAATCAGCAGTGATCACTCAGGACTTCACTACAGTTGCAGAAGGTTGTTTTTCCAGGATCTTCCCATTTGTGAGGAAACAACCAGCAGCCCATGAATGGTGATGCAAAACGTGTCGTTTTGTTCTTTTGTGCAGCTGAGAACTAATACACTCACCTCCCAACTCCTTGTGGCATTTTGGTGGTATACAGAGATGTCCATGAAAACCCTGATCTTCATAACTTCATATAATAGTCTACCTATATTTCTGTCTGCAAAGTGTTTTCCTCTAAGCATCCTTCAAGCAAATAATTTATTTCAATGGTCCTCCAGGCTCACTGCTGCTGTCACATCTTGTGGTTCCCCTTTGGCACTGGGTGTTTTCTACTTATCACTGGGGTGCAATTCTTTTTTTGCACCCCTGCCAAAACCACCTTGTTCGTGACACTTCCAAGGTTACTCCCAGTAGTGACTTTCAGTAATTGCAATATTAGTGACATATTTTTGCAGTAACTCCTGCAAAATATGGGATTTGTCACAGCATGCTAGAAATATTTAGGTTGGAAGGGACCTTGAGGTCATCTGGATTTACCTCCAGCTCAGAGAAGGACTAGACTGAAAGTTAAAATTGTCAGAGTCTTGTCAGTTTGAGTGTTGATTGTGTCCAAGGATGGAGGTCCCTCAGCCTCTTTGAGCACCCATACCAGTGCTGCACAACCTTTTCTGTGATGTACTGTTTTTCTTATACCAACTCAGAGTTTCCTTTGTTGCATCTCTCACCATTGCCTCTTGTCCTTTCACTGCACACCTCTGAGGAAATGCTGGCTGCATCTTCTCCACAAGTGTCCTTAAGAGAGTGGAAAAACTGCAACTAAATCAGACCTGAGCTTCATTTTCTCCAGGCTAAACATATCTAGTTCTCATAGCCTCTTTTAATGTCATACCCCTCTCCATGCTAGTGGTACTCCACTCTGCTCTCTCCAGTTTGTTGGTTTCTGTCTCGCACCAAGGACCTCAAAACTGGACAGTTATATTCCAGATTCAGCTGTCTTTATCCCTAATGTGATTGTCAAGCCTCAGAAGTTCAGTGTTTGGAATCACAACTTGTTTTGATATTGTGTTTGTAGAGCCTCCAGTACCATGGGGCTCTGCACCTGCCTGGGTTTTGTGTAAAGACAGGAGGAGTTCGGGATTAAAAGGTTGTGGGCTTCAAGCCAGGAAGTGTTTAAAATCATTCATGAAAAGCATATGGACAAGTGCTTACAGGACTAGTGCATCAGAGAAGCAAAACAGAACTGTTAGAAGAAACTTATATGAAAGAAGAAAATAGAAAGTCATTAGGATATCCAAGTTGTGGAAGATTTGTAAAACATGAAAGCCATGTTGAGGTGCTGACACCTGTGAGTAGTACAGACACCTGTACAGAGAAGTACAGAGTACAAAACCTGTAAAATTAATCAGGCACATTTTTTGTAGGCAGATGACAGCTGACAAGTGAGCCTGGCCTCCCTGCTGAGCACCAGTCTCACTGCTGTGCACATTTACCTTCTACTGAAAGATTCATGAGCCATTTCTCAGCCAGATGGAGAAGATTCAACGTGGCATCTGCAGGCATGGGGGGACCAGGTGAGTAGTCCCAGGCTGCAGCTGAGCCCTGCAGCCAAACTGGAGAATTTAGAAGTAAATCAGTGCATCATGGTCATCTCAGGAGTGGCAGGAGGCACCTAAGGATGGCAGATCAAACACAGGACCCTCCTCAGCCTGCTGGGGAGGAGTTTGACTCCCCTGAAGCATCTCCTTCTGCAGGCTGTCAACAGGATCATATTTATAGCTGCTGTCTAAAACCTGCCTTCACAGAAGCTTGCATGTAGGAATTGCATCCTTTTCTTTTGTTCTGACCCAGCTATTTTACCATGGTAAAAAGTCACACAGACATAAAATTAAAACATGTTTCTATGTTACTATATATATATATATATATAAAAATAATATGGTTCAATATATCTTACCTTTAAAATCAACTCTTTTTCACCATAATAAAATCAGCCAGCTACGAAAAATGAAAATACAACAGTTGACAATGAAATAGCCTAAACTGACTACGACTGACAGTGTACATTGGCAATGTTCATTTTCTTCTACAGCATGAGATGAAAAATAGTTGTCATCACTCTCCTGCAACCCAGGTACTAGAATTTTTATTTCATAAGGATGTAGTTATTGTGAGATGTTAAGTCCCCTCTAAAAAATTCTTGAACTCACTGAAGGGCCATTAGAATTTATCTACCTCCCATCACAGATGCCTTGATTTTTTCTGCCTTTTGGTTTCAGCTAATATGGCCACACTGACCTCAAGTTTCATTTAAATATCAGATTAATATTAGATCCCCAGCATAACTAGATTCTAATCACCCACTGTGATAAAAAGGGACAGTAATGGAAACCAATTCAAGACAGGAATTCTAGATGACAGTTGTCCAACTCAGAAAAGAGAGAAGCTGTAGAAAGCATAATCTTTGACAGAGCGTTTCTTCTCCTGTGTTAGGGGATAAGACAGACTAATTTGAGCCATTTTATATCTTTACAGCTACCTGAAAGGCTGGAGCGATGAGGGGGACAGCCTCTTCTCCCTGGTGACATGTGATAGGACCAGAGGGAATGGAGGCAAGCTGTGCCAGGGGAGGTTCAGGCTAGATACTAGGAAGCATTTCTTCACTGAAAGGCTTGTCAAACATTGGAATAGTTTGCCCAGGTCGGTGGTGGAGTCACCATCTCTGGAGGCATTTAAACGGCATGTGGACCTGGTGCTTAGGGACGTGGTTTAGTGGTGAGCTTGGGGTGTTAGGTCTAAGGCTGGCCTGGATGATCTTGGAGGTCTCTTCCAGCTAAAGACATTCTAGGATTCTGTGATATTCTGTATGCTTATATCAGTCTAGCTTGCAAGCCTTCACAGGTTAATTGAGCTACACCCACAAAAATCTCCCAACAGACACAGAATCTCAGAATTGTTCTTGTTGAAAAAGACCTTTAAGATCATTGAGTCCAACCATTAACCTACTCTACCCAGCTCAGTGCTAAATCATGTCCCTAAGCACCACATCTACAGAGTCTTTGAAACATCTCCAGGGATGGTGACTAACCTCTCTAAGCAGACTACTCTCGTGTTTAAATACCCTTTCTGTGAAGAAGTTTCTCCTAACATCCAGTCTAAGCCTCCCCTGGGGCAACTTCAGGCCTTTTCCTCTTGTGGTCCTATTGCTTGTTACTTGGTAGAAGAGGCCAACACCCACCTTGCTACAACCTCCTTTCACGTAATTGTAAAGAGCAATAAGGTCTTCTCTCAGCCTCCTTTTCTCCAGGCTAAGCAACCACAGTTCCCTCAAATAATCCTCAAAAAGCTTGCACTCTAAATGCTTCACCAGCTCCGTTGCCCTTCTCTGGACTCACTTCAACACCCCAATGTCTTTCTTCTAGTGAGGGGCTCAGAACCGAACACAGGATTTGAGGTGCAGCCTCACCAGTTCTGAGTACAGGGTGACAACCATGTCCCTGGTCCTGTTGGCCACACTATTTCTGATGCAAGCCAGGATGTCATTGGCATTCTTGTCACCTGGGCACACTGCTGGCTGTTCAGCCAGCTGTTGACCAGCTCCTCCAGGTCCTTTTCCTGTGGGCAGCTCTCTACTCTTCCCCAAGCCTGTAACAGCGCATGGGGTTGTTGTGACCCAAGTGCAGGACCCAACATTTGGCCTTTTTTGAACCTCATACAATTGACCTCAGCTGGTCAATTCAGCCTGTCCAGGTCCCTCTGCAGAGCCTCCATGCCCTCAAGCAGATCAACACTCCCACTCAACTTGATGTCACCTGGAAACTCACTGAGGGTGCACTCCATCCCCTTGTCTAGATCATTCATACAGATATTAAACAGAACTGTGCCCACCACTAAGCCCTGGGGAGCATCACTGCTGACCAGCCATCAACTGGATTTAACTCCATCCACCACAACTCTTTGGGCCCAGCCATCCAAACAGTTTTTTACCCAGTGAAGTGTAGGTCTAGGCCATATGTAGCCAGATTCTTCAGGAGACTGTTGTGAGAAACAGTGCCAAAGCCTTTACTGAAGTCCAGGTACAACATCCCACAAACTAAGAATGTGTCATGCTATGACAACAATTTTTAAAAAAGAATAAAAATTCACATATCTGAGAGGGAAGGATATATATTGCCTGTGTAGAAAAGTGTAGCTTAGCTACTCAGCTAGCACGTGAGAAGCCCTGACAGGTAGACCTTTTAATCAAAGTGCTTTTCTAATCATATGTGCCAACACATTCAACTTCCTCAGTTAATTTTAAAATCCAGCTCTTTGTTTCTAGTGTCAGTTTCAGATCTGATTCAACTCCAAGACCTGGCAGACTAGGAATCTGCCACCAAGACATTTTATTCTGTGCCATCATATTATTCTTTTTCCTGAGGACATATAGCCTATATCCTTCAAAACACAAATGTCTTTTTGTATAGATGAATCTTACCATGTGTGACTGTGAAGTTACTGCCTTGCATGTGATGTGTCTTCAAACAGACAATGAAACTGTGCCCTCCTTCTCACAGAACAGCTGAGATGTTCAGATAACCTTGCACCTCAGCTTCTGTCAGCCCTAAATACTGCCATCAGCATTACAAAGAAAAAAAAAAACAAGCCATCAGAAACTCCTAGCTTCTAACTCTCTGTTCTAATTGCAGGTTGTTCTCTTTTCTATACTTAGTGCCAAGGCAAAGGTTTGACATGGGAATTTTTTTCTCACTCACAGCAAGACCATGCTGATCGTGTTCACTTCTAACCTAGGAGATTCTTAGCTGCATGTCAGAGTGCACTGCACAAGAGATACCTCTGTGACCAGACATGGATAAGGAAAACTACTCAGCCTGAATTTTTGATTCTGTATCTCATTCCTTACTCAGAGCAAAAAAAAGGAGCATTTAGCACTACCAGGATCCAGGACTGGTGAGAGCTGCCAACTGTATAAGAGTCATTGAGAGCTCCATGTTATATGGGTTTACATTACAAAAGGTCACACCAACAGCCTCATCGTTCAAGCATTCAGAGGCATTAATTAGGACACTAAAGTGAGTGGAGCTTAGTGTTCATAGCAATAAAATCCATTAATTTGATTATTTTTGCCATATACTGTTCCTAGCTGGCCAGGACATAAATTCAATCTGTTCTGATTAAACTTCGGAATGTACTGAAGCAAATTATTACTGGTGTTCTTAATGGAAAGATCCTTGGAAAAAACCCACTTGTACACACAGATCTTACCACACACTCACTTGATAACAAAATTAAGTGGTAAGTCACCCAACCTAATAAATTAACCCAAAATACAGTCTCATGCAGGTGTGCCCACCTCCCTACCCCATCATACCATGCTCTCCTTCTCCTTAACCACATATGTGTTTAGATGCACACATTTCAGTGACAGCTTCACCTTAAATTTATGTATATATTGATTTTTCCCCTACTTCACACCATTTGGAGTTGATGGGACCATATTGTCACTTTGAAGAGTAACCCTTTGGACTACAAGTCTCTAAAGAAGTGACAGTTTGTTGTTTTGGATTTATGTTATGTGTGTTTCCTATTCCCAGCAGCAGAACAATAATAGCTATCTCAAATTATGCCTTCCAAATGTTAGTTTTTCATTTATTCCTCTCTTTCAGAAAAAAAAAAAAAAATCAATAAATTAAAAACCAAAGCAAAGACACAGAGTGATTGGAAAAGAAATTTGCCCCTGCCTTGCAGTCTGGGCTGTGAGTATTTTTGGATGCCATTTGCTTATGTGAGTCTTGAAGCTTGTCCTTGTTTACTGCATTGCAGCAGAGCTGGAACATGTCAACTGTTGTTGCTGTTCCTGTGGTAAGTTTTTTATGAAGGTTTCACCTTCTCTTTAGTGCCCTTCATTTTTCACCTCTCTCTGATTTCATGCCTTTTCTTGTCAGCAAGTCTCAGGCCATTAATTCCCTACAACTCACAGACATCCAGCTGTCATACTGGCAGGCCAGTCTTGTGTCATGGCGTTCACTTTGCCTATGGGTTGTCCAGTGCTCCCCCCAAGTCAATTCATAATGCTGTATTAGTGGTTCACTGTGACATGGATCAGATGCTTTTTCACTGCTGGATCTCAACAGGCTGGAGAAATGGGATGACAGAAACGCTATGAAGTTCAATCAGGAGAAATGCACCTGGGGAGGAAAAACCCCACACACTAATAGATGCTGGGGGCCTCCCAGCTGGAAAGCAGCTTGGCAGAAAAGGACCTGGTGGTCCTGGTGGACACCAGATTGAATAAGAGTCAACAATGTCCCATTATTGCAAAGGATGGTGAATAGTATCCTCAGCTGCATTAAACAAAGTATTGCCAGTAGGCCAAGGGAGATGATCCTTCCCGTTTTTTTTTCTCTGGTGGGGCCACACCTGGAGCACCGTGTCCAGTTCTGGGCTCCTCAGCACAGGTGAGACATACTGGAGAGAGTCCAACAAAACACCACAAGGTTGATTAAGGGACTGGAGCATTTCTCCTATGAGGAAAGGCTGAGAGAGCTGTTTAGGGAGATATTATCAATGTGAATATCTGAAGAGAGGGTGCAAAGAGGACAGAGCCAGGCTCTTTCCAGTCTCAGGACTAGATGTCGT
Organism: Apus apus; assembly: GCF_020740795.1. Classification (NCBI taxonomy): domain Eukaryota; kingdom Metazoa; phylum Chordata; class Aves; order Apodiformes; family Apodidae; genus Apus; species Apus apus. Next base: position 10,670,086 of record NC_067282.1, read on the forward strand.
CAGTACAAATTGAAACTGAGAAGGTGTTGCCAGCAGGGCCAGGGAGGTGATTCTGCCCCTCTGCTCTGCTCTGGTGAGACCCCATCTGGAATACTGTGGACAGTTCTGGTGCCCTCAGCACAAGAAAGATATGGACCTGTTGGAGAGGGTCCAGAGAAGGGTCATCAAGATGATCAAGGGGCTGGAGCACCTCTGCTATGAAGACAGGCTGAGAGAGTTGGGGCTGTTTAACCTAGAGAAGAGAAGGCTCTGGGGAGACCTTATAGCACCTGCCAGTACTTGAAGGGGCTACAGGAAAGCTGGGAAGGGGCTTTTCATCAGAGAAGATAAAAACAGGACAAGGGGAAATGGTTTTAAACTGAGAGGGGAGATTTAGGGGGGATGTGGAGCCTCCATCTTTAGACATATTAAAAAATGTCTAAACAAGATCCTGTGCAACTGGCTTTAGATGGCCCTTCCTGAGCAGGGGGATTGGACCAAATAACATCCAAAGATGCCTTCCAATCTCAACCATTCTGTGATTCCATTTTTCTGTCTGAAAAGGAGTAACAGAATATTTGTTTATGTTGTCTTTCAACCAGCCTAAATGACAGTGTCAAAATGAGGTCATCTTGTCACGTTATTGGAAGCTGTAGGGTGAAGGGTGGAATCCTTACACTAGGATTTTGTGGGTGTTTTAGTATTTGGAAGTGAGAATTGCATGCAGTTGGGACGAGGAGAATCAGGATTTCCAGGTTGTATTGCCAGTTCTGCTGCTGCTTTGATAAATGAAGTATCTTAACCTCACCGTGCCTTACATAATCCACATGAATAATGCAGACATATTTTATACCCTTATATAATTACCACTGCATGAGGTTTATCAATTAATGTCCTTAGCACACTTTGAGATCATTATGTGAAAGGCACCACATGTAGTACTAACATCAATTATTGAAGTGGGTATATTAACAGGAGACAGATTAGCAGAAGAGAGATTAAAGACCAAATTCACAAGTGGCTTTATGGTGCTGTATAACTGCTTGACACAAATATTACTTATTAGTTAAATTTAGCCTAAAGAAATGCATTTGTTGCATGTAAGGACACTGACAAATGTAATGGCTATTTGAACAAGGCACAAGCTCTCTCAAAACCTCAGAATAAGAAACTGAGTCAAAGCATAATTAAGGGTGTAAGTTCAAAACTCAGTCATTAGTGTTAGTTGCCTTCATTAAAGCAGTTTTCCTCATGTAGTCACTTCAGTCATGTATTCTTCTTTCCTCTGACCAAAAATCAGCAGCACTGCTTTGAAATAAATATTTGAGCATTAAAGCATTACAGACTTTCCTTAATTGAATTTTAATTTTTTTTGCCAGCAAGGAAATTAATTTCAAAATAGCTCAGCCAAGGACAAACCAGGCTGTGGAAACGGAAAATGACTGATCATGCTTGAAGAGAATGAGAGAAAAGCAGCAGCAGATCTTTTGTGTTTGATGGCTTGTAGAGAACCAGGCACCTTGGCTGGATGAAATATTTGCCACAAAAAATGACCCAACCAAGAAACAGCATGGAGTTGAAGAGATCACAGGAGATCATGTCTGAAGGGGGAGCTCAACATGGTTTTGAAGCTGGATTTGAAATACTGCAACTAAAATATTTTGAGATGTTCTGTTATAAAGCCAGTTCCAATAACATCTCTAAATTATTGTCACTGTGTACTAAATTGTTCTGTACTTTTTGATATTTCATTCTGTAAGAATTTAATTGTGTTTTTTTTACCATTAGGGTTAATAGTTTGATGAAATTTGGAAGACAGCCTTCAAGAGAGGTAACATTTGGTTATGTGTACTTGAAGGTGGAGCTGTTGTCGGATGGGAAGTAGGAAAGGGAGAAATGCAGGTTTGGAAGAGACTTCAATTATCTCTTCCAGGGTAACTATCCAATGTTGCTCTTGAAATAAGATTTTGGCTTTTCAGTTAAAAAAGGAACGAAAGACAATGATATCTAAACTGTATTTTTGAGACCCTGTCACAATCCTCCATACACTTATTCCTCCCTTCAGGATTCCCGCTGGGATGGCAAATCCCCAAATGTTCCAATTTTTACCTCTTGGCAAAACTGGTATTTGACAGGAAATCAAGACTGCTCAAGTTGCCCCACACACAGAGAAGGCAGCAGTCAGAGACCAAGTGAATCATATAATCTCTAGAGTCTCTGGGAAACGCTCTTACTGAAACATTACGTAGTGGTTAGGATAGAAACGCTTTCATCTACTCCCCCTACAATTTCTTAAAAGGGGAACACAGCCCTGCAGCCAAAGTAACCTGCATGACAGATGAGAATAAGGTTAGCCTTTAAAGTTTAGCTAACACTTGCAAAATTTCACAGACTTCTTGTTCTAATTTCCTAATGCAAATATATTTCCATATTTTCTGTTATTGAGACTCAGGCTTTTTTAATCTCAATGATATGTTGCATTAATTTAACAGTCTCCCAGAGTAGCTGTGACACCTGCCAATCTGGGACTACAGAAAAATAATAAAAAATAAGGTTTTCACTCTAAGTAACCTACATCTAACTAGTCTAAGAGCTATTAAATGCTGCCATTTTTTTTGAGGTCCCCACGTAGAAGTCTACTGACTATGCAGAAAAGTACTTTCATCTACTTTCAAGTCATTCCGTTATGAAGCACTGAAGATTTAAGTTCTTATTCCTAACTATTTTAATTTTGTCTTAAATCTGTGGTGCAAGCTTGATTTAAGAGGTCTCTTGCATCAGGGACAAATCCCTCTGTGATTAAATGCCAATAGAACACACAACTTTTTGAGCAATACAGTGTCTAATGAAGACATGACAGTTACAGCTGTTGTAGTTTTAATCAAAGTGCTGAATGAAGGACAGGAATTACTAAAACTGGACTCCTGTCCAAAAATATATGTTATCTGGAAAAAGTGAGTACTAATTTTTACTCAACAAAAGGGAAGGTATTCAATCTGAATCATAGAATTGTCAAGGTTGGAAGAGACCATCAAGTCCAACCATCCACCCTACAACCCCTAAGCACTATCTGAGGCAGCCTGTAAGCACATGTGTGACTTTATACAACTCTTGATCAGGTTTTGGCTGACACACATCACCTGCTATGCCCTGATGTATGCTGGGAGCAGCACCATTAGGTGAAAGCAAGAGCAAGATGCAGGCAGGACACAATGGCCAGGAAGGGCTGAAGATCTTTGTGCACTGTTATCAGCTGCTGTCTCCTGCTGCCATCACCCTGGTATATTGATTGTTTGGAAGTTTCTTCAGAATCTACCCACTCATGGAAAAGTTATACACCAAACTTCCAAGCCATAAGAATGCCAGCTTACCTAAAAGGCTTTTCAAGCAGATCCAACAGCAGTTGGACTGCCAAGGCTTTCCTGCTTCCCAGTGTGACACAAGGAATGCTCGCAAAGTGATGGAGAAGGAAGAATGAACACTCTGACTATCAGCCAGGTAACTGTTTTGCTTGTAAGCATGTGAGTTGTGAGCTGAGAGATGTTAGTTATTAGAAATTAGAGATCTTGTGAGTTAGAAACCTCATAAGTGAAGTGATTAATTAGTGAACTCATGTTAGACTAGCCTGTACAAAGGGGATTAAGCCTTTGATGAGTTTGTTTGATCTTTCTGAAAGATCTCATAAATAATGCTTACTATACTGGATATATTGTCCTGTCAGTTTGAGACATCCAGAGACCATGACATGTGTGTTGTAGGAGTTACATGCTTAAACTAAATCCTAAAGTTAACACAATGTTTTAGGTGTTACTGTAAATTCAAGCAGCCTCAGCACTTAATAATATTTGAAACAGGTACAATGGGACTTTATGCAAATCTACTGCAGTTTACAATCTGCATATAAACTCTATTTAATGAGAAAGAAGGAAGTCTGCAGACAATTATACCTAAGGAGGTAGGCAGAACTCTGTATACATCCTGCTATTCATAATAACTATATTTTAGCCTAAATAAGGATTCCAAAACTTATTTTAAAACCCCTGATATATATATATATATATATATGTGTCATGTCATACTGAAACTGACTCTTAGAAAACATTTATAGAGATATTAACCATGAAATTAATTTAATTTTGCAGGATTTAAGAGGAATCAGAGTTGTGAATCTTCTTAGCACAGTGTGCAGAAAATACTTACAAGCTTCTAAAAAACATTAGGCATTAAAAAAAAATCATTTAAATAATTCTATTTGGGCATATATTTTTTAAATGTTTCTTCATCTGAGTTCCACTGTTGAGCTTCAGCCTCACATGATTTAAGACAATAGCGTTTCCTGATCCATCCAGGAAAGTCTGTTGGCAGCCCTCAGTATTTTGTCATGAGGTGTCAACACACCCCATTTCACAACCTGCCACCAACAGGGTAATGCTGGGTTGTCACTGCTTGCTTGTATGTGTTGTGGTCCTTCTGACCTAGTCCATGAAGGATGAGAGGCAGGTGAGCAGCATAACCCTTTGTATCACCACCTCACTAATTTATACCAGCAGCAGCCAATGCCAGAGCTATCATTTAGCTATAGAATTGTAGAATGGTTTGGGTTGGAAGGTAACTTAAAATCACCTAGTTCCAACCCTCCTGCCATTGGCAAGGACAGTTTCCACTACACCAAGTTGCTCAAAGCCCCAGGTGGTGCATCCAGAATGATTGCTGTCAGATGCTTTGTGCCCAGCTTTGGGCTGTCTGAGCAAGAAAGTCCTCTACAGCCTCCTCAGGCTGTCCACAAGGTGGTTTTCTTTGTCCCTTCTGGTTTTCTCAGTCCCTATTGTTGCCACTCAAGCTATGTTAGATGGAGAGATCTTGTATTCATTTCCTTACACTACAGACAAACTAGTTCTTAATTGGCAAGTTAACCTTCCTTGTTTATGTAGTGTATGGGGAGAGATGGAATCTTCCAATGATGCATCCAAACTGAAATTAATCTTTCATTGAGCCACCTTTTGGAGAGACAGATTTTACTGAGGTAACTTTTAAAATGTCAAAAATAAATTCAAGTTATTGCCCCTTTAAACCACACTTCTAGATATTTTTTTTCAAGTACTTACTATGCAAACCATGCTCATGAGAAAACCTATCATCAGAGCTCAAGTGAACTTCTGGCTACTTTACTGTGGACTTGGAGTTGTAGAACCACAGAATGGTCTGGGTCGGAAGGGACCTTTAAGATCATCCAGTTCCACCCCCCTGCATGGGCAGGGACACCTCCCACCTCCCACTAGACCAGGTTGCTTAAAGCTCCATCCAACCTGGCCTTGAACACTTCCCGGGAGGAGGCAGCAACAACTTCCCTGGGCAACCTGTGCCAGTGTCTCACCACACTCACACTAAAGAATTTCTTCCTAAGGTCTAATCTAAATCTCCCCTCTTCCAGCTTAAAACCACTACCCCTTGTCCTATCACCACATGCCCTTGTAAAAAGTCCCTCCCCAGCTTTCCTGTAGCCCCTTCAGGTACTGGGGGGGGGATACTGCTGTGAGGTCTCCCTGGAGCCTTCACTTCTCCAGGCTGAAGAACTGATCACAGGAAGAACTGATCACAGTGTATGTTACAATGTTTGTCTAAATGAGATAATGTAATTTGAACAATACTGAAATAAATTTTCTGAAAAAAGACATCTGTTCCCAAAGTGTTTTCTTGGGCATCACTCGATAAATCCATTGAAGTTTATTTGGGTTTAATCCTTTCATATAAATAGCAAAGGTTAAATAAACCAAATGCACAACCCAACACAAAGTTGTCTGTAAACCTTCATAAGGTAGGAGATGAAGAGTCCAAATGGCTCATGCCTGAAGATTCAACCATTAGTTTGCTGATGACTTCTGTAGCAGAAGCTGGGACGCTCAATGTCTTCAGGCTGGGAAGAGAGCACAAATGGTAAAGAATTTGGTCTATTTGGCAAGGTTTTGTGACAAAGGTGTCCATGCCATGTCCAAACACCCATGATGGAACAGGTCTGCTGGCAGAACTTGTGACCCCGTAGGGGACCCCCACTGGAGCAGTCTGTTCTTGAAAGACTGCACCCCATGGCGAGGGCCCACACTGGAGCAGTTCATAAAGAAGTGCAGCCTGCGGGAAGGACCCGTGTTGGATAAGTTTACAAGGAACTGTCTCTCATGGGAGGGACCCCAATGCTGGAGCAAAGGGAATAGTGTGAGGAGGAAGGAACAGCAGAAACAACATGTGATGAACTGACCACAACCCCCATTCCTTCTCCCCCTGTGCCTCTCAGGGAGAGGAGGTAATGAAAACAAGGAGTGAAGTTGAGCCTGGGAAGAAGGGAGGAGTGGGGGGAAGACACTTGTTCTTATTTCTCATTATCCTACTGTGTTGTTAATTGGCAATAAATTTAATTATTTTCCCAAGTAGAGTCTGTTTTGCCTGTGATGGTAATTGCCAAGTGATCTCTGTGTCCTTTTCTCAACCCATGAGTTTTTTGTTGTATTTTCTCCCCATCTTGTCGGGGAGGGGGAGTGATAGAGCAGTTTGGTGGGCACGTGGCAGACAGCCACAGTCCACCCACCACAGGTGGTTAATGTCTCTTACCAGCACAGCAGCTTTAGGAGGTTTGGCACACTTATTGTGAGAAACCACCTGAACTGTGCCCACGAGGCTGGGCACAGGCCGTAGTGTGAAAATCAGAACATTTCATTCAGCTTGCAACTTCTCCCTTTTGAGGAAGCCTGAAGAAGAAGGTGGTATAATGGTTTTGTCAGTAATCAAAAATGTTAGCCCAGATGAAAATCCAGCAGAGCTGACATATTGCTGATTCCCAGCAGACTGGATGTTCCCCTCAGAGGGACAATGTTTTAGAGGGAATCTGTTCCTGTTTCCTCTAAGCCAAGGACAGGCTTTTGAAAAGGAGGAGATATCCTAATTCCAGTGATCATTAGTAGCTATATGTATTCCTATCCACCACTTATTTTATGTTAAAATATTAGCTAATTAATGGCTCCCTTTGAGCACCAGAGTTAGACTCAATTAGTTCATTTTAGATATATCAGTAACAGAGACAAAATTCCTGTTGGTTCAGGCAGGCTTTAAAAGAGGTAATTTAGAAAATTGTTTCTCAAGAGTTCAATTCTAGTAATTGGCAAGAGCACAAAAAAAATAAAATAAAAAAAGAAAGAAAAAGCTTCCATTGAGGCCATAAAGGCTTTTATAGAAACACTGAAGTCAGATTTTCAAGGCAGCTCAGCACGCCAAAGTCCAGCCTTTCTGAAAATCCGCCTTTTTCCTTGGTGCAGAAATACCTGCTGAGCACTTCCTTCAGACATTGTCCCTTAGAGGCACAAGCTCAGAGCAATCTACCTCTAACAGGAGGTGGCTGTTCACTACGTGTGCATTATCAAAGAGAAAACAAACTATTTTCTGAAGGAAAAAGCCATTCAAAGGAATTATTTTGCATCTTCTATTATCTCCTTTAGGAAAAAAGGTGGAAGACTAGTGGAAGAAAACTGTGAGAAGAGAAAATAACTCCTTAGGGAAATGCTAATACCTACAAACTGCATTGATTTTTTTTTTATTTTTATTTTTTTTTTCCCACAGCTAAAAGGCTGTTGTGTATACTCTAATACTGTAAATTAAAAATATCAAATCTTGATGACTTTCACACCTAAGTGCTAAATCCCACTAGTGGGAAAAAATATATCTGACTACTTTTTCTGTTTCAACTGCTAACCCTTTTCATGCTTAATTTTCAGACTACTTAGTAAAAGTCCATTGTGATCAAATGCAAGGACCCCCACTGATTCTGAAGAAACTAGTCAAGCCACTGCTTGTAAAAAATTCCCTAATAATTTACTATTAAAGAAAAATTAGCATTTAAAAATAATCAGGAGTCAGATTTTGACTAACTTCTTACAATCCAAAGCCCTGAGGCTGGGAAGTATTCTTCTGTGCCTCAGAACCAGGCACGGGCTTTGGGTACTGGCTTCATTAAAGTTTGGGAAAGAAGCAAGACCATAGCCCCATTTCTTTCCATGGACTAAAACTTCACCAGTTACATCAGTAGAAGTTGTTCCAGTGGCCCTGATAGAATCATTTGTGGGGATTGTATCCACAAGAACAACTGAGAAACACATTTAATTGTGATGGCTGCTACTTCTGACTTCCCTAAAGAGACACCCTGCCTGAGCTGAAGTGTGACCCAAATATACAGTCCTGTCCCATTGAGTGCCATCAGCAGTGCTACTACAATTACCCAGACAATGAGCAATTCCATTCAATCCAGCATTTCATTCATGCATTCCAGTTTAAAGTACATCTTTGCAAATGTCATGTTTGCTGCCATCCCACCACACTGTCCAGCCAGCATTGTCCATGCAGGCATGCTAATTCTAACAGGCTGAAATTCCCAGTTCCTCCTGCTGCCTCCTGATGGTTTCTGTGAGGCACGTTGTGGTTCTCTGCTGGGATTAATTGGCTAGTTGCAAGGAGGTAAACAGTGCTTTCCACCTGACTGTTAGCACCCTGGATGATTACCATGACTTGAAAGAATTTAGATGTATTAGTAACAGGATGTTGCTATCAAAGTCCCAACATACTCACTGGCTAACATGTCCCAATACCTGAGCTTTCAGATTTAGCACGTGGCAAAACTATCTGATCACACAATCCTGTAACATATACTCTGGTTCTAGCAGTGCAGCATCTCACTGATGTTTGTCAGTGTTCACTGGGATAGTTCAAAGAAACCAGCAGGATTATTGTTAGATTTTATCCTGCTTGACAAATAGATTAGCTCTATACATTGGAATTAATCTATTCTATTAATTAGAGGATGAATTTATTATTCTCAGAGCATCAGAAGTAACCAATCCTATGAATTTTTGCCCTTTTACCCCTTATAACCCTTCTTCAGCTCACTCCAGAAATACATTTCCTTCTAAACTTGCATTAAACCCCTGACTGGGATCACTCCCACAGTACCAAGCCAGTAAAGACACCACAATCATGTCTGATATTTTCCTTCACTGTAGACAAAACCAAGATTGCTGTTTAGTTTCTTTCACAGCTTGCATACCCATGAAGTATCTGTTGTATTCTTGTGTGTTGATCCCTGAGAGATTTTATCTGTCCTCTTCACTTGGCTTCTCTCCCATGCTTTTGAATTATTCAACCCTAATAACCTTAAAACGCAAACTTGTTACCTGCGGCCAAGAAGTGAAGCATGTTCTGATAATGATCTTAAATTGGATGTAAATGTAGTAGAACAAAATAACCAAGTAATTAGCACTAGGAGATTCTAATGGTGCTAAACTTACCTTATTTGCTTGCATCAACTAGCTCCTTAAGTGTCTATGGAAATTAGAATAAGAAGACTTCACAATAATTAAAAAAAAATAAGAAAAGGGAAAAAATCCTCTGTTCTGGAGTGCACTGGGATGCACAAGCTCTGTCTCATCTGGATTTCTAGGCAGACTCTCCTCACTGGCTGATGACTATACAGCTAGACAACTACAGGTTTTTTTAGTAAAATCACTGCAGTTATCAAACATAAAATGCTTCTAGACTTTTTCCTATCTTGACATATAATATTGAACTAGAAGCATATACAGAAAAGATGTTTGAATTCCTACAATAAATGTCTATGAAAGCACACAGAGAGATCAATCCCAAAGATCATATCTTTACAAACAAGTTTACCTGGAAAACTGAACTCATGAAAAGCATAAATCCTTTTTCTCCTTTCCCTCACAATTCCTGCACCCAAGTTCTTTAAACAAAAGCTAGGAGAAAAAGACACTTGGCTCCTCACTGCTTAGCTAAGTCCCTTTGGCTGTGGCCCCCATTACACTGTTTTAATTCAGTAGCATTTTCCTGAGTATTAAGTGTGACATTTTCAGCTAAGGTTGACTTTCAAATTCTAATTCTGTCTTTCCCACTGACTCCAGTACTGCCTTGCAACTTGACTAGTCCTTCATGTTTTGCTTATATAGTTGGAGTATCTTGAACATGAGGGGCTGTGAGACTTGGCCCATGTTCATGGATCAGGACCCCACATGTGTGAGGGGTGGGTATAAATAAGGCCAGGCCAGGCTGGCTTCCACAAAGCCTCTTTCCTCCCATTTAAGTCCAACAAGAGTGTATCAAAAGGACAGGTGTCAGCTTGTTACTTTGGTTTGAGGTATAGACTTGGCAGCCAGGCTTGAATCATTTTCTAACCCTAAGACACTCTCTGGAGAGCAGAAGGTGCAATTCTGCTGGAAGGACAAACTTCTACCCCTTCTACCCATGAAAGAGCAGGCTGAGGGTTGGAAGGTTGCAAATATAAAAATACCCACCTTCAGAGGCAGGATGACCACTGGAAAAAAAAAAGGCCTGCAGTGCTCCAATGCAATGCCCATCTCCAACCAGTACAGTGAGTGTGGGGTGGGATTTAGGCTCGGGGCTTTCTAGCAGTTTCCTGTGATACTGTCACTGTGGTGACAGCAGCAACAAAAAGCAAAGCTCTTCCCTTGCTCCTGATGAATTTATTGGGAGTTTTGAAACCTGTGGAAACGGAGGTAGGACTGTTCTTTGTGAAATGTTTCTGTTACTTGAACCAAATCCCTATTTCCTGAAGACCAAATTAATTTTCTTTCACACCAGGAATTGCACTGCAAGATCCCACAGCACCTGTGATGAGATGAATTACACCCTAAAAAAGCCAACACTTTCATTTACCATAAAGAAAGAAATGAATGACTAGCTCAGCTACAGATGTCTCCATTCAGCACAGCTTTATGGTTGGACTCAATGATCTTAATGGTCTTTTCCAACATAAATGATTCTATGATAATCAAACTTATATTTGCTGGGGATAATCCCATAAAAGCCACTAAATATCCTCAGGCCCTCTGTGAGCTGTGCTCCCCTTCATCTTCCCTCTTCTTTGGGTTGTGGTTTCAGATGGAGTGTCTCAGCACTCAACATCTTGGAATATCATCAGCAGAAAGAAATAGGATTGTTGAAAACTAATTTAATAAAAAATGTCAGGAACAGAGGGTTTACTTGTCTAATTTGATTTATTAGTGGTCCCCTGCCAAGTAATTTTGATGAGATTCCAACCACATAAACACCTTCCTGTACTTGGTCTCCTACAGACATTTAAGAATGGTCCTTCCATATAGACTGCAATATGAGAAAGAATTAGTGATTTCACTTTCTTTCTTTTCACACAGTTACTCCTTTAACCCCCACTTAACAGATGGAGCACTCAGTTAATTTGGGAGATCTGAAGAGCAAAGAGGAAGTCAGGTTTAAATCACCTTACCTCTGAAAATATGTTAATTTCTCCTTCTCTGGGATTATATCTAATATTAAGAAGTTTTTATATAGAAAATTCATAACAGGCTCATAATTGGATCCTAAAAGAGTGAGCAGGATGTGCCTTCAAGCATACTTAATTCAGTGATTGGATGTTACATGAAGGGAATGGACTGCAGAAAACGGGCAGGTTATTACCATGTAACCTGTAATATAGTGTTGCCACCACCACCAAAGCCACAGGTTTGGCACTAAGCTTTAATGGTCACAGGAGAAGGCTGGCCAGGCTTGCTCCATGTGAACTTTAGTTGTACAAGCTGGTCCAGACCTAACTAGCTTTAGAAGTAATAACGAGAACAAAGAACAAGTATTTCTGACACACGTAAAATGCACCATATATAGTAAATTTGGATGTAAAGTGGTATTGCAATGAAGAAAGAGTGAGGTGTAACAGTGTGTTATCAAACATATAAACTTGACCTCATAGGGGTCCTGGAATGAGAGAGAGAAAACCACCACCATGAACATTCTTCTGCTCCCAGCATGTGACTCCAGATGCTGACAACTGGCCATAACCCCCCTCCTTTCCCATGAAAACTAAGACGAAACCGTTGACTTAAGACCCAAAGGAGCAAAGGAAAGGTGAGGCAGAAACTGCCTCTGGTCTAGAAACTAAGCAGGGTGAGAACAATAATTGTAACTGCATTCATATTGTTATTACAGTATCATTGAAGGTTTTTCTGCATTGAAGTATTTTTTTCTTTGTTCTCTAATAATTAGACCTTGACTATTCTTGATTCTTGGATTAGACCGTTAGTATTTTGATCATAGTAGCAAGAAAACCTTGTTTTAAAATATGTTTCTTCTGAAATACCCAATGTTTGACAAATCCCCTATCCCTTTCTCATCCTTTCCTCCCTCAGCTGCACCTTTGGGAGCAGGATCACACTGATAAATGAGTTGATGTCAAATACAGTGTAATTTCCAGTGATTTGTTCTAGGAGGGCAGGTAAACTGCAAATGCATCAGAGCACAGGTAAGATTACAACCTGCTTTATTAATGCTGGAACCCTGCTCAGTTTTACTATCTGAGCATTATTAGCTTTTCAAAACTACTAATGTAAAATGTAATAATAACTACCTGTAAAATTCCTATAGCTTTGTCCTGACAGAAGTACAGCAGCAGCCTATTTTTTTATTCATTTATTACTCCTTATTATACACATGCATTTGTTCCAGTGCTCTTTTCCTGGTTAATTCAACTATAAAACTGGCCACATTTCAGGAAACAAGAGTTTTAAGGTTGTTTATAACTGGAGCAGCACAATGAAAAAAAATAATAATTGAATTCTATTTTCAATGCAGACTATCTTCAAAATTGCCATTATCTCTGTTTTCATATCTCAATGCTGATGGCAGCATAGAGACTAAATATCCTATGTGCAGAAACCTACAGCTAATCCTTTAACAGTTTTTCCTTAACTAAGGCATATTTCTACAGCATATCATACAAGCTAATTCTAGCCCAATTTACACATATACAACAACACCTTTGTTGATGTACATGCATGGAAAGGAAAGCTGAGGGATGTAGGAAATCTGATGAGACAAAATAACCTATGAAGTTCAATTCATTTAATCAAAAAAATGAGAGATATTAAACCTGTGTGGGGTAATTTTTTAATCATCCACCTCAAAATAAGGAAAGGATTTAAGGTGTGCAAGCAGAGAGAATTCTTTTGTAATTTGGTTATTCAATAATTATACAGAGCAAGTATTATATACTTCTTTCTTCTTTAGTACAGACTTACCCTGACCTGTTGGAACCCAAAGCATCCCAGAAACATCAGGACTGTGGAGCACATCCAGATCACCTGAAATGTCCAAGGCAGAAGGCTTTCTCTGCCACAAGAAAACATGTTTGTCACATCACTACTTTACAATGAAGTTCCCAGTCTTAATCTGGTTTTGCCTCTGCATTATAAGAATAAGCACATTCTAACTTAGGAGTTGTTTCTGACACTGTGGTGAAGGCCATAATCAAGAGGTCTGTTCTTCAAACAAAAACTGAAATAATTCCTTTAAACTGCTCAGTCAGGAACTGAATAAGTGTTTGTCATCTAATTTCTGCTCTCCCACACGTACTTCCAGTGAAGTCAATGAAAGTTTAGGCATCTAGAAGATATTTTGGATTGGCTTTAGTCTTCTAATCTATCCAGGATGAAATGGGAATTCTGTACTTCTCCAATAAGAAGTGATCTCATTGTAATCCACTTATTTCTGCATTTACATGTAGCTTGTTAGGAGTGAGTTATTTAGCTTATTTTTTATCTCTTACCAAGAAAATCCCATTAGGCAGCTAAAGGCAGAAATCAGCAAACAGGCAGTCAAAACAAACTCTTGTTAGAACAAATCCTTTGTTGTCTGCTGAGTTTTAAGTTATTCATCTTCAGACTTTCTACTCAAGAGACTTCACCTAAACTTGTATTCTTATCTACTCAAACTTCCCATAACAAAATATTTTGCTGAGTCAACACTCCAGAACTTGTTAATCTCCTCTTTGTGGCTGACTCCCAATTTAAGGTTACTACAACTACAGAAACTCCTACAGTTCTGTACAGCTGTTGATCCACATTGGTTTGTGGTGCTGTGCTGCTTGTTGATCATGGATCAGGACAAGAGCAGTATTCTAAAATTAAAAATAGAAAGGAAGAAACAAATGGGCAATGAAAGAGCAGTGAAGACTGCTGCCTCTCCCTGGCAGTGGTTACACTGCTGCTGACAACCACGTAACTCCCGCTCCAAACAACCTTCTCGCCTCTCCGTGATGTGCCTGTCTACTCTGTTCGTGAGGCTGGGGACACCCCAGCAGCCAGGCTCAGGTTCCCTGAAGGGCATTTCTCATACACCTGGTGAAGGCTTCTCCCTCTTTTCCCCAAGGTCTTGCCTTGCACTGCTACCTTCTTCTCTTGCAGCCTCTTCACACCAGACTCATTCTCTCTTCTCACCCCGCAGGAGGATGGCAAAGCCTTCATACTTCATCTTCAGGCTGTTATTTCTCCAGCTTATTTCTACCAGTCAATCCCTACTCAATTTATTTCTGTCTGGATTTATATTATGCCTTCAAGATATATGGCAGCTAAATTAATGGCTTCAAAATCATGCCATAGATCATCCCGTGAAAAGACTTAATAGGTTTATTACAGCCAATTACCAAAGGTTTTCTCTCTGAATAAGGTCAGAAAAACTGAGCATTCAATAATTTATAATCTGTTCTACAAAAGAAACATCACTAATTAGCATGTAAAGATCTTAATTAGTGGTTAGTTATTTAGGTCAGACTCCTCTAGTTGTGAACTTCAGGATAAAGCATTCTGTTATCATATGTGCCCTCCTGGCTCAATTCTGGTTACCTAAGGCAAAACTCATCTCCTTTTGCTTCAACCATAAAAGACTGGAGATGAGTCATCTGGTCTAAACTAGTTATCCACAAGCCCTTGTTCAGCAAAAGATACAAAAGAGCCATATTCCTGTTTGATCCAGGATGAAGCCAATTTACTTTTTGCTGACTTTTTTTTTTTTTTTTCTTCAGTGAACTCTCTTTTAAGCAGCTCACTTACTGAAAGTAGCTGCAAGTTTTCCAGCTAGTGGACTGGTAAGCACTGGAATGTTTATAGACAGATGGCAAAATTGGCCAGAGATATTCCATACATACATTTATATCACAGAAGACAACTACCTTCTTCCATTCTCTTCTGTCCATGGTCAGCATGGTCAGGGAGGACTCCATCTATCTATCACCATTGATCCCCATGCTCGTGCATTCCTGACCCTCACAACTCTCCCCTCAGCTCCTGTCTGCTCTGCCCTCTCTCCAGCAGCTCCAGGACATTTCAGAACTGCTCACAGCTCAGGAAGTGCTGGGGAGTTGCTGGGGGTGGGGGAGGCAATAGGGTTTTGCACATTCCTGCACACACTTGTATATAGTTGTACATATTTTCTTTTATCATTAGTGTTTAATTAAAGCTGTCTAGTTCAGTTTTCAATCTGGGAAGTCTTGCTCCTTCTTATCTCTCTCCTTTCCCCACCTGGGTGGGAGGGGATCGAGCACATTGTTGTCACTGGTTTGATTGCTGATCCTAAGTCAAACTGTGACAAGCCCCTATGTGAAACAGAGTGATCCTGGCTGTTTCTTGCCTGTCTTAGGATGGCCTGAACCATTCTCTGCAGACACACAATATTCTTCCAATAATCTGAGCGGAAACCCACCTTAATCTGGATATCTAAACTTGGAGAGCTTGAAGTTAATTGCCCCTTATTGAACTAGTGTATCCTGGTGAAAGGCATTAGGACTCCTAAATTCTCCATCTCTGAACAGGATATTATGTATTGTCTGAGTTTAATGCCACCAGACAACAAGTGGACTTTGCTGGACACCAGCTACCAAGCTACATCGCTCCCCTTACAAGTATGCCTCTTTGCAATGACCCTTACGCACCACCACTGTCTCCATATTATACCCTCCCAACTCCAACACAATCCCAGTGGGAGGTGTACCTGCCCATGCAGAGAGGTTGGAAGTAGAAGATCTTTAAGGTCGCCTCCAGCCCATCCATTCTATGATTCTATGAACTCCACACTCAGCTGTAGCAGACCCCTGAGGGACAGTCACAAACTGATGCATCTGCAGGTCACACCTGGGATGCACCCATCCTCCTCCACAGTCCCTGCAGGGTCAGGGGAAAAACTCTACATTTATTCTTCCCTTTGCTTCCGCACTTGCTCCTGTCTCCTGTCTTCCCACCCTGCCTCATGACCAGCAAAAGGACCCTGAGCAGGCAGTGGGCAGAAATCTGCTTCTATTTTATCCATCCCTTTTTTAGGAAGCCCTGTATTTTTAAGACTGTGGCCGAACTGTAGCTCTGCTGTTCTGCCTATGGTGTATGACTGCACAGCACCAAGAGCAGCTGCCCACAGGATGTGCCATTTGCACCCTAAAGACCAATGTGCCAGGGACAGCCAGTGCCAAAACAACCTTCTTTTTTGTTGTTGTTGTTGTTGTTGTTGTCACCAGAGACATGCATTAAAGAGACTTCATCCAACTGCTCCACTCTTTGTACTAAGATTGAAGCCACTGAAAAGCAGATTTATTTTTTTATTTGTAAGGGATTTTTTAGTTTTGTGCCCACCTGGCTTCACAGATCCCATCCCATCCTCTCCCAGCATATTTTTATGTCATTCAGGTGACAAAGTTTTGGAGAGGCCTCTGAGGTGCTGGGATTTCTTCTCCTGGACTATAGAGCAGCTCAGGAGCATTTAGTTTGAAAAGCCTTTTGCCACAACCTGCCTGTCAAAAGCTGTTCCATGAATCTGGAAGTGTTTTACAGAATAAAACACTAACTTTGCTCCACTTTTACACATGGGGAAGGGAAGCCATTTAGGTCCTAAAGAAGCAGAGCTTAGGTCCTCTGACCTGAGTGCTCTGCCTTTTTGTCCACACCATTTCCTAGTATTGGATCAGCTTGATTTTTCTTAAGACATCAGAAAAAGAATCCCTGAGGGACTGATGCAGAGCACAAAATCATATTTGCTAACATTAAGATGTATCTGAACCCTGCAGAATATAAACCAGCAACATTTCACGGTTACTTAGTATAAATGGCAATAGAGGCATTTAATTTAGTATAACATCATTCGGGTGACTTATTGCCAAACATTATTTGCCACATGACAGAGGGAACAGCATGTTACTTAATTGATTATAGCTGAGTTACCTACTAATCAAACACAAAATAAATTTGATAGGAAATGTAAAGCAATAAGGCACGTTTCCCATGTCATGACTGTTATGTATGTAAGACTCAGCTAATATTTATTCTTAGAAAACATTCTTTTTTTCTGCTGCAATACAGTGATGCAAATCAAGTGGTTCCATTTGAAAAGATTAAGCTGTTGTAGTATTATTGGCATGTGCTGGATAGTTGTGATTTCAAAATTACCTCAATTCTGAAATTACCATCACTCCTGTATTTTGTTGTGGGCTCGTTTTTTATGCTTGGTTGGGGTTTTTTGGTAAGAAAAACTTATAAAACACTAATTAGAAGAACAAAACTTTATGTTACCATCATAGAAAATATGGTCCTGGATGTATACACCTGCAGGAGCAGTTAGTGGGCCTCTGACATTGACTGGGTCAATATCTCCACTACAGTGATAAGGAGCTCGATCAGAGATCACAGTTACACTGGCCAGAGCTTGTTTCCACATGGGACTACATTGTGTAATCAGCACATTAAAAAAATAGATGTACTTCCTTCCAAGAGTTTCCAGTCTAAATGAAGGTATTTTGAAAAGTGACAAAAGATTCAGCCCCTCTGCCTTCTCCTTTGAAAGCCCTATGGAAAATAACTAACTTGCAAGTAAAAAAAGCCAGAAAATCTTCATTATAGAGATTGAAGGGAAGTTCTTTCCTTCATTGGACCAGAAGCTGAGATACCTGGCTTATTTCTTCATGCAGGACTTTGACTCCATTTGAAAGCTTTTGCTGTGTGTACTACACTATAAAAATGAGAGCACAAAGACACTGCAACAAAGTCAATGCTGATGGAAACTGGTATTATTTTACTCAAATTCTAATTAAAAGTGAATGAATTCTACAACACCAAATTGGCATCCTACCTCAAATGCAAAAAAAAAAAAAAATTCTCATTGCTCAATGACATGTGGGGAGGCAAAACTCACAGGACAGGGGAGAAGTTTTCTCTCCCAAGAACAGGGTGGTGGGAATGAATGTTGCATTGTCAAATACTGAAACAAATCCCAGTCATAACAGACAGCTTCATTACCAAACTCTTGGTTAATTAATTAACAACAAATCTTTTTTGCAAGATAGGAGGTATGGGAAAATTGTGCTCAAATGGATTTTATTTGTCTCCAAGGAACGCTTTTACCATTCATGGAATGAAATAATGCTATTACTTTCTTACAGAAAAGCAATAAATACTTAAAATGCTGTCGAAATACTCACTATGAACTCACCTAAGGAAAAGACCATCCATTTCATCCAAGAGGTCATGCCTGAGCTGATGCTGTACAATTCCTCAGCTTTCCTCTAATCAAGAACAGGTCACTAGTTCACACTCTGGTGACCCAAAGCCTTCATGGGTGTTGCTGGAAGTTCATCTTGGTCGTTCTGCCAGAGAGCCAGGGTGCTGCCTGCAGCCTCCCCAGTCCAGCAGCTAAGGCTCTGCCCTCTCTCAGTCCTGCACCCATGAGATGAGACTCTAGTCGGGACATCAACTCCACTGCCTGCCCATTCACACCTGTAACCTTGGTGCCCTTGCACCCTTTCTGCCCTTGAAAATCCCTCCAAGAAAAATCTTCCTGGTGGAAAAGCCACTATTATATCAGGTTCTCTGATAGGATCCCTGTCACCTCTGCTTATCATCTGTGCTCCAGTTGAATGAGCCACTGATTCAGGAAGGCCTCTGGCTGCTCAGCACTGCTGCAATCCTGGGGGATGTGGAATAGTCAGGGGAAGACAAAACACCACTCAATTACTCACTCTTTCCCTCATGTGCCTGGGTTTTTAACATCTGGCACTGCATGATCCTATTGCCAGCCACCCTGGGGAACATGAATCAGCTCTCCCCTTGCTACCAAATTACAGACTGTAAAAAAAAAACAAAAACAAAATAAAATAATAAAAAAAACCACACACACACAAAAAAAAACAACACCGAGGGACAGGGGGGAGTTATAATTACAATAAATAAATGCTGCTGCTTTTGTTTGACTTTCCATTTTCATTTTTCCTCCCTGCCCCTGAAATTAAGTTCTTACAATTATTTTGCCTTTGAGAGCAAACAATTGACACAAATATAATTTTGTGATAAAAATAAAGATGAATGAGCAGAAATGTTACCAGCTTTGGAATCTGATAACCTTACAAACACAATTACTTCCATCATTGTGCTTTTCTAATTATTATTACAGGAAACTGAATTTCACTGCCTTTAGGCACAAGCACAGCATAGTGCTAGAATCCTTGAAAAAAAACTGGTCACCAGTTAGATCAACCATCCCATGATAGGAGCTCCAAAGGAAGAAATCCCTACACATTACTATCAGATCTCCTCTTCCCCAGTAGCCTCAACAAAGGCAATGATCCCAACCATATTTGATTCCAAGGGAGCTCATTTCAAAATATGAGATGAGGGATTGGGAATTTATCCAATGTGCTGAAGAAAAGAGAGAAGTAAAAACTGACTAAAAGGGAAGGAAACATTTTGTTTCCCCCGCCTGGTAAAAATCAGCCCCAATAAGCAGGGATAAAACCCTGCCCACTGAGTTACCCTTTACTGTGCCAAACCTAGCATCATGTCAGCAACTTGACAATTTTTAATAGAACACAAACACTATTTGTAAACTTGTGCTGTCATAGAATCTGTTGACTAGAAGGACCTTCTGTCTTTTCTTACATGATATACTTTGTCCATTTTGAAATACAGTGAGAGAGCAAAGGCAGATGATGGGTCTCTCTTTTCAGAAAAGGATGTGATTTAAAAAAAAAACACAAAAACAAAAGTCTGAATGGAAGAAATATTTTGGATATCACTGACAGCTGGCCACAGCAAGCACAGGAAATATTCAAAGGTGTTTGCTGCTAGTCCAGGGGTAGATCCCCATGCTTTAGGTATTGAAAGCTAAGCATCTGCCCTCTGCAAAGTGTGCAGTCAGCATCTGTTACAGAGATGAGCAAAACAAAGATCTGAACAGTGAAGGGAAATGTTGTCATTTCCACATTTGGCTTTACAAAAAGCAAGACAAAGCTGTCCTTTCTTCTTATTCTTTTCACTGAATGATTTTGGAAATGTTGGCTTTTTATTTTGACGTGCATCATCAAAATAACACATTTTGAATTTCACAATATTGACACACACTGTTTGTTTCATAGGACACACTTAAATCAAAGTGAGAAGTCTTCTCAATTTTAATAACTTTTTTTTTTCTTTTTCAGCTATTGCCTTGTATCAGCTGTTCATCTGTCTTCATTGCTTCCCTGGGTACCATATTCCCTGGGATACTACCAAAGTATCCCCAGTGCCCTTGGTAAATCTCATAGCTATTCAGACAAAAATCAGCACATTATCTATGAGTCTGCAGAGACCTATTCTCAGAAGTAAACAAAACAAATCCCTTGTAACTGAGATCCCAGAAGGAAGTATGCCACAGAGAAATGGACTCCATTCTTTGCAACTGATTCAAAAGTCAGTGCTTCAGAAACTCTGACTTAATTGCTGTATTTTGTCATCAGAAGGACATTTTGGCTAAAAGCTATCTGAAAATAAATGTTTCAATTTTATTTCCTTTTGAAAAATTTTATAAAAATGTAAGTTTTCCTGTGACAAACATGGACAAAATAAAAATCATATTATGATCTAAATCACTTGACTATTAATGTCAGAGTCCATGCATAAGAAATGGACAGTTCTGATTGTATTCTGTGGAGGCAGCAAGATGTTTTAGCAAATCCTTTATGATGACAGTGCAAATGTCCATAACTAATTTTTCTTACATGCTCATCCCTGGACTTCTCAGAAGTAAAATTATTTCCAGCAGAGGGACAGAAAAAAATAAAACCACACCAAAAAAAACCCAAAACAAATTCAGGTGAAGACAGAGACACTGGAGACTTTTCTCAGGTTGACGCTTTCTAAGGAAGAGAACTCCAGCTGTTGTATCCAGCAATGTCTAACATGAACTTGAAATAAAGCATCTCAGCTAGTGTGGAGGTGGTGGCAGTGCCAAGTTCCCTCTTGGCACACACTGTTTCACACGACTCACCAATATGAACCCGAAGTAGGTGCAGGTCTCACTGCTGGGAAGTCCAGAATCTGAATTCAACATCAGCATCAATAAATCAAGACCCTTTCAAACATAACTATGGAGCTGTGGGAATCAATGGTTCTTCTACCACAATTTTCAGCTTTGGATAAGAGAGTCACAGATCTATATAAGAGAAGGAAATTTTTTGTGTGTTTTAATAACTTAAAGGGAGTGTTCCTGTTTTTCTGGGACAGACCAGTTCTCACTCTCTGAGTCATCTTGGACCAGTCTTTGTAACCACTCCATGGCTCTTAGTCCTCTATAAACTGATGCATCTCTTTCAACTCCTAAAATAACATGATGCTTTCTCACCCATTTAAACTGACTTGATGAGACTCATTAAAGGCTCAAATAGATGGATCTCATTGATCTTTACTACTGTTTATAGAACCTCAACTGAAAAATACTGTCTTCAACTGCAAAATATCTTCTGATTGAGACTGAGTTTTGAAAATAAACTTTTCCCCCAAGCAGCACAATCCATGGTGATTTTATGTTTTTTTAAAAAAAAAGAAAAAGAGCAACAAAATAGTAAGTGTATTGCTTTTGGCTGCCTGCTGCTCCTCCCATTTGTGTATCACTTAGTTTCCTTTTAGGTGGTGAAAACATCAGCTAATCTGTAGAAGGACACCTGGTTTGAACTGATGGTTTCCTATTATACCCTTTTTTATATTCTCTTGTGGGCCATCACTGTTCATCAAGAATTCATATAGCATTTAATTACACAAGAAGGCATAACTGTGCATATTTGCTACAGCTATTCTATGCACATCAACGAGACCTTGTTCCCTTTAAAACCTTCCACCTTGTATAGAGATGGGCCTATAAAACTTTCCCTAGAGTCCCTTATTATTCTTGCTTTATGTTCCTTTCATTTATTTTCAGGGCAGGGTGGGGTTTTGTGTGTGTTTTTTGGGGATTTTTTTAGAGGGAACCTTCAGGCCAAACCTATAGAACAATCTTATCACTTTGACCTCATCCTTTTATATGATGAATGCATTAGTAAATAATACAGTCCTGTCCTGCACTGAATTGTTTTTCTAAATATCTTGCTCAGGCTTCACAGGCATATAAGGAAGCAGAACATGGGATCTTAACGCAGAAAAATCAGAAGCCATTAGGTTTGCTCCTTATTTTACTTTAGACAAGACACCTGCACACAGGCTCATTCTTGGTATTCTCTTTGTTTTCAGGAAGATTCTTGAAACACATGAGACTGTCACGATCATGATCTATAGCACTCCAAATCTCAGGTTTTCCATCCTGCAATGTGCAAAGGTGGGTGTTTGCTGACTGAGAGGACAAGATATGACCAGTAAGCATAAATACTAGCATCCAGTTTGTGTGTTAAGCAACTTTTTGCTGCTCACAGCTATTCCTCCACATCTGTGAAAAATAGGACAGATTCACAAAAATAACTTGAACTGGACTTTTTATTTCACTTACAAGTGTTGGGTTGCTTTTTTTTTTCAGAAACCTTCTCCTTTGTGTTCACCAGAGACTTCATTTCATTAATGAATACAGTAACTCTTATGAAGCCAGTCAAAACTTCCTATCAGAGTCTTCCCAACAGAGAATGCCTTCAGAAATGGAATCACTAGTCTGACAAAATATTTCCTCTCTTTAACGAAAAGCTAAAACATTTCAAAGAGAACTAGCAATAAAGATTAATCTTCTCATGTGTTTGAAGCTCAGGCTTTCCTGGAAAAAATGAAACATTTTCCAGTTAAATCCATTTGTTGTCCAACTTCCAACTCCCTTCCCTCTTCCATAGAGTAAGCAGTGACCACTTTTTGCCCATGAGTTGAGTTGTTTTCTCAAGTATCATAGAAATTGCTCCCTTTCCACAACAAAATAAACATTCACAGGACTTGGGCAACGCCTTTGTGAAACACCAAGCATTGCTGTGGCTGTTCAATGCTGAATTTTCACACTTAAAAGATATTTCAGTGTCAAAATAACTTTTGCCTTTTGCCTTGACTATTCAGAGCCTGTGCTAAATCCCTCTTAGCCAAAAGTACTTCAAGAATATCATGCATAGTCTTTTCAGGACCACATACAACTCTCCAAGCTTGGCCCATCACACTGTGTATCAAGCTACAAGCCCTGCCTTATATATATATAAAAATAAATTAATGTAGAAGCATTATCTGGATTCCAGGTGCAATATAATGTTATGGAACTTGTGTGCAAATTTTTAAAAGCTGAGATACACAGCAAAAGAATCCAAACTTCTATGGAAAAAAATGAGTTATTTCCTAAGCCCTTGCAGAACACTGTGATGGGCTGGTTAGTCAACTGAATCCCTATTCACACACTGGGGAGTGTGCCCATTTTCTTGTTACTTCTTTGTTGTCTCCAGTATTCTTTAATTAGAAGAAATTTTTGACACAATAACACATTCTGAAGAGACAAAAAAAAAACCAAACAAAACAACAACAATCAACCAAATGAAACAAACCAGTTCTGCAAAGGGAGCTTCATCCTTTAGGATTAAAGTTTAAAGCTTTAGAACTTTCTACAAGAAGTTTCCTGTGTTACCACCAGATGCAGCATATCCCAAGCAGATGGCCTTCACAGCCCTTGGCAACATTTTAAGACTCTTATTTGTTGAACATAAATTAGAAACTACACTTTGTTTTCTACTGGACTACACAATAGGAAACATTTCCAAATTACCTTTGGAAGATGCAGGTCCCTGTAAACACAGAGCCCTCTTTGGGACCAGTGTGTTCTAGGATGATTACTTGGCTTGTCCATCTTGTTCCTGTATTTGGCCAAACAATTAGTGTTTGTTAAGCTTTTCTTGGGGAAACTTATTGTTGTCTAACTGACTGTGCAATGAAGATAGGTGAATATTTAAGCCTCAACAAGAAAGTAAGATGCTTCATAATTTTGTAAGCTGCATCTTAAACAGTCATCTCCTTGACTTTGGGGTACAATGACATTCACTAATTGGCTAAGTTAGAGCACAAGATTTTGAAACAAAAGGGTGACAGAAATGTACGTAAAAGTGTTGATTCAATGCAAGAGAAAATTTAAAGATGAAAAGGACACATTATGTTCATCATCCTCATATGACAAAACACTGCAGGACACGTATTTTTAGCAAAGTTATTGATAAAAGTGAAGTAAATGTAAGTGTCTAGAGACAATGCAATTAAAAAAGAAATGTATTTGCTTATCCATTTTTTCACCTTTGCCACAACACTTAAAATTGCCCAGTAACTGTTATGGAATGATGGGATTAATGCCCAGTTTTCACCCTTCACTGCAGATACAGAGCTGAAACTCAGCTCTTGCTAGAGCATTCTTGAGGACCTGCAGTAGTGCAGAACTATTAAGTCTCATTGCAATTACTGTTTCTAATCACTGACTCATTTTCCCAGTCTCCTCTTTGAATAGATACCAGTTGCTTTGTCACCATGCTAAGCTGACAGGAGTGCTTTGTATCATCTTTGTAACATCCTTTGCCACATCTGCAGAGAGGTGGTGTTTGAACCCAGATTTCTAGAAGGAAATGATCAGTGAATTAGCCATTCATATTGCCTCTTCTCTAATGATATTTTTGTTTTTATGTGTTACAGGCACTCATGCATACACTCAGCATGGCCAAATAAAGTATTTATAAATAATCATCACTTTTAGACTCCTGTAGACAAGACAATGAGCCTAATTTAAATCTCAGTGGTGACATTAGGAGCATTTGCATTCACACATCACTTGCCTTTGGGTCAGGCACTCATACACAAGAGGAAAGCCATTCTTGTAATTTTGTTCATGCATCTGCACTTGGGCTAAGCCACCCGCAGCAGTTCACGCCTCCCTCTTGTGCGACAGAGGTGACAGGAGTCCTCTGACAGGGAGAAGGAGGATGGGAACAGTCCTCACAGCACCAAGGGGTGTGGATGATGGGATCACCAAAGCCACCCACCTTACCACCAGCAGTAGCTTTGATAGGGATGCTTCAGCTAAGAAGGGTCCACAGCAGACCCACCTTCTGTGTCCCTGTGCCCAGCTGCCTCTGAACCTCTCCCCAGGGCCCAGTGAACCTACCACCTGTCACCAAAAGCCACCAACGATGACGCGCAACACAAAGAGCAGGCAAGACTAAAGGCATGAACAGTGCAAGCTGTCCAGCGTCAGGTGATAATGTGGTGATGTTAGTGAAAGCTGGTGGGAAAGGGCAGCACATCCTGCACTCTTCAAAAAAGGAGAAAAAGACACAGTGGTCCCTTTCAGTCTGAACTCAGAGAAGACACCTGCCCAACATGGAATAGGAGGATTGATCTAGACTATAGATGCTCCAAGAGACTTTAATGGTGTTTGAACCACCAATATATCCTATTTAGCATCAGCTAGAACCAGAGGGATTTTGATTCCTCCAACCCCCTGCTGCCCACTCCAGGGCTGGAAAACCAGACTCCAGAGGAGGCAGAGGTGACCAATAACTTGGTCTCAGGACACATGCCATAGATTACCCTTACAAATGCATTTACCCTCACTGAACCACTCAGAGGCATTTTTACCTATGTCATCAACATCTGTACCTGCTACAAAAGTGACCACATGGGCTGACCCATAGCAAGTCCCTGCTGAACCCCCAGCACAGGCTGAAGCTCTTTTCTCCCTCTGTATCAGCTTGACTTCACCAGAAAGCCAGATGCTTTGGGGGAAAGAATATCCATTAATATGAATGTGAGTTGTTTACCAATGCAGTGCTCTCTGTGTGAGGGATTTTGCACTCTAAGGCACTGGCTGCCCTTCAAGAATGATTCTATGTGATTCTCTTATATGCAGTATACCTGGGCTTTTTATGAGGTGTTATATGACAGACATGGAAAAACAGAATTAAATCTTTCCCATTAAAGATAATAGGGGTTTTGCAAAAAACTTGTATTCTGCCCAGAGAATTTATAGGTAGGTACCTATCTAGGAGTCAGAAAATCTGAACTAAACTCCTTAGTTTACTATTGATTTCTGGCTTGACGCTGGCATTTCACATAAACCTTTATTTTAGGGAGTTTCTTTCTCAGTAGTGTTAAATAGCCCTGCTATTTCATTCCTGTCCCAAAGAGACAATCTTTTGAAAATTCAGACATTAATCTCTGCTCTCTAGTTCTTTATCTTTCATAACCCTTCTGATTCAAACATTTTAAGTGACCTGTCTCTTCAGATTACAGGATTTCTTTGGTTTTTTTTCTCTGTTAAGATGCAAAAACTTTATTGAACTTTTTTCCAGTGCCTCCCATATTGGACCCAAGATTTGAGTTATTAGACTGAGGAGCAATAGAAATAGTAAATAATTATATAGATTGCATTGAATTTTTCTGAGGCCAGTGAATGTCACAGCTTTCATTTAGAGTACCTGAAGAAGTGAGTCTAAAACTGAAAATGAGAAGGCAATACCCAAAATCGAGTCCTGCAACAAAGTCAGAGGTGGGAACAGAGATACAGTCCAAGGAACTAACCCAGAAACTAACCAAAGAAACATGCACTTACCTGTATCCATGTAGGTGTATTGGGTTATGTGCCAAGGTTTTACTAGCAGGGAGGCTACAGGGGTGGCTTGCACAAGGAGACACCAGAAACTTTCCCCATGTCCAATAGAGACAGTTGGCTCCAAGACGGACCTGCCACTGGCCAAGGCAGAGCCTGGTGACAGGGGTGGTAACATACTAAAGAAAGGGTAAAAAAACCACTGCATAACAGCAGCCAAAGAGAGGAGTGAGAATATGTGGGAGGAACAACCCTGCAGACACCAAGGCCAGTGAAGAAGGAGGGGCAGGAGGTGGTCCAGGCACTGGAGCAGAGATTCCCCTGTAGCCTGTGGTGAAGACCATGGTGAGGCAGGTTGTTCTCCTGCAGCCCATGAAAGTCCACGGAGGAGCAGGTGGATGCCTGAAGGAGGCTGTGATCCCATGGAGAGCCCACACTGGTGCAAGTTTGCTGGCAGGACTTGTGAACCTGTGGAAGGGACCCACGGTGGAGCAGTTTATAAAGAACTGCAGCCATGGGAAGGACTGACATTGGAGAATTCCACGGAGAACTGTCTCCTCTGACAGGCAACCTGCCGGCGGCGAGGGAAGCGAGCAGTCCAGGATCAATGTGATTGATAAAGCAAGCTCCGATTTATTGAATACACAGTGTTACTTTTATACCCTTTTCCAAACCTACATGTAGTGAATTCATTGGATAGTAACCACTTGTAGTGATTTCACTGGACGGCAACTACTTGCAGTGATTTTACTGGATAGTAACACACATCTGAGTTCCAGGGTTCTTCCTTGTTTTCTATCATTCTACTTCTCTACCTTGTCCTTGAGTTAGTTTAAGCTAACAGAGATTGTTTATACTTGTGTTAGGCTAAAAAAAAGAGATTGCTTGTACAGCTGCTATTTGTGCCACACTCTCAAGGCCTCTCGAGGAGATAGCAGGGGCCCATGGCCCTGCTGCTCAAGCCATTCTGCAACAGGAACCCACACTGGAACAGAGGAAGAGTATGAGAAGCAAGAAGCACCAGAGACAACGTGATGAACTGACCATAATCCTCATTCCCTGTCTCCCTGTGCTTTTGGGGAGCAGGTAGAGTAATCAGGAATTAAATTGATCCCAGGAAGAAGGGAGGGATAGGGGAAAGGTGGCTTAAGATTTGTTCTTATTTCTCATTATCTTACTCTCTTACTAATTAGCAATACATTAAATTAATTTCCCAAGCTGAGTCTTTGCCCATGGTGTTAATTTCTGAGTGCTCTCTCCCTGTCCTTACCTCAACCTATGAGCCTTTTGCCATATTTTCTCTGCTGTCCAGTTAAGAAGGGAAGTGACAGAGTTGATTGATGTGCACCTGGCATCCAGCCATGGCCAACCCACTTCAGCAGGAAAAAAGTAAAACAGTGTAGAAACAGAAAGGAAAAAAAGAAGACAGAAGAAAAAGACAAGGAGAAAATAATGAGAACAAGTCCAGTGAGTTCAGGTCTAAGAGAGAGAAAGCTCCTAGGGAAAATTTAGTTGAAAAAACAGTCGGGACTTTAAGAAAAGGAAAAGTTTCCACTTGTCTGAAAGTTGACTATTCTGGAAAACAGAAGTGTGGACACTCTTGGCTAATAGATGAGGCCAAAGTGCTTAAACACTTGTTTTCGGTAACAGTTCTATTCCCTGACATGCAGGACTCAGAACAATGAGCAAAAGGGAGAAATAATGGCATGAAAATTGTGTCACTGGGTTTAAGCATTTACCCTGTGCTGTAACTTCAATAAAAAGGTCTGTGGAACTCAAGAGTTTCCCATTTGATTACATGGCATTCTGTCTGTGGCCAAATTTTCTCTTGAAGCTCTACCAAAAATATTACCCTTTTTTTCATTCCCACAGGGGAAAATCTTATAAAAAGGGGTCACATCTAAGGGGCAAGGTTTGCAAAGGATTTTTGACAAGTACATCTGTTAGAACAAAGACAAGGAAAGGGGATAGTGTCCAGCTGTGTGATTAAAAGCCAGCCAGTGCAAACACAAAGGAGTGGAGGAACCCTGATAATCTAATCAAAGCAGATGGACCCCCTAAGTCAGCTTCTTCCAGGGCTGTCTCAAGAGGGCAATCAGTCAGATTTGGCAATTTCTAACCAACAGTTGGACAAAAGAAAGCCTTACAATTAGGAACATCATTACAGAAGAAAAAATCTGATGAAGCAGCAGGCAGCAAAAGCACAGCAGAGGCACAAAGATGTCCAAACAGCCACAGCTGTGGATTATTGATGTTGTGCCTGTAACAGTTACTTGCTAAGGGTGCAACTATCTGGGTTCCAACTCGTAAATACTAGTAGGAATCTGGGTTCATGTCCTACATGAGATCTCACTCCTTTACCTCCACTGGGGTCATAGTGTGGCTCCAATCCTGCTTCTATCAGCTCTCCCAGCATTTCCTTTATCAGTGGGTGTTCTTAAAATCCTCTGTTACAGGGTCCTTGTAGTCTCTAGGCTATTTTGTGAAGTATGATCCAGTACCTCAACAGCATCCCCATGGGTGGATCCACCATCATGAACCTGAACAGCAGTTGTTGCACTAGGTCTGGAGCACCTTCCAGTTTTTGGTCATTTATTCTAAGACTTTGACATACTGGATTATGTCCAACTGGGGCCACCATAATGGTTAGGGGACTGGAGCACATGGCATCCAAGGAGACACTGAGAGGTAGCCTTAATCACCCTTAAAAAGAGAAAGCTAATCATGAGGGGAGGATTCTGCTCTCTTAACTATGCAACAGGAGATATAGAGAAGACAGATCCAGACTTAGGAGTTGCATAGTGACACAACAAGGGGCAAAAAACAAGTTGTAGCATGAGAAATTTCAGATAGATAAAAGGGGGGAAAAAAATCCTCTTGAAGATGGTCAGATACTGGAACAGAGCCCCATACAGCCTGTGGAGTCTGTCCTTGGAGATACCCAAACCTCAGCCTGGCAAGGTGTCCTGCATAAAGAATGCCCCTGCTTTGAGGATTACACAACCCCCAAAGCTCCCTTCCAATATATGTGACTCTATGAATGAACAGGATTTCAGAGGATGGGATCCAAGCACAGGACAGCGGTTTCAGAAGCCCTTCAAGTATCCAATCAGTTACTAAAATGCTAGCACTGCTTTGGGAACTCAGCCTGGAGAAGAGAAGGCTCTGGAGAGACTTTATTGTGGCCTTCCAATACCTGAAGGGGCTACAGAACAGCTGGAGAGAGGCTTTTTACAAGGGCTTGTAGTGGAAGGACAAGGGATAATGCTTTTAAACTGGAAGAGGGTAGATTTAGGTTAGACCTTAGGAAGAAATTCTTTAGTGTGAGGGTGGTGAGACACTGGGACAGGTTGCCCAGGGAAGTTGTTGCTGCCTCCTCCCTGGAAGTGTTTCAAGGCCAGGTTGGATGGGGCTTGGAGCAACCTGGTCTAGTGGGAGGTGTCCCTGCCCGTGCAGGGGGGTTGGTCCCTTCCAACCCAAACCATTCTATGATTCTATGAATTTACACCTACATGATGATCACGTGAGGCTCAGGGTTGAATAGATTATGGGCAGTTACTTCAGCTAATCATAATCATCACTCCTGCTCCCTGTGCACCGCTTCTACCAGCCTCTCAGCACTTGTCAGCCACTTAGCTGTTCACATCTTCACACAGCCTTCTGTAAAAGGGTCTTTCCTTTGACTGCAGCCTTTAGATGCTAGTGCAGTATAAATGTCACAGTTCTTAATGCCACCCACAACACTACCCACTATTGAGTCTCCTGCTGCTTTTGTACTCTGTGGCTCTTTTCCTTTTTTTCTGCTCTGCTTCTGGCTCTAGACCAATTCCTTCTTTAAAACTCCTTTTGTAAGGTTCGGCTTGAGAACACTATTAATTTAACTACTGACAGCAGGTTTGTACCTTCAAAAGCACTGCTGCAGAGCCCAGAAACTCACTAACTTTCCATGACAAAATGCCTCACACTTTTTAAAAATTACTCAAGCAAAAAAAAGCCATCTTGGTTGCTTTTCTGCTCTCTCCCCAGTGGTTCAGCCACACAAATATGCAGCTAGATGTGTGAGAAGCCATTCTGTAAACAAAATTATTGGAGCAAAATGAAACCTGTTCCTCTGGTTTTGTACAAGTCCTGCATCAATCCTGTGGGACAAGTTAAATTTAACCCTGGCTGAAGCTTGTGTGAATGAAGATGACCCTCATTTGCTGTCTAAGATGCTGTCATGCACTCTGTGGAAGAATGGTACCCCTGGATCTGCAAGGTGGGGCACCCAATGTGCATCACCAAGAGAAGTTTTCAGAGAAAGATGTAAAGGGGCTGGAAGGATGCAACCATCTGTGCAAACTATTCAAGGATTAAATTGATTGCTGCTAAATTAATTGGGCTAGAGAAAGGAGATAACAGGTTGGCAACTGAACGTTACTTGGAGGGATGCAAATTTCACAAATAAGCTCGAGTACAGCACAAGATAATTTATAACAGTGAGACAACCTAATCCGCCAGACTTCAAAATTGAAAGAGCTGAAGGAGGGTCTGAAAACTTAATGCAATGAGTTCTTGGTAGCTCAGAAAAAATTATAATAAAATAAAAGATCCAGATCCTGGTTTTAGTCAAAAAACCCCAATTCTTATAACCTTCTTCACACTAAAAAAATCCTTATTCACCAACATTGCCAACATGGTTCTAAGTCAGATCTCGCTGTGGAACGATGGGAAGGATTTTGCAAACCTTTTCTGACATGTCTTTTCAGGGGATGATTGAGTCATGCCTGGTGTCACACCCAGTGTAGCTCATTTCCAGCTGACATGAAAAAAAAAAAAAAAATCTCTAATAATTTGCTTTAAGTTTCTCCTTCTTTGATGCCCTTCCAGAGCAGCACAAAGTAACACAGCTTAGAACCAAAGCAAAGGTACCCACTCCCTATATCAGAGTGTTTATATGCTGATCATTCTTGCTCCCTTCCAACAGAAGGACTCTCCAGAGAATTGTTTCCCATCCTCATATATCACCTGCAAGGGAAATATGGGTTGGAACTGGCTCACAGACTGCAAGGCCTTCTCCTTCAGGAGAAGTTCCTTCTGGTGAAGAGGGGACTTCATGTGAGAAAGCACATCTGGAATAATGCAAAGCTTCAGGAAAGAGAATTACTGTTTCTGGAGGCTGCTCCTCTCCCAACAGGTTTATATGAGTACCAGAATATTTGGCATGAATCAATGATCTCTACACAGGGTGGGTAGAGAAGCTCTTACTGCTGCCTGCTCCTTAGCAGCACAGAAGGGCCCTTTCACCAGTGACTGCAGGCTTCTCACTAGAGGAAGAAGAAGTTTATGCTCTTTAAAATTGCTTATTCCTGAAGTATTTTTCATTATCAAAAGCTGCAGAGGAAATTACAAGTCTGCTTTGTTATTGTTGTTTTTTTCACTATGTGATCACAAAATTAAATTATTCCCTTAATACACTCATGTGATACCTGAAAACAAATGGGAGATAAGATCTGGGTTAAAACTAATGCTGCCTAAATATCTGTGAAAATCTGATGAGGAAATTGGGCAGACATTGAAGAAAAGTAATTTGGTTCAGATACTAGAGCTGGGGTGATGTGATTTTTATTCCTTTTTCTTTTTCCTTCTTTCTCCCTCCAGGGAACAGTTTATTCATCATAAAATGGGCTTTTGCCAGGAACAGATGTTATTAAGTAAAAATCCCTCATGTCTAGATAATATTTTACTCACTAAGCTATTACATAAAAAGTTAGTGCAGATACTGCCCTTATTTCCCTGAAAGGAAGGAATTGGTGCATTATCCCTATTGAAAGGACAACAGTTGCCTAGACCCAGAGACATTACAGGATGCATTCACTGTCCCTGAGATACAATGATTCATTCAAGAAACTTTAATATTCAGGTTATAAGTGGGATTGCAAGCACATTTCTTCTCCTGCACAGTGCACCTCCCTCAGCCCTATGATTCATCCTGGGGAGAGAGATGCTCAGTGGTGTGGGAACACCCCACATCAGTCTCTGCAGGGCTGGCTTGGACAAGACACTCAGGGTCATAGAGGAAGCCTCCAATAAGACAGACTCATCTGCAAGTAGCATTTCAGAAGTGCCACACCAGGCTTGTTAAGATACTAAGTAGGAGTCACTTTCAGCCTTTTTCAGGCCCATTCCTATTTGCAATGCAGCTCTTATGCCTCCTTGTCTTCCTCTCTTCACCAGAGACACACAAAGGATGCTTGCAGTGCTATACACACAAGAATTAAGGGTCATTTAACCTCTCTGCTAAGAACCTAGTGCCTAATCTCTTTAATAGTCTAAGCTCCTTCATAGCACACATGCAAGAGAAGTCACCAACCTGGAGAGCAGGTTGCAAACCTACTTTTCTGCCAGGGTAAGGAGCAATTCAGTGTCACAGGGCATACTCTCATTTTAGGGATTTATAGGCTGGCTTTGCTCTGAGCCTTGCCTGTTTCCAGGTAAAAACAGTGCTTCCCATTGGTGCTTGGTCACAGCCTGGCTCTCAGATAGACCAGGATTCATCAGCCCCTGTAGAGGTGAGCAAAGGCTACTGGGGCATGACTCTCATGTCTGACACATTTTAAATTGCTAGGAAACAACTGAAAATAGCAGCAATATGCCTTCTGCTGGCTATACAAATATTAATTACTATTAACACGATTGTCTGCATGAGAAAAAAAAAAAAAAAAAAAGAGAGATAAAAAATTTACAATGCTTGATAATTTCCACCTTTTCCTAAACCTCTAATCACTTCTGGTCCCCTGGTCCCCTCACTGCTGCCACTTCAGCTGCAGTAGAAGTCAACACAGCCTAACACAGAAAAGAGCTGCAGAAGAGCAGCTGAAAATGCCACTTGCTTTTTGACAGCACA
Organism: Apus apus; assembly: GCF_020740795.1. Taxonomy (NCBI): domain Eukaryota; kingdom Metazoa; phylum Chordata; class Aves; order Apodiformes; family Apodidae; genus Apus; species Apus apus. Next base: position 10,703,645 of record NC_067282.1, read on the forward strand.
GTACTCCTTACTCAAATAAATACCTTTCATTTATATTTTCAACAGTTTCTGCTACCTGTCTGTAGTTTCTGTATTCGAAGGCAGGGAATACATTATAAATGCAACTTCAGATACAAAATGCGTTGCCCACCCAACAAGATTTGACAGAGACTCTCTGGACGTACTTTGATGTTTGCCTCCAGTTCACAGAATCACAGAATCACCAAGGCTGGAAAAGACCTTTAAGATCATCAAGTCCAGCCTATGACCAACACCACCACGTCGGCCAGACCAGGGCACTAAGTGCCACATCCAGCCTTTCCTTGAACACAGCCAGGGATGGTGCCTCCACCACTTCCCTGGGAAGTCAATTCCAACGTGTAATCACCCTCTCCATGAGGAAGTGCTTCTTAATATCCAACCTAAACTTCCCCTGGAGCAGCTTGAGGCCAGGCCCTCTCATCCTGTCACTAGTTACCTGGAAAAAGAGCCCAGCACCCACCTGACTACAACCTCCCTTCAGGTAGCTGAGGAGAGTGAGAAGGTCCCCCCTGAGTCTCCTCTTCTCCAGGCTAAACACACCAGCTCCCTCAGCCTATCCCTATAAAACTTTCCCTCCAGTCCCTTCACCAGCCTTGTTGCTCTCCTCTGGACCTGCTCCAGCACCTCAATATCCTTCTTGAAGTGAGGGGCCCAGAACTGGACACAGGACTCGAGGTGAGGCCTCAGCAGTGCTGTGCACAGGGGGAGGATCACATCCCTGCTCCTGCTGGTCAGTTAGGGCTGAGGGTTTTGTCCACCATTTGGAAAGGAAAGCGATACAGAAATAAGTAACCTAGGAAAGACACAAGCCAGTGACTCCACAGGCACACAGTGTCATGAAAACCCAGAGCAAAGCAAGGTGCAGATCAGATGAGTTATCCCTGTGTTGTGCTGAAGTTAAACCCTTGTTCTCAGCCACACGACACCAGTTTGTCTGTGCCATGTGAGCTAAGTCAGGGTTTTATTAATCCAGCCTTCCCCTCAACACCAGCTTCATGGTCAGCATGGACCAAGTAGGGAATTTTGGTTGCAGTCTCTGCATTGCTAATAAACTTTGGGAGTGGCCAAGAAGCTTTCCAACCTGCTGCCATCAGAGGTCCACCTCTCTCCAGTGGATCTATCTCTAAATTTACAAAAGATATTGGGGAACAGAAGCTACGTTGGATCCACAAAAGGATTGCAGAGAAGCAAAACAGGAAAAAGAATCTCTTTCTTCCTCAATATTTGCTAAAGAAATTGAACTTTTTCTCACCTAAATGTTCCCCAAGGTCTCCTATGAAGAGCCAGCAGTCTCTGGGCTCAAGAGAAGTCAGTGAAACAGTGCTCTGCACTTAATGCAAAAGACATTTTGACTGAACAAGTGCATTTCCATTAAAAAAAAACACAAAACAAATCTCGTAGAGAAATGTACTGCAGTCCTCATCCTTGGGTATGTAAGTAGAAAGAATGTAAGCCATTCACAATTTGTTTACAGATGCAGCCTCCCAGCAGTCTAATTGTGCTTTAATTTAACACATAAATATACAGTAATGGCTCACTTATAGCAGCCCTTGCAGAAGGCAACAGTGACTAACAAGGCTTTAACAAAATGTCACACACATCCTTCCCTTCAAACAATGCCAGAGCCTGGTGAAATCAAGGCAGTAAGGTTTTTTACCTAAATTTAGATTTTCAGGTAGGTATGTTAGGTTCCACTTATGATGGAGAGAAACACCCTTTCAGATCATGATTCTTTGAGCCTGTTTTAGTCACCTGCTTTAATATAAGATGCATCAGTCCCACAGGGCTCCCTGCTCCCTGTGGCACACAGAGCCAGTCTCCTATGACCCGCTAGATGTGGATATCTAAGTGTGGTCAAATGACTTCCACCCTCCCAGTCTTTCCACTGACTTAGCTGGCTCTGGATGAGAGGTCAGCACTATATTCTAGTGGGGATACCACTTTTGGAGACGTCAGTCCTGAAAACACACCTTGCATTGCAGTATTTCACACTTGAAACAAAGCAATAACCTTTAGCCAAGCCACAATCAGTTTTGCTTCTTTCCTTATTGCACTCCTTCCAACAGTATCAAATTCACTGCTGCTTTTGACATGTTGTATTTTTTCTGAGCTTTCCCTTTTATTTTGTTTTTCTCATTTCACTTTGCCTCTTCATCCTCTTTCTCTAAATTTTCCCTCTACCTTTTCCAGAGTCCTGTCTTTGTTGTCATAATGTTTTCTGTTCCCCTTTTTTTTGTTGCTTTTATAGTATCATATATTATGGTATATAGTATCATCATTTATTGATTTTAATACACTTCTTAAACTCATACTTTGCAAAAGTTTTGTAGCAGAAAACCAGATCTATTCTTCCCTCTGCAAAACACCTATTAAATGTGTTAATATATGTTCTATTTATAAACAGTATAATAGATAAACACAAACACAGCAGAAAATCCTTTGCATTCAGACTATTTCCCATGGAAAGATAAAACCTTTCTGAGAACTACACACCTCTAAGGGAAAATAAATTATTATCCCTTATCACTTCATTTTTATTTCCTGGCTCATGTTCACACTTTTCTCAATCATTTTTGTGTTACAGCTCAGCTCAGTCACTCATTTCACAGAACTGCCCAGACACAGGGCAGGGAGCTGGCAAGAAGAAATCCTTTTTGAAGCTAAAATATCTAATAATAATTTCTTCCTTCTTGTCACCTAGGCCAATTACACTGAAAAAAAGGAAATTGGCTTAGTTTTACATAAATTTCTGTTGACAAAAGTGTGCTGTCTCTTTCTTATCTCCCTTCTCTCCTCACAGATTTACAAATTTATCATTTGTACAGGTGAGGCATGTTTGCCTTTCTCTAGTACTCATCTGTCCTCCATAGGTTCTCAAAAGGTGCTGAGATTGCTTTGGCAATCAGCAAACAGATTTTACAAGATTTATTTGTCTAGCTTATTTTACAGATGAACCCAAGCCCCCATGATGAACTTTTCCAACCCAAACCATTGTATGATTTTATATGAATTTTGTATGTTTAACTCATCTCAGTACTGCTGTTTTGCTAGTTTGGGCTCCGTTCTGAGTCTCACAAAGTTGATGGTGTTAAGGATTTAGTTGCAGTTTCTTCTTTTCTTGGAAATGGAAGCAAATGGTATTTCACGTTTGTGTCAAGTATTTAAAGCTTTTGAACCTTTGCAGCTCTCACTTCTGTTTTTGACCCTTCCTGTCAGTCTTACTTTTAATTTGCCTTATTTTGATTAAGGCTTTTAGGGAAAGGTGATGACTGGATCAGAGCAACAGGAGCACCAGCTATTTAGGATAAGATGCCATTTGATATTCAATCTCTCATCACCAGTCAGACACTCCCTTTGTGTTGGTACCCTCACTGCAGCTCGTGGCATTTGTCAACACCTCCACCCAGGGCAAGGTCTAAAGGTTAGTTCTGCAGTTGCTTTAGAGCAGCTCTTTAAAATATGGAGAGATGGGTGGATGGAGAGAGAGACTAAAAATCTTTTGGTCTCTGAATGAGCTCAGCATCCCAAAGGAAAAGACTGCTTAATAGTAAAATAATAGTTTCATCTGTTTTAGCATTTCACAATAACATGTTGTGGTGTCACCAGTGCTAATCTGTCACTGAGATCCTCATCTTCCCCAAAAGATGCACATGATGTAAAAAGCTGAGAGAAATAGTAAAAGTAGTGCATACCCTTTTCGGGGAAAAAATGGGTTGCTTTCCTTCAAGCAGGGACAATGATTGCTCCCAGTGAGAAATAATAGCTCATCAGAAAGAAATAATTTAGAAATTCTCTATATAACATGTGTTAAATTTATCTCTAAAGATGAGAAATGTTGTCAGGACATCAATAGCCTAGAATTAAGATAATATCACAGAGCAGATAAAATATGTAGCAGAAGTAGAATTCTGGCACAGTGGTGATTTCACATATCTTGTGTTCAGCCTGGGATCCACAACCTGAGTTCTTCGGAAGATTCTTCAGAGCAACAAATGGAAGTAATTTTGCTTGCAGCACTTGCTACTATACCTTAGAAGGAGACTCCAGATCTTCCAGCAGCAGATGGCCCTTCCCCAGCTTCATGGCTTCTTTGTGAATCTTTGACCTTTTTGAAATTGTTTTGATAACCCAGTTAAGTTTGAAGCAGAAAAAATCTAAGGTTCATTAAGAAGTTTTATCCCTCCCCATAACCCAATTTTATGGCACTTACAGTCATTCTGTTGCTTTTCTTTTCAGTAATGAGGTAGGAATCTTTTGCCATCCAATTTTGGCTTTGCTTCCAAGGACTTCATAGGAGCAACAAAACCATCACACATTTACTGCAAAGAGAACTGAATTACAAGGGTGATGGAACTGCTCTTCTTTCCCACCCCTGCAATGTATGTTCTGAAGTGCTGATCTAACTGTTGTGGTTCCACAAGCCATTGCTGAGTTTTCTCAGAGTGCTGCTTCCCCTGCTGGACTTGTTCTCTCTTCCAGAGAGGAAGTATTGAACTGTTTTTCAAGACAGTCATCTTCAAGTCTGTGAAAACAGTCTAAAACAGGTATGTAGGAGCTCATTCCCTCCCCTACTTGCCAAGAAGAGAAAACAAGTGGGAGAATATTTTTGGAGGGCATCTTTTCTTATTCTAAAACCTGGGGCTAGGACAGGTGAGATGAATTCATTCACTTAGTCCAGCAAAAGTACAGCATTTATATAAACTGGCTACCAGTTTAGCTCTTCTAGAAATTCCAGTAGGCGTTACTCAGTTTTCTACAGTGCAAAGTAGAATTGCTCTTGCTTAATTTTGTGCAAGTACTCACAGTTGTCTGCACTCTTCTTATACTGAATGGAGAGGAACAGGCACCTCAACAGGGTTTCCCTACCCATTGGTTGCATGATTTGCTTTCTGAGGTGCCTGTGTCTTTCCACTGACAACAAAGGGAGAATTACGATTTATATTTATTTTTTAGATGGCTGCCAATAAATGGGGTGAAAATAGCCCATAAGTGGCTTCCCTGTTAACCAACTGCTACTACATTGCCAGACTTTGTTGAACATATCTCAACTAACTTGTCCTTCAGATAATTGCAGGCTTTTGCATGTCATTGTTCCATGGAACATCCCTTCCATGTCCCAAACTGGGGACAAAGCTGGGAACATACATGCCATGTCCACTGGTGTGTCTTCTCATACTGTTTCTACTACATGGCCAACAATATTGCTCCAGAGCAGGAATGGTATTTACCTCTGAAAAGGGTATGCACATGGAATCTACTTAACTGATGACAAACTAAAGAGAAGGGCATATCTGACACCGTGCTCCAGTTATGAGAAGTGATAAATGCCTCCTTTGTGTCTGTTCCAGTTTTTACAAAGTTAATGTTACATTTCACGAGGGAAAAACCAGAGAACTGGTAGCATCATAGTCTTATTAATAGTAACTACAGTACAAAAGCAGCAGTTTCCAGCTTTTATAGAGCATTACATTTATTTGATGCAGATAATGAGAAATTATTGATGAGACAATGGAAAAACAGATGTGGGAGGGTGAATCACATTGGGAGAACAGGAAAAATGAAAGTGGGGGCAAAGTGGTTTGAGCATGCTGTGTCATCACCAATGAAAATAACTTTAATTTGCTACATCAGTGGAATACTATTAACTCCTGGTTGGTTAGACATAATGCACAGTGGAGGAGGGAATATTTCAGTCAAATTGAATGACAGCAATTTTTTTAAAGAGAATAGCTCTCATTATTTTTTTTTCCAGAAGGGAACTCATTGACAACTTTACATCTAATTCTGATTTGCAGCCAATTAGCATGTAGTTATACAATTGGAGCCCAACTCCTCTTGCTGCTAGCACTGCACAGCCCAAGTGCCTAAGAGTGAAAACAAGTGAACATGGCAATTCTTGCAGGATAACACCTAAGATATTTTATGCACAAGTGCTTTTGCAATAACAAGAAGAAAACACTTCCATCTGAACCTTGTTTTTAAAAGAAAACAGGGATCTCAGTGGGTCTCAGATAGCTCCACACATGGTGTGCATACAGCTACAGCAGAGATAAACCACTTTGCATTAGCTGACATAGATCCCACAGAGCCTTTGGCTTGCAGGACGAGGTTGTGCATGATGCTCTATGGTGTGCCAGAAAAAAAGGCCTGGAGCTGAGTTTCAGGGTGAGGGAAGGTGCAGGCAAGGGAGGGAGGAGCGGGTCTGATCAGCTGATCTTGCCTCTCCCTGCTCCAGCAAATAGCAGAGTAGAGACAGAGATCAAAGGAGTCTGGCTAGAGGGGGCATAAAGGCACAGAAAACATGAGGAACAAAGGGAAAGCAAATGATTAATTACTGTAGTTAAAATAAACAGCATTACTTGGCCACGAGCCTCCAAGCAAAAGAGAATTACCAATTTTTTTTGCTAATGAGAATTACACCTGTACGACATGTGAATGAGAATGCAGTCCACTGAGAGTAATTGTTGAAGAAAGGATGTCAGAAAAGCTTAGGAAATGGTTGTCACTGGGCCACATGGCTGCTAAAAGAGCAGCTCTCCTGAGGAACCATCAGAACTGGATTTGCAGCAGTCCTAACCCATCCCAGCTCTGATGGTGGGAGGTGCTACGTGTAGCTAATGATATTTTTCCAAGGGGCAAGGCAGGGCTTTCTTGTTTGGCTGTTTTCACTAACTAGTAATCATTCCAAGACCTAGAAAGATCTAAGCTTATTAAAGAGCTGAATTCAGGTCTAATAGGATGGGAGGACCCAAATCTGTGTTATTTTTCAGACTTCAAGTCAAAAATCTTTGCAGTCACAGGGGCACTCCACTACACAAAGGGAGAACCGCCAGTTTTCCCTCTGCATCAGAGAGTGACACTGGCATGAGTCAGGTCCATGACAAGCAAGGAAATCAGGAACACTTTCTAAAACATCCCTCTCAGCAATTGCTCCTCTTTTGAAGGATTTGAGAGTGTTATGACCCTAAGAGAGAAAATTCTGAAAGTGATGAACTTCAAATTTTAAGTGCCAAGAAAAAGAAAAAAATAAATGGAAAAAAAAAAAAAAGAAAAGAAGAAATAAAAAGGAAAACAAGAGGTAAGAAATCAAAGAAATAAGGAGGAAGAAGGGAGGAAATGCTACAAGAGCCTTTAAGAAGGTTTTATGAGAACACTGGTCTCTTGCAAAAGAGCACAGGGCAGCCTGGGGTGTGTGTGTATTAATTCCAAAAGATAGAGAAAATACATGAACTTTAGAGTGGCCTCTCAGGGTCATCTGTTCTAGCTGCCTCCCAAAGGTCTCCATCTTCTTATGTGTGTCCTGTTCTTCTAACCCTAACACTGACTATAGATCTAACAGCAGAACAAAATATTCCTCCCAGGCTGCTCTGCTCACCTACACAAGGAGTGGAAGAAAGACAACTGTGCTGGTTTATTTCTTAGTTGTATTCCACCTTATTTTTATTTTTTTTGCAAGTGATTAATGAAAATACTGAAAGGATAGAATGTATTTACTGTTCCAAATTATGCTCTCATTTCTGGTAAAGTATTTCACCACTCCAGAAGGCACTTGGCAGTTTTGGGGATGGATGTTTTGTGATTCCCCTTGGGAACTTGCTGTGGCTGGTACACAGGTCATGACTCCATGTTCCTTTTTTCCTGTATTCAGCTCACAGATCATGAACACATTCAGAGACAACAGGTCAGAATTCCTGCAGGAAAGTTCTGATATTTAACATTCCATTCCGCAAACACTAATTTTATTAAGATCTGAAAAAAAAAAAAACACAAAAAAACCAAAACCACCAAAAAAAACCCCAACAAAGCAAGAGAGAGAAAAGATCATTGCGAGCAAACAGGAAAGATTCACGTTTTATTATTGTAATTTGAGGCTTTATTTTAGAAAAAAAGTTCCTGCTCTGCAATTATCTAAGGAGCATGAACAGCCTTCTAAAAGTTCTACATCTTAACATATACATCTTTACTAGTGTGCCAGACCTTTTGAGATACCTTCTGATAATCCCTGGATACTTACTTTTCCATATAAATTCAAGGCAAACTCCAGTACTCTCTAAGTCTTTATTTTCCCAATGGATTTTCCTAAAACACTGGAACTTGCTACTTTATGCCTCAACAATACCCAAGAGCCTCTCCAGTCTGGCAGACAGATGACCTCTGCTTCACTAGCAGTTCTGCTGTTCACCTGCTTGCATATTTAAGCAAAAATATTTTCTCTTTTTGTCTCTCAAGTTCCATCCTTTGTGTTTTCTGTGTAGTTTAGCAGTTAGATTTGGAAGGCAGGGACCAGCCTTTTATTGCCTAACTTCTCACCACAGTTAGTGGAACTCTGACTCATGGGCTGTGTCAGCTCCAAGCTGCCCCAAACCACCTCCCATTGAATCTCTAACACTGAGTAGATGTTGTTGCCAATGTTTTATCCTCCCTCCACAGTGCAATGCAACACAAGGGGCTCCAAGCACAGCCCTGAGCATGCATTGGACAAACACCCGCAAATCTTGGCCAGTCCTTTCCTCCTTCTTTCCTGCTGATGTATAAAACACATGATGGGTGCAAATACTTGCATTAGGAAACAAATTTTTCCACCATATAATCTTGAATAACCATCACCTCATGTTTGTTTGTCCCAAGCATCTGTTTCCACTTGCTGCTTAGCTTTTTTTAACCCCAGCCAGAGGGTCCCAGAACTTCTATCCTTGATTGATAGCAGTGAATAGAGATAACAGAAGGTATCTGCTTCTTTCTAGCTATGAGTACATGAGTAAGTACATCCTTTCCTCATATCATGTGTGGTTCAACACATTTTAAATCAATTAAATCAATTCCTGTAGCAAATTGCAGGAGACTCCAGATCCTGATGTACTGGCCAAATGCTGGCAGACTGGAATTTTTTCTGGACTTAGTAATTTCTCATTTCTCAGGCTTTCTGATCTGGGAGACAAACAGAGAAGACTCTGGAACTGAAAGGTAATCCCTAAAGATAGACAAGACTAAATTTCACAGTCAGTCAGCAAATAATAGTGCCTATTATTCAATACTCCAAAGGAATGAGTTATAAGTTTTACATGACTATTTCTTTTTCCTCCTTTCTCATCAATATTTACGGACCCCTAGGTTATTCATTTTGAGAAAGGTAAATGTATGACCTAGGAATTAGTTTAATTTTCATTTATTTTGCAGTTATCTATGAGTAATAGCTGTGTAAATGCAACCTGTGGTTCTCAAAGTCTGGCTTCCCATGAGGCTGCTCCTGGTAAGAAACAAACACTTTCCTGTTTCACCGCAGCGTTGAGGTCGGGGCTACTTCAGAACTGCAGGTTTTTTTCAGCTTAGGCTCTAGACAAGCTGTTCCAAACTCCTTACCAGAGAGGTGGCAGCAGGTAAATAGGTTATGTGTGTTGGGGACTGCATGTCCAAAACTGAGCTTTTGAGCTCTGAAGTAGAAAACTGCTATTTGCCTGCTGCAACTGGTGTGGGCTGGTTGCAAATTTTCTTAACACTTGGAATAAATGAGAGTAGCAAACTTCAAATTCTCCAGTCACGGTCCATCCACCACTTCCCTGGTCCTCTTTTTTCTAAGACAACTTATTTTCAGGAAGCCTTCCTTACCACCACTGCTCTCTAGCTTTCCCCATCTGAATAGTCTGCAGAAGCATAACACATGATCAGCTTCAGGCTTGGTGAAACCAAACCATTCCATGTTTCTATGGTTCTGTGAAGAATCATGCAAACATGATGAAGGTGAATATCCTGGCAGGAGGAACAATCCTGGAAGTGGGGAAGATCCTGGAAGTGGGGAAGATCCTGGAGATGGGGGGGATGCATGGATACAAACTCTGGGGTATGCACAAGGACCTCAGCCAGTAATGCCCAGGACTAGTAACTGCAGCACTGACCAGCAAAACTTTGTGCCTGACCTCCCTGCTGGGAGGGAAAGCCAGGAGCTGGTGAATACAGTGCTGGGAACAGTGTGAGAGAACTGAGTAGGGCAAAAGCTCTCATCTTGTTAGTTGATAAAAGCCTGTGTCCAGATCCAAATCCAGATTACAACCATGACACTTGTGGGTGGCAGGCACGTGGTCTCCTGGTTGGTTGGGTCATCAAGCCAACGGGACCTCACTAGGAATCTACTGTGCCTGTAACCACCCTGCCCGTGTTCAGGAAGCACACAGGTCCCTTGGCTGGCTGGGGCTGTTGTGCCACTGCCGCGTGTGATCTTTGGACAGCACTGTTAGTGAGATCTTTGGCACCACTTAACACAAAGAGTACATGTGGCTCAGGAAGCCTTCCAAGGAATTTTACCATTTCACACCCAAAGCAAGAAGCACAACAATTGAACATAACTCCACTGAACACAGAAACATGTTCTTATTAGCATCACAGCCAACTGAGTCCTTAAACTCTGATTCTCATCTTCTAAAATCAGCTGTGCCAACTGGGTTCAACAAAACGACCAGTAATTTGAGATTCTGGAATAAATGTAATATGCAGATATGCATTTAGGATACCCTGGTGTTCTGACTGAATAAAGCAGAACATAAAAACAGCCCACACCATGATGACAAGCAACATGACATAGTCCGAACTTGAGAGCCAGGGACAGAGCAAGCCTTGCACCCTGAGCCAGGAATGATCACTGGATGCAAGGCATAACAGTGACTTGCAAGGAAATTGTTTAGACAGGAAGAGAATGGGCATTTTTAATAAATATCTGTGAAATTTATTTATTTATATATAAAATATATTTATTTATGTATAATATATATATTGTTAATATATATTTATATATAAAAGATAATAACTTTTCACCCAAGCTGACATGAGTTCAGCAATTATAATAGCAATATAAAACTATTAATGGCAGAGAATTCAAGATAAAAATTAGGTAAGTAGGGGAGTCCCCAAATGGCAGGTAGGGTGAAACATGAGGATGGGAAGACACAAGAGTAACAGTGGACTCAGGAGGGGGAGGAGTCTTACACAATAACCCTGCAGAGGTGGCATAGGACCAGCAGTTCTGACAGACACTTGAGGCAACAAAGAGTTGTCAGCTGAGAGGGAAAAGCAAAGAGATGAACCTGATCCAGCTCTTCATGCAAATATTTTCAAAAGTCTTATCAAAGTTATGGAGATTAAAGCAGTACCTGTCTTGAAAAATCTAATATATATGTAGGGAACCCCCCAGGCTATGTACTCTTCCACGGGTGGCCTGTAAGTCCAACAAGGTGAAAAAGGCCAAGTTCTCACTTGACACTTGCTCCCTGTTTACAGCCCTGTCATATTTACTCAGTAAGTAATTATGTCAATAATTTAGACAATTTTGCTGAGCCCCAGGCTGACACCCTCCAGAGCCTGCCCAGCTGTGGGAACAAAGGGATCCTCTCCCTTGTGTGCCAGGAGAATTGCTCCAATACTTTACATCAACATGAACCCATTAACAGCAGTAGTGTGAGGGGCTTTGAAGATGTAGCACAAATTACATTGACAGACTAACTAATCCTCATAAGGATTTTTTCTAACTATGATGAAGGTTGGATTTTATTTTATAGCTCTAGCTCAGAAATCCACCCCCATCACCACCCCGTGAAAGAAGGGTCCTAAAAACCAGTTAAAAAAAAAAGGCAAATCTTTACTGCCAAAAGCAATGGTTGAAACTGGGAATGCAGAAGAGCATCAAGACTTGTGATTAGCAGATATGACAAGGGACCTGAGTCCTTCCTGACTAGCAGTAGGAAACAAGGCAAGATAGAGTGGCAAATCATCACTAGCATTTCACAGTTAGATACTTGTTGTCACCTTCAGCAGAATGACTTTTGGGGGTATTCAGATATACGCTAAATTTAGAAAGCATAACATGGACATGGATGTCCATACATGCCAAAGCTCCTACAACAGTCACTGAAGCCTGGACAGCAAGTCAGCACACTTAAGATGCATAGAAATGGATCAAGACCAAGCCTCAGGACAGGCCTTGGGCATCCTTTGTGATGCCACACTTCTGGGATGTTTGCATGGAGATGCACAGGTATCCCCAATGAGAAACCTGTGCTGTTCTGGAGTTGCACCTGAAGATGGCACAAGGCACTATATTTAGACAAATTAATACCCCCCCTTGTGGTTGCTCAGCTGAATTACTGTAAGATCCATTACTTGTGCTGTCCAGAGTCCCAGGCCAGCTGCCAAGCCCAGACATACACTTCCCTTTGGGATACCACAGTGTATCTTGCCTCATCTCCTACTGCTCATCAGGAAAGGCTCAGGCCTCATGTCACATCTACAAACCACAGATGGATGTCTTGATGCTCTCATGCATCTCAAATGGCACCAATACCTACATTTATCCAACATACTTGAGCCCTATATGCTTTCTAAAAGTTCATACTGATAGGTTCTGAGACCAGGACTCAGGTACCTAACCACAGTTGTCTACTGCTGTTTGAAGTGTCCTTCAGCAGCTTTGATATCCGTAATTAAGGAATAGGTCAATATGACACAGGATCTACAGGATCTACCTAAGCCATTCTTGGACAACAGCAGGTGAATATCATGCAAGGTAACTCATAGTGACTAAAATGACAAGATGTGCTAATGTGTGGACAATGTATCTTATGCCAGAATATTCGTATTGATGCTTCTTAAGTCCAGTGCAACAGCTGTTCACTGTTTTGTCCACGTGCATCAAGTTTATTGCAAGATCATGGATTGATACTGGAGAGGGATGAAAATTATTAAGTTATCTTACTTGTTTCTGATTGCTGCTTCATTTATGTGCAACCAAATCTCTCATAGGCTTTTCATATCTTAGAATTTCCAAGTATTCATTTTCAGCCTAATAAATGTATTTCAAAAAGGAAAACAACATTCTTGCATTCATGTTGTGCTTTATACCTAATAAATAGTAGTTTTGTCTTGCAGACATCTAAGATAAATAAAATACCTAAAATGTGAAGTGTTGGCTATAATGTGTGCCTCTGTCTAACCTTTTAGAATTACTACTTCATTACCTATTACAGTCAAATGAAATAAAACTTTCCAGCCTAGCAGCTACAGTCACTCTGGCAGTGTTAGAGGACTTTCAGACCATTCCAGGTTTCTTACTTACAAACCAGTTATTTTGGTGGGTCAGTCTCCAGGATGTTTGTATCCTACTTGTGTCTAAATCGTATTCCCACAGGCAACTCAGTAATGGGTTGGGTACTTTTAAATGCCTCACTGAGCACAACTTCAAAGGGCCTTGTATTGAATACAAGCACTTTTGCAAAATTAGATCTCCAAACTGGTATCCAGTAATTGGTGGGAACACAAAAGCTTATGCTGACACTTTTGTTTCCAACTAGTAATTTCAAATTTAGATCAAAAGTAGATAACTTTCATACCAATCTCTTCCAGTGCAGAGTCTTGCATCTGGGGAAGAACAATCCCATGGACCAGTACAGTTGGGGGCTGACCTGCTGGAGACCAGTGTAGGTGAAAGGGACCTGGGGGTCCTGGTAGACAGGAGGATGACCATGAGCCAGCAATGTGCCCTTGTGGCCAAGAAGGCCAATGGCATCCTGGGGTGTGTTAGAAAGGGTGTGGTTAGTAGGTCAAGGGAGGTTCTCCTCCCCCTCTATTCTGCATTGGTGAGGCCACATCTGGAATATTGTGTCCAGTTCTGGGCCTCTCAGTTCCAGAAGGACAGGGAACTGCTTGGAAGAGTCCAGGGCAGAGCCACAACGGTGATGAAGGGAGTGGAACATCTCCCCTATGAGGAAAGGGTGAGGGAGCTGGGTCTCTTTAGTTTGGAGGAGACTGAGGGGTGACCTCATCAATGTTTACAAATATGTTAAGGGTGAGTGTCAGGAGGACAGATACAGGCTTTTTTCAGTGATGTCTAGTGATAGGTCAAGGGGCAATGGGTGCAAACTGGAGCACAGGAGGTTCCATGTAAACATCAGAAAAAACTTCTTTACTGTGAGAGTGACAGAGCCCTGGAACAGGCTGCCCAGAGAGGTTATGGAGTCTCCTTCTCTGGAGACATTCAAAACCCACCTGGACACGTTCCTGTGTGATGTGCTCTGGATGATCCTGCTCTGGCAGGGGGCTTGGACTGGATGATATTTCCAGGTCCCTTCCAACCCCTAAGATTCTGTGGTATCTAATTATCCCACACTTAAAGTTGGATAAACTTTATATTTAAAGTTAAGGGCATGTCCATAGCAAGTATGCAAGGGCTTGTACATTTTTTAAAAGTCTGACTTTTTCTTTGGAGTTTTCCAAATGGCAACTGGAATTTAAGTGGAAACTCCTGGCTGTCTTTGTACATTTAGAGGTGAACTTATTTACTGAAGCACCTCCAAAAAGATACAGAAGCCTAACTTCAAGTGTGCTCTTATGAAAAACCTTGGAGAGGAGGCTGGATTTTTCAGGAGTGCCTTTGTGACTTTGAAGTGAGACTTATGATCAATGAAAAGTCAGCTCTCAAGATTATCTGACAGTCTCAAGCCACTTGCCATTCCTTTGATAATTTCAACTGAAAACCCAAGGCAAATTCTGCATTAAGAGAGCTGTTCCCACTGGTGATATAGCAGTGGTGACAGGCTGGATGACAGTGAGTTAGCAGGGTAATATTATTGTAGTCTTTATTGATACAGAATATTTAATTTACAGAACATTAGAATAAACCCACCCTCTTACTTGCCTAGTATTTGAGGATGAACAGTTACAGACAAGAAAATAATCCAGTTACTTATAGTGCAGCTAATGATTAAATTACATTAAAACGGTTAACAATATTGTATTGTAAAATAGAAGTGCATGTACAGTATATAAATACAAGAGCTTTCTGTTCCTTGTCAGGAACATAAACAAATCACATATATTTTTCAGTTTAATTTAGCTTGTGCTAAAGTACATTTCCATCTTAAATATATATTAATGTAAAACATACTTAATAAACCTCTCAGTTTCACTCCCTGCATCTTAACTTGCAATTTATATTACAGTACTTTAAAAGCTGAATGAACACTCTTTAGTACTCAGAATATGTTTCTGTCAGAATTTTCTATCTTTTAAATCTTTGGTAATGTTTCACAGGAACACTCTTATTAACCAGACTTAGTAGTTTTTGTTACATGAGACTTGAGTCTTACCCAAAGCAAGACACTCTGACTGCTGACTCTTTCTATTTGAAAGAACAGGCCACACAAATTCACTATACGAGTGTTAAAATAACAAAAATTCTACACTGTAGGTGAAAAATCAACATTGTGCAAAATTTGTTAATAACCATTTTAAAGATTCAAAAGATACAACATTGTTAGGCATGGCAGCACTGGCCCATGGCATAAACACACTGCTCCATCCCTGGTCAGTCAGTGGCAGTACATCAGACTGAAAACCTGCTCCTTGACAGGCTGCTCCCCAGTCAGACACAGTAGCAAGACATATAAGGGCTTGTATTTGGGCCAGGTTACCTAAAGTTTGATGGCTAAGATGAGATTCCTCAAACTTACCAAGCAGTTCTTCTAACTTTCAAAAAGATACACTGTGTTGACCCGGGTACCAAGATCACCTGTTCAGGTTCTAAGTACCCAGCTGAGCCAATCTTCATTAATAGTACCCAGTCACTTTTCATTTGCACTGACCAAAAATTACCACCAAACTCTGAACTGGTCAAGTCTCTTAACACCCTGGCAGAAGCACCTTCTCAGAGTTGCTTGCTAGGACACAGTTGATGCAGAACAGATGACAGGAATCGACTTGACAGTCCTTTATTCTCCAAACACACATGGATAGAAAGATGCAAAACTAACAGGAAAAAGCAACTTTATTTTAAATCCTATTTGTCCTACTAAAAATGTTCCATGTAGAAATATTTAAAGTCAACTAAAAGATGCTGCACAGAAAAAATATTTTACCAGCATGTAGCGTATGGTTTAAGTAAACAACAGATTCATTATGAAACAGATAGAAACAGTTAGATTAGAGGTTTTTCAAAACAGCTTAAAGACTAACAAAACATTAAGATGAAAAACTGAAGATATCTTTTGCCTCTCTGCTCACTGCCTGTGTTTGCTCCTCTGTGGCACTTCCACAAAATATGTTAATCCTTTCAAGTGCCTGCCAAGTATTTAACTTCGCACTAAAATGAAATAAGAGCATTGCTCAGAACTACTGCTTGAACAGACACGTGCAGTTTGAATTACATGCTATAGCAAATTCCTGTCAGAAATGCCCTCGTCAACATGGAGAAGAAAGTGCTCAAACACAATCACTGCATGGCAGATGACTGTGGAAATATTTAAAAGAGACAATATAAATATAGATATAACTAGCAGTATATTACTCTAGCACTGTCATGTTAAATTACCATGTACCAATGTTAAATTTGGTACATTACCAAATGAACAAAACTTCTTTTTTTTTTTTCTGAATAAAACTAATTTCTACCCAATTCCCAACTAGTTTGGGTTTTTTTTTCCAAAATGGACAAAAGAGGCAAAAATCAGTAAAGGGCATGTTAGATCCTATTTAAGGCAGAATATAAGAATGCAAAAAATGTATTACATGTTCCAATAGAAATATAGATAGGCAGTCTACAGGCTTCTAGCAATAGGTAAAAAAAACACAGTATTTCATACATTTGTATAGTTGAAATAAAAGGTAAATAAATGGTGTTTAAAATGGGTCAGGACAGCAGTTACCAAAATATACAAAAATAAACTACTTGTCATTTGCAGTGTTGAATGTTTTTGCATCATTAAAGAACGTAATATTGCTCGGATAAACAACATCCTGTATCTTTTCATTCAAAATCCAAAAGGGATATATAATTACTTTCTAAAAAAAAAAAACAAAAAACATTTTCACATGTATACTCTATGTTTAATATATAAGCTGTACCTCTCTACAAAGTACCAGTCCTGAGACAACCCATATCTTCAGACAACCTGCAGGCAGGTGGTGTGTTCACAGGAGAAACAGCTTCAAAGGTGCCCCTCAGCTCATAGTGCTGTGGAATCACAAATTCTTTCAGAAATAACTCACAGCTTATACATGTCAAAGTATGGCACAAGCTCCAATTTAGAAAGCATCCTTTCTCTTCTCAGACAGAAGCTAACATAACATTTATGCTGCTCTGTCCATGCAGTCAGACCTCTGTGGCTCTACTGAGCATCCAGTTCTGTTTCCCTTGAGCAGGGGTCTGGCCATGCTGAACAGCTCATGGTACAGGAACATACAACAACAGAACATGCAAGATGGCAAGAACACTCCTAATCAGGTACCTTTTTGGTCTAATAAAAGTCCCAGCCCTTACCTTACAGTCTCGAACACTCTTCAGCTTAAATGTTAAGATGGTAAGCATGAAAAAATGCCTTTCTGCTTAGTATGACCCACCACCAGCAGTGGTCTGCTATAGTAAGTAGGGAGGGCTTGGTCCTTCCTGTTGCTTGAAAAACTCCCCTTGGAGCCAATGTGAAAAGTCTGAACAAGACTCTCAGTCATTCTGCACAGTGCCCTCTGATTCTAGACATACTGACTCCCAGGAACCAGAGCCAGGCAACTGCAACTACCCAAAACCTTTTCCACGGCAAACATCTAAGTCCCCAGAATGGAAATGAAAAACACAGCTGCTCTTTTTTAAAACTAAAGTGTTTCTGGTTCACTGGGGTCCAATTCACCTCGTCAGGGACAGCCAAGAGAAGATCTATGCACCACTGAGCTCCCACTCCAACCCTTACAACAGAGCTGGAGTGACAACAGCAGTGCCTAGACCTGGTGCTGGATATGGTGGATATGAAGGATTGACTTCCTCCACCTTTTCTAAGGAAGAAGGCAACTTGGCTTCCTTAAAAATTCCTTTTTTTCTTGCAACTAACCTGAAGTCATCTTTTCTTCATATATTCATGTATATATTTAAAATCCTGACACCAATTCAGTTTTCAGTTTTTCACTACATGAGAAGAGGTTGAGAGCAATGGGGTTAATTCAGGTAGCAGATGGGTAGGAATGAAGGAAAGAACAAAAAACAGAGTGAGAAGGGCTGTATACTATTTTTCAAAAATTTATTTAAAATCCATTGGAATTTGCCCCACACGTAGGTCTGCCATCCATGTAGGATTTCTTGTTAAGGAACAAAATAGTTCACAGCACCTGGTTATTACTTTAAACCAGCCACCAAGTCTGTAGCATTTAAATCTGCAGAGATGCTCTCTGTTGCATTAGCTAGAACTGTAGATGTAGGGGAAATTATTTCTCCAACCGTCACATACGTTCCTGTTAGAAATCCAACAACTCCAATGACAGCTATAAAAACGTCTTTAAATATCATCCACAAACTTAAGTTTTCCTTGTAGAAAGTGAGGATTTCAACCAGGGGAGGCAGAATCAGTGCCAGAGTGCTGCTGCTGACAGCTCCAACTAAAGAAATCACCAGGTCTAGGCGAGGGATCAAAGCTGCTATAGCACCTAGAACAGAAAAGTAAGTGGCTTCAGATTCAACATCCATGGAAAACAAAACCACAACAAGCACATCATTTAGTGGTTCAGGCTTTCTAAAAAGTTCTATCATTCTCTGCTTTTCCAGCTGCAAGTGGTGTACACTATAGATTATCGCGTGCATCTGTGAGGGAGATACATCTTCATGCTCATGTGAAATACTCAGTTTCAATGCTGAATCACTGCATGAGCTGGCAGAGCTTCAAGTGAAAGTGTTCTTGTATAGAATCATGGAGTCACAGAATGGTTAAGGTTGGAAGGGACCTTAAAGATCATCAGGTTCCAGCCTCCCTGCTACGAGCAGGGAAACCTCACACTAGACCAGGCTGCACAAGCCTCATCCAGCTTGGCCTTAAACACCTCCAGAGAGGGACCTTCCACAACCTCCCTGGGTAACCTATTGCAGTGCCTTCCTACCCTCATGGTGAAGAATTTCTTCCTGATGTCATGGTGAAGAATTTCTTCCTGATGTCTAACCTAAATTTCCCCTCTTCCAGTTTAAAACCATTACCCCTTGTCCTATCACTGCCCTCTCTGGTGAAAAGCTCCTCCCCAGCTTTCCTGTAGCCCCTTGTCCTGACAGGGTAAAAACACTTGGCCTGTGAATAACAGAGAAAAGAGAAATACAGAATTATATGGAGATGTTTTACTATTTTGGTTGTTGTTGGGTTTTTAAGACTGAAGAATAAAGTTCAGGAAGAGCAGGGGAAGGGGGCTGTTGCATGCTGCCCAGGAGACAGTGGGCAAAAAATATATTACTATTAATTACTATAGATTACTAATAACAAAATTATTCTAAAGGAACCAAACCTGCTGGCCACCTGGCAGTCTCATAATAATTTAAGTCACTTTTACCAAGAAACTTGCCTCTCAAAAAATCTTGGTCTATACAACTGTGTTCAATTTGTAAAATGCCACTCTAGCAGTTCTCCAGTTAACTAACTGAGAACTAACTCTGCGAAGAGACAAGGCTGAACACAGGCCCCACTAAGCTGCTCATGGCAGAGCTGGTCTTACCTCCTGCAACTACAGAATTTACAGAAACAGAATCCATTACGTTGGACCAGAACCACTTCTGGCTTTAGCCCCTTTGGCTGAACTACTGTCAAAGGCCAGCTGAGCAGAGGCCTCTGTATGATCCACTGGATGTGGTGGAAACGTCTGGGTTTTTTGCTTTTCCATGAATCTATTGCTTTCTAGCTGTCAGACATGAGCATAAACAACCATGGCATCTGCTTGCTTGCTGTATTCTGTCACTTCTCATCAAGACATGGAAGCAATCAGGAAGAAAAAGAATGGGGAATACTGGTGTAAAAGCCATCAGCAAACCAAAGATACCACATAAGATATTTTTGTTCTTCTGTATCTCCCTTCTTAACTCTTAAGCTATAATAAAAGCCTTAGAACAACTCCTCCACCAACCAAATATTATGTGGACATTGTTCAGGGAAATAAGCAAATCACAGGATCACAGAATAGTCATGGTTGGAAAGGACCTCTGAGACCACCAAGTCCAGCAAAAAAAACCACCCAAAACCATCACCACACATTTATTTCAGTAAATAAATTATTCACAATATCCAATCTAAACCTCACCTGGTGCAATGAAACAAGCAGGAAGGAAATCCCCACATAGCACGTGAGGATGAAAACCAGCTTTACAGTTTCTCAAGATGAGCTTTCTATTTGCAGAGTATCTTTCCTGTGGACTGAATGTCACCAGCTGCCTTGGACCGGGCAGAGATTCAGGAGTCCTTGAGGAAACTTTAGGAATGCCCTGACACTCAGAAATAGATAAGCCAATTTTTTTTCTCCCACTGTTACAATGGTCCAAACAAACAATTTCTTCCATTGCATGAATACAACTTCTAAAGACTGGAAATGCTACATGTTTATGCATGTTCTAGGCCAAAGCTGAATGGAATGAGAAAAGAATTATGCCAAAGTCATAAGAAGTCACAAAGTACCCATCTCTCTAACTTTTGTGGCCATAACTTCACTCAAGCCATAAAAGCAGGCACTGGGAGTGACCCAACAGAAGGCTCAGACCAAACTGACTGGCAAGCTTGCTTGATACGTGCACACCAATGCACAATTCTTAAGTAATTTAAAAGTGCAGATGACATATATTTGCAATGACTGGTAAAACTTTCAGCTAATTACTAAGTTGAATGTGTTCTTCTGAAGCAACAGAGAGAGCTAATCATTTATTATCTTGCCAATTTAATAGAAGCAGTGGATGAATTCACTGAATATAGATTTTCAAGTTCTGTAATAGACCTCTTTCAAATCCATGTGTCCACAATTTAGTGGACACTCATTAATTTGTTTGAAAAGTTCTGCTTTACTAAAAATAATGAGAATATTTTTCATACATTTTTGAATTGGCAAAAAATAGCTATAATTGCTTCAGGTTATAGAAAAGCAAAATGCTGTCTGTTGGTTTACAACTTGTCAAACATTTGTCTGGCTCTTACAAATCTGTATGAATCTGGATATTGCTGTGGGAGGAAGTTTGGAAACGTGTTTCATGATTTTAATTAGTGTCTTACTTAGTCTCTAACAATCTGAGAGAAAAACAACTCATCTTTATTACCTACCAAAGAATGTCATCGAGTGTTAAAGCAGCCCAGCTTCCAGGATAATTAAACAAGGGGCACCCCTACAGGTAGGAAGTCTGAGTTTCCCAGCAATACATAAATTTTAAAAACACAACACTGAGAAGTAATTCTGAACCTTTATCTCAGTCCTGAAGCATTCCTATTTGGAAGCTCAAGGAATCTCAACTGAAGAAATAAATCCTACAATATTGATATGACACTTTTTTGGGCCAACAGTTAAACTGTCTTCAGCCTTGAATGAAATAGCAAGAGCCTTAAGAACAAAGCATCCTGCAGACATCACGAGAGGTTGCAACATCTTAATTCTACCTTGACTCCACAGTCTACTCTCAAAAACCATTAATCATGGATTCTCCAGCCTGTCTCAGCTAAGCAGTCACCCATTTGTGTCAGTTGGGGCTTTTTGAGGAAAGGAACACGGCAGCAGAATGTTTCTGTTTTCTTCAGGGACGTATCACCCCAGTGGAAAGTTACCCTTAAATTTACTGTTTGAATTACAGTGCTGCTTCAGCTACAACTTTCTCACCTTGTTCCCAAATCAGCAAATTACTAGCCAGACTTGCTCGCTGAAGTAATCTCAAAGAGACCTCTGGAAAATAAAAAAAGGTTTTGCCATCTCTCTAAATGAAGTCAAATATGTGATTGCCATATTCCAACACTTCCTCTAGTAATCAAATATTGAGTGACTTTATTTCTATCAAAAAGCAATGCCTATGCCATGCTAAATCCTTGAGGAAGACAGGCACTGTCTTGGCACATTAGGATCTATGGATCTAAGTAAAGATTCAATTCTGATTTTGGTCCTGTCTGTACATAGATCAAAAGCAAAGCATATGATGACTTAATCAGGAGATTTTAATGATACAGATCATTTAAAAAGCCTTTTTTTCATGTTTCTAGTAGGACTTAATGTATTTATAAGCATCTTATAGGAAGCCCGAAAGCAATTTGAAATCTAAAAGGCTAACAATACTGATAATTTCTACTAAATTTTCCTTTAGCCCAATTAGAAAGCTGTTTAATATTTCTCTACTAAATCATTAAAAGAAATTACTTTCCAGATAGTACCAGATGTTATATTTTCTTTAAGTATTCAAAAATCATTCTGAGAAAAAACAGGTCAGTGGTATTTATACATGTGCATCTGAAGAAAAGAAGTGATACACGTTATCAGGTCAGTAGTATGGCCTAAGCAAGTTGTCCTAACAGAAGATTTTATAAATCTACATGGCCACAAAGACTGAGGGCTTTTAAACAATGAGAAATGTTGGATATTACTAGGGAGAGATAACTTCACATAGTTGAAGAGTAAAATAATTGTCTCAAACAATGTACAACCAGTTTTCTTCAAAGCCAGTGACAGTACTGAAGAGGTCCTTGTTCTGCAGAAGGTCAGCACACCCCAAACTTATTCTTTGTATCACTTTTTCAGAACCAAATTAGGAAGACTGAAGCATTGCTGTATCAAAGACAGGTGTTTGACATACGTACCACTTTCCAAAAGCATAAAATGAAACTGTATTTTTAACAGACAGATGCCTATGATTTGGCAAAGAAACAGCCTGCTCCGGGAAGAAAAAATGCCTTCAATTAAATGTTTGCCAAAAAATTCTGGCTGTAGGCAAAACAGCACTTCAGAATATCAGTCTGAATTCTGATTCCTAATGTTGCAGGCTGTGCCCTCTGCCCATCCTTCCTTACTGCAGTAGTGCTCAGCCAAACTGGCATCCTCTTCTTCCCCTCACCCAACTGTACTGTTTCCTGGATCCCCCTCCCCAGTGCAGCACCTTCATATTTTCTTCCAACTCACTCCTCCTTTTCTGCAACAATCTCCTCCACATTGCCCAGGTTTTTCTCCTTTATGCCCCAAAAGAATAGAAAACCATTTCTCTGCTATAGACTACCCCAGAAAGCTTAGCAGGTTTGGCTGTGGGGAGTTTCCATCTGAAGGCTGAACAATATAAAGTCAGGGTCTTCTCAAGTGGTCATTTGACCAGGAGATCCGTGTTGTGTTTTCTGTGCAAATGGCATTCCATGCTCCGTACATGAGTTATATCTTCTGCCTTGGCTCAAAGGCAAGCAAAAATGTGTGTGCTACCTCTTGGAGAGCAGCTGGGCACTGAAAACTTATTTAGAGAACAGTAATAAATATTTTATCTCTCCTTTGTAAAACTGTAACATACTATGTCACCATTAAAACAATTCCCATTATAAAAATAAATTATTAAATCTAACAGAACTTAATATTTCAAGAAAAAGCAGTTCACTCAAATAAAAACCAAAAATAATGCCCTCCCTGAGAGTTCCACAGTAGAAAATAATCTGTTTCAATACATATATAAAGGAACATAAGACCAAATAGAAAACTGTGATTATTCTGAAGATAAATTAATGCAAATAAACACTTACAAGCATTTCTGAATAATTTACTGAGCTTTGCACACAGGTAGAAAGAAATCCAGATATTCATGAATGCAGTTTAAATAAAAGGATTTTAGATAACAATCCAAATATTACATGATTGTGAATGAGAGAATTATGTTTTTTCTGGCTAAAAATGCTAATTAAGATAAGGTCTGAGGTTGTCTCTTGTTTAGCTCACATCAAAAGAGTGCAAGATACACACAGAAAGTAAGTTATTTAAAATTATTTAGATTCAGTCTTCACCAAAAATAATTTTTTAATCCAACTTCTTAAAAAGAATGCTTTAAATATCAGCTCAATCTCAAAACCTAAACTAAAAAGAAAAGCAAACAAAGCAGAAGACAAATCACAGTTATACTATGAGGTGGCAATTTCTACTCTCACACTGGAAAGAAAGATAGAGCTCACACACAGGACAACCACACACACCAAATGGTTTGGCTGTATTCCCTATGGAATGAAAAATTCTTGCATCACTGTCTTCCTGCAACATACAGTATAAACAGACAGAAGATACTTCTCATCATTTGCCCTCACACTACACCTCACTGTTTATGATTGCTCTGTCCTGTGTTACTAGGAAAGACTGAGACTCATACAAGAGAAGATGGTTGAAATAACCTTACCCTTCACAGTGAAAGGTCACCAAGGACCCTAACAATCTCGTGTCGAGAGAATGGGCAGATCCATCTGTTCCCCAGAATCCTCCCCACCAGTATCTCAAAGATGTGGAATTAATTTATTCTTTTACAGCACTTTGCAGAGATTTCAAAGCTGTTCATAACAGGTTTTTTGTTTCCATTATTTTTATTTCTTATGCAGGAAGACGCACAAAGAATGACATCAGAGCAAACAGAGACGTAACAGAGGCATCAAGTCCACAGGTTTCTTACCAGACTACCTAACATACCTAGAGGTAAGGCTAAGGACTAGCACATACCCCTGGTATGACAGCCTCCCTCCAGGACAGCATTCCACTAATACAATCTTTTCACCCTAGCTGTCTGTGCTTTATAGAACCCAAAAATTCAGGGGGTGCAATTCATTCAGACTTCAGCTTCCAGGATCTGCACCTGTTGTAAGCAGAATATGGTGTCACAACAACTCCATGCAGAAGGAGCCTCTGTGAGTAGTTATAGATTTATGGGGATGAAGTAGCAGTGACACAGCTATAAGGCAACTCTTTCCTCTCAAGGAAGGTCCTTCCCCTCAGGACCACTCGGAGTAACTTGCTCACTCCTAGTTAAATGTCAAAGTGGTAGTTAATAAACTGCTTGGCCTCCTCATCTTGTTCTGTCTGCCCTGTTCAGAATTAATGTCTTGTTACTAAGCACTCCTCTTGCATAGCAAAACATAAAAGCAAACCAGGCAGAGAGACACTGAGGAAGTCCCTCATGCTGCAGGTTGCCCAGAGCTGCAGTACCAAGTGATCTTCATAAAACCAGCCAGCACAGGTGCTTGGTGCAGCACATGCTGGTGTATTTCACCATTTAATTAACTACTACCACAGGCTCACAAATGACATCTGGTTAGACTGTAACATTTGAAACACTTATTTATTCATTTGTCTCAGTGGTTAACTTATTGAGCTTTGCTACCGATAATTTATCATACGAATCTTTTTAGACATACTTCAGTGAAATAATGTAGACTTCTGCTATATGTAGCTAGATTCAACAAATGACTGTAAAGCACAACCTACTGAGCTCTAAACGGATGGCCCTGCACCATTACACTACTGATGCTGTTTCCACTGCCATCCACTCTCCTTCAGACACACGATTCTATTGATCCACCAGAAATGAGTCTGCAACTAAACTTCAGTCCTCTTTATCTCAGCCTCTTAAACTGTGAGACAGCTGAAGGGCTCCCAGCAGCGCAAGCAAAAATTAATGTTTGCTCATCCAAGGACAAGACTGTTCTTGCTACAGGAAGCAGAGACGAGGAAAGAGTTAGGAGCAGCAACAAAGCCTTGAAGAGCCAGTCATGCTGTTTCTGATGCTGCTGGGAAGTCTTGAAGACACCTTTAGGAATAGTAATAATTGCTTGTCTTTATCTTTCAAGTTTCTTGTCCTACTTCATAATCAAATTTTACATTTCTTTATTAGAGATAATTAAAGGAAAAGCTGATCAGTATGACAAAACCCCCCTATGTTACTGTGGAGTCCTTTTGCCAGACTAGAATCCATCAGGATGCTATAAAATCGTAACAGTTGTGCCAGAGAAATTATCTTCTCTAATTACCATCCAAGGACTAAAAAAATGTATGAACTTACAGCCTAAGTCAGCTTTCCCTCCTACCCCCAAGTATTAAATAAATTGCAGAACGAGGAGATTCTGTTCTGAGTAACTGTAACAAAACTTCTGAGCTAAGCATCTCTAACCTGTGTTTGGAGGAGGTTGTATGTTCTACAGCCTCCATTAGTAGGAACACATTAATCTGCAAAATTTCAAAGGAAGATGTATCAGACCTGCTTGCCTAAGGAGGGAACTCTTGATAGACCCCTAGCCTAAAAGGAGAACATAGAGGAGGTGGAAAGAGGATATGCTACAAAAGACAAATTTAGAAACATCACATGGACGTCTGGATGGTCTCAGCAAAGTCAAAGCTTACTTGAAGCCAAGACATTGAACAGATGCCAAGGACAGTAACAAGAGCTTTTACAATCACATTGGTATAAAAGGCTGAGGGGGGAGAGTGTGAGTCTGCTGCTGAGCAGGGTATGAGATTTAGTGACAGCACACACAGGTATGGCTGAGGTACTCAAGTGTTACCTTTCCCGGGTGGTCTCCCAGTCTCTGAAGATCAATGACAGAGCTCAATGAGAAGAACTACCATCAGTAGATGAGGATTGAATCTGGGATCACTTACGAGAACTCAAACCATAAAGGTCTACAGGACATGATGAGTTACATCCAAAAGTGAAGAGAACTGGCCAATCTCCTTCTAACACCACATTCTACTGTCTTTGAAAGGTCATGGAGATGCCTGGTGATTGGGGGAACAGAAATGTTATAAAGAAAGGATGAAAGAATAATCGAGAAAAATAAAGGCAAGTCAGCTTCACTTTGGTCCCTGGAAAAAACATGGACCAAGTCATCTTGGAGCACATTTCTGGGCACATGAAGAAGATAAAGGTGTCTGGAAAGAGAAAACGGATTTACGTAGGATAAATCATGCTTGACCACGCTGATTGCCTTCACTGCCTGACACAATAAATGGATTTATGGCTGAGGGGAGAGCAGTAGATGTAATTTAACTGAACTTCAGAAAGGTCTTTGACACTGTCTCCCACAATATTTTTGTATTTGGATGGAGGGAAACCAAATGGGTAAAAAACTCACTGGACAAAACAATAGTGGCTAACGGGTCATAAAAATCCTACAGCAGGTAGGAAAAGTAAAAGCTTCCTGTAACTGATAAAAATATGAAATAATCACTTCAGATCACAGAATCATAGAATGGTTTGACTTGGAAGGGACCTTAAAGATAATTTAATTCCAAAGCCCCTGCATGAGTGGGGATACCTCACCGTAGATCAGGTTGCTCAAACCCTCATCATCCAGACTGGCCTTGAACATTTCCATGGAGCAGGTACCCACAACTTCTCTGGAAAACCAGTGCCAGTGTCTCAACACCCTCAAACAAAAGAATTTCTTCCTAATGTCTAACCTAAATCTCCCCTCTTCTTTTTTTTTTTTTTTTTTTTTTCAGTTTAAAACCATTACCCCTCATCCTCTCACTAAATGCCCTTGTAAAAAGCCCATCCCCAGCTTTCCTGCAGGCCCCCTTCAGGTATTGGAAGGCTGCTATGAGGTCTCCTTGTGACCTTCTCTTCTCCAGGTTGAACAACCCCAGCTCTCTCAGCCTGTCTTCGTAGGAGAGGTGCTCCAGCCCTCTGACCATCTTCATGGCCCTCCTCTGGACATTCTCCAAGAGCTCTGTGTTCTTCCTGTGTTGAGGGCTCCAGAACTGCAGCCCTTCTGTCATCTCCTGAGACAGAAATTCCAGATGACAAAAGATGTTCAGATACACTCAGATATACAGGAGCTAAACATCTGCATCAGTCAGTTCACAGTTTGAGAAACAGTCGAGAACAGCTTGAGAAATGGAAGTTCACAGTCACTAGAGTCACACAACCCGTGTGTGGAAAGACACTTCAGTAACTGTGGTGGTGCAGACCTTGCCCGACCCCAAGCTGCACTGTGATGTCAACACCAACCAACATTTTTCCTGCTCTAGTTCCAAGGGCAATGGGCCCAACATCATTCTTGTTTCAATTTCAAGTGCAGTGGGCTGTGATAATGGGGCACTTTCTGATCTTGCCTACTGGGGCAGTGAGTTGAGGTGATCTGGCACCTTCTTGTCCTTCTACAAGCACAGTGAGCTGGTGTGATCAGGCACTCCACAGCCACACCTGGAACCCCTGTTGCCTGGGAAATGTACCCAAGATCCTTCCTGCCCAGACCACAAGACAACTCTGGAAGTTGCCAAGATCAGGTACTTCAGATGGTCTCAAACCTGTTCTCTTTCTACAGTGGGAGGATCCTCCTTCTCCCAGTCCCTGTTTTTGTATTCTGTAATGTGGGTGGTGTGGCCAGAGTCCTTGCTGGTGAAAACTGGGGTAAAAAAGTCAGCCTTCTTCACACCCTGCCTGACAAGGCCTCCTATTTCCTTCTGGAGGATGCCCACATTTTCCCTAGTCTTCCTTTTATCACTGACATACCTGTAGATTTTCTTGTTACCCTTGATGTCTCTGGCCAGATTTAATTCTCTGAGAGCTTTGGCTTTCCTAACCTGATCCCTGGCTGCTCAGACAACTTCCCTGTACTCCTGCTAGGCTACCTGCTCTCACTTTCACCTTCTGTAGACTTTCTTTTTACATCTATGACATGAATGATGTTCTTTAAGCCTAGAAAATGGTAGTATGAACTGAAACAGAGCATTAACCAAACTCTGACTTCAAATAGTCAACTGCTTGTAGGGTGTAAATCTCTCATCTGGGCCTACTTCTAGTGAGTTGTAAAAACCTTTTGTGTGAGCTTATCTGTAGTTTTAGGGAAGAAATACAAAGGCCCTTGAAGAAGAAAAAGCCATTCAGCTGTGACTAGGGATGCCTGCTGTAACCAGTTCTACTGTGGAGTCAGCAGAGATAAATGGGAGAAGAGACTGAACTCGGCCAAAGGTTCCTGTGAGGAAGACTCAAGGATGAAGTAAACGACCCCTGGGAGATCCTAATGGACTTAACATGCATGTGATGATGGGCGGACACTTATGTAAATGATTTCTTGGGAAACTAATGAATATGTAAACTGTTTCTTAGAAATATTACACATAATTAAGTATCAGCTGTATATCTATCTCACACCTTTCCCTGAAAGGTGCACATTTTGGAGGAGCTCACCCCTGTGTGTCCAGCACCATGAATAAAGATACCGACTGAACAGTACTTAGACTGTCAGGTGAACTTTCTTTGTTTCAGAACACTAAAATACTAATTTCTCACAAACACACCCCTGTAGCACAAAGTAACAGTACTGAAATTAGGCTGGCATCTCATTTAAGTCCAAATTAGTTTAAATACTTGATTTTTAAAAATTCAAAGCAGGATGAAAATAATGTTTTAACAGTGATAATTCACACGTTCGTTTCTTAAATAAAATGGGTTAAAGATATATTAATTCTTGCTTATTTATAACTTCAGATGATATGTCATATTTAAATAATATCAGTGCTAAGTATCTTACAAACCAAATACTTTGGTCCCCAGAGTAATTTTTGCCACTTTCAAATGGGAAGTCACACTATGATTTCATACAATGTTTTTAATGAGAAGCAAATACTTAAACTCTCATGTAGTTTTTCAGTATCTGAATTAGTCTGCTTATTTTGAGCTGTGAAAATGCAGAGGTTTTTGGTAGGATCAATGCCTATAGCAAATGGCACATACTGTATTATTACTGACATGCTAACAACCAACTTCTGAGTTTACTGCAACATATCAAAAGTAAATAAAAAAATAATGCCCATAAAAAGACAAGAATCACAGTGCAGTGGGATGACCAAAGCATAATGCTTTGCAACAGCTGTTGTCACAGGCAGGAGTTAGTTAAAGCCGCTGTGTTGACTGATGATACAGCAAAAACCTGCTGCCAAGAGCCTTGACTACCCAGAGAGAATCACGTGCAGAAGCTAGTTGAGGTTCAGCTCCCTCTGTTGACAGGCTTAGGTTAGATTAAGTACTGAATCATGGCCTGCAGTCCAAATCCATCACAAAATGCAGTCATCTGCAGATGTTTTTAATCTTAATTTGTTGGCATTTCACCTTGCAGAGTGAAGTTCAGAAAGAGTGGCTTGCTTCCTCATGCAGGAGAACTCGGCTGCCACATGCCTGGCTGCCTGTGGCTCAGCCCTGGGAAGGGGGGTGCAGGGTGCCCCGAGCACCGTCCTGTCCTGCAGGCAGGTCAGGTCAGGTTAGTTCAGGTCTGCTGGCTGCAGCCTGGGCCTCCCTGTGCACCTCGCTCTTTGCCAGGTCTGCAAACCCCCACTGTGGGCTCTGCATGCCCGACCGCAGGGGTCACCCTCTTTAGCATTGGTTCTCAGTTTCCTGCAACCCAGGTAAATCAATACCCAATAGCACATATCAAAAGCCTATATCACTATATACGTACTATATTTTAGCTATAATTTTCAAAGAGCTCACAGTCATCTTTTCAACATGATGTGAGAGGGAAAATAACAACCTAGTGCTTACAGCAGTTACACAGGAATAGGGGGACTCTGGGTCGATGCTCTCGTCAAGGAGCTGAGGTTTAAATCCCATTTCAAATGTCCCAAAGCCCAAGTTTATAGTTTTCACATTAAAAAATCCTTTCCTTTTTTTTTTTTTCTAAACATAATACTGTTAATTAAATCTCCCAAAGAAGTTTGCAAAAAAAATAATTTTACTCCTGAGTCATAAGATTACTCAAGCTGTGTTTTGTTTTTTTAAAGATCCCTGAATTGCTGATTCATTTAAGTTTTGCCAGAGGGATTCTTAGATTTTCTGCAGGGTTTTTAAAACACAGCTCCATTTTGATATTTCTAAAGGAAAAAAACACATTTTCAAGCCTGTGTTATCAAAATACAAATGATCTATCTGTCAAAGTCTCATTATGACTTCTGAGAAAACAGTTTTCTGAAATAAACAAGTTTTCTACTGTTCCCCAGTTTAGCAAACTTAAAGTTACATTTCAAATCAGCTTTTTAGTGAAGAATGAAGTTTCCTACCCTGTAACAGTCATCATATAACAGCAGACAGTCTTTGTGCCAAGAAATCTGTTAAAAACAGAACTTGTAAGAGCCCCTGATTTGACAGATCTGCACAGGATACAGTCACAGGATGCTGGTTGCTCAGAAACAGCAGCACCCCAAACAAGCACTTGTTTAAGAAGGAAAGGTGGCAAAGAAGCAGAAGGCATCTTGATGGATTACAGACTGGAACATTCACATTTTTCTAGCCTATCAGGAGACAAGCAGTGCAGCTGGTCTAAAGAAATGTTCAATGAGAATGATTTTCAACACTGCAGAAGAACCAGTATCTCTCCCACAGCTCATAAATTGTCCACGGTTGTAATGTTTGGGACTGTAGGTCCCTGCAGGTAACATTTTACCTCCATAAGCAAAGGGAAGGCACCACATCCTTAGAAATAAAGCTTTTAATCTGTGCATAGGAAACCTGTTTTCAGCATTTTACTCATGCTGGCCTGCTCAGTATCTTTGACCATTATCACTTCCCCTCCCCAGGCCTCAGCCTCCTTATCTGCAAGATGGCAAGAATAATAGTGAGTTCATTTGTAAGGCACTTTGACAGTGATAGATAAAAACAATATGAAAACAATAAACTTTCATATCACTGCAGTAGCTGTTAGAGCTTTAATACTTATGCTTGAACTCTGATATCAAAGAGCATTACTCTTCATTGTCCATGTGCTTGCAAGACAAATGGTAAATAAGGAACTGAGCTTGTGTCAGGTGATCAGACACCCTTGTTTGGCTATCCTCAAATGCTTTGTATTCTGTTTTAGGGATGGTTTTCTTCCTATACCAAACTCTACCATAATCCTTTGGTAGTGCTTTTAAGTGGCCAGTGAAATGCACTGTATAAATATACTTTAGAAAGAAAGCAGTGGAGGATAAAAGGCAATACTAAGTTTCAAGCACAAGGTATTATTGTACTGTAATGCCATTTTTTAAATAGCAGGCATTACAACCTCCACTGCCAACACCCTTGAAGGTACCCGAATCCAAAGCAAAAATGGTGCTTGCTGGTAGCACTCCAAAGAAAAATGGGGAAGCCTGGCAAGTCAAGTGTGTATGCTTGCAGTTTCAGTTCATCTGAGATGAGTGTGAAGCATAGTGCTGATGTCTATCTTACAGCTCTTTAAATGTTCATTATCTAACCTTCCACAGGCAAAAACCCAGAACTTTTTTTTCTCCCCAACAGTTGCTGTTGAGTTAATGTTTAAACTCAATCTGTCTCCTGTTCTCAACATCAACAACAAAAGTCTAAAAAAGGTAAAAGTCATTAAATAAACTTTAACTATTATGCTTTCGTTCAGCAGCATAATTAAACAATAAACAATTAAAGATAAAAGGATTTTATTTGCCATTATAAAAACTACTCTGTTACTCCAAAGTTCAATGTCAACCTAAAAAGATGTGAAAGAAGACACAGCATGTAGCCTCTGGCTTCACTCTACCTGTTTCAATGTGGGCTTGGATTGGATACAGCTTTCAGAGAACATTCTCTCTTGAAATTAGGAAAAAAATACTGTGGTTCAGTAGCACGTAGCCAAGAACAGAGCCTACTCAGGCAGCCTTTAAAAACCACTGTGCTTCTCTTCCAGTTAGCACTTCCTACGTGATGATGATATCCTGATTTATTTCACAAGATACACTTTACACAAAACTGTTTTGATTGCTGGCAATTATATATTCATCTTTTTCTTCCAGCTAACAGATCTCTCAACTAGTATGTCCTTTCTGCATGACTGTTAACACTTTTGTCACTTCCAAATAGCAATAAATATAATTGTCTCGTTACCGATAAAATTTATTTTACTTCTGATAAGCCTGAAATTAGCCAGCTTAATTAGATCGATTAATAAAGCCAACAAAAAAATCTTCAGAGTCTGCAATACTGTCTTTATATTTTGAGACAAATATTTGCATTAATTAAAATGTATTGGATTATTCTTGTGGAAATTATTACGTATGCTTGCTGTCTATCACCTTCGTATTACTAAAACCAGCATAAACTAACACAAAAAGGGCTGACATTTTAAGGCTTTATACCTTTATTATGACAAGCAATCTTTAAATTCTAAACTCACCAGCAGGATGGTGAAGTCATTAGAATCATAGAATCATAGAATCTTAGGGGTTAGAAGGGACCTCGAAAGATCATCTAGTCCAACCCCCCCTGATAGAGCAGGGTCACCTAGAGTGCATCACACAGGAACGCATCCAGGTGGGTTTTGAATGTCTCCAGTGAAGGAGACTCCACAACCTCCCTGGGCAGCCTGTTCCAGTGCTCTGTCACTCTCACAGTAAAAAAATGAAGTCACAGAGGAGTGAATTCTCACACAGTTCCATATGTATCTCAGGACTTAACTTTGCTGCCCCTTATACATGATAAGGGTAGAGGAAACAAAAGAAAAGTTAAGCAATTGTTAATATTGACCCATGGCTGCTCAGGAGACAGAACAAGCTGCCAGCAGCCACCAATCCCCTCTACAGTCCTTTATTAAAAAAAGACAGACATTTGAAAGCCTATTGAGAAGATCAGCTTATCAAGCCACTTATCATGAATAACACTAACACATCATTCATTATTTGAAGCAGTAGCAAAGAAAATGTCTGGAGTGACTAATTCCAGCTATGAAGTAATTTTTTAAGACACAATTTAAAGCAAACCAATGTTTCACTTTTGTCAAAAAGAAAAAGAAGTGCTAGGATGCTGGCATCCAAACTGGCAGAAAAATTATGCTTTGATTGCCCTAAGTTTATTGCTAATTGTTTTCAATATACAGTGAAAAAAAGTCTCAAATACTTTCAAGAAATGCATTTGCTACCTCTATCCTTTGCAGTCTGCAAAAGGCTTACTTGTAATCTGCCTGTCATTTCTAGCAAAAAAACCTCTGCACAGTTGGCTGTCTGCACAACGATTTACCTATGCATGAAAGAAGAAAATGTTTTTTCTCATCTACAAATTAGGAAATTATTTTGAAAATATAAAGCTTTTCTAATTACAAGTCTGCATTCAGGACCTCCTGCTAGTTGCAATCCAACCTCAGCAGCTGATGTCCTGCTGGGGCTCATTTCAAGAGACTTCCCATCAGTTTCTGAAACTTTTTGACTCAGTATATATTAAATACTGTATTTCATTATTCAAATTTGAAATGCACTCTCATCCTAACCTAGCAATACAGATGAGTAAGAAGCACTCAGTTTTACATGAGCTCATAATGCTGACCGCACTTGCCCTGCCTTGCCTGGGAAGGCAGAGTTTGCTCTCTACCAAGTTATGCTGCTAAAGGAAGGCAATCACTTTGACTCCCTGTCACTCTTAAATTTGAACAAAATCTTATCTAAAGGACCCTTGTCAGTTGAGTCATACCCAGAGCGGCACACACATGTAATGCACAGAAGTGTCTGTCTGACATTTATCCAACAATCTCCCTACATGCACACAGCCCATAGCAGGGAGCTTACTGGACCACAGCTTGCCTCTACTAGAACCACAGTTGAGTATCTTTCTGATCAACTATTGCAGATAGGGAAAATAATTACCACTAGAAAATTAAAATAAAAGGTCAACAATTTGTAAACCAGAACTGTACCCAGATACATTTAGCTGAGTAATTTCCTTAGCTGAGTAGGCTAAAACATTAAAACTTGTGCACATACTTAAAACAGTAGAGCTCTACTGGCAAGATCACTTTCTTCTACAAGCTTATTGTGAGAACAGCATATCCAAAGAGAAATTAAATCCCACAGACAACAGCTAGATTGTGATTCCCTTTTTGTCTTGTTTCCTTGTGCTAAAAGCCAATACTCCAAAGCAGAAGTGGCTTCTGTATCTAAGTTGCAAAGACAACATCTCCTAGAATTTTACTCCGTATTTTACACATTTTCCTGAAAGAAAACAAACATTTCCAATGTTTTTGACAATAATTTTCTATTTTCTTTTCTCATAAAATTACTTTGCTTCCTAGTCATATTCATTCCCTTCCTTAGTAGCATGCTTGATAGGTCTTATTTATAGCATGTATCTGAAAACAACATCGTAATCTATCTAAATGATGTCAAAAGACTCAATTGTCAGTCAGAGGAATTTATTTGAGCAAGTACAGATTATCTGGTTTTGTTGAATTTTTTGTACCTCCTTTTCATAAAGTTGAACTACTCCTTAACTAAAAATGTTTATATTCACTGAGGAAGCTCCTCAGCAGGAGTACTCTGAGAATTAATGGCAAGGCAAAACCCAACCAAACCTAAAGGGCAGCTTTAGCTATAATCAACACAATCACTTCAGCTGGCTGCTCAAACACTAAGAAACAGAGATTACTAAAAGATCACTATATAAATTACATTATGACTGAGATACCTTTGTCTTCAGAAAGCAGTTATTCTTTTATTGGCTCTTCCTTTCTATTATTATGGTGATTTCATTCTTATTAATGTTAGTTTAATTTTCTTGAAATATGAGCCCTTAAAAATTTTCAAAATCTCTCCATTAAAAAATGGAAGTATTTTGTTTTCATGTTTAACTTCCATTCTAAAACCAGTTCAGCACAACCTCCTCCTCAGCTACGTGCTTTAGCTCTGATAAATACTGGGAAAAAAGGTTTTGCCCCAGAATGGCTTTAATCTTTGCTACAATCTTTAATCTGTTTTCTCTAATTAATGACAATTTACTGTTGTACCAATTCCCAACTTAAAACTTTGATTAAAAAAAAACCCCACAACATAAAAAACAAACAAAACAAGAATAAACAAAACCAAAAAAGCAAACCAAAACAAGAACAAGGAACCAAACCAAAGCTAAAACATGACAAAAAAACCCAAAACAAACAAGAAACCAAACCAAAGGAAAAAAAACAAACCACAAACCAACAGATTTTCTATGGTTTCCTCAAACTGTTTTTTAGAAAACCCAAAACTTTCTAGAAAAGCACAAGTATTCAACACTAAGCCCCAACATGACTTTAACTAGAACAGAAGCCTCAGATCTGGAACACTGGCACTAGTTAGAGAACATAACACGAAGCCAGAGAGCAGTGACCCTGACGTACCTAAAGGTGACATGTATGGAACTGCAGTACCAGCATAGGTTAATGTCTCAAATAGAAGCTCTGGCACAGTCCCCCACACTTCCCTTTCCTTTTCCTTTCCCTTTCCCTTCCCTTTCCCTTCTCTTTCCCTTCCCTTTCCCTTCCCTTTCCCTTCCCTTTCCCTTCCCCTTCCCTTTCCCTTCCCTTTCCTTTCTCCTTTTCTTCTCCTCCCATCATTCCAGCTCTCTCTCGCTCACCACCTTAAGATTATAACCAGAAAGACCACGAGCGTGGGATCCTGAGGGTGGTGGTATTTTTACTTTCCCCCTTTTTTCTCATTCACGTCTCTCTCTTTCTCTACCCTTCTCTTTCCCACATGCCTCCTGGTTCACCTTTTCTTTTCCTCTTATTTCCAACTTCACTCTGGGTTTCATGGGTTATATATAACACCATGATAAGTTTTGCCAATCTATTAGTTCATCATTAACAGTTAATCTGAGGGAAATGTTATAAGTTTTGTTGAGATTGTTGTTGCTTTGCACCTTTTGTCAGCTGTGTTCCTTGTATGTTGTAGAGGTTTTGAGTAAAGTGTTGTTTTATTGAAATGTTCAGAGGGTATTTTGTGGTCCCTCCTCATTCCACAAAGAGAATCAAAAACAACCTCCCTGAGCCCGTGGGGATGGGACAACACGGTGCAGGAGAGCAGCAACCATGAGAAGTACCTATAGGTTAGGCTGACCAAGTAACTTGAGAGCAAATCCCAATAATACTATGACAACAGGCTACTACAGTCACTGCAAATGCACACAAAATTTTAAGTCAGAACATAAAAAATGTTAGTTCTGTGCACAACATAACTCAGACTAGGGAAGGGGGAAGTGGGCACACAAGAGTTCTGTGAGCAAATCTGGTATAAACAAAACCAACAGCAAGAAGCCAAGGCTATATTTGTCTGGAAAATACTTCTTAATACAGTATTTCCATCTTGTCTTCAGTTCAGGGCTGCACGCTAGTTCAAGAAATATAGTGAACATAACACAGATTGCTGAACTAAAAAAAGAAATACAATTAATCAGCCAGTGATATTAATTCAGACTGATCAACTAACAATCTTGTCTGGTATAATGTGTAGGGACAGGAATGCAAACAAATAATTTATATCAAGGGATGAAAATAACTTGAGGTTTTAAGATATCAGTATCTACTAAGAATAAACAAAATAAGATAAAACAGAAATAAAACTTTCATGTTTTTTAATCAATTAACTTTTGAATTTACTGAATTATGAGTGTTCATAACTGCAGCCAGATAGTCCCTAAAATAAAGTTAAATCTGTGGTGAAAGCAGTATTTTTTATTAGTCTAGCTGATAGAGCTGGAGAAAGCAGGAAAGTCTGGACAATTAGAAACCTTCTGACAAGGGACAAATGATGACAAAGTCTGATTTGGAACTCAAGATACCTGATTGACAACTGGACAATCTTTAAGAATTTACTCCCAGAAGCTTCAATTAATTTTTCTACACAAATAAAAGCATCACAATTTTAGACACACACCCTCTCTCCCCCCCATATTACAGAGGCAAGTTCAGGCAAACAGATCACACTAGAACTTGTGTTACTGTGCTGCTTTATGCTTCTTTCCAAGTGAAGAGTTCAGCAATTCTTTCTCCAATGGACAGCACGCCGATCATCCTTCAGCAGAGATTTTCCCACTCTTCATCACCAAGATGAAGGGCAGCTTTCACCCACACAGCATTTCAGAAGGAAGGAGAGGAGGCTCTTACTCAACTCCTTGAAAAGTTAGCAGGTTGTTGAAGAAGTGATTATTGTAGCTCTGCAAGAACTCTGCAGTCCGACCAAATTTGTCCACAAGCTACAACCTAATGGCCCAGGCTTTAATAAAAGGACTAGCAGGGCACACAATTACTCAAAAGCTGTGTCACAGGCAGACTTTTAATAAAAAGAGCTGGCGTCTCAAGCTGGAAACTCAACAGAAAAACAACTTAGCTACTTATTCAAAGTGATTTGGCATCTTATTCTTAGTTGTCACACTGCAAATAAAATCACAGCTTTTCAAAAGGAAACGTAGATAAAACATGTATTTTTTACAGACTAAATAAGCATTTCCTTTCTCTTTAAACAAGATATAAAAGTTGCACTAGGATTCTAACATAGCAGCCTAATTTTCAGAGGGAAATACAGCCACTCAAGGTATAGGTGGGCAACACCAACCTTCTTGGCCTGCTGTAAGAAACGGAAATTAAACTGAAATGCATTACTGGAAAGTGCAAACTAGTACTGTGGGTAAAGTCTTCTGTGTAAAGTACAATCTCTGCCTGTAATTTAAGAATATATGAAGCAACAAACAATTAAGGAATGTAACAAAACTAATTTTCAAAGACATTTTGGCAAACAGAACTTAAGATTTAATTATTTATCAGCTGCATTATTCCATCTACTATCGTTTGTCTATAATATCAAAAGGAAGCAAATAAATTCCAGCTTTTCTTGCCATCTTTTTACTGAATTTACTGAACAGATTAAAATAAGTGTCTTTAACAATTCAGCTTGAAATTTCAAAAGAAAATATAAGAGAATGTGACAAAAATACATGGTTTAAATTCCTCCCTAGGTAATATGCAATCAAATGAAGCAAAGAGGAGAAAGCATGTGAGGAGGAGTTGCAGAGCCAGCAAGTTGATGCACCCAGTGAGCCTGTCAAGAGCACTGTATCGTGCAATTCTACTGCAGTTTAAATGGCTTTCTGCTCACTTTTTCTCAGTGTTGGTAAAAAGAAACATATTTTGCTTCTTGATCTTAACAGACACCACATTTATTACTGGCAGAATTATCACTCTCAGCTCAATGTACTGAGTGCCAAACAGTAACAAAGCTACATCTGTCTGAGAAGTTGAAAACAACAGTGCACCAACTGATCAAGGATCTTGCCAAAATAATGCTTTTCTGGAAGCCCTGAATTAGCTGCAGTGAAAGAAATGGAGATAGGAAGAAGTGAAACAAAAGAGAAAGTAATTATTTTCAACGAAAAACATATGAGAGTGATAATTAATGCAATAATAAGGTAAGGCACTGTGATGATTAATATTTGGACATTTATAATATCACTACAGCAGGAGCTCACTGTGCTAAATGCCATACAAAAATGCTACCAATTTTATTTCATACACCTCTATTTCCTTCCAGAAAATCTCTCATGCCCTCAAGTGAACAAAAATCTCACTTTTGACTTCAGTACAATTTTCCTGTAAACAGATATCAACAGAGAAACATGGTAAGACTGCAAGGAGGTAATTTTACTTTTAATTCTATCATAAAATAAAATTGATGCAGAATCATGCTCTTTTTCACAAGCCACTTTACACCTATTACATAGTAGCGCCTGCCCTGTAGAATTTATAATCAAACCAAAAGCTAAATATGAGGTACAGTAGTTGCATGTTAGGATAAAAATAGCTGCCTACTTCAATGCTAAGTGTTTCTGTATTTTGTTAGACTTGTATTACAGTGTCAGAATATATTATTGTTCAACTGCCCATAAAATTGCACACTAAAAATTAAAGCTTTCAGAAATTACACTGAAAAGGATCCAAACCAATTTCATTTTTCCATTCAAGAAAACAAAACTCAATTTAAAGAAAATCTTTTTTCTGTATAATACTACAGCTTAAAATGGTATAAAAGATAAACTTCTGAAATTTAGCAGTGTTGCTGGAGGTCCATACTTTTAGAAAATATCTACTTCATTAAAGTATAGAAGAGCAGCCTGAAATGCTTGACAAGCTGCAAACAACATCATAGCACTGCTTAGTTATATTTTAACTAGACAATACTGATGTAGCAGCTGCAGAACAGTGACAATCAAATACTATCCAAATAAGCACACTTTTTACATCAGAAGTGTTGGCACAGTAACTGTAAACATGGTACAGCAGAACTTGGAAGTTCTGGACATTATTCAAGTTTCTACAAAGTTAAAGACAGAAAAAAAGACTAACCACTACCACTGTGAAGCTCAGGGAGTTTGTTCATTTTCTTCTAAAATTTAATTCAATACTTAGTTATTACCTTAGGGATGAACCTTGTCTTGCA
Organism: Apus apus; assembly: GCF_020740795.1. NCBI lineage: Eukaryota > Metazoa > Chordata > Aves > Apodiformes > Apodidae > Apus > Apus apus. The sequence continues at coordinate 10,743,617 of NC_067282.1, forward strand.
ACATCTATCAATGTATCATGATTACACACTACATCATTGCTGTGGCCAAACTTTCAAACTCAGGTCCTCAAAAATAGTCAATATTAAATATCCTACAGTACTGTATCTCTGCATTATGACGTCTAAATAAGCAGACTGTCTTCATCACAGCCTGATCACCTGCAGTTGCGTAAGACAAACTAATGAAATAAATCTTATTGGCTCACTGCACAAAAATATCAGCTGTGTAAATCTGAACATCAGAGTGTTTTAATACAGCCCAAGCTAAATACCACTTAGGCCCCTCATCAAATCATAAATTGTTTCCTACAGATGAACTGCAATTTAAAATTACTTCCATGTATTAGCAGAAGGATAACTGAAGACAAGCATCTGAATGACAGCATTTAACCTAAGTGTCAGAAATACAGAAGAGTGACTTGAGCAAAAATAAATCCTCAGGTATTTGAAATACCCTAGGATAGCAACAGAAAAACATTAGGAAAAACCTTTCTCATAAGCATCTGAACTTTCTCAAATATAGAAATACATTTAGATTTTTTGGAGGATGGTGTTTCAAAATTCAACAACTAAAAGCCAGACAAAATTGGACAGGAAGTGAAAAATAAAGCTTGACCAGCCTATTTATTTTGGTTCATAAATCTTTCCTTAAAATTAAAGAATATTGCACCTTACTCCCATAGACTTTTGTGATTTTTATTTGCATTATGGTATCAATCCTATTCAATGAAAGACATTTCAATTAATATGAAACACTCTACTAGAAGACCAAAAAAATCCTATCTTTATTAGCTATACCAGGGACAGATGAAGACACCCTAACTTTAGCAGCTCAAAATAAAGCAAGGCCTATGTTCTGCATAGCATTCCATTAGGCGTGGCAATTCTGACAGTTCATCAAACAAAATTAAGACCCAAAGCCCAGAAGGAATTGGCCAACTTAGAAACAAACTTTCAGATTGAAAAATGCTGCCCGTGATGCCATAGACATTCGCTCTGTACCACAATTCCCTGCTTTCCTCCAGGAAGAAAGTCAGGATTGCTGCTAACTGTGGACAGGGACTTGCACTTCATGTAGCCAGTTTCCTTTCTCCTTTTTTATTTTCTTCATTTAGCCATCACAAATGGCAGCTGATTCACTGCATGTTGTTTTAAGTTCCATCAAGACAATACCATAGTTGTATTGTATTTCTAAGGGTCACAGGTAAATTACCTTCTGAACTTAATTATGTGCATTTGAGATCTGCTACCACTAAATCCTACCCCACAACAAACTTTGTCTCACAGGATTTCAAAGTGACCCGAACCAGCAATGCATAAAAATCCTTTATAGGTCCACTAGATTTTACAATAGGTTTTGCCTTTCATGAGTACCTTGAGAAGCCAGTGCTAAGGGAAACCAGAGATTCTCTGCTGATCCGAGGGTAAGAGGAATGAAGTTTCTACCATATTTTCCAATGTAAATGGAAACCTCAACTCAATTTAAATTTATGTTATGATAAATATTATGCAAATACACATCTGTTCCCTCAGGCTGTCATAGTTCTACTGTTTTTTGGGGGTTTGTTTTGGTTTGTTTTTTTCTCAGTAGGAATGTGCAGGATATGCAGCATACCAAATCTATTTCTGTTCATAATTTTCTTCTACAAAAGCAACCCAAGAAACCTCTCTGTTTTCAGAAGCATTTCTGTTGTCAATGACTAACTTCAATGCACATACCCTGTTTCTCTTTCATCCCTTTATTTGGTCCTTTTGTCTACCAACTCACAGAACTTCACAAAATCAGTTTTCTTTGCTGTTAAAAGGAGCAGGAAAGGATGTGAAAATTATTTTGGTTTGATTTGTTGTGCGTGTGTGTGCGCAGAAAAGAAGATCTGCCCATAACTTCTTCAATGTCACGGGTGTCCTTTATCGGATAAAGTAGCTATGCTTAAGAATCATGATTATCAGTAAGAAATTCCTGGGGAAGATTTTCAGATTTATTTATTAGTTCAAGACTGAATTCTAGAAATGCAACAATGATGCCATGGCTTTGCTTTACATAATATGTTTCTTGCTACATAGTCATTTCTAACTTGAGTGCAATGAAACATTTCACAAATACTCTTTAATGAGAAATGTCTCTTCCAATCTGAGCATCACAAAAATCATGCCAATGGAGACTTTCAGGACACTAAGAAAAAATCATAACACTATGAAATATTAAAATAGCATTCAGTCAAGTTTATGAAATAATGCAACGAGTCTGCTTCTCTCAACAGTTTCACAATAAACTCTCCCCAGAGAACTATTCCCCTTGATAATCCATTCTGCTCCTGAAGCTCACAACACAACTCTGCTCCCACACACTACTGGACATCTCACCTCTCTGCTTCCCCTTCTTAGTGTTCTTGCAAGTTGAGCAACTGGATATAAATCATCATTGTACTTAGATTTTTGTGTCAATTTTTTTCCCCACCTTTTTAAAAAAGTGCCGTAAGTTATTTTAATTTCTTGGCTGAAACAAATTGTTCCCTTTACAGAGAGATCATACATCATAGCTTTTTGTTCTTTCCTCTATAAAAATTTGCAGTATATAATCACATGTATTTTCATTATAGCATTACTATATTTAATCCTAATAATTATTTAAGATAGATACGCATGGATGTGAATGCAAAACAAATGGTTTACTACAGAATAAGATTTTAGGACAATTTTCTGGTAACTGAGCATCAACATAATTATATATTTCAACTGACACTATTTTCTGAGGGCATTCTAACCTGCAAGACCTAATGTTTTTCACAAATGCTTTATCTACTGTAAGAGTGTGGATTACCTAATTAATGTTTACAAGGTGCTCTACACACATTATGTATGCATGTGAAGCACAATACCCATTTTTCACATTGGAAATGCCTTTGGAAAATAATTTCATCACATTCTTGCAGAACTAACTACAGAGATCTGTGACTGAGGCACTCCAACACGTACTGCTTCAGCAAGATGAACTATCCTCTTGTTGTGTTGGGACCATCTGACAAAACCCAGTAATTTCTAAAATAATTAAAATGAGAACACTTCATTAAAAAAGACAAAATAGCAGAAGTGACTCTTCATGCAATGAAAAGTGGACCACATTAAGATCTAGTCCCACTAAGAAACTAGCATAAGATGAAAGAAGTTTTCACATAGTCCATTCCTGCAGCAAGTTTAACTGGGCTCAACCTATACATACTATCTGCCTCATCATCAGATATTTCAAAAACATGAAACATGCTTATACTGAGAAAACAAGCTTGGGAATGTTTTAGATGTATTTTTTAAATGAAATCTTTGTGTATTTTTCTGTCTGCAGTCATGTATTTCTTAATTATTACCTGTTTCTGCAACTTCCTGCTGCAACCACCACTTTGGCCGAGTACATACGATCAGTCACAGCCCTTGAAGCAGAGATGAGCCCCTCTGGGATTTGAAGTTTCATTCATCCCTACCCATGCTATATATCTCACTTTTCCCAGATTTTTCCTCTTTTTTTTTTTTCTTTGTTAGAAATAATGCCTGGGAAGAGGCATAATATATCATGCACACTGTATACACACATATATGCGCATATATATATATATATATATATGAACACTTGGAAGATCAATACTTTCAAAAGCAAAAAAACCTGTTCCACCTTAGAACAAAAATAATTTTGCCATATGAAGTACATAGAGTTACACGAAGAAATGAGAATAGTACAAGTAACTTGAATGGTAATATTGAACACAAAGTAAGACAGAGTAAAGGTTAACTTCATGAAGTCTAAAATGAAGATCACAAGAAGTATTTGCATTAACCTGGTAATATAAGCACTAACTTTTTTCAGTGTGACATTACAGCTATGAGGGTTTAACATGCTGCATGTTTTCTCTAACCTGAGTTTTGTATAGTTATAAAAAACTGAGTAAAAGGAAATTGCCATATTGGAATAATGGCTTTTGCACCATTATTAGAAGACTTCAAAAACTTGGATGGCTGTAACACAAATGTAATTCTGAAAGGCAGGAACTGTGAATAGCAGTATTATTAATACAATAAAAATCCGTATTTTATACTATCCTAGACACCCTGTGTCTTATTATCTCAATACAGATTATTTGTAAATGACCTAAGCGTGACCCTTTGTCTCTAGAGCCTGAACCATTCAACCAGCAACAGAAGAAAGGAGGACTAATTGCACTGAAAGAAAGAGCGTTTGTAATGAGTCGTATGTGTGCTAAATGGCACCAACTCCATAGCACTACAAAGTACCTAATAATTAGGATATTTCTTGAGTGAACTTGGACAAACAAGTAGGTGGCAATAATATAAGATGTTAACAAAGGAACATCTAATTTTCCCAGTATGTATATGCATCACCAGCTCAGTGGCCATCCTCTACAGAGCCAATAAGGCACAATGAAGACAAGATTAAGCACCATGTTTTACATCTCCACTAGACAAAAACATACACACTAGAATTGCAACTTCATGGAGGAAAGATACTACTGATGTAGAATAGGGAAAACAGAAATAACTGCTTGTTCACACTAAAAAACATGAAAATGAGATTTAACATTGATGAAGCCTCAAAACTAACATCTGGTTTCCAGCAGGATGATGTAATGTTCAGTATTTTTATTAATATCTCATAACCCAACAGAATATTGCAATATGAGAATGTGGAAGAACATTTTCAAGTCAGTAAAAGACAAAGTGAAGCTTCTCATTCAACCATAGAGAATATTCTGTTGCTACAAAAATATGGTATAGAATTGTGGCATGAAGAAACAAAAGTATTTAGTCTTTAAAGTCTTGGATATATGTAATTTTCTTCAACAGCTTTGCATGCAATTAGTTAGCATCCATAATGATAATTTAAAATATAAAATAATTTCATTAAACGTGTAAGCCATTAAATATTATTTTCTTATTACTAGAAAAAGTTTATGGGCTTTGTACACAACTAATACTGCAGGGTCTGTGGACTTGCTGGACCTGTATTAGCCTGAGCTCATTTTAGCTGTGAGAACAATTGTCAAACCATCGAATAGTCAAACTGACTTTTGCCTAACTTGTTGTAGCTTAGTTCTCTGAATACAATATATGTTAACATTGTAGCTTTTCTGGAATAATTCATTTGGACTATGAGTGTTAGTATCTTTATAACTGAACTAATAACAACTGCATTGTATACTACCTAATTACCTTTATTAATATATCCTTGCATTTGTGTATACTGTATTCTGTATTAGTCCATAGCAAAATTCTGAGTGTAAAAAAGAAATAAAATTTAGGAATAAAACCCAACTGAGATTTGAGCCATCCATCAGTATGTGCTCTGCATCAATAAAGGTCATGTCATTGATCACAAAACTCCAGTCTTAATATAGTGTATGTTGATTTTGCAAAGTTAAAATACTGACAGCTTCAGAAGAAATGAGAGAATTTAATTCAGATCAACAGCATTTTGCCAGTTGCACTAGTCCACTTCAACATCTGTACTTAGAGTAGCAGCTAAGTATTTTTCTTTCTGATATACCATCTTATATGCCCTATGACTCTAGTCCCTACATAACAATATTTTTTTCTTCTCTAACATAAGGATTCATCTTTTCCCATTCCTTCCTAGGAAACTGCTACAGCTCCCACGTTTAGTGATCCATCAGGATCTATAAAAGACACACTGAGCCCCAGTCCCAAACCCTTGATTCAGTTCATCTGCTTGGGATCAACATCAATAGCTAGAAAGCTGACTTTTGCTTAACAACTAATGAAAATTTTCATTTGTTCAATTTAAGGTTTTTTACTATCTATTACTAAGCATCAGCATTTATGGAACTCAAAAACCCTACAATTACACAGCTTTCAGCTTTCTCATACACTAAGATCACTGGAATGAGATGGAAACTGACAGATAATTGTGATTTGACTCATAGGACAGAATTACTACCCAATTATACAGCACTTCAGTATAAATACTGGTATTAAACAAGACATAATTCAGATCTTGCAGCAACTCTGCCACTGCCAGCATTGTGCAGTGTAGCCTGGTTTCAACTGGTTTTTGTGCCTTCACTTCTGTACTGTGAAGGCACCATCTTTCAAAGAACTCTATTTTATACTGAAAAATACACTTTTCAAACAATTGGCTCTTCTTATAATAATAAAAAAAAATACTCTCACATGTGCTGGATTGTAGTAGCACCCAGCCACTTATAGACAAACCAGGAGAGACCAAAGCCCTGCACTAAAACCCTGGAGATGCAGACAGTACTGTTGAGGACCGTAAGTTTGGGAGTCAAATGGGACTTGTGCCCTGGTCGAGGTGCTCCTCATGTATTTTTCATACAGGTTGGGAGTCACTCACTAGAAGTACATGGAGAGACTTTATATCAACACTACTATCGCATTTGACATTTCAGAATAAAAGCTGAGAACTGCTGTACATAACATTCCTCTGAATAACCTGGAATGGATGGAACTTACTGGCACTGATAGCGTAAGGCTTGAAAGAAATGTGCAAAACCATAGAAAGCTGGAAGAATTAAAAAAAAAAAAAAAAAAAAAAAGATTCCTTGGACTAATCTCTGCATTACACCTTTTGGAAAGGAATTCTAATACATGAAGTCTAATCATATTCCCAACATGAGCAGCTGAAAAGTCAATTCAACTGACCATTACAAAGAAAAGTGTTGCATAGTTCTTAATCCTCTGCTGCCTTTCAGAAGGGTAAGAAGCTATTGCCTTTATCTGTCAAACAAGTTATTTGAAAAGAGCAACAGATCACAGAAGTTTAACCATCATTTACCCAACTGTACAATGTTCATTTCCCACTTCAGAAAAGCTCAGACCCTGAAGCCTACACTTTTAAATGAGATAAGCAGTTGCAAAATATAAGGTCCAAATTTGTTTGTCCCCAGAAGCATAAATACAACCTTGAAGTAGATGGTGCAAGTTGCATCTTAATCTCCAAATAAACCTAGCAGATAATGCAATTAGATTTTGGAGTGCACAAGCACAAAAACAAATGATCATTTTTGTTCAGAACAACAAAAGATTTTAACTTGTAAAGAAAGAAGCTAAATCCATCGAGATAATCAGTTAACACGTTGACCAGCTTGCATATAAAATACTTATAGTGTAATATTAAACTGCTTTATTCTCTCTGTCCATGTAAATACCAGTTGATTACAAGGGAATAGAGTTCACTGGAATCAAAAAGAAAGATTTCCAGCACCACAAGCACTGCAACACTCCTGGAACTAACATGTGCCCAGGAAAAAATGAAGGTATCATCTTCTGCCATTCAAATGTTTGCCCTCACTTCTCTGTTCACAACCTTTCCTTGTAAAATGTTCCTTCCCTGCCTAAGCTCCAGAAATTCCCAAATCCCCAACAAATTGTTATAAGCTTTGCCACCATCTCTCCTCACTAAGTTAGTCAGGCAAATATATTACCTACTCTGCAGCTCTCTGCAGTGGTGCTGCAGGCAATACCAGAACCCACTATTAGAGAACAAATTTAATTACCAGCATTTTTTCAGAAACTTGTTCCTTTACATTATAGTTTGCTCCATTACAGCTCAAAAGGATGTACTCAAACCCAAAGTGTAATCTTCTGAAAAGGCTGTGGAATTATGAAAGCAAGGGAACTACAATTATAGACTCAATTACTCAGTTTTGTTATTTAAAAAAGCTATAATGTGGTAAGACATTCAACTCTAAATTATAAGCTGTATAAGCTATAACATACTTCATCATATGTTTTAGATCAATTTAAGGTCAAATTAATTTACATTTTAAGTAACTAATTGGGTTTTGACTTTAAATAAGTTCCAAGAATCAAGGGGCAATAGGTGCAAACTGGAGCATAGGAGGTTCCATGTAAACATTAGAAAAAACTTCTTTCCTATGAGAGTGACAGAGCCCTGGAACAGGCTGCTCAGAGAGGTTGTGGAGTCTCCTTCTCTGGAGACATTCAAACCCACCTGGACACGTTCCTGTGTGATGTGCTCTGGGTGATCCTGCTCTGGCAGGGGGGTTGGACTCGATGATCTTTTGAGGTCCCTTCCAATCCCTAAGATTCTGTGATTCTGTGATTCTATGAGACCTTAGAGTTCAAGAAGTACCTAACTAAATAATTCAATTCTCAACCTCAAAAAGTTTGCAATCATCTACAAACAAAAGATTATACACTCAAATCACAGCAATTCCTGTGCTTCAAAATTTATACAGTATCCTCTGCACAAAAATACCCCAATACAAGACTAAATCAACACAGGACATCTATCAAGATGGAAAAAAGCAAATGAGAGTTACATTTAGCTTTGTAAACCTACAACTACTAAAGATGGAAGAACTGTTTAGATACAGAAGCTGAAAATTATGTTTGTTTTTATAATTTTAATAACACATTCTTATTGCCAATCATTTAGTCCCAATATTTCTGCAAGTAAAACATCTATAAATATTAAAAGGCGCTCTCCTTCAAAACTACTTTTTTCCATGTACTTTTATTTTAACACTATTTATGGTGGATTTTTTAATAGAAAACACTGAGGTTTTGTATTAGGAAATTGAAATTAGATAACCACTTCTGTGAAACTCCTATATTCCATGGTTCCATGCACATAAAAGAAATGAAAGAAGATTTTAAACTGTTGTGCAATGTAAGATTTTCAAAGAAATTAACTTTATCACCAAAAAAAGAAAAGGAAACAAAGAAATTGGTAATAAAAGAGGTATTGAAAGGACATACAAACACAATTTCTTCCAAGCCATCTCAATTCATACAAGTAACCAGCTGAAATATTTAATAGCCCAGTCAACACCAGAGATCACCGCAAGTGAGTTCCAAGAGGAGGACAACAAAAGTGTAACAGCTTTTTTTTAAAAGCAGGCTTTTTCATGCAGAAAAGAACAGTAATAGTAGAATTCTTCCTTAATCTTTTCATTTCCTGCAGTCCAGTGAACTGCATCAAAACAAAGATAATACTCTCCTACTGTCAAATATCCCCATGCAGGAATTACTCTTCATAGTCAAAGACTTAAGAGATTCTTGAAGCAATTACTAACATGTAATATCAATTATCCAACTCTAAAATATCCAATAGCCTTCTTTGGCCATATTGTCAGTCACCAGTATCTGTAAAGTCTCTTTGAAGTCCTCTGATTTCAGAGATCTTTGGAGTGCATACACAAGAAACAGTACCAGGACTTTGAACGGCTCCTGATTCAACCAAGGAACCACTGCCACCAAGGGGCATATTCTTCTCATGAGCCTGTCTCCACAGGAGAGATTTCTGGTATCAGGACCGTGTTATTTCCAGATATTTAAAAGTAAATTTTGCCATTCACTTTTTTTACTCTTACAGAGCCAGAAATGTGCACTGCAGCTCAGAAAACCAACTGTGTCCTGGGCTGTATCAAAAGCCAGTAGGTCAAGGGAGGTGATTTTCCCTTCTACTCTGCTCTCCTGAGACCCCCCCACACACACCTGCAGTACGGTATCCAGCTCTGGAGACCCCAACATAAGAAGGACATGGAGCTGTTGGAGCAAGTCCAGAGGAGGGCCATGAAGGTGACCAAAGGGCTGGAGCAGCTCTCCTATGAAGACAGACTGAGAGAGTTCAGGTTGTTCAGCCTGGGAGAAGGCTCCAGAAAGACCTCATGGCAGCCTTGCAGTACCCGAAGGGGCTACAGGAAAGCTAGGGAGGGACTTTTTACAAGGACATGTATGGATAGGATGTGGAGTAACAGTTTCAAACTGGAAGAGGGGAAATTTAGATGAATACATGCAATTAAACCATCACCAAAAAAATTCACAATTTTTTTTCACTGTGATATTATTAGAGAAACTTCTTTTATTCTCAGCTTGTGGAATAACTTTATAATTGTACATAAGCCAGGAGGCAGCTTTATGGGAACGCTGACCCTTATCAAAATATCCTGTTTCAGAATAACAAATATTAATTATATCCTAAATAGGAACTCCTTTTCCAGTTTTCTCTGAAGCATCAAAAGAGATTCAGCATGTCCAGTGTTTGCTAATACAACACAGAAAATCAGCCTTAGATGAACTATGCTGAATATAACCATACCAGTTTCTGAGGATCTTCCATTTGTAATGCATACCTCTTCTGTGTGACAGAGCTGAAGAAATGTTATTAAAAGTCAGCCATTAACTTCTCTTTGTTCCTTTTTATTAAAGAAAGGGCCTTCAATACAAAATGGAATTACTTTGTCTGCCTGCCTAAGGATACAGTTTGTTATTATGTTCCATATCCTGGCAAGGTAAGATGGGCAATACTCAGCACTGTGAATTGATCCAAACTTGCCCTGTGAATGCTACTAGATCCATGGCTTTTAGATTCCAGGTGCAGCACCAACAACCACAGGACCCAAGATCCTTTTGAGAAAACCTACCATGCTATTTTTTTTTTTAATTATATACAGTCCTTTGTTACAAAGAACTTGAAGGCTGATCATCTGTAGTGAATTTAAAATGCTACTCTGCACTCTGCTAACCAAATCAGTAGCAATGTATTCTTCCCTTACTTTGCTATCAAGGACCTTGTTCATACTTAATTATAGCAATTATTTCTATTGTGCTTACCCCCTGTAATTTTATGTTATATAGAATGACAGTTATTTGAGCTAAAACAATTGCTTACAATAATTTGTGTGTTTATTTTTATTGTTATTATTGTCATTCCAGCACTTTCACTGTAAGAGCAGAGCACTCTAAGCTCTGCATTTACAGACCACTTAATACCTAAGCTGTTATTTCTCTTGGGGCTCAACCACCTACTAAAAAAAAAACCAAACAACAACAAACCAAAAAAACTATGCAAAGAATGAAAAAGTAAATTTAAATAATGTTATTTTCTTATTCCTCTGATAATTGCCAATGAAAATTGCAATAGTAACATGAAAAAATAGCTACCGTATTATTTATTTTTTTATTACACGACCAGATTTTGCTTCTGCACACACTATCACACCAATACCTCTTTGTCAAAATACAGAGACCAGAACAGCACAAATACTTAAAGCTGTGAGAAGCCAGGTTCTATGTGGCAGCAAAACAATGTTCTCTGTCTTGTTCTCTGACAATTTCATTTGCCTTTCTGCTGCCAGTGGATCATGATGGTTTCCGAAACATCTTGACAATGACTCTAGGATCCCTTCCCAAGCTTTAATGGGTATTTCTAAGCCCAGCACTAATGTAAGCACAATTTCAATTACTTTCTCCTTGATGCATTACCTGGTAATTTATCTCCAGAGTTTCATCTGCCAGCTATTTGCAAGCTTCTCACCTTTGCAAGCTCCTTCAACAGTTCCATATAATTGGCATGGCATTCTACAACCCACAGGGTCTGATTATCATCCCCATCCCCAGTAGATCCTCTATTTTTTTAAAATACACCAAAATTGGATTGGCAGCCTGCCAGCCCTATGGCACGAAAGCTGTTTGTAACATTCGTTCACACACAGTTTTGCATTTTAATACTCAGTTCCTTCAGGACTCTCAGGTGAATAAAGTAAATGGAGAAATACTGGAGAAGCTAGATCACCTTTTGCTCTGGAGAAAACAGACAAAAACATCAAAAAACAGAACTGAATTATTCTCACCTAAATCTGGGTGCCTACAGATAAGTTGCTGTGTAGATTCCTTATATTAGGTAAAGATCTAGTCAACACCATAAATTAAATTTTGGGTTCCATTCACCTAACCAAACATTAAATTCTTTCTCAGAGAGCAAGACACCATCCCCTTACAACCCAGTGGCCACATGGAATAAAACTAACTTTGTGGTAGCAGGAGCTAAGAGAACTAATTTAGATGTAAACACACACAGAGATATGCAAGTCAAATGGCATTCCCAGATATGTAATCTTCTGATAGTTAAAACTGGTTAAGAAGTCTTTTCTGCTTTATGGCTGAATTTATTTATGACAACTTTATCCTTTACATCTTAATTAAAGATATTGATACTTAAAAACAATGTAGGATCTCTGTCACTAAAGCATGAGAGTACATGTAAAACTAATGAGGGCCATGAGACTCTACCTAGACTACTATACCCATCCTTGCCTTGTGAGTTTAAGCTCCTTCTTCATTCAATCAAGAACAAATGTCACCTGTTTGCATCAGATGGTAACCTATACCAGAAAACTTAAATACCAAACAAAACATAGCAAAAGCATTTCCAGGGAAAGGAGAAGAGATTTAAGAAGAGCAGAGCACTTGAAGATGCACCTGGTGCAATAAAATCTGCTTTGAACCCACACAAAGAGCTGCATTGCATCACATAATGCCAAGTATTCTGAAAAACCTACTCTAAACATTTCAAATCAACACTTGGTTGAACATCGTTGACCTTAGTTTTTCCATCTTAACTCTCATTTGTTAGCTTACCTGTAGAAATTCTGGAAACACATTTGTGAATAAAGACCTTGGAAACTGTTCCATTTCCAGACAAGATTTTAAGGGCAAGGGTATAATGATTTGCAGTTTCTTACTAAACCACCATCTACATTATGCCCTAAATAAGGGAAATATTCTATAGAAAATGTACAATCTCAAAACTCCAGGTGTCATAAATACAGTTGAGTCAAAGGACATCAGAAGTAGCTATGATAAGAGTATCTATGTAGAATCAGAGATGACTGAGTTTCTGTATGAAAAATAAAATCATAATCCAGATTGACTTACCAGAAAGACCATGAGAGTCTGTCACATCACATGGCCTTTATTAACTCACTTATTAAAAGCTAAGAGAGGCAGCTTGTCATGGTTTAAAGGCACACAAGCAATATATTATCTTCTCCATACTCCATAGTATGACCTATTAAATTAGTCATAACCAAAAGGAACACAAGCTGAGTAAACAAATATTATTTTTAAAAATAAAATAGTATTATTCTTCCCTAATATTTCATATGACTGAGCTGTACAACAAGCCTTTATGAAACAATTTCTTTTTTAAATGTATTAGAAGTCAAGAGTGAAGATGCCATATCTGATTTACATTTTCCTGGGGCAGCATTAAACCAGTTTGAAGCATCTGACATGACAAATCCAACTCAATGTGAATGTTAAACAATATTACAGCAGAGCTATGATCAGATCAAATTAGAGTTAACACCAAGTGTGTCTGATAGGATAACTTTTCCAGAAATTAATAACACATCTGAACTCAGTAGTAATTGTTTTTGTCCTACAAATAAGTAATCATACTTGATACACTTCAGTAATTGTCACCAACACACGTTCAACAAGAATTGTCTTCCCCACTAAGTAATTAAGAAATGGTTACAACTGGCATTATTTGAGAACATAACTGGAATAGCACATCCACAAGGAAGTGATTTATTCTCTGCTGAGAACATGGGGAGTTACATGCACAGTTCTCACCTACATTTATGGGAGACATGCATAAACTCTGTGTTCCTGAAAAACAGGACTGTCATAGGCTAACAATAAAATTTAGTGGGTGTATGTAAAACCAATAGACTAGCTAAGTGGGTCTATGACACTTCAAATGCTGATATTGAAAGAATTATTTGGAAAAAAAAGTGTATTTAATTTAGTTACTATTTTACTGTATAGTGAAAGCTGGGATAAGTAAGTCAAAACCTTGACATCTTTAATTTTTAAATTTTATGCATGACAACTTGTGAATGTCCAATAGATGTAATTCTCATAATTAGTGACCACTATTCCTACAGTGTCCTAGATGTGCATATGTCTCACATTCAGAGCAACAAAATGGAGCTCTAGCTTGAGAGAAGATGTAACAATGTATAGCAAAGTGATCCTGTGACAATGTCATTGTATTAACAAAGATCACTCCTGGAATTCAGTTTTAGGCCTCCTTGGCATAAGGTGGACATTTGTGTTCAGTGAAGCATTTGCAGAGGCCACCAGGGTGGCTGAGGAGCTGAAGTAGCTGCTCTGTAAGGAGCAAGTAGCTGGAGTAGCTGCTTTATGAGAATGTCCTAACCAGAAACTCCTGCATTCAAAAAGAAACAATTCTGGTTTAAGCCTCATTTTGAGCAAAACACAAAACAGAAGAGCCCTGAACTGCTAATTAGTGATACGTTAGTGATCGTATCTTCCTTGCTAACTACTCAACAGCCCTCTCCAATGAAATTCAGTTCTCAAACTTCATTCATCCAGCACTTCTGTCCTGAAATAGGGGAAAAAAAAAATTTTTACTCTCAGAGCTGACAATAGCTGTAGGAAACCGGGAAGCAGAGAAAGCAATCCTGACACTTTGGGAACAGGATCTAGCCCCAGGACTCCTAATCTAATATGAAGGACTTGGCTTCACCATACCAGGAACCATGGCAGATACGCAGGAGAACAACCAAAAGCAATAACATGGTAATAAACATGAAAGAATATAAGTAAAACCAGGAAAGTTAGTGCTCTGTACTGAAAACTATTTCTGGTTTGGCAGATGTGAAAGAGGCTGTATGAGTTAGTATTGTTTTAGACTCTGCATAAAGAAAGATTATCTTAAACAAAAAGTATGGGAAAATGCCTCCTACACTCTATTTAGTTTACCAAAGAGTATACCAAGTATAAATTAATTATAGCCTGCTTAAATGCAGTAAGAAATAATACCTAGCAGACAAAAGATAAGCAAGCAGAGTAGCTAAAGTTGAAACTTTATAAATGCAACACAGAAAAAGGAAAATTTTTAAACACAGAATCAAAACAGCAAGGGTAGTAGTCACTAAATTAATCTTTATAATCAGGGTGGATAGGTCTGACAATTCAATTCTCCACTTTGAAGTGGACACAACCAGAGTTACATGGGATGGAAGCTCCTAGCAATTAAAAAATGCTATAAAGTGAAAGAGCCATTTCAAAAAAACCGACCAATGGAAAGGTGCTCAGCAAGACCCAAAATACAAAGGGTTCTGGTTCCTTTTCTTCTACTGATCAAATGTTAACATTGCCAAGCAGTTCAGTTTCTCATAATACCACACCACACTGCTGTACCCTCACAAGGCAGGTTAATTTATCACTACTACACAGTTTATTTGGCACCAAGTTGAATAAGAATTAGGTCTAAGATATCCAGCTCAATGGAGCCACAAAAATTAATTATTTCACTTTTCATTCATGATATTTTAACCTTTCCTTAACCTCAGCTAGCTGTCTTGCAATTTCTTTCTGGCTGACTAAATATTATTTCAGATTCAATCTGTTAAAAAATTACTTCACTGTACAGACAGGGCTTTAATTTAAGCAATGATATTCAAAATTATTACCCTGTTTTCCCAAGAGTGACAAATTTATAGTATGTTCTTCTGCAATCAAAATTCATCCAGGTCTCTGAGCTGCATATTAACTCTACTGGACATTTCCACAAAATATGTAACTTCTAGATGGTAACAATGAAACAAGATCAAAATTTAAAAACAAACTGCACATATATTTAGAATGTATCCTTTCACATTTAACTGAATCATAAATTCTTTTAGCCTAGTCTATACATCTAAGCACCAGGTCTTAAAATTAAATTCTTACCATGTTTCCAGCAGTGCACTTTGCAGCAAGTATTTGCAATTGTTTTGCCTCCATGTTCCAGCAAGAAATATAGTCTATAACTATCAAATAGGGGTAATTAAAGGAAACATAAACTAGGTAATTGCAGCTCTCTTAGCCAAACCACTTAGACTTCAGATCTGGAATATATTGTGTCAATTACTTGTCATATAATAATAATGGCTCGTTCCATGCATTTATACTAATAATCCCCTGGCTTCTTGTCTGATATTACAGATTATTTATGTCAGACAATGAAAGCATAAAGGGAAAGGCATACAAGTAAAAATGAAAAAAAATGCAAGAAAGTTAGAAAACAAAAGGTTTCTGATGGTGGATAAACAATGGGTCAACACAAAACAAGTAAGTCAGCGGCTTTACCAACACACAATAAAAATGGAGGTAGAGATCTGAGAGGTCAAGGAAGATGCAGTTAGCAAGATCATGGACAGGCAGCACTAGAGTGAAAAAGCAGTAGTTCACACAAATAGAGCTGAATTGTGCAGAAGGACAGAAATGTGGCATCAGATCTTAATCCAGCAAAGACAGAGAGATCTTAGCAAAAGCTACAAAGGAAGAAGTGTGACAAGCAGACAGGAATTCTGCCAACTTAGAGCATGAGAAGCAACACTGTGAGCCAGGGAAGTGGGAAGGAATGCTTTCACTGTGAGATCCTGATACAAGAGGCCTGGATTTACTACTAACAAAAAGGTCATACTTCTCACAAAGTATCAAAAACCTTGCCAATAGTGAACAAACTTGCCAATAGGAGAACAAAAATCTGAATACATACCATAACACATATAAACGGTCTCGCAATGTCCAAGAGCTATAGGGAAAATGGTAATTTGAGCAGTGACTTTACCTCCTTCATACCATTCAATTGCAGAATATGTATTAGAAGGTAGCCTCCTACTTGTGAGAAGACAGAGCGATCTATCCTGAAAGCTAAGTTAATTTTTTGACTCAAATTGTAGAAACTTCAGTTTGTCATCTTGCCTTTGTGAATCATGCTCTGTAAAAACAACTACACAAACTACTTGTCCTAATTGAAGCAATTTTGTTTCTGCAACTTGACTCATTATATTTATAGAACTGGTCTGAAATTTAGGAAAAGTACTAGGATGAAAATAAGAGTATCTGCTAAGGGAATTCTAAGATTTGCTTGCTCCAATAGAACACAGAAACGGAATTAAACAATGTGTACTTTTTCAGTCTTGTATCCCAAACTGCCGCCCCCTCCCCTTTTTTCTTCTGTGGGATGTAGGACTCATTCCCTATGGTTAGCAATACCATTATCTGCAATTACAGAACATACTAGATACCAACTTAAGTGTCACAAACACCTCAGGAGATTCAACTGGAGGACAAAGCTTCAGAAGGTAAAAAAAGATTAGAAGAACAATTTCAGTTTTACTGTGGCTACCTATTGGCAACATCTGGGAAGGTCTGTAAACATACACAGGTTGTTTCCTCAGGACTGTGGTGAACAGAAACCATCACACATCAATGCTGCTCTAATCTGAAAATTAGTCTACAGATTTTTTTGCTACAAAACTGTCTTTAATACTAAACAGCAGTTTTTAGCAGAGCAGAGACATACTTTTGATGTCCTGTCTTATTACAGTAGACTGAAGCACTTTGCTAATGAGTTATCAGATTATGGGACAGTAACGTAATTCAAGATATTTTTTACAGAAGGAAGAACTATAATCAAGGTAATCTTATCAGAAAAGCCTACATGAAATAAAAAACAATTAAACTTCAGAAGACAAGACAGAATTTGTATTTTGCTGTGCTGCAAAACAGCTTTGATCAATGAGCAATGATCAAAACAGCAAACCAAAACACAAAACAATCCATCACTTGCTGAAAATACACAAAACAGTTAAACACAGAACATGGGGGGGGTTTCTGATTAGTGAACCTAATCTGCTTTTTTTCTGACTGAATGCTCAAGCTAGCACAAGGAAGACTGTAGGATTACAAGCTGGTTGGATAAAGAAAAAAAGAAAGATACCCTACATTTGTAAGCAGTAAGCTGTTCATTTGACTCATGTCATATAACTGTACTGGACACATATTGCTCTTTCTCCCTCCATCTCCTAAGCTCTAGAATGCAGCTCCTCTGGTTGTGCCAGGATAAAGGTCTGGGTGACACAGTGCAAGTCAGGTCTGGGAAAAGTTCTGGGTTATAAAAAAGAAAAAGAAAAAAAAGGAAAACAAAGAGAAAAAAAGATGTTTACAGGATGCCACAGGAAAGAATAAACTAAGGAATCCCTGAGTATGACTTTGAAAATATAAAGATTAAAAATTAATGGGAATTGCTTGTGCTACGACTCCCTTAGACTTCCTGAAATTGTAAGTCAATGTTGGTCTTATCACTACATCTACACTGGGCACTAGGAAAAAGAGGTGTTTCTCCATCTGCCTTTTCTTTTACTTCTCCCTTAGGAATCTTTGGATCTTACAGAAATTTCAAGCCTATGAATCACTGGATAGATGTAAAAGGAATATAAGGAGTCCTTTGCATCAGGAGTACATGCAAAAATAGCTGCTCCACTCAATAAGTATGATAGGAAATCACTGGCTTGTGTATGACATTTAAGAAGGCACCTAATAAATGACCTTTTCCTCTAAGTCAATTAATGTATAGCAATACAATGGAAAAAATAATGGAGAGAAACGAAGTCACAAACATATTACAAACAAAATTCACTTTCCATTAGTTAAAGAATATATGTATTTTTGTTATTTGGACAAAGGATTTTCATATAACCATTTTATTAGATTTGTAATCACACAGATGGAAAATAAAAAATGGAATAAAAAATAAAAGCAGACTTTATTAGTTTTAAAATTACTGTTAGAAAGGGAAGATGGGATTGAATTACAGGCAACTGAGCATGATATTATTCAGCATCACTTCTCACTCCTCCGGACAAGGATTCATCATCCCAAACGCTAGATGTATTTCTCACCCATGCTCCTTCAAATAGTCCAAAGAAGGAAACAAGCACTACTTTGGCCCAGTTCAACTGTGCCCTTCTAAATACCTGTTTCTCTCCCTTGCTTACAGCGAGTCCAGCTGGGATGACCATTGCAGGTGTGCAGAGATCCAGAGAGCTGACACTCAACTAGAGGACTCTTAACCCATGTAGCACCTTGCATCTTATGCCGTGTGCCACCTAAAATCCTGAGAGCACAGACTGCCCATGTAGGCTGACGCTGTGAATAGCGTTACAGCTTCCATGTGCACTTCACAGTAAGTGTCGCTGTAGCAGCAGTAACTAAAAAGACTTGAAAATAATAAGCATAGCCTGGTAATTTCTGTTCACTAGATTTCCTGAAGGGATGAGTTAGATAGGAATCACTGTTCAAGCAACATATAATTATCATCCTTTTTCCTGGCTTCCTTTACACTAACATCTAAAATACAAAAACATATACTAAGTCTTAGTTTTGACAATACATAAAACTCTTTTTATCATGTATGAAGCCATCTTGTTAATGTATTTAAAGAAGTTATGTCCTATGAATGAATTTTTAATGAGACCCATATATATATAAATAAAAAATCTAGTTGGCATCCAGACACCAGTGGTGTCCCTCAGGACTCAGTTTTGGAGCCAGTCTTGTTCAGTATCTTTATCAACGATCTGGATGAGAGGACTGAGTGCACCTACAGTAAGTTTGCAGATGACACCAAATTGGGTGAGTGTTGATCTGCTTGAGGGTAGGAATGCTCTACAGAGGGACCTGGACAGGATGGATCAATAGGCCAAGGACAATTGTATGAGATTCAATAAGGCCAAGTGCCAGGTCCTTCATTTCGGTCATAACAATCCCAGGCAATACTAGAGGCTTGGGGGAGGAGTGGCTGGAGAGCTGCCCAGCAGAAAAGGACCTGGGGGTGCTGGTTGACAGCCAGCTGAACATGAGCCAGCAGTGTGCCCAGGTGGCCAAAAAAACCAACAGCATCCTGGCCTGCATCAGGAACAGCATGGCCAGCAGGACCAGGAAGGTGATTGTGTCCCTGTGCTCAGCACTGGTAAGGCTGCACCTCACGTGCTGTGTTGAGTTCTGGGCTCCTCACTACAGGAATGACATTGAGGTGCTGGAGCATGTCCAGAGGAGAGCTATCAAGCTGGTGAAGGGTCTAGAGAACAAGTCATACAAGGAGCACCTGAGGGAACTAGAGATGTTTAGTTTGGAGAAGAGGAGGCTGAGGGGAGACCTCATTGCCCTCTACAACTACCTAAAAGGAGGTTGTAGGGAGGTGGGTGTTGGCCTCTTCTCCCAAGTAAATAACCACAAGACCAGATGAAATGGTCTGAAGTTGTGGCAGGGGAGGTTTAGATTGGGTATTATGAAGAATTTCTATACTGAAAGAGTGATCAGGCACTGAAACAGCCTGTCCAGGGGGGTGGTGGAGTCATCATCATTGGAGGTATTCAAGAAATCTGTAGATGTGGCACTTAAGGGCATGCTCTAGAGGCCAAGGTTGTGGGTTGTTTGTTGTGGGTGTATTTTGGTGGAGTGTATGTGGTTCTGTGTGTTTGGTGGTTTTTTTTCTACTGATAGTTGGACTCTGTGATACCAGAGGTCCTTTCCAATCATGACAATTCTGTGACTCTGTGATATTATAATATATAATTTCAGTATTACACACTGGCATCTGAATTTGCTGCACCACTTCTGTTATTATACCCCCTTCATTGCAGTACTTGACTATCTCACAGTCAATAAGTGTACATGGTTTTGGAACCCTTTTAAATACGAAGCATTATATGTAGGAAGATCAGCAGAGTTCTTCAAGTAACACAGAATGTCGCAGCCTGAAACTGAACCCATCTCTCTCAAATAGCAGCAGGGCAACTGAGCATGGGTGTTAATCCTTCTAAGCAAGTTTAGAAGTGTATCAAGAAACACGCTGTGTTATAATTTCCTTTAGGAGAAAACAAAGTTAAACTTTCCATAATTTTCCCAAAGCTTCAACTTACAATATAGAAAACACCAGATCCATGGATTTTTTTACAGATGAATTGTCACTGAAAATTGGTAAGATTGATATTCAGGAGATACTGGATAGGGAATAAACAAAAAGATACTGATGTGGTATTAGGGAGGAAAACTGCATGTTGGATTTTATAGGTTGAAATCATATTGACATTGAAACCTGTCAGGTGGAAACTGGTATAAACCACAGAGAATAAAATTCAGCTCATTTAAAATTACACATCTACAAGATAAACTTACACATGTAAGAATATGGTGCTACACAACTCTGCCCTCACTGCAGTGCACAGACCAGGCTCATCCCAGCCTTGCCATCACTACCCATCTGTCACCAAGTGTCCCAAGGAACCCAGCCAGTAGCAGTGCCTGGCACAAAACCCATCAAGCATCACAGAAAAGGTAGTCTTATTATTAGAAATAAGAAAAATAAACACCAAAAGTCATGATCAAAAAGTGTCAAAAGCAAGTTTGAATAGATTAAATTTAAAATTTTGCAAGGAATAATGTAAAAAGGAACAATTTTTTATTTTTTCTTTAAAGGCTCTACTATAATCTGATTTTCAATTAAAGTATCGTAATGTTTTTCACGGAGAATTCCTGCAGAGGTTGAACATACATATTTAATGCAATCAATCAGTTGTGGCAATTAATAAGGTCTGGTTGCTAGGAAATAATTGCTGCCAGAGTACAAAAATGCATTGCTAAGCTATTTGTTCTTAAGTGCTTTTTTAAACAACAAAACATATGTCTCAAAAAGAAAAAGCAAGTAGATTTCATGACAAAGACATTGCTGTTATTTAAAATTATTTTTAAATTTTCCTATTACAAATCTTTACAAGTTTTCTATTTTCCACCTCCTTACCAAAGCCCATACTTTTCTTTCTGTCCAATACCTATTAAAAAAATAATAATTTGAAAACAGCTGCACTACAAAATCTGATTTTATTCACAGAATCCTAATTAACTCCCGAATGGAAGGAGGTCCAACGTACACAAACGTAATTAAAAAATCTAAAAATAAGCAAGATGTGTTTTAACTTCTTGGGACTTTACTTCACAAACTTAATTTTCTGTATAAGGTTTTAAACATATAATCACTTGCAAGTAATACCTTGTTATGTCCACATCAGTCACTGTTAAAGATCTCATGTCAGTTGAATTCATAGACTAAAAGGAAGAGCTAAACCAGTTGGATTCTTAAGGCTTTGGGGAATACATTAGGCCATTCTGCTGGACCCTACAGTTATTTCCAGAGAAGAGGTAGTTTTAGAAAGACAACCCCCAACCTGTTATCTCATAAATCTTATATTCACAAGTTAACATCTCTAGAATTACCAGTAATAAGAAAAACTTCCAGCACCATTAAAATAATCCATACTATTTAACCATTAATCGTAATCCATAGACATTCAGTATCCATATGTTAAACTAGGTTTTAAAAAGTTTAATATTTGTACTGTTAGAAAGAACATTAGTTATTGTATATATATAAACTGATACCTACACCACTGGCAACTCATCAGATGTGCCATAATTCATAACACACAACAGAAGGAAGAAATCATAATCAGGATATAACCCTGGTGTTTATAGATATTCATCCTTGAAAAGATACTCCAACAGGTTGGAAGAGCTTGGATTTCAAATATCTAGTTCTCATGTAAAAACTTATGCCTAAACACCACCTAATGCTGTTCATCTCTCAATCAAAAACCACAGCACAGGATTTTCCATTAGGAAATGAGAATTATGCTCATCAGTCATATATAGCCACTAAAAAATACAGAAACTCACACTGAAAAAAAATCAAATTAATTATTCAAATATTTTTTATTCCTTTTATTATTCAGAAACAATTCTTTTGTATTTAAGCCTACTTGAAGGGACCTGTTAATATTCCACAGAAATATTCTAAAACCCATCTGGAATTTTTTTAAATCACAAAGTTAATTAGTCAATTTATCTATCATTATTATTACTCTTTAAAGTAAAGAAACTCTTACTAAAAAAAAAAAAAAATCTGTGTCTGATGACTGATGCACAAACCGTTTATATATAAATAATGAACAATTCATCCTAAAAGCATGTATTAAAATCTATATAGATCTTAAAACTCACTTATGTTACCTCTGCTGCAGCTACTCTAACCAAGCATTTTATTGGCACAATGTGATTAAACAGTTTAAGATACCTGGTAAACATCACGTTATCTTGTGTCTAATTGTTCAGCATCAAGAACTGGTCTTTCCTAAAACCAGGTACAGTTAAATGGGAAAATATCTAGACAAGGATAACTGAATAATGCATTTATTCTCTTGGCAAAATTACACACTAAGCTCAGGCTATTTTTTTAATGGAAAGCGACCCACTAACTGCTCAGTTCATGCTCATCTGGATCAGCCATTCAATTAGATTTGTTTCATTTCAAGCTAACAATCAAAACAGCTGATAATTCAGGCAATATCTCCACATCCACATTCAAATGCAGTATTTCTTCATTTTCAGTTAACAGGAGCACTGTGGCTGCAGGAATAGAGCCCTGAATTTAGCTATTAAAAAAAAAAATAATAAAAATCTGTATTTCTTGTATGGATGAAAGATACTCTCGCTCCCATTTTCTCCATTATATTTGCTGATGCTCTTCAGCAGCTTTTACCAATTTAAAAAAAAAATCAAAATGAAATTAACTATTATCTTGAAACTATTGAATCAAATGCAGCCTATTCTTTAAAAACTAAAGTACTGGTTAAATTTTCTTTTGTATCTTGTTCCTTTACTTCTTCATGGATTTGCTGTCACTATTTGGATGAAAAGATTTTCTCATTTTTTTAAATTATTCCAACACATCCAGCAAGTACAATTTAATGTTGGACATGAGTAAGTCTTTGATAGACAGTAAAGCAAGAAATTCACATTTGAACTCTACAAGAAACTTATATTCTTGTCCCATACTAAATTTCTTAATCAGAATTTTCACTGAGAGGCATCAGTGGATGTGTGCTCAGCATATTTTGAAGCTATTAACTGTTCAGGCTCTACAAAACCTCTCTAAACTCCCTTTCCAGGATTGCCATGATCTCAGTGCCAGGTAGAGCAGGGAAGGGTAAAAAACTCATGATATAAAGGCAGCTGATTTCAAACAAGATACAACAGAGGAGTAATTCGGGTAGAAGGTGGGTTTATTTTGTTCTCACAGACAAACTGGTCTCTGAAAAGATAAAAGTAAAATGTATATACTGTTTGATGTAAAGATATTAATAAAGCTTATAAAAAATCAGCCAGGATGGTCCAGTTCCTCCAGAAGCAAACTAGAAAGCTTCACACTCAAATGGTTAATCCCAGTGTGCAGTAGCACAACCCCATCACATAACAGGCTCAGCCAAGGACTGAACCACGGGCACAATCCCCAACCTGTTGTTACCAAGCAGATGCTTTGAACACGGATCCAAACTGGTTTTGTGACGTGTTTCAAAAATCTAAGATCAGGGTAAATATTTTCAACATTATAGAAATTCCACCCTGACAATTATTTCAAAGTACTGAAGTTATCTGACACTCAAATACCACAAACACTAAGTAAAAACTGTGAGAAAAATAAATCAAAAGCATTTATACTTAAAATAAAGATGCATATGCAACAGTAACAGAACCTACTGAAACCACAAGGATGTGTTTGTACAATCTGAGCACGATCAGATGGATTTTCTGTCCTCTTATGCCTTACAAAGAGAGCTTCTAACTATTATGATGAGCTGAACTGATCCACCAAAGGACAAAGCTGGTAAATCATCAGGCAGAGGCTGCAAGAGAGGCAGCTGCTGGATGTCCTTAGGTACCTGGAGGACTCCTGTATTGGTGAACTTCCAAGAATGACCTGAAGGCAGGCAGCAAGTATCCACACAGCACTGAACCTCCATATCTGTTCAGTGCTTTCCAAATCCTACGGTGACTCTCATCTCATTCCTTCTGTTTGTATGTGCTCCTAGGAGCACATACAGTAAAGACAACATCTGTGTGCGCTGCGACCAGGTGAAGGATTTGCTCAGCCTGGTTGCTGAGCTTAAGCAGGAAGTGGAGAGGTTAAGGACCATATGGGACTGTGAAAGGGAAATAGACTGGTAGAGCTGCACCCTGCCATCCTTGTGGAAAAGGCAGCAGGTGGTAGCTTCACAAGAGGTAGAAGATCCCCAGCCCTCTGGTCACCAGAAGGAAGGACAGGAACTACAAGAGGACGGGGGGCAATGGAAGCAGGTCCCTGCTAGGGGTAGCAGAAGAGTTCTCACCGGACCCTCCCCACGTTTCCAGGTGCCCTTACAGAACAGATGCAGGGCTCTGGAGATAGGGGACCAGTTAAACAAGGATGCTGACAAAGCCCCATCCAGGGAGCTGCCAAAACAGCCAGCTTGACACAATAGGACTGCTCCTAAGAAGTTGCCAAAGCAACCAGCTCCTCATATTAAGTCTGCTTCTGAGAAGAGCAAGAGGAAGGTGATAGTGATAGGTGATACCATTCTGAGGGGAACTGAAGGTCCCATATGCCAGCCAGACCCTTCTCACAGGCAAGTATGCTGCCTCCCTGGGCCCAGGGTAAGGGACATAATCAGGAAACTTCCTGGTTTGATATGGCCCTCAGGCTATTATCCTCTTTTGATCTTTCAGGTTGGTAGTGATGAGGTGGAGAAAAGAGGTTTGAGGGTAATAAAGAAATATTTTAGGGCATTGGGATGACTGGTCAAGGGATCAGGTGCACAAGTTGTGTTCTCTGTCCCTCCAGTCTTGAGGAATGATGAATGGGTTAACAAAAAGACCACACAGATCAATGCCTGGCTCCAAAACTGGTGCTACCAACAGGACTTTGGGATTTTTGATCGTGGTTTGGTTTACAGGAAACCAGGCCTGCTGACATTGGATGGGAAGACCCTGTCCCACAGGGGAAAAAGGGTACTAGGGCAGGAATTAATGGGGATTATTGATAGGGCTTTACAATAGGTTGGAAGCGGATGGGG
The DNA here is from genome assembly GCF_020740795.1 of Apus apus. NCBI lineage: Eukaryota > Metazoa > Chordata > Aves > Apodiformes > Apodidae > Apus > Apus apus. The sequence goes on from NC_067282.1 coordinate 10,769,218, forward strand.
GATAAAGCCAAGCTTGCTACAGATGAGCCATGGGGTGGTGTGCCCATGTCAGGGATGAAATCGATGACCCAGCTCAAATGCATTTACAGCAATGCACACAACATGGGAAACAAAGAGGAAGAGCTGGAAGCCCTGTGTGCAAACACAGGGCTCACTAACAGGTTAGTAACCCCAGGCACAAATACAGGCTGGGGGAGAATGGCTGGAGAGCAGTCCTGAGGAGAAGGACTTGGGGGTGGTAGTTGATGAGAAGCTCGACATGATCTGCCAGTGTGTGCTGGAGTCCAGAGAGCAACTGCATCCTGGGCTGCATCAAAAGAAGTGTGGCCAGCAGGGCCAGGGAGCTGATTGTGCCCCTCTACTCTGCTCTGGTGAGACCCCACCTGGAATACTGTGTACAGTTCTGGGGCCCTCAGCACAAGAAAGATATAGAGCTGTTGGAGAGGGTCCAGGGAAGGGCCACCAAGATGATCAAAGGCCTGGAGCACCTCTGCTATGAAGACAGGCTGAGAGAGTTGGGGCTGTTCAGCCTAGAGAAGAGAAGGCTTCGGGGAGACCTAATAGCACCTTCCAGTACTTGAAAGGGGCCACAGGAAAGCTGGGGAGGGGCTTTTCATCAGAGAAGATAGTGACAGGACAAGGGGCAATGATTTTAAACTGGAAGAGGGGAGATTTAGGTTAGATATTAGGAAGAAGTTCTTCACTATAAGGGTCGTGAGAAACTGGAATGGGTTGCCCAGGAAGGTTGTTGATGCCCCATCCCTGGAGGTTTTTAAGGCCAGGTTGGACAAGGTTTTGTGCAACCTGATCCAGTGGTAGGGTTCCCTGCTCATGGCAGGAGGGTTGGAACTTGATGATCTTTAAGGTCGCTTCCAACTTAATGATCCTATGATTCTAATTTCTAACTTTGCCCCTCACAGTGATGCTTCATCCAGCTTTCAATCATATTTCTGCCTAGCTAGTAAGCAAAGATGAGGAGATGCATCTCTCTTGCAAATGAAATGCGGAGAGTGTTCAATATCAAATGAAGCAGAAGCTTTACCTCCTTTTCTTAAAATTCAAAAGTATCAGACTTGCCCTTTTGGCCATGCAATACTAAGATGCAATTTTAACACTAAACTAAATTGGAAGAGTGAAGAAAAGAACGAAGGTCTGTCAAGTTATTTACAGTCACCGTTTCCTTGTTCAAAAAGAACAAACAAGGGACTATAACCAAAGGAAAGGCCTGATTTTGCCAGTCTAGCACTTTCCCAGCAAAAATACTCCTTAGAATTTGCTTTTACCTCAATAATAGTGCATCAGTCTTGAAAACGCTAAGAACAGATATGAAATTTCAGACAGCTACAGCAAACATTGTTCTTCAATCTACTTGCAACTTCTTTTCCAATATAGCTAAAAAATTGTCTTTTGAACACCTTTAACTACCAATTCTGTCTAGCAAAAGTTCAGGTGATTTCTCTGCTCCTCAGGAACTGCCCAGTGAGCCGAGACTGATCTAGTCCCAGAATGACAAGTCACCAAAGCAGCCACAAATGGGTACATGCCTGCCCCTGCCCCACACTTGAAGGTTTGCCTCAGATTGGTGCCATCTGGGGTCAAATGCATTGTTCATCCCATGCTTCAGATAAAGTCTTTTTTGTGAAACACTAGCAAAGGAAGCAGAAATGTAAATAAAACCATAATATATATGAACAGTAAGGGTCCAAAAGGGACCAGTTAATAAATAGAAACCATAAGCAAGGCATACAGTTCTTTTGGACTCAAGTTACACCTCCAGTAGTTTGTCAAGTTCTTGCTTAAAACAAAACTTACCAAACAAACAAAAAAAACACTCCAGAATATGCTTTTACCCAGCAAAGTTTCTGACATACAGCAACAACAAAACAATTACCTCATTGATTTTTGAGAAATGCAAAAGCCCCAGAAATTCATAATAATGATTTTTCAAGTATTCTCTTAATAAGCTAATGTCATATTAGTAACACAGCTAAAGAGTCTCTTTTCAGAGAATTTTTTTCAAGTAAGCAGAGGCCCTTTAATCAGTGTATGACCTCTGAATAGTCCAGACATTACAACATATTCTGTCACTGATACCAAAACCATTTTATTTTTAAAACTCAATTTAAAAGGGTTTGGGTTTTTTCTTTCTAATAAGGAAACATTTTTCTGAGTCATTTCAGGAACCATTGTCTGCATCTACTGATCTGATGATCATCTACTGAACACAAAGCACTATTTCAATCAATTCTGCTTTATAACCAATGCTTCAGTGAAAAATGACAAACAGAAAATGAGTGTAAGGATGGGAACTTATACACATGATTGCTGGTGAAAAAGTATTCCAGATATTGCATACATAGAATTTGTAGAAATTACTTGAAAATAATTGAAATTACAACTAGGATAAGCACAACACCCTGGCAAATGTCAAAAATTTAAGAGCAAACTTTTAGTTTTACTTTTCTGTGCCTTGCAGCAAACAATGCAGCACTCTCAAACATCCCAGTAGCACCTGTAACACCTCAGCAGGTCCATTTTAGAGATTTGCATTACATATTAGTTTCAGTGGCACAAACCAGGTCCAATTTACTGCATACATTTTAAAAGAGAAATAAAGGTATAGCATCCACTTTACAGTGAATAATTTTGAAGTGTTTATTGTGCCTTCAGATAAGAAAGGTCATTAGTTGCTGGTTTATAAAGAAAAAAAATATTGAAAAAATCACAATGCACAACTGCATGAAATCCAGAAGAAGAAAGAGCACATGTCAACATAACTCTGGGAAAAGGCATCCATCACAACTGATACTGGACTAGACTCCTTCTGTCCCAATGCACCCAACTGTAGTTAATTATATCTAATAGAAAACTGCTGTTTTCAAGTCCCATTCACAAGGTACCCCGCCCTCTGATTTGCTTCCATTTCATTCTACCTTCTACAGACTCCTCTTTCAGATTTTAAAGGTAATTCACTTCCTTTTTCTGCTTCCTTTTCTTGGAAATTGTTCCTCAGTTTTGCCTTCCCAGACTACCCAGTAATTACAAAGTTCAATAATAAAATTGAGGGGAAAAAACCACCTAGGGTGAAATATCATGGAGCCATTTGTAATTTTCCAAAGGCAAATGTGCTTTGAAACCTATTCAGCACAGGCTCTTCCCATCAGACACATCTCTGACAGCATCTTTTTCTCCTATAAACCCTCAAAACCATCAGCTGTAAATAACAGTTTGGATCTACAAGAATTCTAGCTTTTCAAATATATTACAGTATTATTACCAGGGCAGGTTACAAGGGGCACATAAAGTGCCATAAAGAATGAGAAGTTGAAGGCATCCTGACACCAAGGTATGGTTATGACTGGAGAGTTTACTGAGGTCCTGGAGAGACACTGAAAAGCATTTTGGATCCTGAATCACATCTAGATGTCTCTCAGGTATTATAAGAGTTATTCACCTATACCCAATCTTAAAACATTAAAAGGTTCACTATGTTCCATGAATACTTGAAGCATAACACAGGGTATACGGTGCTTCAGGACATTTGCACTTCATTATTCAAGAAAGCTTTTCACATCTTTTTTTTTTTTTTAATAAATATATTTCTTATAGCATACATACTTTCAGAGCAGTAAGTTAGCAGATCAATGGTATTTCCCTTTGCTTACTGCAGTAACTAAACTGCACCAACATTAACCTGTTGCTCTCAACAGTCTTGACCTTAAGAAGGTCTCCCTGGATGTCCAAGTTCTCTTTGACAACAGATAATTACTACCTGCAATCCAGCACTTTAGCCACTGGGTCAGCACTCACCAAGAGAAACAAAAACTAAACTCTACCTTTTCATCAATATTTTGCCCCTAAAAACAAGGTTTAACTTTTTGTTTGGCAGTTTTGATTTTGTTTTAAGGTAAACAGCACATCCCAGTGTAAATGATGGAGTCAAGAAGCACCTTTGTACTGGGAACAATTTTTTTTAAACACTTTAAAGAAAAGCTTTTTATGTGAGTCAGCATTTTTGATGGGAGCTGCTGGGAACCTAAATTTCCTCCTCAGTTGATTATCTTCAGGATAATCAATTGCTAGATGAGACCACACTCACCATTCAGTGAGATCTTACTGCTATTGTCTGTGGTACATAGACTAGCTGGGAGAAATGCAGGGACACAGTAGGAAGGACAAAAATAGTAGGGGACAACTGAGAAAAACAAAAGTGGTAACAGACACTGGAGGCAGAGATAAAAAACTATTCTGGAGCATTATCACCTAAATTAAGTGGCACTTCATGGATGCTCTGCCCAGGCACCCATGTTTGCCAGAGCTATTTATGGGTACAGCAGCACACCTTAGGCTGAATCCTCAGACCAACAAAACAGAAAGAGGTTTTCTCCACAAGAAGCATGTACTGCAGATCACATAGAGAAACACTGACATGAAACTGCAGTGTGTCTCTATTACTTAAACTCTATTACTTAAAATTCCACACCTCAAGTACTGTGTTCGGTTCTGGAGCCCTCAGTACAGGAAGGACATTGAGGGGCTAGAGTGTGTCCAGAGGAGACCTACCAAGCTGGTGAAGGCCACAAGGAGTGGCTGAGGGAAGTAGGGATGTTAAGTTTGGAGGATGCTGAGTGGAGACTTCATCACGCTCTACAACTGCCTGAAAAGAGTTTGCAGGAAGGTGGGTGCTGGCCTCTTCTCCCAAGTAAATAACAGGACCAGAGGAAATGGCCTGAAGTTACACCAGGGGAGGTTTAGATTGGACATCAGGAAGAATTTCTTTAATGAAAGAGTGGTCAGGCACTGGAAAAGCCTACCCCGTGAGGTGGTGGAGTCACCATCCTTGGAGGTATTCAAGAAACGTGTAGATAAGGAACTTCAGGGCACGCTCTGGAGTCCAGTGTTGTGTGTTGTTTGTTGTTGTTTTTTATGGGCTGTGGTTTTCTGGAGTTTTGTGTTTGTTTCTTTTTTTTGTTGTTGGACTCAGTGATCTCAGAGATCCTTTCCAAACATGACTATCCTGTTATTCTGTGAACTTTTGATTTAAGAAAATTATTTTCAAGTTGCCAACTTCAGAGCACTATTGGCAAAAGATGTGGTTGCCAAATAATTGGTCACATCTACCAAAAAAAAAAGTGTGGTTAAAATACAAATACAACATCAAATTGACTTGTTCATGAAAATCAAAACATACAGACCCATTGAAACGTAATTTCAGAATTATTAGCCTCCAGAAAAATCAGTAACAAAACACTGAACTAGTAGGCCCCAACAAGGTGTAACAGCAAGCTTTTTAATGGATATTCTGCACATACTTACAGGTTGAGCAGACCAGTAGTGCTCTCGCCACAAACTCACAGAGTAACTTCCACTTCTGCTCCACTTTGGAGGTGACAGCTGGAATGAGGATCTCCGCAGGGACATAGTACTGAATCGAGTAGGTCACAAAAATCCCAAAGGAGTACAGAATTTTTACAGACTGATACAACCTGTTCAAAAGATTTACACACATTCATATCAGTTGCAAACTCTTTATTTGGAAAGGATTTTTTTTTTAAGGCACTTTCTATCATATGATATTTGAGAATTTATCAATGCCTAAACAAGGAAATTCCTGTGTTTTTAATTAGATCCAGATGATCCAGATTCTTTACCTTCAATGTAAATTCAGAGTATTTAACAATCTTTAAGGCTGACTAAAATATAATCTGTTCTGTGCCTTTTTCTTCCCCCCATTTTAAGACTTACAAAAATCCTCACAGTTGCTGTGAAATAAAAATACTGGTAAAGTAACTAGTTTTTTTTTCCCTAAGACTATTTTCATTTAATAATGGTGCCTTTTTTCTAAACTTGCACATCAAAAAACATGGTAAATATAACTACGCCCTCCAAACAGAAGGAAGATGTATACAGAAGGATTATTTGGCTTTTCAGAGCAACAGGTTCAAATATTGCTTCTGACCCATGCAATGCCAGGATTTTCCTGCTTGCTCTGAGAACCTCCTGCACATTAGACAACAAAACTAAAACAGCACTAGGTCAGCCTCCACAAAACTAAAAATCAGTTCAAATCCCACAAAGCTGTATTTAGAGCTTCCAAGCCTGGAGACCTAGTAGCATTCAGTGATAATGTCCCAGCTTCACAGTGGGGGATAAACAAAAGGAGAAATCCAATGCTACCCCACACACTCCAGCATCCCAGCCTCCCCACAAACTCCAGTTCTGTTCCTACAGGCTTGCCTTGAGCCAGAATGTGATTTACAGAGTCCTTAAGTAATAGGCTGAGGGCCATGATCACAGAAATTAGCCACTAATGACTTAAAGAGATAGGCCAAGACACATTCAGCGATCGACATTATACTAATTGTATTAACTAATTATACCAACACAATTCAATATAATAATAAAAGCCATATAACATGGATTTCACTGCTGTCTTGCCAAATTATTTCTTCAATAGAAGAACAGCAATAATGGACAAAACAAAATGAGGCATTTTACTGTGTGAAAAAACAAAAATTCAAGCAATCTTACTTGTGTTTCTTACTGTAAGATAAAAACCGATGCACTACCATTTTTATCATCAGTTTTTACAGATAAGGATTGATCAAACACAAAATGGAGTATCAGGTTGTTAACACAAAAAAACCCAACAACTTAGTAACATGGAAAAGTAAAGATCTATTTGAAGATGAATAGCTACAATTGTGATGTAGCCTATGAAGTCTCCATCTCGAGCAGTATGGGGGTTTTGTATGAGAAAATCCTAGAGAAATCTCTGTTTCCAGACAGTTTTGATGCCCCTTCTTTATATCAATTATTGCTTCCAAAACTATATGCACTCAGGAAGGCCACAGTTCCAGTTTTCAGAGCCAAACTAGTCATTCTGTTATAGAAAGCTAAATTATGAAAGATTATGTTCTCATTCTGGTTTCATACTCTGCTATGAAGTTCAATAGAATAAAAAGATGTGGAAATTCAGTTACGCTGATGATGATCCCAATCAACCAAAGGAAAAGTGCAAAAATATACAATGTGTTAGGCACTTTCATGACTGGTAGCAGGATTCTGTCTGATGCTCCAAGTATCATTATGGCCACATGGCACTAAGGAGATCACAGAATCACAGAATCTTAGGGGCTGGAAGGGACCTCGAAAGATCATCCAGTCCAACCCCCCTGCCAGAGCAGGATCACCCAGAGCACATCACACAGGAACGTGTCCAGGCAGGGTTTGAATGTCTCCAGAGAAGGAGACTCCACAACCTCTCTGGGCAGCCTGTTCCAGTGCTCAGTCACTCTCACAGTAAAGAATTTTTTTGGTGATATTTACATGGAACCTCCTATGTTCCAGTTTGCACCTATTGCCCTTTGTCCTGTCACTGGACATCACTGAAACAGATAGATATTTTTACATTATTTTTTTCCCCAGTAAACAAAAAAGCATTATCTAGTTGCAACAGTTGTAACTGCCTATAAAACTGCAGAAGGTAAGCATACTGCCAAAATATGTACCCCCCGAAAAAACCCTCCAAAAATCAATATAATGCAATCATAAATAAAAAAACTTAAAGAAAAGCAGATTATAGAGCAGGCAGTTATTTGGGAAAATAAAATTACAAATTTAAATCAAATATATTCTGCACTTTGACAAACCTTTCACAGTGGCAGTAAACACTGGCCATGTTTAAGGCCAAAGCCAATATCTTCCCGATTTCTGCACTGTCACAAAGTGCTCCTAACAGGAAGAGGGGCATCTCAGGAAATTTTATTTATTAAAATTGGAAGGAATACCTTCAAGGCTAGCAAATGGCCACAACCAAATTTGCTTGCTGTCCACACCTCCTCTTCAAAAGGTTCAGAACTTCACTAGGTACAGCACATCATTAAATTACTGTGCCACATGAAAAAGGAGTAACACAAACTTTACTGAAGGGTTGTGTCTGATAAGAGATCATGGAAGTGTCAATATAGGCTCTGACATTTGAAGTCAGTAATGATGGAAAAACCCCACTGTGCTGTACCTGAATTTCATAGGTTTTATAGCAACACAAAGGAGTACCAAGTTCTACTGCTCCAAACTGAGCCAAACTTATACCAGTGGTGGACTGGCATTACTAAGAAAAGAAATTGAGAAAAGGAGGTGTGCTCGTGCAGAAGTGTTTGATGCAGGCATGTCTTTTCAAACATACAGCACTAGAGCTGCTGTAACTAGACACACATTTTAGGGAACAATTTTAAGAGACACTATTTTGTTGGAAAGCTACTTTAAGATCTTTTTTCATTCTATGCCAAAGACAAACTGATGCCTTGCACCATTCCAAGCATTCAGTTCCATAAAAAGCAAAATTATCCCTAAACGGACTGGTAAAAGACACAAGACACATTCTAAGAAGAGGGAAAAATTTCTATTCTCATTTATCTCTTTCCTTTCAAATGTTATTCAACACTGCATGCCACCAAAGTATAGACAGAAATGCTCAGAAAATGCAACATAGTGGGCAGTTTCTTTAAACCAATATAGTTACACTTACAGTCAGTTAATTTAACTTATTTTGGACTAAATTGATTAAAAATACTCTGTACTGTTCTGAAAAATATTACTTTGAATCAACCAGCTTTAATCTTCATGTATTTTTTTCTGACATGTGCAGAACCAGAAAACTCTGCTCTGTTAGTAAAGGAAAAAATCAGAAAAAAAGTGTTACATCAAAGACGAAGACAAAAATAAAGCAAAAAAAAAATCAAATCTACCCTCATATTCCTATATCTCAGTGGGAAATAGCTGTGAGACTTATGTGTAAAATAAAGAAGATATTAAAATAAAATAAATGCCTGAATGGGTTGGCAGCCTAACTTCCATATAATTTTGCATGGGCTTCTGCATCTTGCTTCCTTACATATATTGGAAAATAACCATATATTGGTACTACCTTGCCAAATTTTACATAAAAAATAACAGGTTTTCAGTATAAGGTTTTCAGGTATCACGTTCACGTTCTCATGTGACTTAACACAGTAAAGGATTATTTTAAGGACAGGGATTGTCGAGCTGGAATTAAACACATAAGCCAAGTCTCACTGCTTAGCTACATTCCAGGCTCTTCCACATGACAGGTTGCTTATAAAAACCTGTCCACTCCTTGCATTTCTCTAGTTCAATCCAGCTACTTCCTGGCTTTTTATGTGAGGACCAAGCAACACAAAATTATCATACAGGTCACTGGCAATTTGTTTTGCTGGCACAGTTAATTGCAGGCATTTGCTCATCAGTACAGTAGCAGGTAGAGCCACAGTACTGCACAGCAACAGCATCATACATCACAGCCCATGGGTGGACCACTGAGCTGCTTCTCCTATTGTTTGGTGCTCTGGGATCCTATGCAGGGTAAGATGAAAACAGATTACTTTGTTATCTCTGCATATGTGCCATGAGCAGCTCTGAGGTTATTAAACTTTTAATGCCAGTTCTCCACCTTACAGAACACCAGTTTCCATCTCTTCTATTATCTCTTTCTTTGCATTAGGTCATTAAAGCCATCAGGATAAGTATTATCATCACATCTGCACTGGAGCCAAAAGCTATTTGAAAACCCTTATTTGGACAGTCCTGTTAGTCAGCAGGGCTGCAGAATAAAGCAGAATATTACAGCAGAATAAAATTCATCCTCTTGCTTGCCTGAGGACAATGAAAAGCAACAGAGTGAGTGAACAACCTTACTTTCAATTCTTTATTCCTCTCCCTCCTCATCTTTTAATACCCCTTCTCTTAAGACACAATTAAACCCAGATCTACCATTTATAATGAACTTTTCATTAATCATATCAACAATGAGCAATACCATGTCGAATTACCAATAGAAGCATGTTCCCTTTCAGACACATGATATTGACAGAAATTGATACAGCAAGTCTTTGAAGACTTATGTTGTTTTTTTTTTTAAGTATGGATTATGTCTAACAAAAGGACAAAATTAAATAAGTATTATCAACAGTATGCCCCAAAAATCAGAACAAGAATAAAAAATAGAAAAACCTGCCACAAAAGCAGGAAAAAATTTGGCCCCAAATTTCCATTTTTACAATAGCAGTACAAAAACAAAACAAGCAAATCTGCAACACCAGGTAAGTGAAAATTCTATTTAAAAAAAAACAATCCTCTTTCAAGAAATAGTTTAGTATCATTTCATATATTTATCATTGCAATCAGCCAGACAATTAAACAAAGCTTTTTAAAACTGTTATACATGCATAACTCACACTGGCCCCAAGAAAGGAAAATGAAAAAAGATAATTAAAAAGTAGCACTTGAAAATTAAGAACATTCTTTAAATATGTTCTTCTCATTTTCAAAGAATAAAAAAAAGGGGTCAGTATTCAGTTCAGCAAAGTTTTTGTTTGACATAAACAGTTTGAGATTTCACTACCTCAATATCCTACCACAACAGATACTGAACAAAAAGGAGGAGCAAGCTTACAACACGTATGAAAGACATAGAAGGAAAACATTAAAATATGTTTCAGCTTTTACACTTGTGCATTGCTGATACACCTGGTTTTAGACCCACTAGCTAGAAAAGTAGTACAATAAAAAAAAATAATCTTTAAATTAATAGTTAGAGTACGTATCTATCCACAGATAGATTCAGACCTAACAATGCACCAGAGAAATCATAGAACTCTTTAAATTAGAAGGGAACTTAAATATAATCTAGTTCCAACCCCCCTGCATGGGCAGGGACACCTTCCACTAGACCAGGCTGCTCAATGCCCCATCCATCCTGGCCTTGAAACACTTCCAGGGAGGAGGCATCTTCAACCTCCCTGGGCAACTTGTGCCAGTGTCTCACCACCCTCACACTAAAGAATTTTCTCCTATATCTAACCTAAATCTACCCTCTTTCAGCTTAAAACCATTCCCCTTTTTCCTATCACTTCATGCACCCTTGCAAAAAGTCTCTCCTCAGATTTCCTGCAGCCCTTCAGATACTGGAAGTCCCATCTAAGGTCTCCCCAGAGCCTTTTCTTCTCCAGGCCGAACAACTCCAACTCACTCAGCCTGTCTTCATAGGAGAGGTCCTTCAGCCCCCTGATCACAGAATCATTAAACCACTTAGGTTGGAAAAGACCTTTAAGATCATCAAGTCCAACCATGAACCCCACTCTACCAAGTCCAGCACTAAGCCATATTCCCAAGCATCACACCTAGATGACTTTTAAACACATCCAAGGATGGTGACTCAACCACCTCCCCAGGCAGCCTGTTCCAATGCCTGACAACCCTTTCAGTGAAAAAGTTCTTCCTAATGTCTAAATCTCCTCTGGTGCTGTTTGAGGCCATTTCCTCTTGTTCTATCACCAGTTACTTGTGAGAAGAGACCAGTGCCTACCTCTTCACAACTTCCTTTCAGGTAGCTGTAGAGGGCAATGGGGTTTCCCCTCAGCCTCCTTTTCTTCAGACTAAATAGCCCCAGTGCCTCAGGAGTGTTCTCAATCCATTCTCCGCCCAGCCTGTAACTGTGCTTGGGATTGCCCTGGACCATGTGCAAGACCTTGCACTTGGCCTTATTGGACTTAATGAGGTTGGCATGAGCCCACCTCTCAAAAGCCTGTCGAGGTCCCTCTGGATGGTATCCCTTCCCTCCAGTGTGTCGAACTCAATACACAGTTTGGTGTCATCAGAAAACTTGCTGAGGGTGCACTCAATGCCATGTCCACGTCACTGATGTAGATGTTAAACAGCACAAGTCCCAGCATCAACCCTTGAGGAACACCACTCGTCACTGGTCTCCATTTGGACATCAAGCCTTTGACCACTACTCTCTGAGTGTGACCAGCCAGCCAACTCTTTATCCACTGAGTGGCCCATCCATCAAATTTTTATCTCTCCAATTTAGAGACCAGGATGTCATGCAGGATAGTGTCAAACTCTTTGCACAAATCCAGGTAGGTAATATCACTTGCTCTCCCCTTGTCCAACATTTTCCATGCACCTTAGCAGACCCTTCAGAAGGATCTGCTCCTCCATGACCTTGCCAGGCACAGAGGTGAGACTGACTGGCCTGTAGTTCCCTAGGTCTTCCTTTTCTCTCTTTTTGGAAATGGAGGTTATGTTTCTCTTCTTCCAAGTTAGTGGGAACATCACCAGACTCTCACAATTTCTCATATATGATGGAAAATGGCTTTGCAAGTTCATCCACCAGTTCCTTCAGGACCCACAGATGCATCTCCTCAGGTCCCATGGACTTGTGCACTTTCAGGTTCCTGAGATGGTCTTGAACCTTATCTGCCCCTACCGTGGGCAGAACTTCCTTCTGCCAGTCCCTTTCTTTGTCTTCTGTGACTTGTACAGTGTAGCCAAAGCCCTTGCCAGTGACGAATGAGGCAAAAATTCATTGACCACCTCAGCCTTCTCCATATCCCACATGACCAGGTCTCCCGTTTCCTCCTGGAGAGGGTTCACATTGTCCCTAGTCTTCTTTTTATCATGATGTACCTATAGAAACTTTTCTTGTTACCCTTAGTGTCCCTGGCCAGATTTAATTCTATCTGGACGTTAGCTTTCCTGACCTGATTCCTGGCTGCGCAGACAATTTCTTTGTACTCCCCCCAAGCTACCTGACCTTGCTTCCATTCTCTGTTGAAATACTCTTCAACTCCCACCAGCTGAAATAGTTTTCAGTGCTTCTTCAGCATGTGACATGTGTAGCTCTCATAGCATTAAAAAAAGATCTCTAAATAAAAATTATAATACCCTGAGACACTGGCATGCATAAAATCATAGAATGTCTTGGGTTGCAAGGGACCTATAAAGGTCATCTAGTCCAACCCCCCTACAATAAGCAGGGACATCTCACACTAGAACATATTGCTCAGAGTCCCATTAAGCCTGACCTTGAAAGTCTTCAGGGATGGGGCCCCTACGACCTCACTAGGAAACCTGTCCCAGTGACCCATCACCTGCATATTGAAGAACTTTAGTCTCATTTTCCTGATAGGAAGCCATCATTATGATTTATCCATAGACTTGCATCTAAATTACAAACCTATTCAGCTTTATTGTCTTCTATTCCAGTTGCTTGCCTGCTTAAGTCAGTGACTCTACTAAAAAGGGCCACTACATTACCAAGATCCCCAAGTTAAAACTAGCTGGCTTCAGTACTACAAAATAGCTGGTTACAAACCACATATTCACTCCTGCAATACACTGGAAACTGGGCCTCGCTAGAGCTGGAAATTTGCTGTAAAGCTCATTAATCTGTTTCCACATGCAATTCCTTTTACTATGCAAAATGCTGCTGACTAGGATCACAGCTCAGCTGTAGAAGGCACAGACACAACTTATGCAGTACACTTTTAAAAGAGTTTTGAGCACAAATCCCTTAGAAGCATGACAGCACAGAGGCATGGAACAAACTTTGCAACATTTTTGCACTTACAATTTATCTTCTGGCAGGTTTAAAGTTATGCTGGCTTTTATTTCATCCCCAAAGCGCAGATATCCTAGAGTGGCTAATGAGATGTACAAGGTCATGACTATTCCCATGCCAATGTTCAGAGCCTGTGGGAAACGTGCAGTGTCCTTCATTCTGTTTTCCAGTGGGAGTACCTGGAAATAGAGAATCAATTAAATGTTATGTTCTCATATTAAAACTACTACTTTTCCCCTGTTTCAAAGCCCATTTCCAAAATTTAGGTGATTCTATCAATAAATGAGATTACTCTACAATAATGCTTTATAGTCTGGAAGATCACAATATTTTATGCACCAAATAGAAATAAATTACTGAGAAGCACCTATCTTGGCTGGAAAACAGCATCTGTGTGGAAACATAAATCAGTATCTATAGGTTAGAAAACCTGACCAGAGAAATTTACCATGCCTGGATGAAAACACACAGGCAACGAGTAACATTATTTTTTTTTTGTAACAGAATGGTTCAGAATCCAAGGGTAAATCTCCTATTTTTATTAGGCATATCTGTGCTGTCAGTCTCCATCACAGACAAAACCTCCCATGCACATGGCTGACAAGCAAGCCCATGTTCAGCAGTTAGCCTCAGCTCTCCCTGGAAGAGAAGCTGAGGTCCATGACTACCAGAAGACAGAACCATGCTCTTCATTCTGCTGACAGAGGTAGGGCCAGGCACACTGTTTTTCCCTAAACAAAGTGCTTTGAGCCTCAGGTGGAGCCAGGTGACCTTGCTGGGTTTGTCATTACTTCAAAGTGAAGATAAAGGCATTACAACCATTCCTGCATGCAGATTGCCTTTTACATGTACTATGCAGCATATCATAGAATCATAGAATGGGTTGGGTTGGAAGGGACCTCAAAGATCATCTAGTTCCAAACCCCTGCATGGGCAGGGACACCTCCCACACACTTAGTAAGTCCCAACTTCAGTATTTACAGGCAAAATACCGAGTAACAAGCTCACATGCTGCTCTTCCCACCCTGAATTTCATCAGCATAACAGATCCTTTTATGTCTACAGCTACTGTTCTATTAACAGCTATTTGGATTTTATTTTTATTTTATTTTATTTTATCTTTTTATATTTGAACAAGTTTCTTTTCACAGGCAGACAAAATTATCACACAATTGTCTATCTGAAACTTAGTTCATAAAGGAAAACAAAGGAGAAGTGACAATACTATGTTCAATGTGCTTTACTCCAGAGGAAGCATGGAAATATAATTCTTTTTTACTTTCTACCTGTACTGCAGTCTTTTAGCTTTTGCATGTAAAAACCCAGTCAGTCTGAAGACCCACATATCTCCAACAAATCAAAGAATTAAAAATTAAAAAACTTAAATTAATTAAAAAATTTTAAATTAAAAAAAAATTAAAACACTACAGGACAGTTCTCTTAAGCATATTAGCTCTTGCTTTTAAACTATCTATTTGCTAAAGTTTAATCTTAAAAATCAATGATGTCACTTCATATACAATAATGAATAAATCAAAATAAAACATACTATACTAAACATGTTCTCACATCATCAACCTCCCTTTAACATTACAGCCTTCATTTATACTGAATTTAAGGAAATTATCTGCAAAAAGAAATACAGGATAACTAAACATGAAAACATTTATATCCTGAAGCATGCAGCACACTCCAAGCTAACAAGTAGCTCTGTTGGTTTAGGTGGGGAATGGTGCCAAGTTACCAAGCAATACAGTTTTCCACGCTTTTAGTCAGCATTGGTTTTTGCAGCCATGAGAAATCACATTTTTTAAATGCTAATTTCTCCATTCTTAGCCTTGAGTTAGTATCAGGACTAGATTCACCTCCAGACTGCACAGATGAGAAAGCCAATGCAGCCTTCCCTGCATCACTCAGTCCAGGTGGGAGTGTCCCCTCCCAGCCTCAGCAGCAAGCCTGCCCCTGGTCAGGAACTCTGAGCAGCTTGAAGCATTTCAAGCCAGTTTTTGTCACTGCAGGAAATGCTTCCCTTGGCAGAATTGATCCTCATAGAAATTACACAACAAACTTGAGCCAGGTTTTATACAGTGTCACCTATTCCAGACAAGCTGAAAAGTTCTGTAAGCCAATTAACAACCAATTACACAAACTCCCTGCTCCCTAAACTGCTAAATTCCATCAGGATCCAAAAGATTGGCAAAGTGTTCATAAGGAGACAGAGGCTGACAGGAGGTATGACACAAGCCAGTGTTTGTTCTGACACTTTGACACTTTGGCAGCTGCTGGATAGATTCTCACTCTAAATTTCTTTGCAGTCCCTATATAGTCTGTGTTGCAGCAACTTAGAAAAGACTCATATTTTAACTGAATTCAAAAGAGATAATGTTCTTTTCACACATGCTTTTCAGTTTTGGTTTTACTTCTTCCTTTTCGGAACACTGAAGCTCTGTTGCTTCAATGAAGCTGAACATGCTTTCTTGTCATTTTTTTCTGGAGGCAGAAATTAATTTCACTCTTCAATACTTTTACATTATTTTCTTAAAAAGCTCACACCCTACCTAGATGACTGAATAGGTCTGGCGGGAAAAAAAGGCATACCTCCAATTCTTTTTGTCCAATATTTGCATCATAATATCTTCTCTCAAAATGAATGTTGCATCAGTTCAGTATCTCACACTTCATTGTTGCTCCACACTTGTGTTCAAAGAACCATTTCTGCTTCAAAAGGCAGTACAATTAATCTGGTCCTACACCTCCCATGCTCTTCAGACCTATAACTTATCACCACATACACAATCACTGCACAATCTAGTGATGGGAAGTACTATGGTCAGGGAAAACTATGGGGACTTCTCTCTCAAATAAGGTCACAGGGGCAGAATGCTGAAGGCAAGAAAACTCTGAGATCCATGAGATAAGTTTCACAGTTCTGAAGATTTTTTTAATTAATTTTTTTTCTAAAGAGTCTTTACCCTGCTTCTGATTCCCATGCTCTCTGTCATTCATGCTCTTTCCCTCCAAGTTCACACTAGTCCCCTGTCATAGCCCTAAACACCTATGAAATCTGGTATTTTAGACAAAACTAATCCTTTCTGTATTTTCTGGTTTTCTATAATTTTCCTCCTTCCTCAGTTGAATAAATTCTTCATCTTTTTCTCTGTCTTCTTCATGGAGATCTTTCTGTCATTTTTGAGACACTGGGACATGTTGCTACTACCTTCCTGAAAATTTGGCTTCTTAATTTACTAAACAAGCATAATACATCTTCCTTTCATCCACCAAATAAACTCAAAAGTACCCATAATTTACTGACAAAGAAGCATAATCAGATCTTTGAAATAAAATGGCTAATCTGTCATCACCCATTATGCAAAGTATGTTCACTTTCATTTCAAGCTGTATGCAGTAGGTACAAACATTCTCCAGGAATACATTGCCTCCTCATCCCTTGCCTTGACTATCCTGCTACACTCAAGTTTTTCTAGAGCTAAGCTGCAGGGGACTATCCAATTCTAACCAGAAATCTCTACTGTACATTTCATATGACTGGACCAAAAAAACCCAGAAAACAATTCAGCCTGCAGATAATCAGATAATTGTCATGGCCACTAAAATCTAACCTTATAATGGACAGCTTAGTAGTAGACATGTCTTATGTCTAAAGACACGAGGTCATCTTTCCCTTTTCCAGGAAATACCTCTAAAATGGCAACAATGAAACAATCCTCCATCCTTTACACTTTTAAACTAGATATTTCAGGTGGAACAGACAGATACACATATGTTTTCTTGAGAAAACTCAAGAATTTTGGAAAATTAAAACCACCACATTCATCAACATTTGCTCAGAAAAAAACCTATTATCCATGTGTGATCACTGCTTTTAACTGGAAGAAGGCAGATTTTGGTTGGACAATAGGAAGAAATTATTTAGTGTAAGGGTGGTGAGACACTGGAACAGGTTGTCCAGGGAAGCTGTGGATGCCCCATTCCTGGAAGTGTTCAAGAACAGGCTGGAAGTGTTCAAGACCAGGGGCTTTGAGCAACCTGGTCTAGTGAGAGGTGTCCCTGCCGATGCAGGGGGGTTGGAACTAGATGATCTTCAACGTCCCTTCCAACCCAAACCATTCTATGATTCTGTGTCCTACAACAACAAAATAAAGCTGTTCAGGAGGCTGAGGGGAGACTTCATTGCCCTCTACAACTGCATGTAAAGAGTTTGTAGGGAGGTGGGTGCTGGCCTCTTCTCCCAAGTAAATAACCACAGGACCAGACGAAATGGCCTGAAGTTGCACCAGGGGAGGTTTACATTGGACATCAGGAAGAACTTCTTTACTGAAAGAGTGGTCAGGCACTGGAAAAGCCTACCCAGTGAGGTGGTGGAGTCACCATCCTTGGAGGTACTCAAGAAACGTGGAGATATGGCACTTCAGGGCATGCTCTTATGGGCTGAGGTTGGGGGTTTTTAGTTTGGTTAGTTTGGGGTTTTTTTAATTTTGGTGGGTTTTCTGTGAGTTGATGGCTGGACTCAAAGAGCTCTCAGAGGTCCTTTCCAACCTTGATGATTGCGTGATTCTGCATGTGATTCAAAGCAAAAAAAAAGCTGAGGAAGGTATCAAAGGCATGTAAACATCAATTCTGTACTACCTAACCTCAAAAGACAGAAGACTGAATTCTTAATAAACCAGTGCAGCTCAGGCCTGACCCATTCCATCTTTTGTGCAAAAGACACCAAGTAATTGATTTGTTCACTGAAAGGTGGATCCACAACCCTTCCTCATCCTGGGAGAACTGTCTGCAGAAAAAGTATGTTTTCTCCACATCAATTAATTATCATAACACACATCTATTACATTGCTATGTTTTGCTTGCTTGTCCTTGTCCATCTCCTTTCACTGTGCAGAAAAAGAGTCTTATGCAATATTTTGAGCACCAAGCTTTTATTCCATCACTTCTAGATCCATTTTTAAACTCGCTCTCTTGAGGAAGATACAGAACATCACTATTTTGTAACAAGTGCAGTAAACAATTTTATTTTCCTTAACAGATCCCTCATGACTACAAATAAAAGGATGGCTACTATTACCCAAGGAAAGATGCAAGCCACATGGTGACTGTACATATTTTTTAATAGTAAAAGATTTATACAAAATAAATAAACCCAGAAGGCAAGTCCTCATTACAGAACACTACCTTATGAAATTTGCAGAGCAATTCCAGTAACTCAAAAAATCAACCTTTTCAGATTCCCATAAAGCAGATTTCTAGCTGTTTCACCAGGAAAAATAACTACTCATAGCCACAAAAAACAACCCTGACCTATTGTCCAATTCTGATGACCTTGAAAGAAATATAAATCCTACTTAGCTTGCCGTCTGAAGCTGGCATTTTCTCCACAGGTTCTTTTTTCCTTTTTACTTTTTTATGCTTACGAGCTTATTTATCACTCCAGTATGACATTGATTTACTCTCTAGCTTACTCTGGAATTTAACAGAAGCCACACAAGTTTGTGTACTATAATGTCTTATTTTACGTTATTCATTAATGAAATCTAAAACACTTCTCTACAATCCAAACTGAACATTAAAAAGCAGCATCATAGTTCTGTCACTAGTATTTTAAAGTGTCATGTCAAAATCATTGAAGTATTATTATATGCTTTGCTGTCCTTTACATCACTATGCAATTTTATCCAGCAAAAGATAGAAGCCAACAAACTATGTTCCTAATTAATCAGACAATTCCAGCCACACTATTTAGTTTTACTCTCCCCACCCCACTGCATTTGGAGCTGTAGCCTACAGACCACACAATACTATATTCTAACATATCCTCTGTAATTGATGCTACTCTCAAAATTTCTATAAGGTGATTAAAAAAACCATGAGATAGAAACACAGCAAGTGTTACTGAAGAGTGTATTTCACTGCAGTGATACACAGAGGTTTAAGACATCATCAAGAATTTTCTGGACTCTGTGGTTCACAAGTTAACTTTCCCAAAGCTGCAACAACACCACCTGTATGCTCGCCAGGGATCATACCCACATAAAATTTAAACCACCTTAAAATAAGTTATAATGATCACAAAGCTCTCACTTATCTGTATCTGCTTCTTTGTAGATTGGAGTAAAACAATTTAGGAACTTTAACCCATTTTAATACAAATGGTTCAAAATAAACAGTCCTCCCAAAAGGTCTTTCAATTTTATCCAAAATGCTTTTCCACCCATAAGTTGCTTTAGCTTCTGAGGTGACACCAGACAAAGAATGCATTCATTGCAAGGTCCTGCACAGGGCTGAGCAAACTCTACAACAGAAAACCTGAAAAAAATAATTAACAATGTTTCCTCTTGCGATTAATGAGTACTCCAGGAAATAAACAGGATTAAGGATCCTACGAAGTTTTGTAACTCTAAATACACAAATTTCTCTGTCCTGGGATAAGGAACATTGAAATGAGCCATGCACACTTCCGGACCAAGACAATTAAAAACCAACAGGACTAGCAATTGAAAGGGTTTTGCAATTCACATCTTGCTTTTTAACATCCTACCAAAAAAGATCAATCCACCCAAAACAGAAGGGAAGGAAGACACTGAAGACTGTCTTTGTTTTTCATAGAAAAACAGAAAGTTTCATACACTTGTTTGACATGAGAGCACAGCACCTTGACAACTGAACCACTCATCGCTTTTTCTGTGCAGCACTCAAACATCTCGAGCACAAGTTGAGGAATATACAAAAAGCTGGAGAATGCACAACATTCCACTTCCTACTGTAATCATCTTCTTTCTCAAGCTGTGGCAATTACAACATTTTTACTTTCCACCTCTCCCATTTCCTTTAGGATTTTCTTTCTTGACAAATCAACATGATTTTTAAGCCGCAATGGTTATTAGGGAGCTGCTGCTGCTTGAGGAAGCGTTCAAACAGCGCATGATTAGGGCTCTTTCAAATCCAGGAGAACACGTATTCATAAATTTTTTATTTGCTTAGGAACACTATTCCTTCAGTGAACACTAAAGAAGATTATGGAGTTTAAAAGTCTTTTGACAAAAATCATAGGTCTATTAATATCTAGCAATTTGAGCCATTCAATAAAACTGTCTTTTTTTTTTTTAAATCTGTTGTCTCCATCATATTTGATCATAGAAATGCAAATTATTCTATGACATGCAGTAGATTTAATTTACAAATAAAATGTGTTGGCAAAACTATATTTAAGAGGTAAACTAGAACTTTAACCTCATTTATTGTGATGTATATACACACACATGCTGCAATGCTACCTTCATCAGTAAAAAGACTGTTCAGAGAGGGGGGAAAAACCTACTACAGATGTTGAAATTCAGATGCTGCCAATTAAACAACAAATATGAAAGCCTAAAACTAAGGATGAAAGCATTTATTCTAATTAGCTGTTCTCTCCAGGAAAAGTTACTATGATTTTGCACCTTCACAGCTGTATTCAAAAGTCATGAAAACTCATATTTAAATATTACTTAGACAATTCCATACACTGTAGAGAAGTACTTAGAATAGATTGGAAAGGAGGAGGAAATCTTACCTGAACCATTACAAGTAAGGGCAAAAGAACAGCAGCTTAGAAGGATTATAGGATGATGATCTGGGGAGAAGGAAAAAATCTGACCAAAAAAAAAAAGCAAAGAAACTACATAAATATTTCTACTTGAAATTATTTAACTATGCTGCTTAATTACAAGAAGTATAAGAAGAGTATATCTCACACTGGCTCTGCTGCACATATACTTAAGATATAAGAGTTTTCCATCTAAGACAGGGTCACATGTCAAGAGAAGAAACAGCTTTTGTGCCTCACTCAAGCCAGACGTATCAGACCCTGAATCCCACCTGCCACAAGCTGGCAAAGCAGAACACATGACAGTTTGGCACACTGTTACTGTTGCTCTTTTCAATTTCTCCAAAGTCACAGACTCACATAATGATTAAAAAAAGTTTCAGGTGAGACAGCAGTAAACTTAAATGCCTTTATTTTCTTACTTGTGTAAATGCACATGTACCTTAGGTCTTCTAAGGAAAAAGAAACATTTGAATGTTGCAAACACCAGATACGAGATGACACCTGAAATAAAGTTATATTCAGGAGTCTTCTGTTTGTGTTAGGAAGATTAGCCTTACATATAAGAAGCATTAAAGTTAGAATACGCACAAACAAATGGTTCTCCAGAGTAAAAGGAATTTTCTCCACACTTAGGAAGTGCATGACAAATTTGGTGGCCTTCTATGACAGGGTTACCATGTTGGCTGATAAGGAAAGAGCAACTGTTGTCATCTATGTGGACTCATGCCAAGCACAACATCCTTGTCTCTAAATTGGAGAGACATGGACTTGATGGATGGACTACTGGGTGGATAAGAAATTAGCTGGATGGTTGCACTCCAAGAGTTGTGGTCAACAGCTTAATGTCCAAGTGGAGACGAGTGACGAGTGGTGTTCTTCAGGGACCAGTAGTAGGACATGTGCTGTATTAACATCTTTATCAGTAACGTGTACAGTGGGATTGAGTGCACCCTCAGGAAGTTTCCCCATGACACCAGGCTGTGTGCAGTTATTGACACGCTGGAGTGATGGGATGCCACCCAGAGGGACCCTGACAGGCTTGAGAAGCAGGACTGTGCAAACCACATGAAGTTCAATAAGGCCAAAAGCAAGGTCCTGCACATGGGTCCAGGGCAATCCCAAGCACATATACCAGCTGGGAGAGAACGGATTGAGAACAGCCTTGATGAGAAGGACCTGGGGTTGTTGGTTGATAAGACATTCCACACGAGCTGGCAAAATGCACTTGCAGCCCAGAAAGCCAATTGTGTCCTGGGCTGCATTGAAAGAAGTGTGTGGCCAGCAGGCCAAGAGAGGGTATACTCCTCCTCTGCTCCACTCTCTTAAGACCCCACATGCAGTACTGTGTCCAGTTCTGGAGCTCCCAACACATGGACATGGAACTGTTGAAGTGAGTCCAGAGAAGGGCCACAAAGATGATGAAAGGGCTGCAGCACCTCTCCTACAAGGACAGGCTGAAAGAATCAGGGTTGTTCAGCCCGGAGAAGAGAGAGCTCCGAGCAGATCTTAGAGCAGCCTTCCAGTACCTGAAGGGGGCCTACAGAGAGAGTGACAGTGCCCTGGAACATGCTGCCCAGAGAGGTTGTGGAGTCTCCTTCACTGGAGACACTCAAAACCCACCTGGACTCATTCCTGTGTGATGTGCTCTGGGTGATCCTGCTCTGGCAGGGGGTTGGACTAGGTGATCTTTCGAGGTCCCTTCCAATCCCTAAGATTCTGTGACTCTACAGGAAAGCTGCAGAGGGGCTTTTTACAAACAAGGGTTTATAGCAAGAGGACAAGGAACAATGGTTTTAAGCTGGAAAAGGGTAGATTTAGATAAACTATTAGGAAGAAATTATTTCCTGTGATAGTGGTGAGACACTAGAACAGGTTGTCCAGGGCAGTTACAGATGCCCCCTCCCTGGAAGTGCTCAAGTGCTCAAGGGACTTTCAGCAAGCCGGTGCAGTGGGAGATGTGCCTGCCCATGCAGGGGGTTGGAACTAGATGATCTTTGAAGTTGCTTCCAGCCCAAAGCATTCTATGATTCTACAGTAATCCTCTTCCTCCTCTCTTACATTAATCATCTTCATAAGACATCCAAATCCAGTGATTTTGCACAGTAGCTACTGCATGTCTCTTGCTGACAAGACATTTAAAGTCCACATTTACCGTGTACATTTACGAGTAGGTCATCTCCAGTCATGAGATCCAGTTACCTACACCTGGTTTGTCCAAATGTAAAAACATCCTCTGAGAGCTCACACCTTTCATATTTTGATGATACAAGCCTTTGCATCATCTCAAAAGAATGCCAATATAATGGATACATCCTAGGCCCGAGATACAGCAAGCAGATTTAGATAATGTTGTGTTACCTGCTAAATGTCTGTTTCTGACAAATCCAGTCTGGTCTAGAAGACAACAGAAGAGTGCCAATGTGTTTAATTTTTTTATATGATAATACAAACCTGGCAAAATAATTTTTGACAATGAGATGCTTCTATCTCAAAGCCACAGGCTTAACAAGCTGATCTACATCCACTTTCAAAATCCAAGTAATGACACTTTAAAATTATAATCCACTTACTTTTCTCTGTTTTTAAATCTCCTGGAATTGGTTAGCTGCTGCCTAATGTGACTCCAGAGCCTGTCTTTTGGTATACAAATACCACTCTACTTTCTACTGCAAAGCTGTGATATCCAAATTGAAAAGCACTTTGAATAGACATCTTCAAGTAATAGGCTAGAAGCCTTATTTTTCAACACATGAAAATAATGTTGGAAAGTAACTCCTGAAGGTTATACTAAAACACCACTTCCATATTTGGATTTAGTTTTTGTATCTCAACCAAGAAAGCCAACCAGAATTTCACTGCAAAATATTCATTACGTGTAGCTGCTATTATATAAGCATAACATTATGCAAAGCTCTTACCAGCATTTGGTAATGGTACAGACATATCCAAACCTGAAGGCTTTGGTTTTACTCTTCTGAAAAGCATTGTTCAAGAGGTTTAACAACATTTTGGTCATACTCAAGAGCCAAGTCTGAACAAAAATGTCATGTTCATTATAATAACAGACCTAAGTCCCCCCTTTAGAATACAAATGAGGCTCTCAAATAGTTCTTACAAAATAATATTACATGTTCTGTGAAAGACACATTCACTCCACTTTATCAGCTGCAGCTCCTGTGTTCAAGTAGTGTTGATACTCTCTTTTCTGTGGCCCGAACACCAGCCCCGTGATTCATCATCTGGCACAGGGAACCCACTGACAGGGACAAGCTAAATCACAGAGGGAAAGAAGCAGCTGCAAATTCTCCCATCCCCAGCAGAGCCTTGTCCTCAAAAAGGGCTGTATACATTTTCTCCGTCTCCAAATCAACATATTACTACCTTCTGAACCAAAAATCTTCCCTTTAAAGCAAAATGGAGCATCTTAAACAGTCTGTCATATCCTCATAGGAATACTGCATTTCTGCTGCTACAACTGTTCCCCAAAATGTATTGATGCCACCAGTCAATGCAATTTACACAAGCTCACCCTGAGGATCTCAAAATCTTAAATTACAAGTGTTGAAATTCTAAAACAACTCTCTACACTATGAATGATAACCACCAGACTGACAGTGCTGCTCCCAGTAGGTGTTTACTAACTTGGTATTAAGGGACCACAGGGTACCCCTGCTGCCAGTTCCTCCTGTTAGTACCCAGCAATGATTACCATCTCTCTGCCAAGACATCCACAATTTGCAGCGGTGACCTCAAAACAGGGAGCAAAGAAATGAACACTACCAGCAACAGACTGCAGCACTTTTGAATCCTGTTACAAGTATCACTTAGCATGCATTAACATTAACCAGCCCTTTGACAGCACTAACCTTGTTTCTGCTGTAGTAGTTGTAGCAACAAACGAACAACTGTCATCAAATGAGTTTTGATTGAATTTGCAGAGAAATATGAACAGCTCATTAATTATATTAATATAATCAATTCATCATATTAATTATTTTTATTAAAATATCTCAAAAAATTGTAACACTGGCCAATGAAATGTTTAACAAGCTCTTAGTATCACACAAGTACTGGCTTCTAGGCACTGTTTGGTTTATTTGAGAGTCTATATTTCAATTACAAATAGGCTACACTGCCTCTGAGTTATTACAGACACGAGTCAGTAAAATAAAAGTTCTTAAAGTCTATTTAGCTAGGGATCAGCTATAGCCAAAGCAACAATACTCAAATTACTTTCATCCTGGTGATTCTCTTATTACACAGGGACAGATAATCAGTCCTAAGCTCATGACAGATTTTAACCAAAACTCATGTTTGTTACCATCAAAACAACAAACACACTCTCTTCATGGTCAAGAAAATCCTACTAGGAATCTGCTGCATCACTGCACTTCCCTGAATCACATTTCCCAGTGAACAGAACTTTAAACTCCCCTGTTCAATTAGTCTCATTAATTGAAACAGAGTTACTGAAGAAATACGGGCATACTTTAGGTGATGACAACTGCTAAACCAAAAGAAAAGGAAAAAAAAAAATCAATATAAAAAAGCTTCTTGGAACTATGGGATGAAAGAAGATCAGTGCTAGAGTATCTCCACCGCAGCCTGTTGTTTGGTTCAAAGACAGCAGAATAACAGATGTTTCCATACTGAGCACAGCATTATGGACTGCCCATTATTTTCTGTCTACATTAGCCACCCCCTTTGTTAATAAAGCCAAAATCAACTAAGCATCTTTGAAAATAGATCCTCCTGACTGCTATGGCTAATGTGTACTGTTTTATAATGTGCTTTATAGATCACTTATTCCTCTACTCAAATTGTTGATCATTAAATATTCCTAGTAGGAAGTATCATTTTACACAGAGCAATGGTGGTACACAAACCACGCTGAGGGCATTTTTCCTCTTTTGTTAGGTTCTGTTTAAGATGACTTAACCAGCCCAAAAAACTCAAAATTCCATTTGCTGTCCCTGTTCATAACATTCAGTAATCTGGCAGCTCTCAGATGAGAATTAGCAGAATGTACATTTGGAAAGGAAAAATGCAGCCTCATAAGTGTTTAAGGCCAACTTATCGCATAGAGTAATTAACAAAAATCAACTTTTCTGAGTTGAACTTAAAGCTTCAGTTTATAATGCAATATTCAGATAACTTCACAGTAATAAGCATTATTTGCAAGACTTTCCAGAATAAAATAAAAAATCAAGTCTCTAACAACAAGACCAAGATCAGGTAAATCCATTTTGAGTGCTGGCAGGCAGAGAAAGACTAAGGAGCCAATCTAATTAAATGCTGGAGTATTTTCCTTACCAGAACAATTCAAGCACATGGATAAGGGAATGACAAGTTATCATACATCAGCTGTACAACAGCAGCTGACTATGGGAGTACTCTTAATCCATTGTAATGTGAGTTAAAACACATTATCTTATATAACAATGACAGAATTTTAAACTAACATGTTTCACTTCACATTTGCAAGAGGACTCAAATGCACAGAGAGATATATCACAGTTCAGTCTATGATGGTAACTTACTGACCTGAAATAACTAGTTATCAATTAAAGGAAGCACCAAGAATTGTATGAAATATGAAATACTAACTATGTAAAGCAGAAATGTCTGTTTCACTTTGCTTCACCCATCTTTTTTAATTCATGTTTCAGTAATTTTGTTTACTTCTGATTATTCAAGTCCATAAAATAATGTTTTTCTTCAAATCTTCTCAATGGTGCAAGCAATTACAGAATAGGAATGTACAGCAAATATTCTGCATGTTCATAATACCCCTGAGAAGTACAGACATATTAATATAATTTTGAATATAAGGAATAAAGATTAAGCTCTAGATTTTCACTTTTACATTAATTTTAATTTATAAAGGCAGCCATGTCATTTTAATGGTCTTGTGTAAAGTACACACACAAAGTACATGAAACCATAATGAACATAAACATTTAATTAGTTTGTAAATAACAGTAACACAGTGAAAAAAACTAAAATTCAGTCTTCATTTGCTTTGAAGAATAGGTGAATTATGATCAAGTAAGAAATTGAGACAACCTATATGGAAATACATGCAATAACTGTATAAAGCTAATATCTAATAATATCAAGCAGCATTTTTATGTTTCAAAGGTACAACCTGAATGAACCCTACATTATATGCTCACAAATAAAAGAAGGAAAAGTTTGGAGTTCTTAAAGATGTCATTAGTAACAACAAGGGATTCAATCAAGCACAATGCTCTGGGCAGCTCTTTGAAGGTTCACATCAGAAGTCAATAGTCCTTTACAGCTCTCCAGGATTGCAGCAGCCTGCTACCCTGTATTTCTCAACACAAGATTAACACTGACTGAGGAAGAGTGAGTAATTCACTATCATTCAATAGCACCATGTTCAAAGATTATTTGGTACCAAAATTTATCATTATCTGCAGAGAAAGAAACATCTTAATCATAGGTTAACCTCTATCTCACATGTATGTGTGTGTACGCAATTTGACTTAGGAAATGTTGTTAAATCTTTAAATCATTGTGTCTGTTGATAACAAATTGTTGATTATTGATATACTAAGTGTTGCTAGAAAATTATATAATTAAATTTTGTGATTTGTTATAATAATACTAATGAATGTCACGGTGCTGCTATCCTCAAGTTACACAAGACCCATAATCACATGTTGAACCACTACACAGAAATCCCTATGCTTAATCCCTTTAGACATGAACAGCTGACCAAGTGTGGGACTAAGTCTGGGATCCAGCTGCACCTAAGCTCCTCTCTGAGAAGAGGTTTAGAAAGCAAGGGGCCCCACTTTGAACCTCATGACTCAACTGGAGAGCATTCTTCATCCTTTTTCCTCAATGTCTGTATAGAACACTCCAAACCACTCCTGACTCAATTTCCCCTATCTCTTTAGATATTATTTCTCCCGATTCCCTTGTAAATCACTCCAATTCAATTCCAACCTTTGTATATTCTTTCCACATAGTAAGTAACAGAGTGAATCTTGCCATTGAACTCTGTTAAGTTTCACTTTTACAGATTCACATTAAAATCAGGTCTCTAATATCTTAGACAGTGATCCTTCTCTCCCTCTGTGACAGCAACATAACAGTTTAAGCTTTTGCTGTTTGGCTTTGCTGGCAGTGATAAAACAGCAGTGAAGTAAAATATTCTGATTTAAGTCAGAGCTGAGAACTGCAGAAAAGAAAAGAGATTTGAAAAGTCTTCTGTGTCATGTCAATGACAGCCAATCATTTCAGATTAACTGCATGCAAGTTTGGGGAAAAAGGGGAAGTTGATGATTTGTTTTTACTTTTAAGTACACAGTAACACTTGTTGAAGCATGTCATTATGTTAGTAACAAATAAAGTGTATACAGCTGTATTTCCCAACAGTTCAAAGACATTATGACCTACCATTCCCAGAAGCCTCTTCAGTTATTTTTTAAAATATGCCATGTGGAACAAAAGTACTTACTAATTTGCAAGCTTTGCTAGTGTGAGATGCAGTAAGAAAACCCTCAGAAACAGTAATAAGTGAATAAAAGATTTAAAAATGCATTTTTAAAAACAAATTTTCAGAGTGACCAATCTATTTAACTGACAACTTTCAGGAAATAATGAGGAACTGAAGTTCACTGTCAGCAGGCCACAAATAAAACAAATATTCTGAAATTTCTATCCTTTTTCTTATCATCTTCATCTCTACCAAGTCACATCTACAGACAACTTTGAAGCAGGAATAATAATACATTTCCAATAAATCTGTTTGTCCTCTGTGATCCCAATGGAAAAGAAGGATGCTGAATGCTCTTCTGTTTTTACACACTCATCACCTAAAACTAAGCTGCAGAATCCTCACAATTATAGTATCATCATACTATTAGAAGAATACTATATTATTATATAGCATACTGTGTCACTAGTGATTATCACACTATTGCCTCAATCTATTTGGAATTAAAGACATTCTAGTAATTTGGGAAGGTGCTAAGTGTTCAAGTAGCCATCAGTAAGCAACAAACTCTCCTTTGATGGGGATGTTGTGTCCTAAACTTTTGCCTTATCAACATAGGAGATTAGTGCTTTAACAAAACCAATGAAACAACAAAAGGAGTAAAACTGCCTGTATCACATCATCTAGCAGACTCAGGCATTTTGAAGAGTTAGTAAAAAGCACTTACCACACCAATTCCCTCAAAAGCAAATACTGCAGTCCCAAAGAACAGTGGGTATTTCTTCCAGCCAACCACATGAGGCAGTTTTCGAGGATCTAGTGTATCCTGAAGAAAACAAAGCAAAACGATACTACGTAAAGCATGTTAGGTGTTCCTACAATTTTTCATTAATGTGTTATGCTGTAGGAAAGAAAACTCAGTACGTGTGGACAGTATATACAGTGCTATTTACAATCCCTGGTTTTCTTCCCAGACCTATTCCTTTCACACATTTAGAGCCATCTTCCCACACACACACACTTGCAGATATAATTATTCTAGGTTCATATTATTGACACTAGAAATTTTCACATTTAAAGTATCACTGTGGTGTATATGAATGAGCATCAACTAAAACAACAGGGAAAGCTCACACCTCAAGCTTCATCTTCTCCAAACTTTCCAAGAGTGTTGCATTTTCTAATCTGTTTCATACTGCACAGATATTCTTCATAACCATAAGAAGCAGTAAAAATAAAATATTTTAATACAAACTGAGCTCCCGCAGCAAAATTATTCTCTACTTCCTCTAATCTCTTCTACGTAACTTCTCATGCCTCCTTTCCTAGCCAGCACCTCTCACTGGAGTTTCTGCCTTCCTCTCCATCCTCTGATCACCCCTCATGCCTTAACAGTCATGTGAAATC
Source organism: Apus apus (assembly GCF_020740795.1). Lineage (NCBI taxonomy): Eukaryota > Metazoa > Chordata > Aves > Apodiformes > Apodidae > Apus > Apus apus. Next base: position 10,799,125 of record NC_067282.1, read on the forward strand.
CTTCTCAAACAATAATGGCACCTACCACTTATCACTATACCATGTGCGCAACAGTGTCTACCACCACTTTTTAAAAAACCTAAGAAAGAAAAATGTAGAGGTTTCTACATATTTTTTTTTCAGCCATCAATTTAATTTGTTCCATTATGAAATGCCTCCAAATATGAAAAACAGCAGCAACCCAGAACTGCAGCAACTGTTCAACTTCTCAGGAGACAGAAGTCTGTAACATGTATTCTTAAAGGCTAAATCTTATTTTTTTCCTGACTGTATTGGAGAAACACCAGAAAGAAACGTTGCTGTTGAAATTGTTTCTCTGTTACAACAAAAAGACTGACCACAGGTTAAAACCTTGCAAACTCTGTGTGCAACCCATAAAAATTTACATATTCTTCCACTCAAGGGCTCCAAGTTGTTACAATACCTATTTTTGTTATCTAAAGTACAGCAATATTCACCTTTCTTTCAAAAAGTACTATAAAAGTCCATGTTTAAAGCCTATCTCAAATTTCAAGGCACGACCTTACGTTAAGATACCTCAATTAAATACAATTCTGCCTTCCAGAAATTGGCAGTATCTATCAGAGACCAGCTGCCACATGCAACAAATACAACTTGCCACACTGAAAAAAAAAATAATAAACTTTTTTTATACTCACTCTAACAATATACTGGTAAATTATGACAAGGCTGACAGCCATGGACACATTGGCAAGCAATGAAAGGAAGGACAGGCTCTTAAGGTCACGAATAAATACCAGGAGGATCATGAATGGCAGGAAATACAGCATATATATTCGTAAATCAGTGCTCCTTTTTTCAGAAGAACTGTTGGTGGCACTGACATTTATGGGGGCAGTCTTGTTTTCCAAGAATCCTTCATGGACCTGAAGAAAAAAACAAAATGTGTTAAACAGTGGCAGCGTTGAGTCTCTGTACATACAGAAGTGTTTTTCTATAGGGGAATTTGTCCCTCTGTTTTACATGCCAAGTGTCAGGCCTTTCAGGACCCCTGTCCTCTCAGCACAGAGGGGAAGACAAGGCATTTTTAGCAAGTGTTTCATCCTTCAGACAAATTATGAAATCATGACCTCAAACATCTGAGTCTTTATCCCACCACTGACTGAAGAAGAAAGCCAAGAGCAGTTTAGATCAGATTTCTTTCAGAAAGGGAGTTTGATAAAATGAATGCAAGCGAGATAGAGCTAGGCATTAATATTAGAGTTTGGATTTTCCTAAGGAGAGTAAGTGGGTTAGATGACCAACAGCTAGTGTGTACCTGAGCTCAGTTCCTAATAACCTTATACCTTTTACATCCACATCACAGCAGCATACATGGCTTTATTTATTGGGACTAGGAGACTTCGTAAGTTAGAGGACATTAGTTGGTAATTTGAATCCAAGTGTATGCAAACCAAGTCATTCAAATTGGCAAGTTTGCCAAAACTCAGACTTTACAAGTCTAGGAGAAAAAAAAAATCTGACAATTCACTTTATTTCATAGTTTCAAACAATCCATAAACTCAGGAACACAGAATTAACTTTAAATTATTTTCTGTAACTAAAAGCACTTTTCATTATGAAAAAGGGAAAGATAAAATATACAATTCTGTAATCACGCATCTTGCAGAAATTTCACTTTAAATTAAAACCAAGGACATCAGTCACTACAGAAACACTGAGCGTTTCCACCTTGCTAGAATCTTCAGTGTCAGAAAGCTAGGATAAAGAGCTAAATACATTTAAAGCTGAATTCCAGTGAATTCACACAGCTAAAATAACTCAGTTTTGCCAAGCAATACATCAAACACTTAACCAAATTACTTCCCTAATGGCACATAAAGTAAAGCTCTCTGAAGAAGCCTCCTGCTTTTCCAGCATACATAGAAGAGAAATACAGAGCAAACACTTAAACAGCCCTGAACTTTAAGAATAGTCCGGTGTTTACTTGCTTTGATTCATAGGTAGCCAGAGCTACTGTGCAAAAAAGGACACATAAAGAGGGTTTTCCAAGAATTACAGTGTGATTTGAGCATGTAAGTCCCGTTGAAAACCTCAGCTACAATAAATATTTAACCTAATGTGACTTCAATTTCTAGAAATGTCTATAAGCTTGATGGGCAATTAAAAAAAATTCCAAAAAAAATTAGTGTAGGCATGATACAGTTCTGGTTCTAAAATATATTTTTAAAACACTACAGTATACACCAGCTTCTTCTCAAATTTAATTTCCAGCATTTAACCACTTCAGTTTTCACTTAAGACTTTATTTTTATACACGAACCCAAATAAAAGAAAAAATATTCCATTTTTTTTCCTATTAACATCACCAAATTTCAACAAGACATTCCACTGTAGTTTACTGGCTAATATGACTGGACAATGTAGTATAACCATACTCTGTATAATTCTATTCAAGATTAGGTCAACTGGGATCAGCTACCCTAATGATGGGCTTAAGATCAGATAACCCTCCATAATGTGTTAAGTAAAAGTGGTCATTCAAAATAGCCTTTATTGTTATCTGCCTTTTATTTTCAGAAAAATGAGGAAAGCACAGAACACACTACAGCTGCACACAGACTCTCCACAACCATCATGAGATGAATATTGATGCAGAATTGGCAAAACACAGCCAACTAAATCCATCAGACTGTGACTCCCTGACCCTAGTTTCCCATCTCCCACCTATACATTCAAGGTATGAGTGATAATCCTACAGTAAACCACAACACTGTAGCCTGCTTTACAATACTGTAGGCATGTTCCCCTTCTTCCCACACTCTTACTCGCCCCAGTATTCACCAGAGGAAGGAAATGAAGGCCAAAGAGATTCTCAAAAATGTGTTGACTTGCAGCAGCCTGCATCAGATCCTGTTTCTTGAAATGCACTTTAAAGAAAGAAGAAAGGGCAAAGATATTCTAGCTAGGTGGGGAAAAAAAAGAAAAAAGATTACATTCCGAATCTGTTAAACGTAGATAAATATTTTGAGTAATCTAGATTTGCAATCACAGCTGTCAAACTCAGCTATGAAAAGCACCAGCCTCTTGTATGTTTTTTAACCCAAGAGCTGCAATTCTAGGTCTGGAATAAGTGTCAGTTCCACAAAATTCAGTCTTCCTGATGTCCCTTCCTCTCTTCCATACTGTCTCTCATTTGAGACACTTGTCAAGTCTCCCATCTACTACAGAAAACGCTGTATTCTCAAGTCTTCTCCATTACGCCATGCAAAAACCTCAGAGGATTATTCTGCTGTAAGTGTTTAGACAAATAAAAAAAGGAAATTAGAGCTCTACATGAAACAGCCCTGTTTCCTGAAGTCTACCCTATGGAGAATTACAGTTTTGTATAGAGAAAAAACATGTCAAATGCTTAGTTAGGGTCCACTTATCCCCTAATAAGTGCATAAAGTGCACACACTTACTCCAGGCAGAGTATTTTAGAGATGAACTTGCCAACAGATTAAGAGGTTACTCTGAACTGTATCACTACTAAAGACAGCAGTGTTGTCTGGGTGAGGAGGAGGTTTCTGAAATTTATTCTTTACTAGCTATTGTATGCAGCAAAACGTAAAACCCATTACTTCAAAATTAATATTGCAATTTATTTTTTAAAAAAGAAACTTTCTTAAAGTTTAAATTCAACTGTTGACTCTAAAGTTGGTTTCATTACATCCATTATGTACAGCTTTTTGAATTACTAAAACATTTTGGCCTTGAATTTTATGTACACATACCCACACATGCATATACTGTATAACTCATGTTTCAGACACAGTTATAGTAATACAACAGCACAGGACAATTTATTCCCTTTTTTGAATATATATATTAAATCAACTCGGTATCAATAAAGCAGCCTTAATGTCAGTGAGGGCAGTACCACTGACAAGTTCAGGCAAGACCACAGGAAATAGCCATAACACAGAGGGGCATTTTGAGACATGACGGAATAGTGGTTCTGCACATTGATTCAGAAGCGGCCGACCAGAAAAGATCCAGCAAAAGTTATTCTTATGGGAGAGCTAAACAAACAGGCAACAGTGACTGACAGATGGAAGAAAGCTGAGTTGGAAAGTAAAATGCAAAAATTATAAACAGTAAGGATCACTATTGTCTCTCAGTGGAGCAATTGGTTGTGGGAGATTTGACAGTAAAGAGCAGCGGAGGAAAACTCTAATGAAGATGAGATTGTACCAATTTGTTCAGGTGCAGGCTAACTTTACCATCACACTGAAAGTGTTTTACTAGATTTAAAAAAAATAAATAAATCAGATAACACGTAAAACTGTTTTAAGAAAGAACAAAATACAGAGCAGCAGGAGGGTTTTTTTGTTCGTTTTGGTTTGTTTTTTGAACTCTTTCATATGCCATTTAGCTCAGCGCAAGTTTACTGCTGATTGTGTTAGGGCAGACTGTGACTCACTGTTTGTCTAACATAGTCTCCTAAATATTACTCTCAGATCCCCATTCTGGACAACTATCACTTTCGACCTCTTGCTGCTCTCTGCTAGTCTATCACTCCACACAGCAGTCATGCCAGGCCAAGAAGAGCAGACATTCTGTCTTTTTCCTAAACAAAGCAACATAATCTGACATATCATCAGAACATCAGACAATTCAAACAAATCTTTTCACTTATCTATCCAATGGATCTGTTCTTGACAGATGTATATGTACACATTCTTCTGTGTATGTCACAAATCCCAGTGAATACTGTTCAACTTCCCATCTGAACACACATTATCTACATTTTTTTCTGTGCTTATCATAACTATATCTGGGAATTCCAGAAATACTTCCCTAAACCACATGAGGAAACATTTTATGGTTTTAAAAAGGGACATATACAGCGATTCAAGTCACTAGGCATAATGACTATGAAGGCTAGTTATGTCCCCTGTCATAATGTGACTTCACCAGAAGTCACTTCAGTTATTCAAGCATTAACTTACATGATGGTGTGATGTCTCAAGCAGCTTTCTTTACAGAAGTGCTTCACCTAATATCTCATTTACACAACCCAAGCTTAGCATTCACCAACTTCATCTGTATCCATGAAGATCAAACACTTGGTTATCAGATTCCTGATGTCAGACACCAGGAAAATGACTAATACACAATTAGTAACTGCAGAAAATTCAGTTCAACTGATAAACACACTCCTTAGAAGAACTACCTCACAAGCAAGAAATAATTCTCTCTCTCTTCTGTCACACAGTCTAAGGAACTTCCAACATCTAGTGGGATCTAAACAGTAGCCTTTGAGCTCATTGGTTCTTTCTAATTCCTCTTTATTGAACTTGGAGCAACACCCAGCACAACAGACAAGGCCAGATCTGGCACAAAACCAGTATGTTGTCAGGCAGATGAAGACTATATTGTAATACTAAAATTTAGCATGAAAAGGCCAAATAAATGCTTCACAGTTCATTTAATCCTGGTATTTCATTATTACTCAGTACTCAACTTTGCAATATTAACACTTCCGTGTCTAAGTGGAGTTTCCTAAGTTTTGGGGTATTTTTTTTCCATTTTTACAAAAACAAAATAAAAAAAAATCCATTATTTAGCATCCCACTGATGGGTCATTTTCAAAGTGCTAAAGATCTAATAAAAAGCTCCCACACAGCAAGAATAGGTTTTCATTTTTTTTTAGCTTCATCAGCAAAAAATGAGAAAAGGACACTTTTCCAGATAACTAAGCAAATATTCACCAGCAAGCTGACAAATGATAAAACCCTTGGCTTAAGGTCTTTTATTGCTCCAGCAGGAAAAGCATGACATGAAAGGGGACCATGCTCTTATGGGTACAGATTCTTTTTTCTATCCCAGTGGATTCCTGCTCCAGTCTTGCTGCAGTCAGCCTCCACCTGTTGGTTCCAGTTTCACCATTCTTCTCCAGCTTCAGACACCTTCACCTGTAAGCCCCTTACTTGCATGCTGCCAGACTTAACCAGAACTCTCACCAGCAACCTCTGTTTCTTCAGTGCCCCAGGAAAATACTCCTTAGGAAAAGCTTCATTTGAAATTTGATATAACTAGAAATAGGGTCTTGTAGCACAAACTGTCTGGAAAGTGTTAATGTTATGCAGTCAACATTGTTATAAACCCACAAACACTAATTAGAAAAGATTTAGCACCAGAATCTATATACATCAATGAGAAGTATATATCAAACATTTTGCAGAATTCAACAGATTAAATAAATATTTAGACTCATGTGCACCAGTGTGTGCCTAACTAAATATTCACTTCAAAGTAATCTGGACTCATGAATATTTCATTCAGGTGCCAGAACCATGGTAAAGTTCTTTGCCTTATCTTAGTTATCTGAAATAGTAAATAAAGGGAAGTAAGAGACTGGTAAATTTGGACTGGTACTACCTTTTAACTAAGAGTATCAAAGAAAATATCTCAATGGAAATTCCTACTGGTTCCAGTGGCCTGAATTTGCACACAGCAACACATAAACATCATCAGAAGAGTATGGAACATAATACAGAGGTATTGGTCAGGGAGCGGTACTAGTAGCATTATTACTGTGTTCCTCATTTACCTTAGTTCCCCAGCCCGCTTCCTCTATTCACCCGGCTCATCCTTCCAATACGGCAAAAGATTAGATTTAACGCAGTAACAATCTGTGTTCTTTGGTGCCCTCTATGGGACAGATTTCTGCAACATGAAGCTGCCAGGAAGAAACAACATCCTTCTCCCTCCCAGAGGAAAGAGCACAAGGCCATCTGAATCAAATAGACTGGGAAGTGGGACTTCTGAATTGCTGAGGACTCCTGTTCTTCCACAAGGTACGTGTCTGGGGTCTCTGCAGCCACTGCTTTTGCAGAGGTTGCTTTTCCGTAAGATCTTTCGACCCCTTTTTCAAGAAAGCAGCAACTGGATTCATGTCAAGGTTTTCTTTTCTTCAAAAATCTACAAAAGCTGAAGTCAGTAAGTGTTCAGTCTTCCTTTTGCTTAAGGTCAAAACACATATACAACTGGTTGATTAGATATGTACCTGATAGGAAAGCTTTTAATTCCAGCTTACATTACAAAGGATGCAATAAAAAAAACAGCAAAAGGACATCAGATGTAAAAATAAGATTTTTAGGTATTGAGATAGATTGTGACAGTGGGACTGTAATCTTTAAACTTGGTTGATTTTTTTCTCTCCCAAGACACAAACTACAGAGTACTCAGCTGCCAAATACACAAATTTGCCTCATCTTCACAAGCTCTTCATTTATATAACTTGCAACACTTTTTGAACACAATTATAAATTCTCATGCATAAGGGGAGGAAAAGAGCCATAGTATCTTCTATGTACTAACTGCCCAAGGAGACACTCTTCTTCCTCATTAAAATAAGTTAAGCTATGCCAAATGCCTTTTTTCTACCTTTTGGGTAGAAAAAGAGGCCATACGTATGATTAATTCTCAGTAGCCTGCCATACTTTATTCCTCACCAACTTCACTAATTAGAGCAGCACACATTTAGATACAGGCTCAGATTCATCCTCATTAGCTTTATGTCAAGTAACTAACCATAAACTTATGAGCAGAAAAACAGCAGAGTACACTGGTGGAGTCCTGGCATCTTAATTAGGCCAAGGAGGAGAGAGCACAAGCTTGAAGCACCAGGGGCTCCTCCTATCTGAGCAGCCAACCTGTGCTGGCTGTTGTCCCGTGGGCCACCAGCTCAAAAGCAGACTCTGCTGACTGCAAGTCCAAGTGTGCAAAGAGAAAGGACCAGCAGATAGCAGGGACCCTGTCAACAGAAAAATCTCAATGGAAAAAGGAGAGCTTAGAAGGGCTGGAGAATGAGACACAAGAAACATGAAGAAAAGCAGGAGAACCTGCTATGAAAGAGATAGACAAAGGTCTGTTCCTTTTGTCAGTGATGGCTAGTTGTGAGGGAAAAAAGGGATAGTTATGTTTTATTGAAAGTTTTAAGGGTTGCTTGGGAGATGTACAGGCATTTGCGGTTGTGGTGATGCATTTGCAATTTTTAATTTACTTTATTGTTCTGGTTTGAGGAGGCACAGGCTAATTTCATGGTATCAATATGAGGACTTTGAAAAAGGGCATTGTTCAGAACCCTGGTGGATCTAAGGGGGCAGAACAGAGAGGGGTCAGTACTCCTTATTTCCTGTCATACCCTATAAAAGCTAACGCAGGAAAGTCAGCCCCTGCTTTCCTTCCTCCCTTCCCTTGTCCAACATTTAGGAAAGAGGCTCTTGGTCTTCAGCTTGCCATGTGCTCTGCAGAGTCCGACTCCAGTGGGTGCTGGGAAGGGCCCTGGCCCCTCTTCCCGCATCAGCTCTGCCATGAGGGACTTTCAGACACTTATATCAGTGACCACTGAAAGCAGGTTTTGTAAATATTTGTATATATTTCATTATTATCTCACATGCTACCATCCCTCCCCTGTTCTATTAAACCTGTTCTAGTTTTTCAACCTTTAAGCCTCTCTTTCTTACTCCCTTTTTATCTTCCCCTGGGAAGGTGGGGGGGGAGTAAGAGAGAGCAATTCAGTCCTCTGTGTTTTGGTTCACCCTGACCACTAAACAGAGACTTTCATAAATATGCCATGATGAAATAACTGACTTTTAGACATGCATAAATAAATCAACTTGCATAAATGCTTCATATTATTTATCTAATAATTAATAGCAAACCTATTAAAAAAATCTATAATGTATTTAAATATGTTCGCATATGCTTAATGCTACATTTTATATGTAGTTTTATTACATGTTATTTGTGGGTTTATTATATTTTTATGTGTATTTACAGTAAAACATAAGCAATACTATTTAATACTTTCAATAACAACACAGATGATGTAGTAAGCACTGTTTAAACATCTGTATCAGATGGAAAGTGAAAGAATATTAAAGAACAGGATTAAAATACAACCTTGAGAACTGTTAAAAATCAATCCAGTAAGGAAAAATTAAGGATTACATAGGTAAGCAGAAACCATCTGTACAGACAGAAGTATGAGAAGAATTGTCTAGAATGCAGCTCTGCAATAAAGGATCAAGAGATCACAGTGGATCACAAGTCAGTTGTGAGACATGCTCCTGCAAAATAACCATTATATTGAAGTGTCAAGTCTGGAATTTGATCTGTAAGACCCATGAAATAACCCTTCAGCTCTACTTGTCACAAGCAAAGCTTCAACTACAGTAGCATAATCAACTTCAGGGTTAAAACATTAAAAAAAAAAAAAAAAAAAAGAGCTGTGACTAATTGCAGAGCATTCACAGAAAAGCAAGAAGTATGAGATTCTATCATGTCTATGATTCTATCATCTATTAGAGGGGAGACATAACAACATTGGAGAATATAAAAGGTACTCAAAAACAGAAAAGAACAATTAGTTATAGCTAGAATCTGAAATAAATTACTTTAAAAAATGATAAGAAATTTTAAGCTTCCACAAAGAAGTCACTGTCTAACATATAAGAAAGCACTGACTACTGAGGAGGCTGTGGACATTTCAATGTCCAGCATCTTTAAGAACAAAAATCAGGGCTGGTTTAGATACAACCGATTCTGTGGCATATTAGATTATTTGAGAAAAGGAAAGAGACTAAACAAGAACCTAAGAAAGATTTCAGTGACATTACAAGGGAAAAAGAAGACAGCAGAAGGCCTGGGGAAAAAAAAAAAAAACAAAAAAACCCAAAACCAAACAACAGGGACAACTGGTTCCTAGACTACTTTTAGCCTTATTTTCTATCACTTCCGCAACTAATTATTAAATTCAACAAACAAATCAGAGGGCAATGAAGCCACAAACACTTGCACAAGATCTGAATTCAGTTAGTTCACTTTACACACTGCTCCTTTTTTATTAAAAGGTCTTTGTGGCAACCATGGTAGAACTCATTCTGTGCATCTCCCAACTTCACATTTTACAAATAGTCCTGCTGGACTTTATAAGGATAGAAAATAATAGTGAGGAAAAAAAATCTATAACTATAACTGTTTCCATACAGCAACACTACTCACTTGTTTCACATTTTCTGCCAAGAACACAAAATAAACACTACAAAATCCCAGCTGTGTTATCACTAGAAAGAAGTCCACAATACACCTGAGGAAGAAAAAACAAACATGCATTATACTTAGGATCCAAACAATTAACCCATTTCTATCTAATATGCAATTACTGCTCTTCTTACAGCAATCAAACTAGATTCAAATGCCACATTAAGCTCCCAAGCACTGCAGTGCAGGTTCCTCCTATGGTACAATGGTTTTGTATGTTTGTTTTTTAAGGTAACATTGCAATTTAAAAAAAAAAAAAGAAGGTATTCAGGTATTTTAAAATGTCATAAAATGAAATTCAAAGACTTAACAATGTAGTAGAAATATAAACAACAGACATACATATTCAGAGCATATATAATTTCTGCTGGAGTTTGTTAGCCCCTGACAGCAGTTTTCCACCAGGATGAGAATTTAAATGTCTCATATGGTCTGAGTTCTCTAAGTTTCAGCAATTCAAGGTAACAAACATTTCACATCTTACTAAGTGGGTGTCTACCAATGTATTCAAATGCACATTCAGACACTCTATTTCATTGAAAAAACACTCTAAACTATGGTCAGATTGTTTTTGGAAAATGTTGTACACAATGGTGGCCTGGAGACATGCTGTAATGAAACTCTGCTAGATTCAGGCATACAGCAGAGATCTGCCTCAGAGAGGATCTCTTGCAGTCATGTCCCTGGGACAGCCTGGTCTAGTGAGAGGTGTCCCTGCTCATGGCATGGAAGTTGGAACCTGATGATCTTTAATATCCCTTCCAACGTTAACCATTCTGTGATTCAATGAAATCAAACTGCCATTTGTGGCTTGTAACTCTGGTGCAATGTAGAATTGTCATTATATTTCACTACAAACCAATTTTCCCTCTAATTGAGCTCTAGTCCAGTCTTATGAAGTCATCAAAAAAGACCTTCAAAGACTAGCTCACCTTTTTCCTATTTGAAGCAAAGTGATAGCCAAAACACATGATGCAATATGCAGCATCCTTGAAAATACAGGACCAAAAAAATTTCTTTCTCAAGTGACAAAAGAACCCCCAACACTAAGGTTGAAAGACATATCTGCGTTTTTGAGTTTCACTACTGTGTAGTGATAGCATATGCTCCATAAGTAGCTTTACAGCAACAAACAGCAAAGAAAAACTAACTACTAGCTGGCAGCAGAATACAAATAACACTGAATAAAATTATTTCAAGCACAGAGAACACATTCTTAAAGCAGGTAACATCTCAGCAAAGAGGAAATCTCTTAATCATTCCAAGTGCAGCCACTAGTTTTTAATAACAAAGTTTTAAAATTAAATTCTAATGCAAATTTACCTTCCCCAAGAAGCTCGTTTCTGAAGGGCAGTCAGGGGTCCCACTTCCATGGCACAACTAACTGTATCACTGTACCCCAGTGAGGATTTTTTCATCCTGAAATCAAAGAGTGAAGAAACTATGAGGGCCTAGATTCCTACCTTTAAAACACTTCTGGCCTCCCAGTATTAAAATAATCTGTGGCACCATCCTGCAGCTGTTGAATTCCAGAGGCACAGTTTGGGTTTCTTTCCCCCAAGAAGGGCTATTCAGCACCCAACAAGCATGTGAACCACAGTTCTGCTTCCCCCTAGTTCAACAGTACTAAATCAGTGTCTTACAGAACAACTTTCTTAATAAATTAAACCAAAACCAGATGCTTATAATACTGGCTTAAGAAATTCATCTCAAACCTAAAAGTCACAAAGAACTCCAAGAGGATTCAAGAGAATTTTCTGGACAAGCAAGCAATCCCAGATGTTCCAGTAATCTTAGTTTAATGTACATCTTCAAAGACTACTCCCAAATACAGAGAAAAAAGCAAAGAATTCAGGAATTACAGGATGCCTGTAATGGCAAGCATAGAGTCTTGCATCTGGGGAAGAACAACCCCATGGACCAGTACAGGTTGGGGGCTGACCTGCTGGAGAGCAGTGTAGGAGAAAGGGACCTGGGGGTCCTGGTGGACAGGAGGATGACCATGAGCCAGCAATGTGCCCTTGTAGCCAAGAAAGCCAGTGGCATCCTGGGGTGTATTAGAAAGGGGGTGTTTAGTAGGTCAAGGGAGGTTCTCCTCCCCCTCTATTCTGCCCTGGTGAGGCTGCATCTGGAGTATTCTGTCCGGTTCTGGACCCCTCAGCTCCAGAAGGACAAGGAACTGCTTGAAAGAGTCCAGCACACAGCCACAAAGATGATGAAGGGAGTGGAACATCTCCCTGATGAGGAAAGGCTGAGGGAGCTGGGTCTCTTTAGCTTGGAGAAGAGGAGACTGAGGGGCGACCTCATCAATGTTTACAAATACGTTAAGGGTGAGTGTCAGGAGGATGGAGCCAGGCTTATTTCAGTGATGTCCAGTGATAGGACAAGGGGCAATGTGTGCAAACTGGAACATAGGAGGTTCCATGTGAATATCAGAAAAAACTTATTTACTGTGAGAGTGACAGAGCACTGGAACAGGCTGCCCAGAGAGGTTGTGGAGTCTCCTTCTCTGGAGACATTCAAAACCCGCCTGGACACGTTCCTGTGTGATGTGCTGTAGGTGATCCTTCTCTAGCAGGGGGGTTGGACTGGATGATCTTTTGAGGTCCTTTCCAACCCCTAAGATTCGGCGATTCTGTGATCCCTTCACAGTACAGTATTACATTAAACATGTAAGATAGCTTTTCCAGCTATAGGGACATGAATAGTTTTGTGTTTCTATTCACATCAAAAACTTCGCTGTACTTTTTTAATACAATATCCTCCCACTGACTTTAACACCTGACAGTAAGATAACAATGTTTTATAAAAGTCATTATTAATCAAAATACTTTATCAGTCAAATTTGAATAACTGCTTCCCCTCAGTATTGTACATCTCACTTGGAGGAGTATCTAGTGTTTAGCTGCTCACTAGCATCATTTTAACACATTCCTTCAGCACTACAATTTCAAAGAATTAAGTTGTCACAATCCAAGTGAAAGAGCTCACTTCTAATCATGAAAGACATTAACAGCAATTCTTAGATTGTCTTTTATTCCTATAAAGTACTTATAAACTGACTATTTATAAACTGGACACTTTTCAAAGCTATGAAGATTTAGAAGCTATTTAGAAAGCTATGAAGAAGGAGTAATGGACTGAAGCTAAGCAATTAAAACTGCAATGAGAAAGACCTGATTACTTGCCAGCAAAGGCAGAGAGGGACCAGGATACTGGGCAACACAAGTTAAACCAACTTCATTTTGTGTATGAGCAGGGAACAAGCAATTTTTTCAATGCACTAAAGCAGTGTTGCACAAAGCATAGCTATCACTTATAGTTACATGGTAAGAATTTGAGTGTTGTTTCCCTGAAGTGCAAGACACTAAACAAACTGCTACAGCATCAGGACATTCTGTAGGCCAAAAAGCAGAAATAGAAGAAAAAAATAATACTCAAACTCAGCATAGAATAAGTAGTTCCACATTTACCTCTGACATAAACAGTGGCTGCAACGTACCAAGGTGTGCATACAATGAGCAGATATAACTCCAATGAACACAAGGCTTACTGGTCCAATCTGGTATGGGAAAAAAAGAGGGAGAACATGGGAGATAAACAGAAATTTTCATTAAAATATGCAGGGAGGAAATCTCTACATGCACAAATTTATCATAGTAAATAAATTAAGTATTAAAAATGTTATGCATCTAGATTTTTTTTCCCTCTCTCAAAGGGGGATCTGATGTTTTATGCCATTCCTTACTTTTAGTTCATTACATAATAAAAAAGCTACTCAGGGGCAATCAAGCCATAAATGGGTGTGAACAACTTCACTCCCCTAACAGCTTCATTTTTACCTAAAAAATTTGTCAGGAGAGAAGACTGCAATTACTGCACAATTCTAAACAGTGTTTTGAACCACTTTAATGTGAGAATAACAATAAAAGTTTATTTCCCTTACATTAGTAGGCTTGATCATGTGCAGCATAAAAAAAAAAAGAGCACAACTGATAACTTCTACTATTACAAGTTACAGATAATTCTCAAATTAAATAATTTCTTTCAGAATCAAAGCTTAACCAAAAGTTTTCATAGAAGGCAACTGCTTTTACATGGAACTCCCATTCCTAAACTGAACATCCTCTATTTAAAGAATGACAGAATCATTTATTGGTAAGATGAAAATTTCACATGGTTAAATTCAGCCTTTCTTAGGAAATGCAGTGTTGGTTACCCGATATAAACAAGCTGTGTTATACTATGTTTCTCCACAAACACAAGATTGATTTAATAAGCCAACGCTGCATCCTAGGACATAAAATCTGGCTGTAGAGAAGTCTGGACAAAGACAAGACAACCTCATAATAACAATTCCCATGAGACATCATAGCAATCTGAGTGAATGAAAATCTCTTTTTCTGATAAAGTTTGTTTTCACCAGAAAATCACTTTTGCTAAGCACAAATAGAACACATTCTATTAAGTCTCCATGGTGAAGCAGTAACTTTTAAAAATAAAAATAAAAAAATCTCAAATCTTCTATACTAACTTCACCAGACTAAAGAGGAAAAATAGAACATAACTGTTGAAGTTGGTAGTGACACAGAAAAGGGATTTTAGTTTTTCAGGCTCATACACATACCTGTAGATCTTTGAGATAACTTTTATAATCTACACAAAATAACTGAATTCTTACCACGATGCCAGCATTTTTTATTGCAAGTGGAAGACCAAGAAGCCCAGTTCCAATGTTTCCCTTGAGGAGGTGTGTAAGTGTTTGTGCAAACCTGAGGACAGAAATATTAAGTCACATTAGAAGTACACTGAGATTGGTAGGGGTGGGGGAAAGAAAGTAAAAATATCAAAACCACACCCTCTGTCATGTATTAACAAAGGGATAAATTGTGAGCTTCAGCTACTTTAAGGTGGTTTAAATACTTTAAAGTATGTCAGGACATTAAAAAAATATTAAACTTTGAGTTTCCTCAACTAGAACATATAATTCTGATCTTCAGTTCTTTCCTCCAGCTTGTGAAAGGTGATTTTCCATGCAATTTTATTTTCTTTTTGTCTCAGAGTCTTAATTACCAAGTATCATCAGTGCTATTTTAGAATTATTAACATTCAAAACAATTACCAGCTGCAAATCACAAATCTGACAGCCAAGGCTTTATGAAAAGAAAAAAACATTTTCAAGCTCTTTTAATTAAACTTTAACAAACAGATTATTTCCAAAGTCTGACCTTTTTTTAATGAATATATCAAACAAGAACTTCTCTAAACAGTGCTTGGGTTTTGAGTGACCCAATCACTTTACAAATGGGCACCTTAGAATATTTTATAGGCGGTACTTTGTTCACTTCCAAAGAATAGAGACCCTACTCAAAATGGGCTGCTTTTTGGCTGGGCTATGCAAAGTCCTGATATATAACCACAAAAGCTCAGTAAACTACTCGTGAGAAGTCAGAAGCAACAAATTCTAACAAGCTGCCACTGAAGAGCGATACATACGTGATGCCACCTTCGTTATCAAGCTGGTAATGCTTCTCAGCTGGCAGGAAATTATCTTCATGCTCTTCATCTGAGATGCCATCTAAATTTTGTTCATCAATTAAAGGCTTCATTACTTCCATGTCTGGACAACAGACATGCATTAGCATTAGAAACAAACTTGCAGTTTAGAAGTAAAACATGATTTAAACTTCCCATGCCATGAGGTTTATGTGTGTTCCTCACTGTAAAGCTGATGTAGGCAGATAAGATACACACACAACAGCTTTGCACAAGAAATTCTCTTTTAAGTGGCACACAATCCCATTATCATCATCATTATGGCCAAACATTACTGCTTTTCATTAGGAAAAACAACTCTTAATCATCAAAATGTTGATGGTTTAGGTCATTTTGCAAGCTAATGCAACATAAAGAAAACCAGAAAAGTCACCCATTGCTACAAAAACACAGGATTCATCTTATCGACCATCGGCTACTGCAAAAGTAAGCATTTTGTCTACTATTGCCAGTGGAGAGCAAGGGCACTCACCAGAGTCATCTCATCCTAAAATGGATAGGTAAAACAGGTACCAGAGAAGATGTCTCCAGTCACTCGTATCAACCAAGATAAATAAATTACGCTGCACGCTTAGAAAGCTGCAGTGTCAGCTTTCAAGTTGCCTAAACTGCCACCACATTCAACAAATGCAGTTCCAGCATCCAGCTAAATCACTTCAGGGAGCAACAGTCAGCAGGGAACAGAACTGCACTGCAGGCACAACTAATAACTCACACCAGATTAATGTTGATTAAATTATAACCATTCTTAAATTACTAGAGTTGAGCAAAACAAATCCTGCCAAGAGCAAAAAGATCATTTACCTTACACTTGCCTACCACAGCATCCATTCGTAAAACATGTGGGATGTCACAACTTCCATCATTTTCACCAAAAGAAATCCCTGTGGTTGTCACATTTTTTATTAAAAAAAATAAATTACTGAGTATTTCCAAGTGTGGAAGAGCACACCTTGCAGAATTATCACTATTTAAAGAACTGAAAACACTGAAGAATACCATAAAAGACGTTGGCTACATTAAAACATGCTTCATTATTCAGGAAGCAAAAATATTTCAAAGACTGAGTGAACATTAAATACCTGGATCATATTAAGCTTATTTATTTTGTAAGAAAAATATACATGCTAACTGAATATCTGTGAAGTACATAATGCCAGTGAGATTGCAGAAGCATTTAAAAGAAGATATGGACAAACAACATCTTTAAAGTACATAGTGGCTTATGAACCTGTCAAATACCAGTTTTATTCTGGAGAGCTGTCATGCTCAATCTGATCAAAATTACTACCTAATTTGAAAACAAGACACATGCACAAAACCATACAGGACATATAGAACATTAGCCATTGTGTTGGATTTGTCTGGCAAGGTTTTGGCAGCAGGTGAGCTACAAAGGTGGCTTCTGTGGAAAGCTGCTAGATGCTTCCCCCATGTCCAGTAGTGCCAATGCCAGTTGGCTCCAAGATGGACCTGCCACTGACCAAGGCCGAGCCCATCAGTGACAGTGGTAGCACCTCCATGAGAAAACATTTAAGAAGAGGAAAAAACTGCTGTGCAACAGCACCAGGAGATAGGAGCAAGAATATGTGAGAGGAACAACCCTGCACAGACCAAGGCCAGTGAAGAAGGAGGGGCAGGAGGTCCTTCAGGCACTGGAGCAGAGATTCCCATGCAGCCTGCGACACAGCCCCTGGTGCAGACCATGGTGATGCAGGCTGTCCTCCTACAGCCCATGGAGATCCCTGAGGGAGCAGGTGGCTGTGCCTGAAGGAGGCAATGACCCCATGGCAAGCTCATGTTGGAGCAGGCTCCTGGCAGGACCTGTGGCCCCATGGAGAGAGGAGCCCATGCTGAAGCAGGTTTGCTGACAGGGCTTGTGACCCCATGGGGGACCCACGCTGGAGCAGTCTGTTGCTGAAGGACTGCACCCCACGCAAGGGATCCATGCTGGAGCAGTTTGTGCAAAACTGCAACCTGTGGGAAGGACTGATGTTCGAGAAGCTCACAGAAACTGTCTCTCCTGGGAGAGACCCCAGGCTAGTGCAAGGGAAAGAGGGGGAGGAAGCAGCACCAGAGATAATGTGTGATGAACTGACCCAAATAATTGTTAAACTACTTTTCCAGTTTTGACTCCATCACATTTTGCAGGATGCAGGAAATGAGGCTCCTCTTTAGCAGTATGTGGGGACCGGTATGACACTTCGGACCAACAGCACTGGGGAGTATCAGCAGCTTTTCAGTCAAGGGAGAAAAGTGAATTGCTCTTCTTCCTTTCATTGCAACCTGACATTGAAACACTCAATATATACACCCATCCACACTGTTTACCACACAACCAGATCACACTCTAAAGACTGAATTTTACAGACATTCCATTTTACTTCTCTGCCAATTCCTGACCCTTCTTCTGATCACACAGGTAGTCCCTTAAGAATGGATTTACACATACTCAAGCACTCCTCTCATTTTTTAAGAAGAATTTTTCTAAGACAAGCTATTTTTTCCCTCAAAAATTCATTTGCCCATGTCTAAAGCCATCTAGTCATCGAAGGGTTATTGTTATTACTATCCCAGCTCTAAAAATTACTTAACTTACAGTTGTGTCTAGAAGTGCTAAGCAACTCACTACTCTGCAGAAACTTAAAGAAAAACAGCCTCTGCCCTGGAGAGTTTACCATCTAATCATCCTCAGTTCACCTGTGTTATTTTTTTAAAACCATATGACATTTTTAACTTTTCCTATGGTTTTGTAGCTTACTGAAGGGCTGCTTCAGAGTAAGCTGCCCTTAAACAAGATTACTTTTGAGTGTTTTTTATGGTTTATTCTGTCATCTATTTAAGTAATAGTCCCTATTATTTCAGTACCTTCCACAAGTGTAAAGGAAACATTACTCCAAATAAGCCCAAGGTAAGATACATATATGTGCAATAACTGGTAGATGTAGTTCACACTAGAAACATCTTCAAACACACAAAAAAATATCATACTGCAGATCAAGATTTCAGTAGCAAAATCTTTACCAGCAAAAAAATTTAATGATAGTTAGAAACTTTCAAAGAAGTTCAAGTACAACTCTAGTTTTCTTAGTTACCGGTATTCCACTAGACACCAAAGAAGTTACCTACTTCTTTGTCAACAAAGAACAGCACAATCAGATTGGCACTGTATGCTATTAATCATCTAATCCAGTGCTCAGTCACAAGACCCACTGAGAATTCTGCATAATCGTTGTTCAGCACAACTAAGAATGACGAAATTCATTTCTACACAGCCTTCTGTTTTCATTTAGCCAAAGTACCAGCAGTTTTCAGCCCTGTCTTTCCTTCAGCTAGTATGAATTTCTTTTCTCCTTGTGTCATCACAAAAATCTTTTGAGATCAAATGCTGTCTTCAGTGTCTTTCACAGTTATTCAAAAGTTTGCCATTGTTCCTGCTTTCTTTAGCGAACACTCATGTAAGCAGGATGCCAAAAAGCTCTGCAAGTACTGCTTCTATCAAGCAAGGCAACACAAAGCACACTTCAACTTCTCCCAGAATTACCACTGCAATGTTAAACTGATTCCTTAACCCACTGAAGAGGGAAACCAATGATTCATCACAGCAACACATCACACTATAATCATGCATAAATGTCAACAAGGAAATTCTTACGAGGTCTTTGAGGATGCAATCACTAGTCTGAGATAAAGTCTATAGTGCTTAAATCAGTATTTCCAGTTCTGTATCTTCCAGTGTAGTTTATCATCTGCTAGAATTTGCCAGCATCTTGCCAACATTTATGGACACACAGCCAAAGAAACCTTTCAAATGTTACTAAATATACTTAATTCTAAAGTTTTTATAGCACACTCAATTAATCCTTTGGTTCAAAAGCTCTGCAAATAAATGAATTTTCACTGAGAACTTCAGTTAATTTTTCTATAATCCTCAGGCCATTAACACTTCCATAACTAACTGAACCCCTTTGCACCACAAGGGATAAAACTAAATTCCAACATTTTAATTTTATGGGTGAAACACAGGCAAAAGGATGAAGCAGTTTGCCAGAGGTGCACAGCAAATTCCAGGCAAAGGAGCTATTAAGAACAAAGCCAAATATGATCTCCTACTTTTCTTACAGAGAAGGTCACCTCCCAGACAAACTCCTATCTAAATTTCCTTTTCCAAATCCAGTTTAGCTGTATCATGTTTGGCCTTGGGTTTGTTGTTTGTTGTGTTGTTTTTTTTTCTTGAGGATTTTTAAGTCAGTACCATCAAACAGAAAGAACTGGATTTGACAAAGAAGCATAAAAAGTTTTGAGGAACAGCATATAGCTTATAATTGTCTATATCAGCTGTTTTTACTTATTTATGGGAGAAGGAATATACAGGTCCTGCTGGAGCACCACTTCACATGTATATTAAATGCTTGGCAAAACCGCAGTGGGCAAAGGCGGTTTTGTAGATACTCAGCTTCATAGAATCACAGAATGGTTTGGGTTGGAAGAGACGTTAAAGATCGAGTTCCAATTCCCTTGCATGGGCAGGGACACCTCCCACCAGACCAGATTGCTCAAAGCCCCATCCAACCCGGCCTTGAACACTTCCAGTGAGGGGGCATCCACAGCCTCTCTGGGCAGCCTGTTTCAGTGTCTCACCACCCTCACAGTGAAGAATTTCTTTTAACATCTAACCTAAATCTACCCACTTCCAGATTAAAGCCATTACCCCCTTGTAAAAAGCCCCTCCCAGCTTTCCTGTAGCCCCTTCAAGTACTGAAAAGTGCTCTACGGTCTCCCTGGGCCCGTCTCTTCCCCAGGATGAAAAGCTCCAACTCTCTCAGCCTGTCTTCATAGGAGAAGTGCTCCAGGCCTTTGATCATCTTCATGGACCTCTACTCTGGACTCGCTCCAGCAGCTCCACCTCCTTCTTACATTGGAGGCCCTAGAACTGTATTGTTTTTTTCTTTGGAAAATATATCTTTGTGTCATTTATTTCTCTCCATTACAAGCTGTAACTTAATAAAGTAGATTTATTCTGCCTTATAAATAGAACTTATTAATCCTGAGAATGGTTATTGCTAAACAAATGCTGAAAGTCAATAATGCCACTCAGTAAGCAGGAGTAACTGTTTGCTTTTGCATCATAACTGTCAAACCCAGAACACTAATAAAATGACACAGTTCAGTTATTAAACCAAAGCATACACAGGTCTCCACAGTTTATTATACATGCTCAGAGGAGTGCATTTACCCCAACCCTCAATGGAACATTTATTTGGAAAGATGTTAGTCTTAAATAATTCACTGTTCTGTCTAGACCAAGCTACACATTTTTACATTATTAACACACCTTTAAGTGATGATACATTGGTAAGATTTAAATTTTAGGTACTCAATAAGGTCAAACAACATAAAACAACTTCTGAAATCTTATCAGGTGTTGACCTGCACTTCTAAACAGTTAGTTCCATTAAAAAAAATTATGTTTCTAAAGGTTCTGACAGAAGAATTCTGCAAGATCTGTAAGCCTTAGCAAAAAAAAACCAAAAATTCCTGCCACCTTTGCTCGGTGGCAGCAATCTCCGGCTGCAGGATGGATCAGCCTCTGGGACAGCAGCACCTGAAACACGCCTCCTGCTTCCCATCATCACCGCTAGGCACGACAAATGCTTCAGATTACAGTGGAACACGGTTTTGCGACGAGACTTTCAGTCTGCCCAGAATCAGCTACACTTTACAACTGAGCCTGCTGCGAGTTGTCTCTTGTCCATCTACGCACAGATACAGCGAGCAGCAAACACGTACGTGCTCTCACGCACCCAGATGTAAAACGCCCGAAGAGCAATTTGCAATCAGCACACACAAAGTAAAACCCCACAGCGTTTCATCGTAGATAAAAGCATCGACGAGATGCAAAGAAGAATTATCTCCTGAACAAGCCCGTGAGTCCCCAGTGACACCAAGGAGCACCCGGGCGAACTGACACCTCGCACACCCGGCCCTGCCGCCCCGAGCCGAGGCTCTCCCTGCGGGGCGGAGCCGCTGCCCGCCCTCAGCCCGCCGGCCCCGCCGTGACAGCCCCGGGCCCGGCCTCGCTCCCCGCGCAGCCCCCGCCCCGCTCCGCTCGGCCCCGCCGGCCGCCCCGGGGCCTCGGCCCTGCCCACCCGCCGCGGCCAGACCCGGCCCGCAGCCGCGGGGCGGCAGGACCAGCCCCACCCCCCCTCCCGGCTGGGATGGTTCGTCCCGCCCGCCTCATCGCGCTGAGCGCTGCAGCGCGTCCCCCGCGGGCCGAACCATTCCGCCCGCACGGGAGGGGGGCGGGAGTTAGCCGGCCGCTCCTCAGACCCAGCCTCCCCCGTTCCCTGCCCCGCGGCGAGCCACCGCCCCGCCGCCGCTGCCGCCGCCGGGCCGCCCAGCGGGCCTCACCCAGCTCCTCCCGGCCGCCGCCGTCCATCGCCCCGCCGGCTCTGCCTTCGCCCTTCCGCCGAGGTGGAGCCGGCCGGCGCGGCCAGGCACTGCGCATGCGCACGGGCCCGCGGCGCGCGGGAGCGACCATCGGTACCTGCCGGCGAGAGGAGGCGGCGCGGGCCGGGGGCCTGTCCCGCGCGTGCCGCTGCCCCGCTGGGCACCCGCCTTGAAACGTCTCCTCGCCTCTATTCTGCATTGGTGAGGCCGCATCTGGAGTATTGTGTCCAGTTCTGGGCCCCTCAGCTCCAGAAGGACAGGGAACTGCTGGAAAGAGTCCAGGGCAGAGCCACAAAGATGATGAAGGGAGTGGAACATCTCCCTGATGAGGAAAGGCTGAGGGAGCTGGGTCTCTAGTTTGGAGAAAAGGAGACTGAGGGGTGACCTCATCAATGTTTACAAATACGTTAAGGGCGAGTGTCAGGAGGACAGAGCCAGGCTTTTTTCAGTGGTGTCCAGTGATAGGACAAGGGGCAATGGGTGCAAACTGGAGCACAGGAGGTTCCATGTAAACATCAGAAAAAACTTATTTCCTGTGAGAGTGACAGAGCCCTGGGACAGGCTGCCCAGAGAGGTTGTGGAGTCTCCTTCTCTGGAGACATTCAAACCCCACCTGGACACGTTCCTGTGTGATGCGCTCTGGGTGATCCTGCTCTGGCAGGGGAGTTGGACTGGATGATTCCCTTCCAACCCCTAGGATTCTGTGATTCTGTGAAAATACCAGAGCCCCTCCTCCTCCGCCAGCAGGGCCTGCCCTCCCGCAGGTCCCCGCTGCTGGAGGGGCCTCTTGGCGCTTGTGAATTGTGCCAAAAGGTTTTTGAGCCTGGTGCCTGCAGCCCTCTGACAGGCCCTAGTTTTGTAAAGATAATCGCTGCATTGAGCTTCTGCAGGTCATTGTGTGCTTTAGCCATCACTGCCCTACTCTTTCCAATCTTGTCTCCATGTTGAAGAGTCAGTCCATTCGACCTCCCCTTGCAGAGAAGCCATTTCATGTTTTTTTTGTCATAAATGTCCCCTTTCTGTGGTCATTTACATATGATGACACCAGAACAACAAACATACAAAAGTACCAAAAACCTTCCTGCCTACATCTTTTTCTACTGCTTTTTATAGCCGTTTGTATTTAACTTTCACTCAGGTGCTAAGATACAGGGCAATTACTTTGCATGATGTTTTAATGAGCCACTGGTAGACCTCAATTTTGTTGCCACCCACCTGTGGACTCTGGTCTGGTCTGATTGGCAAATGATTGGCTTTGCTCCAAGATTGATGTCACTGGCTTCTACCAGCATATCTTTAAATCACCTCGAATATGCACAAGGCATCTGCATTTCATTAGAGCCTGGGCAGCATGTTGCTTATGTGCGTGTCAAAAAGCAGTCACTCCTGACGTTTCCTCACTGACATGAAAACCTGCATATATCTCTACCTCTTTCCAAGTCCTTGGTCACAGTTGTGAGCTTCCTTTCACACAGGTAGCTTAGGCTCAGCATTCTGGTCTGTAATGGCCCATTTCCAAGATTCCTATTTTTGCTTTTTATTGGTACAAATACCAAGCACTGAATGTCCTAAGGTGCTGTTATAATGTCAGGATCTTAATGGTCATCAACTTAAAAAAATGCAGTTGACAGGCTGGGAGACTCTTATATTTGCATTTCTTTAGAAGGAATTAGTTTCGTGTGTGTTGCATCAGGGACGGTTTTGTAACATCTCCTAGCTATGTGTGGGACAGCCTGCCTTTTTTATCATGACAAGTCTTTTGGAAGGAGGTCCAGAGGCTGATTTTCCATGGCATTTCATAGGATCACAGAACCACAGAGTGATAAAGGTTGGAAGAACCTCGTCCACACCTCTGCTCAAGCCACCTGGACCTGTCCAGTCAGCTTTTGAACATCTCTCCACAAAGGGAGACTACACAGCCTCCCTGGGCAGTGTGTGCCAGGGCTCGGTCATCCTCACAGTAAAAAAGTTCTTGCTGATGTTCAGAGGGAACTTCCTGTGTTTCTGTTTGTGGCCACTGTCTGGTCCTGGCACTGAGCACCACTGAAAAGAGTCTGGCTCCATTATTTTTTTAACCGTCCCTCCAGGTGCTCATATGTGTTGTTAAGACCCCCCTGAGCCTTCCTCTCCAGGATGCTAGGCTAAAAAGTCCCAGCTCTTTCAGCCTTTTCTCATAGTAGAGTTGTTCCAGTCTGTTAATCATCCTTGTGGCCCTTTCTTGGACTCTCCAATACGTCCATGTCTGTCTTGTACTGAGGACCCCAGAACTGAACACAGCACTCTGAGTGTGACCACACCAGTGCTGAGCAGAGGGGAAGGACTGATCTCATCCCTTGACATGGTGCCATTACTTTGCCTGATGCAGCCCAGGAGGCCCTTGGCCCATTACACCCATTGCTGCCTCACATTCAACTTGGTGTCTGGCAGGACCCCCTGGCCCTTTTTTGCCAAGCTGCATTCTAGCTTGGTGGCCACCAGCATAGTACTGATGCCTGGGCTTGTTCATTAACGTGTGTGGCTGATGATGATGATGATCATGTTGTCAATGTCACCAATTAAGAACAGATCATAAAAGGACCATCATGTTCAATAGCTATGCTTCCGACTCCATTGTTTGATTGCTACAGGTGTAATGAACATATGTTAGATGGTCTCCACTGGAATATGTAAAACATAGCTGTTGAGTAACAAAACGTTAAAAGCCTCATGTGTGTTGACTGTCTTTAAGCTTTGATGAAGAGTAAACATGATTACAGAGCACAAGATGCTGCAGCTGTCAAAGGTGCTGTTGCTGTTTCATTCTTCAAACACAAATTATCAGCACAGTTCAAATATCAGAATCATTTGAGAAAGCCACCAGGATTTTTCCCAGCATGAATCAGTATCATGTGTCTAAAGTAAAATATTTTTTCTGTTACTTAATTAAATGTTCTATATTTGCATATAGATCTGTATATACTGGGACTTAGCAGTCAAGCATTGCCAACATCAAGGCTCCCTTTAGTTTTTTAATTTGGTAGGCTGCCAGGGTCAACTTTCTGTCAGTACAGTTCCAAGTCAAAGCAGAGCATCCCTTCAGTAAGTAGATCACTTGGGAAAATACCACAAATGTTCAGATACTTGTGAATCTTCTTCCTGCTTTCTTGTCAGTTCTTCTCTCATTTACCTTCAATATTTAAATAAAAACAGATGCAGTGCATGACAGACTTAACAAGTTGCACTGAGGGAGATCATTTGATAATTTGGGGCAGTTTCAGATGTACGCCACTTTTCCATATTATCCTGCTAACTTCACCAGTGCTACAATCTGAAAAATGGTGCTTTAATTCTGAGGGCACCCTAGAAATACATGTCATTTACTCTAAGCATCTGCATGGGCCTGCCTGGATGCTTGTGAAATCAACTAGATGCCTAAAGTTCTACTCATGACCAGAAACACCTCAGGTCCTGACATCTGCCTGCAACTTATGGTCAGTTGTGTCTTTTACTAGAGCACTTAATAATAAAAGAGGACCAGCAACGTTATACGGCCAGCCATTGTCAGGGAACAGGCTCTTCGTGTTAGCTCCCAAAAACACCATGGACAAGAAAACACAGAGTTGGGCTCCCTGCATTTCCACACTCTCTCAACACAATTCCAGCAGGCTTTGCACCTTCCAACAGCCCACATGTCCTCACGCAATATTTCCAGGGCATTTAGTATACACACAAAACCTGAAAATAGATGACAGAAGAAGGGGGAAAAAATGTGGTAGAGTAAAACAAAACCCTTCTCTTTTGAAAGTGAATTCTACCATTCACAGACTTCACAGCTAAATATAATAAATCAGCTCGGGTCTCTTTTGATGCCCCTGGCTGTGATAGCACACACAGAGATGGCCCACTCGCCGATTGGCCTAAGGTGATTCTCAGCCACCCTCCCACTCCTATGATTCACGTCAGCTTTGGGAAATTGTGCAGCCTGTGGCAGCGTAACATGTTACTCCCAGAGTCTGTTCTAATGTATGAAAAACCTCCAGAGAGCTACATCTCTGAGCAACTGAAAATCCCCATCACAGCATGCACTGTGGGGACTCCTTTCATGCATCTTGGGGGGATTGTCCCTCCAGCAGCTGCAAGGCTTTCACAGCCCTTGAGTTCCTGTGAAGTAGTGTTCAAAGAGGACTGTGAAGGGGAGGAGGATTATCAGCCTTATTGAGCTTCCTGAAGTTAAAGTATCTATAGGACACTGTAAAACCAGAGACAGTTACTGATTAAAAGATAATACTGAAAGTAGTTTTGAAAGCTGCAGGAAATGTTAATTATAGGAATTAAAAAAATAGCTGCATAGCTCATTTCCATGTAATTCTGAGGAAGAAACAAATTCAAACAACAACAACAACAAAATAGTACCTCTTGGAAAGAGCCAAAAATACTAGATGTTAGGAAACCTGTGATTATCAGAGAGTTGAGCACTGGAGTAAGTACATCTGTAGGATTTTCCCAGAATCAGTTTATTATTCTGAAATTTGCTATTGCTCTGTACATATACAAGTACCTGCAGTGGTACTGATTTGTTCAGTGAACATGGCCTTTTTCATCTGCTCTTAGCTTTATTTAACATTCTATGAAAAACATAAAGTGTACCATTTGGGGCATTTATCTTAGAAATTCAGGTCAGCCGCTCTTATTCAGAAAGCGTTTAGAAGCTGTCCTTCCATCCACAGAAGCCATCCTACTAAACAGGGTAAAAATCAATCACATGCATGGTCTTTCTAGCAGACCCAATGTGAGTAATTCAGAAAATAATTGATGGCCTGTTTCTGCCTGCATAATATATTAAAACTGTGAGCAACTGATAGTCCATCTGGACCACTGCCACTGTAGCTGTTGCACTCCAGAGTAGGCACCGTTGCTGCCTCCTGGATGCAGACACCTGCTTGTCAGATCTGTGTAAGGATGGATTCAGGCTCTGCTCCTTTTTCAAGCTGGCTCTGCTTTACACATTGGAGGTAGAGCTGAGCCTGCTCTGGTGGGTTCACCTTGGCTTTCCACCAAGGTTTACTGGAAGGACTTGTGCCTCCGTGGGGGGACCCACGCTGGAGCAGTCTGTTCCTGAAGGAGGGGGAGTGATAGAGTGGCTTGGTAGGCACTTGGTGGATAGCCAAGGTCAACCCACCACAGTGGAGGAGGGACGAGGGGAAAGGAAAGCCCCAGAAAATTCTCACACTTTTCATTTTATAGGCAGCCCATACAATGAATGAAATGTCAGTGTCACAGAAGAGCAGGCATCATTCCAGTTTTGGGTGTAAATACAAT
Organism: Apus apus; assembly: GCF_020740795.1. Taxonomy (NCBI): domain Eukaryota; kingdom Metazoa; phylum Chordata; class Aves; order Apodiformes; family Apodidae; genus Apus; species Apus apus. Next base: position 10,826,485 of record NC_067282.1, read on the forward strand.
GAAATGGTGTCTCCCATTCACAGAGAAGTACTGCTACACTGGAATTAGAAACAAATCTTACTGCATTCTGAGAAAACAGTTTTTCTCCCTAAAGATCTAATTCCTTCTGGACTGTGAAGTTTGCTTTTGAACTCTCAGTGATATAAAACTGTGTACCACAAACCCCATAAATTACACATTTAGTGGGAAAAAAGGATGTTTTCTGGAGTACATACCTTGAATGGCATTTACTTTATCAGTTCAGTGAACACCTCCTCTTCTATGGAGACATTCATTCTGTTCTATACTTCACCAAGAAATTTTCAAAATAATGAGCATGTCCATCTTGTACAAGTGCTGTGTATTTAGACTGAAATAAATAATAACAACTAGTATACATTTTATGCTGAATATTATACTTAGGACTTCTGACAACAGAATGGAAAGCTGATTCATGCAGCCCTGGTACTTGTTTACAGTTACAGTTCTGTATGCAACATAAAAAGAAATTTATTGGTTTCTTTTTAATATCTTAATCCCTTTTTTATTTTTTGCTAACTCTTTCCATAATTTCTTCCTCTTCTTTTTGCATCTTAGTGTCTGAGATAAGTTCAATGTCAGAAACAAAATACCAATTTAACAGTTATACGAAGATGAGACTACCAAAAGGGACTGAGGTGAGAAAGAGCTTCCTCATGGTGGTAGCCATTGCTGCTTCCAGTGAAGTCTCTACATGAAACAACTGCATACAGTGTAGAAATAAAATATATGTCTCCATGGAAATGCACCAATTACATCACCAATTTATTTCCTAAATAGGACAATTTTGGTCAAGACTGCTATTGATTAGCAAGGGGCAATCATTACTTTAAAGCTGGAAAGGTGATGGCCTGGTGCACATATGCAAGACCTGGTTTGTGGTGGGCCACATGCCCCATTATATAGCCACTGGGACTGTGTCTATACCAGTTAGCTTATTAGATCATGGGCACGAAGACTGTTCTGTGATTATCTGTATTAAATTGCAATTAAAAACCTGGCATGGTTCTGAGCTGAGTTTGCACTTTCCCAGGCACAGCTTGCACATGGACCATTCCCAACAAGGAGATTGGATGTGGCTATCCCAGTTTGGATTTTAGCTATATGGTCTGTGTTCTATTAGTTCTGTTAGCTTTTCTTACCTGATGCTCAGAAAAAAAGCCACTGGTCTCCTTTAGTTACTAGTATAGATTTTGTTCATTGGTATAGAATCATAGAATGGTTTGGGTTGGAAGGAAGCTTGAAGCTCATCTAGTTCCAAGCTGCCCTGCCATGGGCAGAGACTAGACCAGTTTGCACAAAGGCCCATCTAACTTGGCCTTGAACACTTCTGGGGAGGGGGCATCCACAACTTCCCTGGGCAACCTGTGCTAGTGTCTCACCACCCTCACACTAAAGAATTTATTTCTAATGTCTAATCTAAATCTCCCCTCTTTCAGTTTAAAACCATTACCCCTTGTCCTTTCACTAAATGCCTTTGTAAAAAGTTCCTCCTCAGCTTTTCTGTAGCCCCTTCATGTCCTGGAAGGCTGCTATGAGGTCTCCCTGGAGCTTTATTTTCTCCAGGATGAACAATGCCACTCTCTCAGCCTGTCTTCATAAGAAAGGTGCTTCAACCCTCTGATCATCTTCATTGTCCTCCTCTGAACTTGCTCCAACAGCTCCATGTCCTTCCTGTGTTGGGGCTTCAGAAATGGACACAATGGACTGCAGGTAGGGTCTCACAAAAGCCAAGTAGAGGGGGAGAATAATCTCCCCTGACCTGCTGGCCATAGTTCTATTGATGTAGGCTAGGGCACTGTTGGCTTTCTGAGCTGCAAGCACACATTGTTGGCTCACATTGAGCTTCTCATCAGCCAGCACCTTCAAGTGCTTCTCCTCAGGGCTGTTCTCAATCCATTCTCCACCCAGCCTATATTTGTGCTTGGGATTGCCCCAGACCACGTGCAGGACCTTGCACTTGGCCTTACTGAACTTAATGCAGTTTACACAGGCCCATCTTCAAGCTTGTTAAGGTTCCCCCTGAATGGCCTCCTTTCCCTCCAACGTGTTGAAGACACCACACAGCTTGGTGTCATCAGCAAATTTGCTGAGGGTGCGCTCTCATGGACTAATGCTGTGACTCAAATAGTATGTCTTAAAACAATTGTTTTTGCGGGCTCTCTTTACCTTCCTGCCCCTCTCCCAAGGTGCTGATCCATGTTGAGAGGAGGGGGGGCTGGGTCCGGAAGAGCTCCAGCTGGGCAAAGGGGCTGTGCCTTCTTGCATACCAGGAGATATGCACCTGCTCCACCCAGGGGTGATACCAGAGTCATGACATGTGGAGATACAGGGACAGGATCACCACCCGGCAACTGCAAGTACCCCAGACTCATTTGCAGACCTTTACAGAGCCTTTGAGGAGGAGCAGCTACGTATGTCCAATGGCTCTTCTCCCCTGGGAGGAAAGCAATAACCCAAGGGTATAAAAAGGCAAAATGACTCGATTTATGGGGGCACCCACCACCAATGGACTCCAAATCTTTCTTTCTTTACCAACTGACTCCAAATATTTTCCTCCCTTCCTCCCTTCCTCTGTCTTCCTTCCTTCCTTCATATCTCTTCTCTTATTTTCTCTTATTATAAACAGCTGAATGTCATCAAGTTTGGATACATTGTAGGGTCTGATTGATTGTGTGTTGTTACAGTTTAGCTTTGTAATTGTATTAAAATTGTGGTGGGCAATTTCTCCCATCCTCTTTTCCTTCAGTTAATTAACTTACAACAATAACAAGCTTTCCTAGAATAATATACCCACTCAATAAATAACAGAAGTGGTCATTTGGTGTCAATTCACCTCAATTTACTCTGAGGGGATTTCAAATCTTGCACAACCTCCCATACTACCAGGGTAGCTGGTGGACCTGGTTGTGACATTTAATTTGGCATCATGCACAGGATCCCCTTGTTTATAATAAAGAGACCTCTGGGACTAGATCTTTGTAAGATTTTCCCCAGGGCAAAGTTATACCTTTATAAGTATACAAGAAAGTTATATATATAGATATGTAAGATAGATAGATAGATAGATAGATAGATAGATAGATAGATAGATAGATAGATAAGTTACAAGTTTTGAGGATGGGTGTTACCCCTCTTATGGAGAAACTAGGAAGCTCTCATGCTCGCTTCTCTTCTCCCAGTATGACCTGAGCCCAAAACAATTGGCACAGTCCACAGGCAGATTTCAAGTCTCACACAATCTCCCATATTACCCAGGGTAGCTTGTGGCTCCAGTCACAACATGTGCTCAATCCCACTGTCGATGTCACTAATAAAGATGTTCAACAGCACTGGTCCCAGTCCTGGCCCCTGAGGAACATCACCCATCACTGATCTCTGCCTGGACAATGAAGCATTGAAGAGGGGGTCATCAAGCAGGTGGTTTCTGAAGGAGCCAAGAAGTTGCAGAGTCTCCTTTGCCTGTAGCTAGAACAAGAGCAGAGCACAGGCAAGGTGGAGAGAGGAAGGAGATGCTTTCTGTGAAAGATGCTTCTTCCCTATGTAAAGAAATGTTGTGAATCATACCAGCAGGTACAGGTTAGACAGCTCTGGTGTAGCCAATGGACACAGAAATGGAAGTCAGAATCTTCTGAGGCCAGTTCTCCCTGTCATTCCCAGTAAAAGTGTCTGTAATACCTTTCTTCAGTCATAACTTGCTCTATAGCTCCAGACTTGTGGTAACCAGACCAGTGATAACTGCTAGTGTAAACAGGACATAGATATGTTTACCTTTGCCTGTTCAGACAAATTAAGATGGTATAAAAATAAAAATACTAGCTGTTGACACTTACCAGCTGCTCATTCTGGTAGCACAGCAGTGAGAGGCTTTCAGGAAAATATGATTTCTGCTCAGTTCATCCAATCTGGGTCAACTTCCCCTATGCACACTGCAGCACTGTAATTAGTAGCAGTTCAATAGCATTTCACAAATGAAATTGTTGTGATAATTCTTCCCCTGTTCAGCCCTACACTTCTGCTCCTAAGGGATGATCCGGGCCATGGAAGCAGCCTGAGGCTCCTTGAAGAAAGGCTATCACTTTTGGAGGGGAGAGAGACAAATGAGCTAAGTCCATTTTTGTGTTTGTGTTCTAGGTATGCAGTAGTTTGTCACATTTTAGTCAAAAGAAAGATTTTGCTGATAAAAGGCTATTAATGTAGGAGAGGAAAATCACAAGCAGTCCTTCTCTGGAGACATTCAAAACCCATATGGACATGCTTCTTTGTGACCTACTGTAGGTGAACCTGTTCTGGCAGGTGGGTTGGACTAGATGATCTCCAGAAGTCCCTTCCAACCCCTACCATTCTGTGATTATGTGATTCTGTGATGAGGAACCACAAAAAACTGAAAAATCAAGACTTTTTCTTATTAAAAAATGTATCCACGTATTGCTCAAAGACATTTCCGTATTGCATAGAATTAGGATAATACAGTCTCTGTGGTATTAATCTCCACTGGGAGCTAAATCCTTTCTCCAAAGGAAATTCCATTACATTCCACATAAATAGAAGAAAAAAAAAAAAAAAAAGTAGAAGCTGAGGAAGAACTGAAATACAGAGGCAAAAACTGGCTTGCCTAAAGCTACATAGAAAGTCTGTGACATTGTAAGGACTTGAACTCCACCCTCTTAACACACAGGTTAATACCACTCCTGCCCCATAAAAGCCTTTGGCAGCTGTATTTTTAATCGACCTCGTGTAGATGAGATAATGTGAAAGATGTTTCTGCAGATGAAAGGGGAGAATTTCCTGCAGCAAAGCCATTTAGAGGCAGAAAATTAACACAGTTATTTTTAAAATATCCCTCTCCCACAACGATGCAGCACCACCACTACGAGCTCATAAAAAAAAACGCTCTCCAGTTCAGTGAATAAGGTGCTTGTGTGCACTTATACGAGTGCTCCCAGATGTATTAGTGTGCAGCTCTGCGTGGCATGTCACAGCTGGTGGTGGCAGCTGACAAGAGCTGCTTAAGTGGATCCCGTGGCACTGATTCTCCCAGTTCCTAACCAGCTCTTGCCTCCCATCTAGTGGCTGTATCCATCCATCAAATATTTTAGCCTCCTCTTTTTTAAATTAATGTACTGAACAAGTAAGAACCTTGACTGTAGTAGAATAATGTAAGGCAATAGCACACCTTCTTGGAATTTTCCACAGAACTTCACTATTTATCAGTAAACGCAACTGCTCAATAGTGATAGTTCCTTCAAAAGTCTTCACAAGAGCTTCAGAGTTAGGAGAGTAAAAAAAAAAAAATCTATAGAGTTCTTCTGGTACTTCCATAATTTTGGGCTCTGTAAGCGAGCCATGTTCACAAGCCCTTCATTGCCACCATTAAAACAGAAAGCTTACTTTTCATCTCAAAGTGCAAGGTTAAAATTGTGTGGAAAACTCCCTCCAGAACAGTGGCCTGTAAGGAAAAACCTAAGAGACTGAAAGAGCAAGAATAAAATCCCAAGAATGAGCACAGACTCGCGGTGATTGAGAGATGGGACGCAGCTTGATGCAAGCAGAATGTCATTTATTATATACGCAGGCTGCCTTTTATACACATTTTCACTGTCCAGCGAATCCTGTTCCTGTTTCATTGGTTCCCTTAACCTGGTTAGTCATGATCCAAACATAGCTCCTCATTGGCTGCCTTTGTCAAAATGCTACTTGCTTATCTAAGTGCAAGCTCCCTTATCTAAACGCAGGCTTAACACATTCCTCTGCTAACACAGCCTTAGTTAGATTTATTGTGGCTTTTTACTTTTTGCTTCTCAGGGTCAGTGCTTTTCCACTTGACTATCAAGTCTCCTACATAGCTGCATTCTGTTCCCATGGTTTACCACCTACAAGGGCCAGAATATCTCCTCCCATTAGTTGAGCAGTGCTCTGGGTTCTGCTCCCCATGTTTCCTCCTTCATTTACATCCAGCAACAACTACAGAGCCAATGACATCCAAAGACCATCTGGTTCAACTTTTCTTGGGAAGGGGAGCCTACATGAGATTATCTTTCCCTCCAAGTCCAAACCAGCCTCCCCATTTCTCACAAGCTGTGTCCCAAGGAGGCAGAGTCTTAGCTACAGGCTGAACAAAGAACAGCATTGGCTGCAGTCAGACATGAGTGTGGATCCCAGCCAGAGCTGTGGCCAGGACGTAGCAGGAAGGATGCCAAATGGCCAAGCCCATCTCCTCACTGCTCCCTAAAAGCTACTACATGTTCACAGGGGGGTGCTGAAGCTAGGAATGGCACCCAGCATCTGGGAGAAACTGCTTTGTGCGAGCAAGGGAGGGCAAAGCAGAGGTGCTGATAGGAGATAAGTCAGTCTGGGGGTGGCCTGGGTAACCAGGGGAGTTGATCTGGGTGCCTTGGTTCAGCTGGGTTCTCATCTGTTTGGTATAACTACCAAAATAAATATAGCTTTTATTTGACATATATGAATATTAATAATTCACCCTGTTCAGGAGTATAGCAGACAGAATACAAAGCAGGGAGTTAGTCCCAGTTAAGAATACACTGACATGTAGCTACTCAAGAGATACGTCTTAAATAGGAAATACCTCCTTTAGGGTTTGTTCCAATATAGGGCCTCACTATTCTGAATTATGTTCAGCATTGAAGCATGGCTCAGAATTTATATATTTATATCATCTGAGATACTTTGTATTACCAACATGTACTCCAATTAGCAATAACAGTAAATTAAACTATGCCAGAACACAGTCTTAGACACAAGCAATGGATGGTTTATACTGTTTGTTATGATAGACCCTGGGGTATTTTTATGCTCAGTGTTTCCTAAATAACTCCCAGGCATAACTTAGGACTTGGAATAAGTCATGCATCATTCTCAATTAAATAGTCTCTCTATTTTGGAGGGAAAAAGAGTTTGAAAGTTGGCCTCTGTGCCAGAGAGCAGGAGGGACTACAGGAGTTGCCTTTGGCTACATTCATGCTGCTGGGAAATAGAAGAGGCACACTGAAAGTTTAAATAATGTCCCCCTACACATATAAGTTCTAGAGTTTGGTGAGCTTCTGTAAACAGCTTCTCTTTGTCATGGGTTGCAGAAATCAGATTTTTTTTTTTACTGAAGCAAGGAGCTTGTAGAGTCCAAAAGTACTACCAACATCTGGAGCAGTTGTATGAAAAATCTTCCTCCCTCCTGAGAATGTAAGGGAATAGTAAAATTTAAGTGTAGATTTAATGCTTTATTTGTCTTGCTATTCTTTAAATAAAGCACAAGAAATCCCCTGGTGGTGTGCATTCTTCACTAAGGGATAGTGTTCTGGATCTTTATAAAGTAGTGTTATGGGGATGTATTTCCTTTGTAGGACCAACAGTTTAGTTCAATTCAGTTAATTCAGTTCCAGACAGATCTAAGTGTTGACTCTGAAAATGTGCCCACATTTTTAACCAGTCCTTCTACAGAAACTAATTCAAATAGCAAAGGTTGTATACCTAAGAAAAAACATACCTAGAGGAAAAACATGCACTTGGCTAGAGAATTATAGAGTGACTAGTGTGCCATAGACATGTAGAGAATTAATGATTACTAAACACCAAAAAACCCTGAAAATTTGTGAAGTCCTCTAAGTACTTGCCCTTAAATGCACAAAGTATCCTGATTTTAAAAGTACTACATGATGTACAATCAGCCTGAACAGAAACAAAATACTGAAAAGTTCTGAAAATGATACGCTAAAATTTGAAGACCTCCTTAAAAGCTGCCTAGTTACATTTTATTCCAAAATCAGCTATTATATTTTTTCACTTTACAAATCTCACTTGATCTATTTCTGCTTTGACAGTTAAATGGCAGCTTTGTAAAGGGATAAAACTGACCCTCAGGCTCTTTTACAACCTTCAGACTCTTTCATATCTAACATGATCTGAAGAAGTTTCACCATAAGCAGTCTGATCCAAAGTCCATAAAAGATAATGAAATCTTCCCACAACTTCAGTAAGTTTAGTGTCAGGCCCTAAATAGTGACAGATCCAAAAGACTAAAGTACTTACATGAATGTTGTCGCTTAATTAAGGAAGAATCTTCTACTTACTTGAGTCAAAGAATTCTTTATAAATACCTCTATGCATAAATATATGCAAACTAATACTTTAAGCCAGTTAATTTAGCAATAATTTCCTGCATTGCAACTTCTGAAACCCCATTGGAATAAATATTATCATAGCTGATCTAAATATCCTTAGAGCCCAAAGAGCCTTAAATCTATCTATTAATTGTGCAATGTGCAAATCTGTAACCTCTGCAGTACTCAAAGGCAAGATCTAGGCCTCTGGAGTAGATGTTCATAGAATATCTCAGTTAGAAGGGACCTGTCACAGGCAGTGTCCACCAGGGCTGGTACTGGTGCCAGTTCTGCTTAATATTTTTGATATTTGGATGAGGGGATCAAGTGGACCCTCAGCAAGTTTGCAGATGACACTCAATGGAGCAGGAGTGTTGATCTGCTCGAGGGTAGGAAGGCATTGCAGAGAGATCTGGAGAGGTTAGATCGATGGGCTGAGCACAGTGGGATGAGGTTTAACAAGACCAAGTACCGAGTCCTGCACTTTGGTCAAAACAACCCCACGCAAAACTACAAGACTGGGGAAGAGTGGCTGGAAAGCAGCCCAGTAGAAAAGGACCTGGGCCTACTGGTAGACGACCCGCTGAACATGAGCCAGCAGTATGCCCAGGTGGCCAAGAAGGCCAACACCATCCTGGTCTATATCAGAAACTGTGTGTCCAGCAGGAGTAGGGAAGTGATATCGTGCCCCTGTACTTGGCACTGGTGAGGCCACACCTTGAATTCTGTGTTCAGCTCTGGGTACCACAGTATAAGAAGGACATTGAGGTCCTGGAGTGTGTCCAGAGAAGAGCAACAAGGTTGGTGAGGGGTTTGGAGGGCATGTCGTACAAGGAGCAGCTGAGAGAACTGGGGTTGTTTAGTCTGAAGAAGAGAAGGCTCAAGAGCGATCTTATTGCTCTCTACAACTACCTGAAGGGAGGTTGTAGAGAGGCTGGTGTTGATCTCTTCTCCCACATAACTAGTGATAGGATGAGAGGAAATGGGCTGAATTTGTGCCAGGGGAGATTTATGTTGGATATCAGGAAAAATTTCTTTACTGAAAGAGTGGTGAGGCATTGGAACTGGCCACCCAGGGAAGTGGTGGAGTCACCATGCCTGGAGGTGCTCAAGAAGAGTTTAGATGTGGCACTTTGTTATATAGTTTAGTGGTTGTGGTAGTTGGATTACAGTTGGACTCGATGATCCTGAAGGTGTTTTCCAACATTAATGATTCTATGATTCTATGACCCATTTAGATCATTGAGTCCCAAATCCCTGCTCCGTGCAGTACTACCTAAGAGTAAACCATATGACCAAGCATCATCCAGATGCTCCTTGAACTTCCGTAGAATCGTAGAATGATTTGGGTTGGAAGACCATCTAGATGTGGCGCTTGGGGATGTGGCTCAGTGCTGGACTTGGTAGCGTAGGGTTCATGCTTGGACTTGATGATCTTGAAGATCTTTTCCAAACTAAGTGATTCTGTGATTCTACATCATGCTGCAGTGGTGGCCATGGTGTGACTGGTGCTGTGCTTGAGAGACTTAGAAGTATCACTGGCAGTAAAGCCCCAGCTGTATCTTTATTGTTTCTATTAAGATCAGCTATTTTTCATCTTTTTGTAGCATTACACAGGAAACCAGATCTCTGTTTCTGAGCACTGGCTCAACATCTTCACAGCCTGAAGTCAAACTCTGGAAAGAAGTTTAAATGAGCTCAAAATTTCTACATAAGCATCAGAGGGTTAAAACACAAGCCTGTGTAAGGAAGCCCTTGAGAGGGAAGGCCATAAAATGCCATTCTGATTTCTCCTGCAGAATAATTGCTGAATCCTTTGTACAGCTGAAGCAGCTACCTTTGGTGTGTTAGAGATTTAGACTTTACCCATAAGAGATAGAACTTTGTATATAAAAAAAACCAAAACCTCTCATCTGTGCTGCTTGCAATTCCATTGTCACAAATGGGGTTCATAAGCAGTGAGTGAAGAACTATGTACATGCCCTTCTTGGTGCCCTTTCATCTTCTTGGAAAAGCCTCATTCAGATAAACACATTCTATGTATGGGAACTGTACAAGTCTCCATCTTGAGCTGCTCCACCTCCAATTTAGGACAGTCAGAGCAGTAGAAACGGGCAGAAGAGTAACCACCCTCAGCTGTATCCCTTCTAAAATACTCTTTCCCTGTCTGGCTTCGCCCACTTTCCCAAGGAGAAGCTGCTCTAAAGCCCCCAATGGGAAACACAGTGCTGCTGGGCTGGAGCTTGCAATTAACAAACAAGTTACGGCATTGCAACCAAGCTTCATGTCCTACTTGTATGAAATTGCTGCAAATGGCTTCAATATTTCAATGGGGCATCTACCACATCTCTGGGCAACATGTTCCAGTGATTCATAACCCTCAATGTAAAAAAACACCTCCTTATATCTAGTTTCAGTGTACCCTCTTTTAGTTTCAAAAACATTACTCCTCCTCCTAACCCTACAAACTCTGCTAAAAACTGTCAAAAATTTTCCTTAGAAGCTTTCTTTTAACATTCCAAGGTCATGGCAATTAAGATGACTACTCTGTAGCAAAGCATTGAAAGAGGGCCTCATGGCTGATGAAACTTGAGTGCAAATAGTGATTTGCTGCTGAAGGCAAAGCTAAGCTGGTGGCAATGGGTGGAAGGGGCTTTTGGAGGGAATTCCCAGGAAGCCATTCTGTGAGACTCAAGAGAGAGCTCCATCCTCTGGCAGGAGGAGAGGGAGCTGCTGGGGCTGCTGGAAATCAGAATGCAGCCCAAGTGCCCCTCTTGAGGAATACAAGAATGTTGTCAGAGGATGTAGGGATGCAAGGAGGAAAGCTAAGGCCTCCTTAGAATTAAACCTGGCAAGGGAGGTCAAGGAAAACAAGAAGGGCTTCTGCAAGTACATGGGGGGAAAAAGCAGTCCAGAGAAAACGTGGGCCCGCTACTGAATGTAATTAGGTGCCCTGGTGACAGAGGATACAGAGAAGGTGAAGTTATTAAATGCTTTATTTGCCTCAGTCTGTACTGCTAAGGTGAGCTAAGTACAAACAAAGTAAACAGGACATCCACAAGTCCCCAGTGACATGTACACGAGTGCTGAGGGACTTCCTGGGCTCCCAGACCTCCTTGCCAGAGAGCAGCTCCTCTTCGTGGAGCTTCCTGCCAAGGAAGGCCTCTGAGGACTCCCTGCGTTATATCGACCCCCTGACCTCCCTGGCCCCCTTGCCAAGGAGCAGGTGTTCTTCTTGGACCACCCTTTCAAGGAAGGCCTCCAGGGACTCCCTGCCCTGCCTGCACCCTGAGCAGCTGAGCTGCTCCTCTTTCATGTGCTCCCTGTCAGAGAAAACATACATCTGCTCCTTCCCAGAACCCAGAGACTGCCAAGAGGCTGGTGGGGCACCCAGGGCCAGACCCTGGCCAGGACTCCCTGCTGGAACTGCCGGTGGGGACCAAGCAGGTGCAGGTCCCTCAGCACAAGAGGGACAGGACACAGAGCCCCGTGCGTGTGGAGACATCCTGCAGCAGACCCCCAGCCACAGCCACCACCAGGATCACGGATGATCCTGTCCTGAAGTGCTGCCATGCTTTCCATACTGCCCAGGCATCATTCAGGAAGCTCCGTAAGGAGGACCTGAAGGCAGAGCTGGCCAAGAGGCAAGGAGCATTTGGGGCCAGTGGAGGGACTGTCCCTGGGGAGCCCTCCCTGCCCCCCAGCAGGATGAAGGTGCAGGAGCAGCTGGAGCTGATGGGGGACAGGCTGCAGTCCCTGTGCCTTGGAGTGGAGCTGCTGGGGGTGGACGCAGAGATGGACAAGGTCATTCTCACCTTCCCTCTGAAGCCCATCCAAGTCCCACGTCCTGCAGACTGTGGCTTCCCACAGCTGCCACCACTAATTTCCACAGGCACGTCATAGCCCTGGCATCTGCCCATAGCCGACTGGGAATGGTGTGGGGGGCTGAGTGACGTCACAAAGGGGGCTCTGACTGCCCCGCCCTCTCACAAAGGGGGTGTGCCTGCCGGGCAGACTATAAAAGGGGGCTCAGGCAGCCACAGGAGCAGTCAGAGGACCTTGGGCACCTCAGTCTGGCGTTGTCTTGGCAGACTGAACCTCAGCCTCTGACACATCAGCAGTCTTGCGGGTCCTGTCACTGGGCACCCAGGAGCTCACTGGGGATCCACATTGTGGGCCTGTGCTTGTCACTGGGAGACGCGGCTGCAGCGGAGCTGGTGCCATGGGGCACTCCAGCACCCCCAGCCTGACTGATCTGCTCCCCATGATGATGCTTGTGGTGCAGCTCAGCCTGGTCACTGCCATCCTGTGGATCAGGAAGCCCCGGGTAAGTGACACCACACTGCACTGCGCCCTGCTTGCAGCGTGGCTTGGGTGGGCTGGGCTATGGTAGGGGGGAGTGGCAGGGGGGCTGTGGCATGGGTTTGGGAGCTCCTCCCATCTCACACGAGTTTTGGGTGTCCTGCAGAACCCATGGAAGAAGCTGAAGAGATGGAGGAGGGCAATGAGCGCCCGGCCAAAGGAGCGGCCCGGCCAATGGCCCTGGCAGCGAGCGCCTGACAAACGTGAGGCACACCACGGCAGCCCTGACCCAGGGCTCACTCCATCTCCTCCCTTGGCAGCTTCTCCACAGGTTCAGGAAGGAGTGCAGAACCACAGGCTGACGCAGGAGATACGGTGAGTGCTGAGAGAGAGCCCAGATCGTACCCCAGACCTTCACCCTGCCCCTGCCCCTGCCCGTGTTGGGCAGCGCTGCCCACTGACTGAGGAGGGGGTGCGGCCTGAGAGTCCCAACAAAGGAAGGGGCTGGAGGGCAGCAGGGTCTCTTCCCTCTTCTCTGCTCTAGGGCCAGCAGGCAGATGTCAAGCAGGAAGACGAAGGCCCCACTGGCCTCCATGGACTCCCTGGGCTCCCTGCTAAGAACACCACAAAGTGAGACTCTGGACCCACTGGCCTCCATGGACACCCTGGGCTCCGCAGGCTCCTTGCTGAGGAGCAGCGCCTCTTCCCACAGCTCCCTGCCAAGGAAGGCCGCTGTGGGCTCCTGGCGCTACGACTCCCTGACCTCCCTGGCCCCCTTGCCAAGGAGCAGGTGCTCTTCTGGAGCCTCCCTTTCAGGGAACACCTCTGTGGACTCCATGGGCTACACGGACTCCCTGACCTCCCTGGCCTCCTTGCCAAGGAGCAGGTGTTCTTCTTGGACCACCCTTTCAAGGAAGGCCTCCATGGACTCCCTGCCCTGCCTGCACCCTGAGCAACTGAGCTGCTCCTCTTTCGTGGGCTCCATATCACGGAAGACATACACCTCCTCCTTCCCAGAACCCTGCCATGGTGTGATGACAGAGGTGTCGGTGCACACCCGCTTGGAACTCCCCGTATCTCCTGCCGCTGCCAAGAGGCTGGTGGGGCACCCTGGGCCAGACCCTGGCCAGGACTCCCTGCTGGAACTGCCAGTGGGAACCAAGCAGGTGCAGGTTCCTCAGCACGAGAGGGACAGGACACAGAGCCCCGTGCGTGTGGAGACGTCCTGCAGCAGACCCCCAGCCACAGCCACCACCAGGACCACGAATGAGCCTGTCCTGAAGTGCTGCCATGCTTTCCATACTGCCCAGGCATCATTCAGGAAGCTCCGTAAGGAGGACCTGAAGGCAGAGCTGGCCAAGAGGCAAAGAGCCTTGGGGGCCAGTGAAGGGACTGTCTCTGGGAAGCCCTCCCTCCCCCTCAGCAGCCTGGAGGTGCAGGAGCAGCTGGAGCCGATGAGGGACAGGCTGCAGCCCCCGTGCCTTGGAGCAGAGCTGCAGGCGCTGGTGGCAGGCACAGACACAGCAGCACATGTGGACAAGTGCACTGCCACAGCAACAGACAGAATCAGCCCCACAGAGCTGAACAGGAGGAGCCCCACAGGGTCAAGCCGGCAGAGGAGCCTGATGGAGGTGAAGAGGAGCAGCCCCACGGAGCTGAGCAAGAGCATTTCCTCAAGACTGGACAGCAGCACCCCCACTGCTCTGGGCTGGAAGACCCTGGCAGACCCCAGTCCCCACAGGCAGGTGCCCACAGGCAGGGCACGTGGCCGGGCAGCCTCGAAGTTGTGCAGGGCAGGACGGTGCCTGCGGGAGGGCTGTGACCGCCTGTGGGGCTGCCTGAAGGCCTGGGGGAAATTTTACTGCTGCTGCCTGCCCCCAGCTGCCGACGCGTGATCACACAGCTGTAGCGGGACGCTCCATCTCTTCATATGCCTGCCTCAGTTTCCATCTACGATTCAACTGCTTTTCTGCTCTGGATTGTGGGAGTGGCCGGTACGCAGCAAGTGTGCTGGCATACGGGGACATGGGTGGGCTGGAGCAACGGGCCACAGGAACCTCATGAAGTTCAACAAGTCCTGCCCCTGGGGAGGAACAAGAAAAGCTCCAAGTTTACAGTTTGAACATCCCAAAGTATAAGAAATCAAGTAAGGGAGCTAGCAGACCTGCATGGTTGAGCAGGGAGATACCGAACAAACTCAAGTGGAAGAAGGAAGTTTATAAAACATGAAAGAAGGGGCCGACCTCTTGGGAGGAATACAAGAATGTTGTCAGAGGATGTAGGGATGCAAGGAGGAAAGCTACGGCCTCCTTAGAATTAAACTTGGCAAGGGAGGTCAAGGACAACGAGAAGGGCTTCTGTAAGTACATGGGGGCAAAAGGAAATCTAGAGCTGAATGTAAGTAGGTGCCCTGGTGACAGAGGATGCAAAGAAGGTGAAGTTACTGGATGCCTTCTTTGCCTCAGTCTGTATTGCTAAGGCCAGCCCTCAGGAGTCCCAGACCTCGAGACCACAAAGGAAGTCCAGAGAAAGGAAAACTTTGCCTCTGCTGAAGAGGATTGGGTTAGAGAACAACTAAGCAAAATAGATGTCCATAAATCCCCAAAGGGATGCACCCATGAAAGCTGAGGGACTTCCTGGGCTCCCAGACCTCCTTGCCAGGGAGCAGCTCCTCTTCCTGGAGCTTCCTGCCAAGGAAGGCCTCTGTGGACTCCCTGCGTTATATCGACCCCCTGACCTCCCTGGCCTCCTTGCCAAGGAGCAGGTGTTCTTCTTGGACCACCCTTACAAGGAAGGCCTCCATGGACTCCCTGCCCTGCCTGCACCCTGAGCGGCTGAGCTGCTCCTCTCTCATGGGCTTCCTGTCAGCGAAAACATACATCTGCTCCTTCCCAGAACCCTGGCACGGTGCGATGGCACAGCTGTCGGTGCGCACCGCTCAGGACGCCCCGTGTCTCCTGAGGCTGCCAGGAGGGCCACATGGGGCGCTCCAGCACCCCCAGCCTGACTGATCTGCTCCCCATGATGATGCTTGTGGTGCAGCTCAGCCTGGTCACTGCCATCCTGTGGATCAGGAAGCCCCGGGTAAGTGACACCACACTGCACTGCGCCCTGCTTGCGGCGTGGCTTGGGTGGGCTGGGCTATGGTAGGGGGGAGTGGCAGGGGGGCTGTGGCATGGGTTTGGGAGCTCCTCCCATCTCACACGAGTTTTGGGTGTCCTGCAGAACCCATGGAAGAAGCTGAAGAGATGGAGGAGGGCAATGAGCGCCCGGCCAAAGGAGCGGCCCGGCCAATGGCCCTGGCAGCGAGCGCCTGACAAACGTGAGGCACACCACGGCAGCCCTGACCCAGGGCTCACTCCATCTCCTCCCTTGGCAGCTTCTCCACAGGTTCAGGAAGGAGTGCAGAACCACAGGCTGACGCAGGAGATACGGTGAGTGCTGAGAGAGAGCCCAGATCGTACCCCAGACCTTCACCCTGCCCCTGCCCCTGCCCGTGTTGGGCAGCGCTGCCCACTGACTGAGGAGGGGGTGCGGCCTGAGAGTCCCAACAAAGGAAGGGGCTGGAGGGCAGCAGGGTCTCTTCCCTCTTCTCTGCTCTAGGGCCAGCAGGCAGATGTCAAGCAGGAAGACGAAGGCCCCACTGGCCTCCATGGACACCCTGGGCTCCGCAGGCTCTTTGCTGAGGAGCAGCGCCTCTTCCCACAGCTCCCTGCCAAGGAAGGCCGCTGTGGGCTCCTGGCGCTACGACTCCCTGACCTCCCTGGCCCCCTTGCCAAGGAGCAGGTGTTCTTCTTGGACCACCCTTTCAAGGAAGGCCTCCATGGACTCCCTGCCCTGCCTGCACCCTGAGCAGCTGAGCTGCTCCTCTTTCATGGGCTCCATATCACGGAAAACATACACCTCCTCCTTCCCAGAACCCTGCCACGGTGTGATGGCAGAGGTGTCCGTGCACACCCGCTTGGAACACCCCGTGTCTCCTGCGGCTGCCAAGAGGCTGGTGGGGCACCCAGGGCCAGACCCTGGCCAGGACTCCCTGCTGGAACTGCCAGTGGGGACCAAGCAGGTGCAGGTCCCTCAGCACGAGGGGGACAGGACACAGAGCCCCGTGCGTGTGGAGACGTCCTGCAGCAGCCCCACAGTCACAGCCACCACCAGGACCACAAATGAGCCTGTCCTGAAGTGCTGCCATGCTTTCCATACTGCCCAGGCATCATTCAGGAAGCTCCGTAAGGAGGACCTGAAGGCAGAGCTGGCCAAGAGGCAAAGAGCCTTGGGGGCCAGTGAAGGGACTGTCTCTGGGAAGCCCTCCCTCCCCCTCAGCAACCTGGAGGTGCAGGAGCAGCTGGAGCCGATGAGGGACAGGCTGCAGCCCCCGTGCCTTGGAGCAGAGCTGCAGGCGCTGGTGGCAGGCACAGACACAGCAGCACATGTGGACAAGTGCACTGCCACAGCAACAGACAGAATCAGCCCCACGGAGCTGAACAGGAGGAGCCCCACAGGGTCAAGCCGGCAGAGGAGCCTGATGGAGGTGAAGAGGAGCAGCCCCACGGAGCTGGGCAGCAGCATGTCCTCACGACTGGACAGCAGCACCCCCACTGCTCTGGGCTGGAAGCCCCCGGCAGACCCCAGTCCCCACAGGCAGGTGCCCACAGGCAGGGCACGTGGCCGGGCAGCCTCGAAGTTGTGCAGGGCAGGACGGTGCCTGCGGGAGGGCTGTGACCGCCTGTGGGGCTGCCTGAAGGCCTGGGGGAAATTTTACTGCTGCTGCCTGCCCCCAGCTGCCGACGCGTGATCACACAGTTGTAGCAGGACGCTCCATCTCTCCATATGCCTGCCTCAGTTTCCCTCTATGATTCAACTGCTTTTCTTCTCTCAGTTTTGCAGACCCAGGCCTGAAGGGAAAGATTCCCGCAAGAAAGGAAAAGGCCTAGCAAACTCTGTGCTGGTAACAACCTTGAAAGATACAAACAGAGGCCAAGTTGATGTTCACAACCCCAGCTGCTCTCCGGTGTTGAAGAACACGGAGGCCAGCCCAGCCACAGCTAGGCCTGAAACAGAGATCCAGTGAGAACGAACAGATAAACAAAAGAGTTTGCTTGGTGAGAACAGGGCCTTCATGGTTTTTTCTATTGTTTTCCTTTGATTCTCCAATGAGAGATGTTGGGGGTATGGCTAATGGTTAAATAACAACAGTCCATCCACTTTATTCTATAAAAGCCTGGTCCCATCTTTGATCGGCAGGATTTCCGTACACTTTCCCTGGAGGTTGCTGGACCTTCTCTCCTCTCGCAGGGACACCTGCCAGGGAGACCGATTCTTGGGAATGACAATACAACCAAGGACACCCGGCTGTGGCCTGGCACAGGTGAGAAATATTAACCCTTTCACTGTCTTTATGAGTAAACTTAACGCTCAGTAATCTTCATTTTTAAGTTTGAGACTGTAGAATCCTTTCAAGGTGATAATTAATATTCTGGGCCTAGCACGGAATTTGATAAGAAGTAAGTTGCCAGCATTTTAATGGTTAACCTTTGTTGTTTGATTTCATTATAAGTAGTAAAATTCATTGCTAATATACCCTTTGCATTCAAACTGTTCTTATCTCCCAATTCCCCTATATTGTTGCTATACTTGTGCCTCTTGTCCAAACAGTTAAGACCCCAGCATTATATGCAATACATTTTGATGACTGCATATTCGTCTCGACTGTCATCCGTTCCGTCCAGGACAACAGTTCCCCCAGCTACCGAGCAGGTGGGCAGTGCAGGCCTCAGGACTACAAACACAGCCAAGTTGCTCCCTCGTGCCTTATTTATTTTTTTTTTAATAAATATTTTTTTCTGACCCTGGTGTCTTGGTTCATCCATCCCGTGTGGCTGGAGATGCAGCCCCCTCAGTGACTGAACACAGTGGGGACGTGTTAGCAACAGGCACCATCACCACCCACAAAAATGGATGGTGGGGGTGGCTGGTACGCAGCGAGTGTGCTGGCATACGGGGACATGGGTGGGCTGGAGCAACGGGCCGCAGGAACCTCATGAAGTTCAACAAGTCCTGCCCCGGGGGAGGAACAAGAAAAAGCTCCAAGTTTACAGTTTGAACATCCCAAAGTATAAGAAATCAAGTAAGGGAGCTAGCAGACCTGCATGGTTGAGCAGGGAGATACCGAACAAACTCAAGTGGAAGAAGGAAGTTTATAAAACATGAAAGAAGGGGCCGACCTCTTGGGAGGAATACAAGAATGTTGTCAGAGGATGTAGGGATGCAAGGAGGAAAGCTACGGCCTCCTTAGAATTAAACTTGGCAAGGGAGGTCAAGGACAACAAGAAGGGCTTCTGTAAGTACATGGGGGCAAAAGGAAATCTAGAGCTGAATGTAAGTAGGTGCCCTGGTGACAGAGGATGCAAAGAAGGTGAAGTTACTGGATACCTTCTTTGCCTCAGTCTGTATTGCTAAGGCCAGCCCTCAGGAGTCCCAGACCTCGAGACCACAAAGGAAGTCCAGAGAAAGGAAAACTTTGCCTCTGCTGAAGAGGATTGGGTTAGAGAACAACTAAGCAAAATAGATGTCCATAAATCCCCAAAGGGATGCACCCATGAAAGCTGAGGGACTTCCTGGGCTCCCAGACCTCCTTGCCAGGGAGCAGCTCCTCTTCCTGGAGCTTCCTGCCAAGGAAGGCCTCTGTGGACTCCCTGCGTTATATCGACCCCCTGACCTCCCTGGCCTCCTTGCCAAGGAGCAGGTGTTCTTCTTGGACCACCCTTACAAGGAAGGCCTCCATGGACTCCCTGCCCTGCCTGCACCCTGAGCGGCTGAGCTGCTCCTCTCTCATGGGCTTCCTGTCAGCGAAAACATACATCTGCTCCTTCCCAGAACCCTGGCACGGTGCGATGGCACAGCTGTCGGTGCGCACCGCTCAGGACGCCCCGTGTCTCCTGAGGCTGCCAGGAGGGCCACATGGGGCGCTCCAGCACCCCCAGCCTGACTGATCTGCTCCCCATGATGATGCTTGTGGTGCAGCTCAGCCTGGTCACTGCCATCCTGTGGATCAGGAAGCCCCGGGTAAGTGACACCACACTGCACTGCGCCCTGCTTGCGGCGTGGCTTGGGTGGGCTGGGCTATGGTAGGGGGGAGTGGCAGGGGGGCTGTGGCATGGGTTTGGGAGCTCCTCCCATCTCACACGAGTTTTGGGTGTCCTGCAGAACCCATGGAAGAAGCTGAAGAGATGGAGGAGGGCAATGAGCGCCCGGCCAAAGGAGCGGCCCGGCCAATGGCCCTGGCAGCGAGCGCCTGACAAACGTGAGGCACACCACGGCAGCCCTGACCAAGGGCTCACTCCATCTCCTCCCTTGGCAGCTTCTCCACAGGTTCAGGAAGGAGTGCAGAACCACAGGCTGACGCAGGAGATACGGTGAGTGCTGAGAGAGAGCCCAGATCGTACCCCAGACCTTCACCCTGCCCCTGCCCCTGCCCGTGTTGGGCAGCGCTGCCCACTGACTGAGGAGGGGGTGCGGCCTGAGAGTCCCAACAAAGGAAGGGGCTGGAGGGCAGCAGGGTCTCTTCCCTCTTCTCTGCTCTAGGGCCAGCAGGCAGATGTCAAGCAGGAAGACGAAGGCCCCACTGGCCTCCATGGACACCCTGGGCTCCGCAGGCTCTTTGCTGAGGAGCAGCGCCTCTTCCCACAGCTCCCTGCCAAGGAAGGCCGCTGTGGGCTCCTGGCGCTACGACTCCCTGACCTCCCTGGCCCCCTTGCCAAGGAGCAGGTGTTCTTCTTGGACCACCCTTTCAAGGAAGGCCTCCATGGACTCCCTGCCCTGCCTGCACCCTGAGCAGCTGAGCTGCTCCTCTTTCATGGGCTCCATATCACGGAAAACATACACCTCCTCCTTCCCAGAACCCTGCCACGGTGTGATGGCAGAGGTGTCCGTGCACACCCGCTTGGAACACCCCGTGTCTCCTGCGGCTGCCAAGAGGCTGGTGGGGCACCCAGGGCCAGACCCTGGCCAGGACTCCCTGCTGGAACTGCCAGTGGGGACCAAGCAGGTGCAGGTCCCTCAGCACGAGGGGGACAGGACACAGAGCCCCGTGCGTGTGGAGACGTCCTGCAGCAGCCCCACAGTCACAGCCACCACCAGGACCACAAATGAGCCTGTCCTGAAGTGCTGCCATGCTTTCCATACTGCCCAGGCATCATTCAGGAAGCTCCGTAAGGAGGACCTGAAGGCAGAGCTGGCCAAGAGGCAAAGAGCCTTGGGGGCCAGTGAAGGGACTGTCTCTGGGAAGCCCTCCCTCCCCCTCAGCAACCTGGAGGTGCAGGAGCAGCTGGAGCCGATGAGGGACAGGCTGCAGCCCCCGTGCCTTGGAGCAGAGCTGCAGGCGCTGGTGGCAGGCACAGACACAGCAGCACATGTGGACAAGTGCACTGCCACAGCAACAGACAGAATCAGCCCCATGGAGCTGAACAGGAGGAGCCCCACAGGGTCAAGCCGGCAGAGGAGCCTGATGGAGGTGAAGAGGAGCAGCCCCACGGAGCTGGGCAGCAGCATGTCCTCACGACTGGACAGCAGCACCCCCACTGCTCTGGGCTGGAAGCCCCCGGCAGACCCCAGTCCCCACAGGCAGGTGCCCACAGGCAGGGCACGTGGCCGGGCAGCCTCGAAGTTGTGCAGGGCAGGACGGTGCCTGCGGGAGGGCTGTGACCGCCTGTGGGGCTGCCTGAAGGCCTGGGGGAAATTTTACTGCTGCTGCCTGCCCCCAGCTGCCGACGCGTGATCACACAGTTGTAGCAGGACGCTCCATCTCTCCATATGCCTGCCTCAGTTTCCCTCTATGATTCAACTGCTTTTCTTCTCTCAGTTTTGCAGACCCAGGCCTGAAGGGAAAGATTCCCGCAAGAAAGGAAAAGGCCTAGCAAACTCTGTGCTGGTAACAACCTTGAAAGATACAAACAGAGGCCAAGTTGATGTTCACAACCCCAGCTGCTCTCCGGTGTTGAAGAACACGGAGGCCAGCCCAGCCACAGCTAGGCCTGAAACAGAGATCCAGTGAGAACGAACAGATAAACAAAAGAGTTTGCTTGGTGAGAACAGGGCCTTCATGGTTTTTTCTATTGTTTTCCTTTGATTCTCCAATGAGAGATGTTGGGGGTATGGCTAATGGTTAAATAACAACAGTCCATCCACTTTATTCTATAAAAGCCTGGTCCCATCTTTGATCGGCAGGATTTCCGTACACTTTCCCTGGAGGTTGCTGGACCTTCTCTCCTCTCGCAGGGACACCTGCCAGGGAGACCGATTCTTGGGAATGACAATACAACCAAGGACACCCGGCTGTGGCCTGGCACAGGTGAGAAATATTAACCCTTTCACTGTCTTTATGAGTAAACTTAACGCTCAGTAATCTTCATTTTTAAGTTTGAGACTGTAGAATCCTTTCAAGGTGATAATTAATATTCTGGGCCTAGCACGGAATTTGATAAGAAGTAAGTTGCCAGCATTTTAATGGTTAACCTTTGTTGTTTGATTTCATTATAAGTAGTAAAATTCATTGCTAATATACCCTTTGCATTCAAACTGTTCTTATCTCCCAATTCCCCTATATTGTTGCTATACTTGTGCCTCTTGTCCAAACAGTTAAGACCCCAGCATTATATGCAATACATTTTGATGACTGCATATTCGTCTCGACTGTCATCCGTTCCGTCCAGGACAACAGTTCCCCCAGCTACCGAGCAGGTGGGCAGTGCAGGCCTCAGGACTACAAACACAGCCAAGTTGCTCCCTCGTGCCTTATTTATTTTTTTTTTAATAAATATTTTTTTCTGACCCTGGTGTCTTGGTTCATCCATCCCGTGTGGCTGGAGATGCAGCCCCCTCAGTGACTGAACACAGTGGGGACGTGTTAGCAACAGGCACCATCACCACCCACAAAAATGGATGGTGGGGGTGGCTGGTACGCAGCGAGTGTGCTGGCATACGGGGACATGGGTGGGCTGGAGCAACGGGCCGCAGGAACCTCATGAAGTTCAACAAGTCCTGCCCCTGGGGAGGAACAAGAAAAAGCTCCAAGTTTACAGTTTGAACATCCCAAAGTATAAGAAATCAAGTAAGGGAGCTAGCAGACCTGCATGGTTGAGCAGGGAGATACCGAACAAACTCAAGTGGAAGAAGGAAGTTTATAAAACATGAAAGAAGGGGCCGACCTCTTGGGAGGAATACAAGAATGTTGTCAGAGGATGTAGGGATGCAAGGAGGAAAGCTACGGCCTCCTTAGAATTAAACTTGGCAAGGGAGGTCAAGGACAACAAGAAGGGCTTCTGTAAGTACATGGGGGCAAAAGGAAATCTAGAGCTGAATGTAAGTAGGTGCCCTGGTGACAGAGGATGCAAAGAAGGTGAAGTTACTGGATACCTTCTTTGCCTCAGTCTGTATTGCTAAGGCCAGCCCTCAGGAGTCCCAGACCTCGAGACCACAAAGGAAGTCCAGAGAAAGGAAAACTTTGCCTCTGCTGAAGAGGATTGGGTTAGAGAACAACTAAGCAAAATAGATGTCCATAAATCCCCAAAGGGATGCACCCATGAAAGCTGAGGGACTTCCTGGGCTCCCAGACCTCCTTGCCAGGGAGCAGCTCCTCTTCCTGGAGCTTCCTGCCAAGGAAGGCCTCTGTGGACTCCCTGCGTTATATCGACCCCCTGACCTCCCTGGCCTCCTTGCCAAGGAGCAGGTGTTCTTCTTGGACCACCCTTACAAGGAAGGCCTCCATGGACTCCCTGCCCTGCCTGCACCCTGAGCGGCTGAGCTGCTCCTCTCTCATGGGCTCCCTGTCAGCGAAAACATACATCTGCTCCTTCCCAGAACCCTGGCACGGTGCGATGGCACAGCTGTCGGTGCGCACCGCTCAGGACGCCCCGTGTCTCCTGAGGCTGCCAGGAGGGCCACATGGGGCGCTCCAGCACCCCCAGCCTGACTGATCTGCTCCCCATGATGATGCTTGTGGTGCAGCTCAGCCTGGTCACTGCCATCCTGTGGATCAGGAAGCCCCGGGTAAGTGACACCACACTGCACTGCGCCGTGCTTGCGGCGTGGCTTGGGTGGGCTGGGCTATGGTAGGGGGGAGTGGCAGGGGGCTGTGGCATGGGTTTGGGAGCTCCTCCCATCTCACACGAGTTTTGGGTGTCCTGCAGAACCCATGGAAGAAGCTGAAGAGATGGAGGAGGGCAATGAGCGCCCGGCCAAAGGAGCGACCCGGCCACTGGCCCTGGCAGCGAGCGCCTGACAAACGTGAGGCACACCACGGCAGCCCTGACCCAGGGCTCACTCCATCTCCTCCCTTGGCAGCTTCTCCACAGGTTCAGGAAGGAGTGCAGAACCACAGGCTGACGCAGGAGATACGGTGAGTGCTGAGAGAGAGCCCAGATCGTACCCCAGACCTTCACCCTGCCCCTGCCCCTGCCCGTGTTGGGCAGCGCTGCCCACTGACTGAGGAGGGGGTGCGGCCTGAGAGTCCCAACAAAGGAAGGGGCTGGAGGGCAGCAGGGTCTCTTCCCTCTTCTCTGCTCTAGGGCCAGCAGGCAGATGTCAAGCAGGAAGACGAAGGCCCCACTGGCCTCCATGGACACCCTGGGCTCCGCAGGCTCCTTGCTGAGGAGCAGCGCCTCTTCCCACAGCTCCCTGCCAAGGAAGGCCGCTGTGGGCTCCTGGCGCTACGACTCCCTGACCTCCCTGGCCCCCTTGCCAAGGAGCAGGTGTTCTTCTTGGACCACCCTTTCAAGGAAGGCCTCCATGGACTCCCTGCCCTGCCTGCACCCTGAGCAGCTGAGCTGCTCCTCTTTCATGGGCTCCATATCACGGAAAACATACACCTCCTCCTTCCCAGAACCCTGCCACGGTGTGATGGCAGAGGTGTCCGTGCACACCCGCTTGGAACGCCCCGTGTCTCCTGCGGCTGCCAAGAGGCTGGTGGGGCACCCAGGGCCAGACCCTGGCCAGGACTCCCTGCTGGAACTGCCAGTGGGGACCAAGCAGGTGCAGGTCCCTCAGCACGAGGGGGACAGGACACAGAGCCCCGTGCGTGTGGAGACGTCCTGCAGCAGCCCCACAGTCACAGCCACCACCAGGACCACAAATGAGCCTGTCCTGAAGTGCTGCCATGCTTTCCATACTGCCCAGGCATCATTCAGGAAGCTCCGTAAGGAGGACCTGAAGGCAGAGCTGGCCAAGAGGCAAAGAGCCTTGGGGGCCAGTGAAGGGACTGTCTCTGGGAAGCCCTCCCTCCCCCTCAGCAACCTGGAGGTGCAGGAGCAGCTGGAGCCGATGAGGGACAGGCTGCAGCCCCCGTGCCTTGGAGCAGAGCTGCAGGCGCTGGTGGCAGGCACAGACACAGCAGCACATGTGGACAAGTGCACTGCCACAGCAACAGACAGAATCAGCCCCACGGAGCTGAACAGGAGGAGCCCCACAGGGTCAAGCCGGCAGAGGAGCCTGATGGAGGTGAAGAGGAGCAGCCCCACGGAGCTGGGCAGCAGCATGTCCTCACGACTGGACAGCAGCACCCCCACTGCTCTGGGCTGGAAGCCCCCGGCAGACCCCAGTCCCCACAGGCAGGTGCCCACAGGCAGGGCACGTGGCCGGGCAGCCTCGAAGTTGTGCAGGGCAGGACGGTGCCTGCGGGAGGGCTGTGACCGCCTGTGGGGCTGCCTGAAGGCCTGGGGGAAATTTTACTGCTGCTGCCTGCCCCCAGCTGCCGACGCGTGATCACACAGTTGTAGCAGGACGCTCCATCTCTCCATATGCCTGCCTCAGTTTCCCTCTATGATTCAACTGCTTTTCTTCTCTCAGTTTTGCAGACCCAGGCCTGAAGGGAAAGATTCCCGCAAGAAAGGAAAAGGCCTAGCAAACTCTGTGCTGGTAACAACCTTGAAAGATACAAACAGAGGCCAAGTTGATGTTCACAACCCCAGCTGCTCTCCGGTGTTGAAGAACACGGAGGCCAGCCCAGCCACAGCTAGGCCTGAAACAGAGATCCAGTGAGAACGAACAGATAAACAAAAGAGTTTGCTTGGTGAGAACAGGGCCTTCATGGTTTTTTCTATTGTTTTCCTTTGATTCTCCAATGAGAGATGTTGGGGGTATGGCTAATGGTTAAATAACAACAGTCCATCCACTTTATTCTATAAAAGCCTGGTCCCATCTTTGATCGGCAGGATTTCCGTACACTTTCCCTGGAGGTTGCTGGACCTTCTCTCCTCTCGCAGGGACACCTGCCAGGGAGACCGATTCTTGGGAATGACAATACAACCAAGGACACCCGGCTGTGGCCTGGCACAGGTGAGAAATATTAATCCTTTCACTGTCTTTATGAGTAAACTTAACGCTCAGTAATCTTCATTTTTAAGTTTGAGACTGTAGAATCCTTTCAAGGTGATAATTAATATTCTGGGCCTAGCACGGAATTTGATAAGAAGTAAGTTGCCAGCATTTTAATGGTTAACCTTTGTTGTTTGATTTCATTATAAGTAGTAAAATTCATTGCTAATATACCCTTTGCATTCAAACTGTTCTTATCTCCCAATTCCCCTATATTGTTGCTATACTTGTGCCTCTTGTCCAAACAGTTAAGACCCCAGCATTATATGCAATACATTTTGATGACTGCATATTCGTCTCGACTGTCATCCGTTCCGTCCAGGACAACAGTTCCCCCAGCTACCGAGCAGGTGGGCAGTGCAGGCCTCAGGACTACAAACACAGCCAAGTTGCTCCCTCGTGCCTTATTTATTTTTTTTTTAATAAATATTTTTTTCTGACCCTGGTGTCTTGGTTCATCCATCCCGTGTGGCTGGAGATGCAGCCCCCTCAGTGACTGAACACAGTGGGGACGTGTTAGCAACAGGCACCATCACCACCCACAAAAATGGATGGTGGGGGTGGCTGGTACGCAGCGAGTGTGCTGGCATACGGGGACATGGGTGGGCTGGAGCAACGGGCCGCAGGAACCTCATGAAGTTCAACAAGTCCTGCCCCGGGGGAGGAACAAGAAAAAGCTCCAAGTTTACAGTTTGAACATCCCAAAGTATAAGAAATCAAGTAAGGGAGCTAGCAGACCTGCATGGTTGAGCAGGGAGATACCGAACAAACTCAAGTGGAAGAAGGAAGTTTATAAAACATGAAAGAAGGGGCCGACCTCTTGGGAGGAATACAAGAATGTTGTCAGAGGATGTAGGGATGCAAGGAGGAAAGCTACGGCCTCCTTAGAATTAAACTTGGCAAGGGAGGTCAAGGACAACAAGAAGGGCTTCTGTAAGTACATGGGGGCAAAAGGAAATCTAGAGCTGAATGTAAGTAGGTGCCCTGGTGACAGAGGATGCAAAGAAGGTGAAGTTACTGGATACCTTCTTTGCCTCAGTCTGTATTGCTAAGGCCAGCCCTCAGGAGTCCCAGACCTCGAGACCACAAAGGAAGTCCAGAGAAAGGAAAACTTTGCCTCTGCTGAAGAGGATTGGGTTAGAGAACAACTAAGCAAAATAGATGTCCATAAATCCCCAAAGGGATGCACCCATGAAAGCTGAGGGACTTCCTGGGCTCCCAGACCTCCTTGCCAGGGAGCAGCTCCTCTTCCTGGAGCTTCCTGCCAAGGAAGGCCTCTGTGGACTCCCTGCGTTATATCGACCCCCTGACCTCCCTGGCCTCCTTGCCAAGGAGCAGGTGTTCTTCTTGGACCACCCTTACAAGGAAGGCCTCCATGGACTCCCTGCCCTGCCTGCACCCTGAGCGGCTGAGCTGCTCCTCTCTCATGGGCTCCCTGTCAGCGAAAACATACATCTGCTCCTTCCCAGAACCCTGGCACGGTGCGATGGCACAGCTGTCGGTGCGCACCGCTCAGGACGCCCCGTGTCTCCTGAGGCTGCCAGGAGGGCCACATGGGGCGCTCCAGCACCCCCAGCCTGACTGATCTGCTCCCCATGATGATGCTTGTGGTGCAGCTCAGCCTGGTCACTGCCATCCTGTGGATCAGGAAGCCCCGGGTAAGTGACACCACACTGCACTGCACCGTGCTTGCGGCGTGGCTTGGGTGGGCTGGGCTATGGTAGGGGGGAGTGGCAGGGGGCTGTGGCATGGGTTTGGGAGCTCCTCCCATCTCACACGAGTTTTGGGTGTCCTGCAGAACCCATGGAAGAAGCTGAAGAGATGGAGGAGGGCAATGAGCGCCCGGCCAAAGGAGCGACCCGGCCACTGGCCCTGGCAGCGAGCGCCTGACAAACGTGAGGCACACCACGGCAGCCCTGACCCAGGGCTCACTCCATCTCCTCCCTTGGCAGCTTCTCCACAGGTTCAGGAAGGAGTGCAGAACCACAGGCTGACGCAGGAGATACGGTGAGTGCTGAGAGAGAGCCCAGATCGTACCCCAGACCTTCACCCTGCCCCTGCCCCTGCCCGTGTTGGGCAGCGCTGCCCACTGACTGAGGAGGGGGTGCGGCCTGAGAGTCCCAACAAAGGAAGGGGCTGGAGGGCAGCAGGGTCTCTTCCCTCTTCTCTGCTCTAGGGCCAGCAGGCAGATGTCAAGCAGGAAGACGAAGGCCCCACTGGCCTCCATGGACACCCTGGGCTCCGCAGGCTCCTTGCTGAGGAGCAGCGCCTCTTCCCACAGCTCCCTGCCAAGGAAGGCCGCTGTGGGCTCCTGGCGCTACGACTCCCTGACCTCCCTGGCCCCCTTGCCAAGGAGCAGGTGTTCTTCTTGGACCACCCTTTCAAGGAAGGCCTCCATGGACTCCCTGCCCTGCCTGCACCCTGAGCAGCTGAGCTGCTCCTCTTTCATGGGCTCCATATCACGGAAAACATACACCTCCTCCTTCCCAGAACCCTGCCACGGTGTGATGGCAGAGGTGTCCGTGCACACCCGCTTGGAACGCCCCGTGTCTCCTGCGGCTGCCAAGAGGCTGGTGGGGCACCCAGGGCCAGACCCTGGCCAGGACTCCCTGCTGGAACTGCCAGTGGGGACCAAGCAGGTGCAGGTCCCTCAGCACGAGGGGGACAGGACACAGAGCCCCGTGCGTGTGGAGACGTCCTGCAGCAGCCCCACAGTCACAGCCACCACCAGGACCACAAATGAGCCTGTCCTGAAGTGCTGCCATGCTTTCCATACTGCCCAGGCATCATTCAGGAAGCTCCGTAAGGAGGACCTGAAGGCAGAGCTGGCCAAGAGGCAAAGAGCCTTGGGGGCCAGTGAAGGGACTGTCTCTGGGAAGCCCTCCCTCCCCCTCAGCAGGATGGAGGTGCAGGAGCAGCTGGAGCCGATGAGGGACAGGCTGCAGCCCCCGTGCCTTGGAGCAGAGCTGCAGGCGCTGGTGGCAGGCACAGACACAGCAGCACATGTGGACAAGTGCACTGCCACAGCAACAGACAGAATCAGCCCCACGGAGCTGAACAGGAGGAGCCCCACAGGGTCAAGCCGGCAGAGGAGCCTGATGGAGGTGAAGAGGAGCAGCCCCACGGAGCTGGGCAGCAGCATGTCCTCACGACTGGACAGCAGCACCCCCACTGCTCTGGGCTGGAAGCCCCCGGCAGACCCCAGTCCCCACAGGCAGGTGCCCACAGGCAGGGCACGTGGCCGGGCAGCCTCGAAGTTGTGCAGGGCAGGACGGTGCCTGCGGGAGGGCTGTGACCGCCTGTGGGGCTGCCTGAAGGCCTGGGGGAAATTTTACTGCTGCTGCCTGCCCCCAGCTGCCGACGCGTGATCACACAGTTGTAGCAGGACGCTCCATCTCTCCATATGCCTGCCTCAGTTTCCCTCTATGATTCAACTGCTTTTCTTCTCTCAGTTTTGCAGACCCAGGCCTGAAGGGAAAGATTCCCGCAAGAAAGGAAAAGGCCTAGCAAACTCTGTGCTGGTAACAACCTTGAAAGATACAAACAGAGGCCAAGTTGATGTTCACAACCCCAGCTGCTCTCCGGTGTTGAAGAACACGGAGGCCAGCCCAGCCACAGCTAGGCCTGAAACAGAGATCCAGTGAGAACGAACAGATAAACAAAAGAGTTTGCTTGGTGAGAACAGGGCCTTCATGGTTTTTTCTATTGTTTTCCTTTGATTCTCCAATGAGAGATGTTGGGGGTATGGCTAATGGTTAAATAACAACAGTCCATCCACTTTATTCTATAAAAGCCTGGTCCCATCTTTGATCGGCAGGATTTCCGTACACTTTCCCTGGAGGTTGCTGGACCTTCTCTCCTCTCGCAGGGACACCTGCCAGGGAGACCGATTCTTGGGAATGACAATACAACCAAGGACACCCGGCTGTGGCCTGGCACAGGTGAGAAATATTAATCCTTTCACTGTCTTTATGAGTAAACTTAACGCTCAGTAATCTTCATTTTTAAGTTTGAGACTGTAGAATCCTTTCAAGGTGATAATTAATATTCTGGGCCTAGCACGGAATTTGATAAGAAGTAAGTTGCCAGCATTTTAATGGTTAACCTTTGTTGTTTGATTTCATTATAAGTAGTAAAATTCATTGCTAATATACCCTTTGCATTCAAACTGTTCTTATCTCCCAATTCCCCTATATTGTTGCTATACTTGTGCCTCTTGTCCAAACAGTTAAGACCCCAGCATTATATGCAATACATTTTGATGACTGCATATTCGTCTCGACTGTCATCCATTCCGTCCAGGACAACAGTTCCCCCAGCTACCGAGCAGGTGGGCAGTGCAGGCCTCAGGACTACAAACACAGCCAAGTTGCTCCCTCGTGCCTTATTTATTTTTTTTTTAATAAATATTTTTTTCTGACCCTGGTGTCTTGGTTCATCCATCCCGTGTGGCTGGAGATGCAGCCCCCTCAGTGACTGAACACAGTGGGGACGTGTTAGCAACAGGCACCACCACCACCCACAAAAATGGATGGTGGGGGTGGCTGGTACGCAGCGAGTGTGCTGGCATACGGGGACATGGGTGGGCTGGAGCAACGGGCCGCAGGAACCTCATGAAGTTCAACAAGTCCTGCCCCTGGGGAGGAACAAGAAAAAGCTCCAAGTTTACAGTTTGAACATCCCAAAGTATAAGAAATCAAGTAAGGGAGCTAGCAGACCTGCATGGTTGAGCAGGGAGATA
Source organism: Apus apus (assembly GCF_020740795.1). NCBI lineage: Eukaryota > Metazoa > Chordata > Aves > Apodiformes > Apodidae > Apus > Apus apus. The sequence continues at coordinate 10,857,028 of NC_067282.1, forward strand.
CCGAACAAACTCAAGTGGAAGAAGGAAGTTTATAAAACATGAAAGAAGGGGCCGACCTCTTGGGAGGAATACAAGAATGTTGTCAGAGGATGTAGGGATGCAAGGAGGAAAGCTACGGCCTCCTTAGAATTAAACTTGGCAAGGGAGGTCAAGGACAACAAGAAGGGCTTCTGTAAGTACATGGGGGCAAAAGGAAATCTAGAGCTGAATGTAAGTAGGTGCCCTGGTGACAGAGGACGCAAAGAAGGTGAAGTTACTGGATGCCTTCTTTGCCTCAGTCTGTATTGCTAAGGCCAGCCCTCAGGAGTCCCAGACCTCGAGACCACAAAGGAAGTCCAGAGAAAGGAAAACTTTGCCTCTGCTGAAGAGGATTGGGTTAGAGAACAACTAAGCAAAATAGATGTCCATAAATCCCCAAAGGGATGCACCCATGAAAGCTGAGGGACTTCCTGGGCTCCCAGACCTCCTTGCCAGGGAGCAGCTCCTCTTCCTGGAGCTTCCTGCCAAGGAAGGCCTCTGTGGACTCCCTGCGTTATATCGACCCCCTGACCTCCCTGGCCTCCTTGCCAAGGAGCAGGTGTTCTTCTTGGACCACCCTTACAAGGAAGGCCTCCATGGACTCCCTGCCCTGCCTGCACCCTGAGCGGCTGAGCTGCTCCTCTCTCATGGGCTCCCTGTCAGCGAAAACATACATCTGCGCCCTGCTTGCGGCGTGGCTTGGGTGGGCTGGGCTATGGTAGGGGGGAGTGGCAGGGGGGCTGTGGCATGGGTTTGGGAGCTCCTCCCATCTCACACGAGTTTTGGGTGTCCTGCAGAACCCATGGAAGAAGCTGAAGAGATGGAGGAGGGCAATGAGCACCCGGCCAAAGGAGCGGCCCGGCCACTGGCCCTGGCAGCGAGCGCCTGACAAACGTGAGGCACACCACGGCAGCCCTGACCCAGGGCTCACTCCATCTCCTCCCTTGGCAGCTTCTCCACAGGTTCAGGAAGGAGTGCAGAACCACAGGCTGACGCAGGAGATACGGTGAGTGCTGAGAGAGAGCCCAGATCGTACCCCAGACCTTCACCCTGCCCCTGCCCCTGCCCGTGTTGGGCAGCGCTGCCCACTGACTGAGGAGGGGGTGCGGCCTGAGAGTCCCAACAAAGGAAGGGGCTGGAGGGCAGCAGGGTCTCTTCCCTCTTCTCTGCTGTAGGGCCAGCAGGCAGATGTCAAGCAGGAAGACGAAGGCCCCACTGGCCTCCATGGACACCCTGGGCTCCGCAGGCTCCTTGCTGAGGAGCAGCGCCTCTTCCCACAGCTCCCTGCCAAGGAAGGCCGCTGTGGGCTCCTGGCGCTACGACTCCCTGACCTCCCTGGCCCCCTTGCCAAGGAGCAGGTGTTCTTCTTGGACCACCCTTTCAAGGAAGGCCTCCATGGACTCCCTGCCCTGCCTGCACCCTGAGCAGCTGAGCTGCTCCTCTTTCATGGGCTCCATATCACGGAAAACATACACCTCCTCCTTCCCAGAACCCTGCCACGGTGTGATGGCAGAGGTGTCCGTGCACACCCGCTTGGAACGCCCCGTGTCTCCTGCGGCTGCCAAGAGGCTGGTGGGGCACCCAGGGCCAGACCCTGGCCAGGACTCCCTGCTGGAACTGCCAGTGGGGACCAAGCAGGTGCAGGTCCCTCAGCACAAGAGGGACAGGACACAGAGCCCCGTGCGTGTGGAGACATCCTGCAGCAGACCCCCAGCCACAGCCACCACCAGGATCACAAATGAGCCTGTCCTGAAGTGCTGCCATGCTTTCCATACTGCCCAGGCATCATTCAGGAAGCTCTGTAAGGAGGACCTGAAGGCAGAGCTGGTCAAGTAGCAAAGAGCCTTGTGGGCTGTGAGGGACCAGCCCTTCTGGACCTGCTTTTGGGAAATGATATCAAAACCCCATTGTAGCCCTGGCTCATATGCATCCTAAAAGGCCTGCCTGGAAGGATGGAGACTGCAGCAATGGCCTGCATAGGCCTCGGGCCTGCAGAGATGAGACAGTGTTTGAAATAACGACAATGATAAGGGGTGGAGGGAGCAGGTCCACTCCAGCTGCTCACGCATGTATGGCTCAGTCACACATACTCTTGTGAAATCAAGATTCTAGGCCTATAAAATAGGGGGCTGCAATGGTGGGCTTTGGGGAGTTTCATCTACACTGACCATGGACACCAACCCTCCCCCGCTGGCTGCACCAGCAACACTGGATCCAGGACCGGTGATTTTCCTGTCCCCTTTTTCTCTCTTTTTCTCTTTCTTCCCCCCCCCTCACCTTTTTCTTCTCTTCCCCTTTTCCTTACTTAATATATATATGCAGGTGGTTTTGTTTAGGTTGCTCAGTATTAAGTTTCACTAGTGTAATAAATGTGTTATTTGTTATAAGCAGACCTTGTGTGTCGCTGCACCTTAATCTGATCAAGGGGCATTGGACAGTCGAGCTTTTACTCAGACCGTCACACATTTACTCTCTCTGGGAAAAGACCAGGTCTGAGAGAAGGATTTTGAGCCCAGCCACACCTGGCTCCTCTCTGAAAGAAGTCTAGAAAGCAAGGGGGTTCAGTCCTAATCTCCCTGGGCTGCCCAGTCTGAGTTGAGACACGTACAGGACTGGATCCAGCCGCACCTGGGCTCCTCTATTGCAGCACGAGCTTAGAAAGCAACGCTGTCCAGTTCTAACCTTCCTGGGTTATTAAATCCAGGCATTGTCGTTTATTTGGTGTCACGGACAGGATATGCCTTTATCAGAAGGTCTTTTGGGGTAGTAGATCTCCTCGATTGCATAGGAAGGGAGACTGTGATCTCTTAGCGTGTGCTAGGAGAGATTCAAACAGTGGCGAGCAATGGCTGCCTGGGAAATGCCTGCCTCGACTGTTCCCCTATCATTGAGAAATCGAAGGAGTTTAATGCTTGTCCCTCACCACCGGGCATGTCCTGGGCTCATAGTATCTGGCATGATCCTCAGGCGGTAGTGGAGAGAATTTCCAACTTGCAGAAGGAGCAAAAAACAAAACCTGGAAAATGCAAAGCCACTGTATGTGCAGTTCTGGGAGTTGCATTAATGGCAGCCCAGAAACAGAAAGAACAAAGTGAAAATAAAGCTATAACGTTTTTGCAAGATCAAGTCCAAGCTTTACAGAGTCAGTTGGCAGGTGAACGCTGTACAACTCAGCGGCTTCATGCTGCATTACCGGACTCTCTTGAGCGAGAAAAAATCCTCAGATCTGAATTAGAGGATCGGGTGGTGGGTTTAAAAGGTAGGGAATGGAAATTTGGGCTGCCCACACCCTGCTTGAGGCTTTTGCAAACTGCACCTTCCCTTCCCCAGTCTAAAACTGTAAATGTGAAACAATACCCCTTGCCACGGGGTGCTAAAGAGGGGATAACTTCTGTTATCACCGACCGATGTGAGCACAGGATAGTTGTTCCCAGCCACTCGCCTTATAATTCTCCCGTTTGGCCGGTATGAAAACCTCATGGCAAGTGGCGACTAACAATTGATTACAGACGCTTAAATGGTGTAACAAGCCCCTTGACGTCTGCAGTGCCAAATATGGCAGAACTAATTTTGACTGCACAAGAACAAGCCCACAAAATTTTAGCAACTATTGATGTTAAAGATATGTTTATTCAGCACGGGGTGGACGGGGGATTGTTCCTCCACAAGCGTGCACACCCTAGAGCCGTTGGCAAGCTCGTTAATTCTGCCTGGCCCGTTAAAAGGCCAAGCAGCCAGTATCGGCTTACAACTGACAGGCACTGAACGCCAACGCCTTTAACCGCCGCAGTGCCAAATGTCTCAAAAGCGGCAACTCAAATTCAGGGAGCATCCCTTTTGTGGCTTGCAACCCTACATGTAAAGTCTTATTGTTTTTTTATTATCCCACTCCTGGAGTAACAGGACGGAAAAGCCCAGAGAAACCACTGACCTAGATGGTGCTATACGTGGACTTCACTTGCTGGGGAAAGTTTCTCATACCCATCCCTTGTGCTTCAGATTTTGCCTTCACTGAATACAGGAAGCTGAGGTGTACTGTGTATTTCTGGTATCTTTTTCATGCTTCCCTTGTAGCTTGTTCAGTTTGTTCTTTTAACACATACAACTTCACTATTTGCTGTGTGTATTATGGGTTACATTTATTCCTGCAAATTACAGGAGATATTCTTTGTTCACATGGTATCTCTTTTAGCATGTTTTACTATGATGTTCGGTATTCAAATGTTATTAACAACATATTAGGTTGCATCTTTAGTAGCTATCTGGGGAGTTACTGGATGCCCATGACTTCCTACATTCTGTCCTAAAGCTTCATTCATATTCCCCAGGAAAAAGGAGACTAAAGACCCTGTAAACCTGCTCCATTACCCAGGACAGCCTGTTTTGGTGGAACTGCCAACAGTGGAGGCGGTCTTCCATACTCGGTGGATTCTCCCTTCCTTTTAACAGTGTCTGCTTTTGAATGTGTTTTATCTCTTTCAGGATATCAAGAAGTCTGCCTTCTTTTATGCTGATGGTGTCAGCCCTCACTAGGGCTGTAATTTGTTTTGTATTATTCACAAGAATCACAAGAATATTAGGTGTTGGAAGGGACCTCCGAAGATCATCAAGTCCAACCCCCTGCCAAAGCAGGACCAAAAAAAAAAAAAAAATTTAAAAAATGCCAACTAGGGCAGATCACTCAGAAAGGCATCCAATTATTGTTAATGTTTGTTCTTTTATTTTACTAGGGAATCGGGCAGTAGATGCACGACACAGCCCTAACCCTCTGCTACAGTGCCAAGACGTTAGATGCTTAGCTGCTTGCATATGTCCTTGTTACTTTTGCATTTCTGACTAGTAATGCTGTGTTGACTTCTCAGGATTCCTGGGGAGGAGGGAGGGAAATCCCTGGGAGCTTGACAGTAGGCTGTATTGAAATTCTTATAGTGGCACCTCTCCACAAGCAGAACAGAGGGAGAAATTACTTACAACACATCCTGCATGAGGCCTGTGCAAGGGTGTTTTATTTTAGCCAGGTACAGAACCTGCTTGAACACCTCAAGGGTTGTGCTTCAGTCTGTCAGACTCCTAATCCCATCCCTCTAATATGTGTTGTACTGGTCTGGGAATCTACAAATGCCCTGTTTGTTCCTCTTATCAGTGTTTGTTTGATTTTATTAGTCCTTTCTTGTTTCTTTACTCGAAGAAAAAATTGTTCCTATAGTTGGTAATCCGACACTATGCCCTTTCACTCTGTATCAGTCAGTGCTATTAGTGTCTGTGACTAGGTTCATTGTCACCGATATTTGGTGTTACAGAAGTAGAACTGCTAGATTTGTGGAATTACCACCTAGCACCCAGCTTTGCGCAGCGTTGGAATAAAACAATATCTCATCTCTGTGTGCTTGATTGTCTCAGTGCACACCAGGTGATGAACCCCAGTTTGGGGATTGCAGTGACAGCCTTGCCTGGTTTGTCTTGCTGCATCTGGCAGGGAAGAGGGAACAGAGTGGACTCCAGTGTGCACCGACCTATTGATCGAGGACTCCCTCAGCTCCTCTCCCATGTCGGGCAGTAGGCAATGTTTGGATTGAGATATTGTTGCAATTAAGGGAAGAAAAATGGTATAAACCTTATACCCCTTTAGCATGCATTCTGAAATATCAGGACAAATTTGAAAGGGGATCCCCTAACATAAGAAAAGATTAATCAATGGTAGCCACAGTATCAATTTGAAGATACTGAAAAATAACCTGAAAGTGTGTTTTTGAAGTAAAATATTGTTATTAATGCTGTTTTGTAAACATGAAGGAAAATGAGATTAAGTACCTTATGTGGAATTTACTATGGTACTAGAAGGAAATGTAAGTTGTTAAAAGGAAATGTGTAAATTGTTAAATAACATTGAACAACATTGGATAACAAAAACAATAATGGGGAATTTCCATTATTGTAGTTGTGATGTAATTGTGTGAAAATTGTCCATTTCCATTTGGTATTGTGCTATTTTAATTTTGGTGTGCCAGGTGAATGGATGGTGGATTGGAACCCTGCCCTGTGAATCTCAGCTCTGCTCAAGAAACTTGGACTCACAGGGATATGGAACCCAGAAAGAGTGCCACAACTACCATAGAGGAAATGTACCAGAAGATGAAGGAAGTCACCATACAGACAGGAGAACTCTCAAAGCCATGCAGCCAAAGGACTGGACTGCTGGACTTAACCCCCTGACATGGATCACCACCCTTCTCAAGGAACTGGGACTGACTGGGGTGGTGGGATTGGATTGTTGAAATGGTTGTTATATTGATTACCATATTAATTGGATTGATAATTGGGTAAATGTTTAGTTGCCTGCTTCTTAAGGTCTATTTCCCCATCTTTTCCTTCTTTTCGCTTTATAAAATCACCACAATGGACACGGAGTACTGCGTGTTTGATGGTGTGAGGGACCAGCCCTCTGGACCTACTTTTGGGAAATAGTATTGAAATCCCATTTTAGCCTCTGCTCATATGCATCCCAAAAGACCTGCCTGGAAGGATGGAGACTGCAGCAATGGCCTGCATAGACCTCGGGCCTGCAGAGATGAGACAGTGTTTGAAATAATGACAATGATAAGGGGTGGAGGGAGCAGGTCCACTCCAGCTGCTCACGCATGTATGGCTCAATCACACGTACTCTTGTGAAATCAAGATTCTAGGCCTATAAAATAGGGGGCTGCAATGGTGGGCTTTGGGGAGTTTCATCTACACTGACCATGGACACCAACCCTCCCCCGCTGGCTGCACCAACAACACTGGATCCAGGACCGGTGATTTTCCTGTCCCCTTTTTCTCTCTTTCTCTCTTTCTTCCCCCCCCCCTCACCTTTTTCTTCTCTTCCCCTTTTCCTTACTTAATATATAAAGGCAGGTGGTTTTGTTTAGGTTGCTCAGTATTAAGTCTCACTAGTGTAATCAATGTGTTATTTGTTATAAGCAGACCTTGTGTGTCGCTGCACCTTAATCTGATCAAGGGGCATTGGACGGTGGAGCTTTTACTCAGACCGTCACACATTTACTCTCTCTGGGAAAAGACCAGGTCTGAGAGAAGGATTTTGAGCCCAGCCACACCTGGCTCCTCTCTGAAAGAAGTCTAGAAAGCAAGGGGGTTCAGTCCTAATCGCCCTGGGCTGCCCAGTCTGAGTTGTGACACGTTCAGGACTGGATCCAGCCGCACCTGGGCTCCTCTATTGCAGCAGGAGCTTAGAAAGCAAGGGTGTCCGGTTCTAACCTTCCTGAGTTATTAAATCCAGGCTGTGTCAGGGGCCAGTGGAGGGACTGTCCCTGGGGAGCCCTCCCTGCCCCCCAGCAGGATGAAGGTGCAGGAGCAGCTGGAGCTGATGGGGGACAGGCTGCAGTCCCTGTGCCTTGGAGTGGAGCTGCTGGGGGTGGACGCAGAGATGGACAAGGTCATTCTCACCTTCCCTCTGAAGCCCATCCAAGTCCCACGTCCTGCAGACTGTGGCTTCCCACAGCTGCCACCACTAATTTCCACAGGCACGTCATAGCCCTGGCATCTGCCCATAGCCGACTGGGAATGGTGTGGGGGGCTGAGTGACGTCACAAAGGGGGCTCTGACTGCCCCGCCCTCTCACAAAGGGGGTGTGCCTGCCGGGCAGACTATAAAAGGGGGCTCAGGCAGCCACAGGAGCAGTCAGAGGACCTTGGGCACCTCAGTCTGGCGTTGTCTTGGCAGACTGAACCTCAGCCTCTGACACATCAGCAGTCTTGCGGGTCCTGTCACTGGGCACCCAGGAGCTCAGTGGGGATCCACATTGTGGGCCTGTGCTTGTCACTGGGAGACCCGGCTGCAGCGGAGCTGGTGCCATGGGGCACTCCAGCACCCCCAGCCTGACTGATCTGCTCCCCATGATGATGCTTGTGGTGCAGCTCAGCCTGGTCACTGCCATCCTGTGGATCAGGAAGCCCCGGGTAAGTGACACCACACTGCACTGCGCCCTGCTTGCAGCGTGGCTTGGGTGGGCTGGGCTATGGTAGGGGGGAGTGGCAGGGGGGCTGTGGCATGGGTTTGGGAGCTCCTCCCATCTCACACGAGTTTTGGGTGTCCTGCAGAACCCATGGAAGAAGCTGAAGAGATGGAGGAGGGCAATGAGCACCCGGCCAAAGGAGCGGCCCGGCCACTGGCCCTGGCAGCGAGCGCCTGACAAACGTGAGGCACACCATGGCAGCCCTGACCCAGGGCTCACTCCATCTCCTCCCTTGGCAGCTTCTCCACAGGTTCAGGAAGGAGTGCAGAACCACAGGCTGACGCAGGAGATACGGTGAGTGCTGAGAGAGAGCCCAGATCGTACCCCAGACCTTCACCCTGCCCCTGCCCCTGCCCGTGTTGGGCAGCGCTGCCCGCTGACTGAGGAGGGGGTGCGGCCTGAGAGTCCCAACAAAGGAAGGGGCTGGAGGGCAGCAGGGTCTCTTCCCTCTTCTCTGCTGTAGGGCCAGCAGGCAGATGTCAAGCAGGAAGACGAAGGCCCCACTGGCCTCCATGGACTCCCTGGGCTCCCTGCTAAGAACACCACAAAGAGAGAGTCTGGACCCACTGGCCTCCATGGACACCCTGGGCTCCGCAGGCTCCTTGCTGAGGAGCAGCGCCTCTTCCCACAGCTCCCTGCCAAGGAAGGCCGCTGTGGGCTCCTGGCGCTACGACTCCCTGACCTCCCTGGCCCCCTTGCCAAGGAGCAGGTGTTCTTCTGGAGCCTCCCTTTCACGGAACACCTCTGTGGACTCCATGGGCTACATGGATTCCCTGACCTCCCTGGCTTCCTTGCCAAGGAGCAGGTGTTCTTCTTGGACCACCCTTTCAAGGAAGGCCTCCATGGACTCCCTGCCCTGCCTGCACCCTGAGCAGCTGAGCTGCTCCTCTTCCATGGGCTCCATATCACGGAAGACATACACCTCCTCCTTTCCAGAACCCTGCCATGGTGTGATGGCAGAGGTGTCAGTGAGCACCTGCTCGGAACACCCCGTGTCTCCTGCGGCTGCCAAGAGGCTGGTGGGGCACCCAGGGCCAGACCCTGGCCAGGACTCCCTGCTGGAACTGCCGGTGGGGACCAAGCAGGTGCAGGTCCCTCAGCACGAGGGGGACAGGACACAGAGCCCCGTGCGTGTGGAGACGTCCTGCAGCAGAACCCCAGCCACAGACATAAGCACAAATGAGCATGTCCTTAAGTGCTTCCATGCTTTCCAGGCTGCTGAAGCATCACTCCGGCAGCTCCGCAAGGAGCACATGAAGGCAGAACTGGCCAGGAGGCAAAGAGCCTTGGGGGCCAGTGTAGGGAATGTCCCTGGGGAGCCCTCCCTCTCCCCCAGCAGGATGGAGGTGCAGGAGCAGCTGGAGCCGATGAGGGACAGGCTGCAGCCCCCGTGCCTTGGAGCAGAGCTGCAGGCGCTGGTGGCAGGCACAGACACAGCAGCACATGTGGACAAGTGCACTGCCACAGCAACAGACAGAATCAGCCCCACGGAGCTGAACAGGAGGAGCCCCACAGGGTCAAGCTGGCGGAGGAGCCTGATGGAGGTGAAGAGGAGCAGCCCCACGGAGCTGGGCAGCAGCATGTCCTCACGACTGGACAGCAGCACCCCCACTGCTCTGGGCTGGAAGCCCCCGGCAGACCCCAGTCCCCACAGGCAGGTGCCCACAGGCAGGGCACGTGGCCGGGCAGCCTCGAAGTTGTGCAGGGCAGGGCGGTGCCTGCGGGACGGCTGTGACCGCCTGTGGAGCTGCCTGAAGGCCTGGGGGAAATTTTACTGCTGCTGCCTGCCCCCAGCTGTCGACACGTGATCACACAGTTCCCAGAGCTGTTGACCAGGTGTGCATTACATGACTGCAAAGACCCTCTGTCTGACCTCATGCCCTTTTTTTTAATTATTCTTTTTAAAGTAAATATTTTTCCTGACCCTGGTGTCATCCATCCATTCCATGGCTGAGGGTGCAACCCCCTCAGTGACTGAATCCAATGGGCATATGTTGGCACCGGGCATCACCGTAGCTGATTGTTAAACAGAAATGTAAAAGGGTAATTTTCAATAGAATGCTTCAACTTCTTATGTATACAACAGCTCAACCCTTATACATGCTCTTCTATTTACTTAGCTGTTCTGGAGTCATGTTTACTCCTTAAGCTCAGCTTGTGTTCCCAGCCACTGCTCTGGCCGGGCTAGCCCTGAAGGGCTTCCTGACTTATCCCTATGCTACAGCACAGGGAGAGGAGAGAGAGGGATGCCAGGAATATTGTGCGGATGGATGGAGCTTGCTGCAGCAGGCATAGCACCCCCTGCAGCAAAGAATACTTTCCACAGAATGTTTTCCCAGCACAAAGCCTTCCACTGGGATAAGGTGTTTAGTCATTTAATTAGTAGAGTCAGATATACTGGTGATTTCATTTAATTTATTACTTTCATGTCCTCAAAGTCAAAGTCAAGTTCACTAAAAATAATTATCCTCAGTTGGGGATTGCTCCCCACAACTGGGAAAAGCAACTGAGTGATGGGGCTTTGAGAAACCTGGTCTAGTGGGAGGTGTCCCTGCCCAAAGGTTGAAACTAGATGATCTTTAAAGGTCCTATCCAACCCAAACCATTCTGTGATTTAAGTCATGTTGAATCTTCTATTTCAAAGCATTATTTTTCATGAGTTATCTTTAAAATTTGAATTTACAGACAGTATGTCCCATGAGATAACTTTGTATGGTCTATAAGATGTGCGTGTGTGTGTGTGTTTGCACGTAAGTGTGCACCTGATTCCAACTTGATCTCTCCAATGTAATGCCATTGCAGATGTCTTCAGTATGTCTCCACTGGGATGGAAGAGGTAGCTCCTGTGCTGCCTTTGTCCACAGAGCTCATCCCACTCATCCCAGAAGACACCCTCTTCTGCCTTTCCTACTTTCTGTGACGAAAAGAACTTCTTCAGGAGCTGCAAGCATGGTAAGTCTAATGCAGTGAAGTCCTTCTGGAGAAGTATTTCTCTGATGGGTCTTTCACACACTTCCTAGAGATGGGAGATAAAATGTTCTATTCTACTCTCAACAGCAGGAGCCATCATTTGAAATTAAATGGGCAAAAAAATCCTGATCTTATGACATATTATCTTATTTAATGATGGCCTTCCACCTACAGAAGATCTGCAGCAGACAGGTCACAATAACCTAGTCTCTCACCTCTGTAATGTGACTTGTCCTGGAGTTGAAGGGAGGACAGGAGTCAAGTTGGACAGTACTGATGACAGCGAAGTCAAGCTGTGTATGTTGTGCTCCAGTCCTCTGAATTGTGTTTGAAAACTCCTTATGCATTAGAAATAGTTCAAATATTCCTTAAAAGTTAAGTGAGAGGCTATTTGGACAGAAATTATTTTTCAAATACCATTTTCCAGACTGGAAGCAAGTTCTCATACAGGTTTTGCATTTTAGTTATGTTTGGTTCTTGCCTGCTTTCTGGAAAGGAATGCATTTATTACAACACTGGCCACATAATCTTTTGTCTCTTTGTGCCCAAGAAGAACGTATTTTTCACTGACTATACTTTAATTTCTGTTTACTTGCCCAAAATGTTTTCCCTCTTGTGACAAGCCATGTTATTTTGCTGCACAGGCCTAAAGAAGAAACAATTTCAATGGAGTTCCCCTGGGGACAGAGGAATGGAGCGTTAGGATCACTGATTGTGTTTCCAAATATATCTCATAGTAGCTTAACAGGCTGTAAAGTATTCCAGTATCTATAAGGAAACGCTGGACAAAAATAGAAGTACTACATACTTCAGTGGACAGAAGCCAACACATGGCTAATACAGATGAATGGTGGAAATCTGCCCAAAATGGCAATGTCACTTTCTCCCCAGCTATTCTTGGGGGCAATGTTCAAATTTTTTTTCTAATTGACTCCCTTCAGAAAAAAAATAATCTTTTCCTGCCATCTATATATTGACTGTATTTACACTGGGATATAAAGAAATGATGTTGGCATAGGTTAGCCTGTAGGGTTTAATTAATACAGCTAAGAAGTCTGATGCCCAGAAGGCATAGCTCCTTTCATATGGCATGAGCTGGCAGAGCCAAAGCCAAGAGGAGAGCCTAAGTGCCAATGAAGAATTCTGCATTTGCCAGAGAAGGGCTGCTGGAGACCTTCTGGAGTTAATCTGAAGGGTCAGCACATGCTCCTTGCCAGAACATACCACATGGACCACAGCTTTGTGAAGTAAAGCATCATGTTTGGATCAAAGTGAAAATAACCAGGCAGGGAATGTTTATGAATCTGTCTTTCATCTTCTACAGAGGACGAGGGAGGGACTTCACTGTACATCACATGCACAGAAGAATCATCCATCCTCGCCCCAAGCCAATTACTTGATTGCCAGCCAAAGATGTGTCAACAGATAGCCCCGTGAGGTAGAGCAGTATGTGGTGGGTTGTACTGCTCCTCTCTGAGCGAAGAATCCTGGTGGCCAGATCTTTAAGAGTTTTGCAGGAGAATTTCAATGAAGTCCAAGAAGTGGTTTCAGGTAGCAAAAAAAGAAAAGCTACTCCCTTCCTCCCAGAGATGCCTTCTTACCCTTAAATATTCTTCTTTCTCTTTGTCCTCACTTTTAGAGAATACAAGACAGATGTGAACAGGTAACCTTTCCCAGATGAGTTACAGTAACTAAAATACTGCTGACAACCAGGTGAAGTTGCTTAAGCCCTTGCGTTGCAGTCTAAAGATTCAGTCTCAAAAATTAAATCAGTGTCATGACAGGTACCTGAGCTAGGTCTGAATGAGCCAGCTGAGGTACCAAAAGCTGTTTAAGGACCTTGTTTGGGCCTGCAGCAGTTAAAGTGGAGCAGAGAAAGGACAGCAATGTGCAAGGGAAAAAAAAAAAAAGGCTGGACAAGCCTGGTCACCAACCAGCACCCTTCATAAACTATCCATAAAGTGCCTCTATGCACAAGCTGGAGTGAGTCCAGAGGAGACCACAAAGATGATAAGAGCACCTCTCCTATAAAGACAGGATGAGAGACTTGGGGCTGTTCAGCCTGGAGAAGAGAAGTCTCCAGTGAGACAACGCCGACAAAACGGCCTTCACCGGACCCGCAGGTACCCCGTGCAGCCGCGGCCCTGGCGACGTCCTCGGTTCCCACCGGAGCCGCCCGGCAGCAGCAGCAGCCACTCCTGATCACTGTTCCCGCCACTGACTGAGCCTCCCTGCTGACACCGAAATCCACGCCGCGAGTTTTTCTGAGATTTCCCAGCCCAGGAAATCCAAACCGGCCTCTCACACGCAAGGCGTCTTCCCGACTGGCATCGGCGATAATCAATAACCAGTCCCTCTGTTTGGCACTGTTACATTTCTAGTTTGTGTTCTTACCTTTTGCAGCTAATATCTCCAATTGGGAATGGGTTGAATTCTTGTCAATTCCTCAACTTTAATTGAATCTTTTTAATTTTGTTAAATCTGTCCTGGATATTCCAACATGTTCCTGCCCATTAAAATAAACCACGGTTAACTTTGTTAAATCACAGTTTCATGTTTTACTTTCGGTACAGGGAGCTGGTAATTGGTGGGGCTATAACACTGATTAGCCAGCACATACATGCTTACCCCAATTTGGGGCAGACCCACATAAACAATTAGTCATATGTTCATCAAACTGCGACACCTGCCATTCTGCCTCCCCAAGGTTGTGACACCTGCAGCCTGGGAAGATGAGTGAGGAAATCAGAAGGAATCGCAAAACTGTAAGCAGGTCCCAGCCTCTCAGTTAAGCAAGTTCAGATCAAGTCCTGTCAGTAAAGTCCCTTCACTCATGGATGTTAACATCAGTTCTTTTGTTCAGATCCTCTGAACACCAGTGTTGCTTCCCAAAGCCCCTATCACTCACTGCTGGCTCTCAGCCCTATTTTCATCATCCACGCAGTGCCAGAGACCTCAAAATAGCACTGCAAACATTTTGCAAGCAGAGAAAAATAATCCCTAAATTTATGTAATGAGCTAGAAAGAGATGCAAGAGATCTTCATGAGCAAAGGGTGGACTAAGCTGAGGAAAAGCACCACTATGGCAATCCTGGTCAGCTTTAGACTTGTTAGAAAGACCAAAAACTAAATTTGTTTGAACAAATACAGTAGTGGTCCAGCCTTACCTAAAGTTAACTATGCCATACATACGCCAAAAAAAACCCAAAAATATTCCTAAAATTGTATTTGTGTAATTATTCATCATATTGTATTGAAAAACCATCTATTACCAATGAAGGGTGTAAATAACATGTTCCCTCAGTAATAAACACTAACAGATTATTCTTACCAAGTACTCAAAAATTCTCAAAGCCCTGCAAGCTTAACTTTGAATCAGAGACTGATGGGTTAATCAGACATTGTTTTTCTTTATCTGAATGTTTTTGGCTAATTTTCTATTTCAATACACTTGTCATTTAGAAGTATATTTTTCAGTAAATTGAGTGAAAATTATTTATATGTAACTTAGCATCATAAAAGCAAAAGCATCCATTTGTAGTAACACTGAATCATGCAGTTGGAAAATGGTCTTGGGGTGCTCCTAGCTTATTCTCAGGGGCTTTGATGGAAGGCAGTTTGCCAGCCCAGTACATTCCAGTCCTTCACCATCCTGACCACTAAAATGTTTTTATCTTCAGTCTGAATCTACCATGTTCAAATGCAAGTTTAGTGCTTCTTATCCTAGCAACCATTCCCTTAATTTTTATACAAATACGTACATAGTAAGCATACAGCCCATATTATAGATGTGCAATATACTGTATAGTGCATAATATGTACTACACTATTCTGTGTACATATACTCAACCAGTGTTTCAAAAGTTTGTATTCATATGTCATTTTACACAAGCTCAGGCTTTCAAAATAACTCCTATTTAGGCACAAAACACATGGTCAGATATTTTTTTGGTGCCTTTCAAGTGCTTTTTTGGGGTTTTTTTAATCTTTTTTTCATGCCTCTCCTGGAGCTTGCAGCTTTCAACGACATGGTTCTGATTACTGAGCTAATTCTGGTCTGCCAAAAACATTTAGAAAAATCCCAGACAGCTCTGCAAGCTATCACCCAAGTGTGGTCCTGGGGGAGGTCACCCCCTGAGACAGATCCCAAAACACAGCATGGGTGGAGACATAGGTCTCAAGTTTTGCCTTGGTCCGCCAGTGTTGCAGAAAGACCAAACCCCTCCCAGGTGCCCTCATGCCATGTGTTAGGCCTGGCAAGATGAACCTGCAGTTTCATGCTATGAAGGAAACACACCAGTAGGCTCAGAATCAGCTCTTGCAACATTACAGATGCCTTAAATTGCAAACACACGGAAGAGTAACCCTTTCATACCAGGGAGACCCGTGTTCAAGTGCAAGGCAGTGTGGATGCAGGTAGGCAACTTGCCTTCAGCCATGTGGACCTGGCCTGGGGGTCATGGATCACACTCATTTAATCATCTAAACATGACCTCACCATACAGTCTGGATGGTAACGAGATGTAGGTCTTGGGACTTCAGCCTTCTTCACAGCCTGAGGACACAATTGAGGTGTATTGTCTGGATAGTACCAAAACTCGGAGAAAAACTGCAGTAGCAAGACTGACAACAACTGAATCAGAAAGCTTGGTAAGTTAAAGCCACATCTTTAGTTTTGGAGTTCTGTAGAGTTTTAACTACTTTTCAAACTTACTCCTTGTTTTGATGGTGAAAATCTCTAGAGCAGAGAATTATTTCAGCTGTTTGAAGAGCAACAGTCTTACAGGGCTGTCAGCCCAGTAGTAGTGGTACATAATATAAATAAAGCATTTATCATAGCACCATTTATTTTTACAGATTTAATGCATCGTTCATGAGTGCAAATTTCAGTAGGAAGCTGGGTAGCAATCACCTCTCACCTTGCTTTTTGTGGAATGTGGAGGCTCAGTCTCTGTGCCAATGCTACATTCATTCTATTGAATAACTGGACCTGTACTAATTTACACCAGCTGCTGCTTTGGTCTGTTTGTAAAGGTACAGCAATTTGTCAGAAACATCCATGGCCGATGGTTCAGGTCTTTTATGAGCCAGCGTAGCTGGTACTATTTCTTCTTTTTTTAGATCAATACAGTAAGTACCATAAAGTATTCTTCAATTTTAGGCTTTTATGCCCCATTATATTACTTTCAAAATGTCAAACAGATGATATAACAGGTAACATGATGGACGTAGCTGTCACCTATAAAAACATAAATGGTTGGAATTACCTGAGAATAATTTTATCTGAGTATCTTTAGACACATGTAGGTCTTTTATTCTAGTGGTAAATTATCTTATCCTATGGCTGTCTTGCTCTCCAGAAGTGCAGTTTGATGTCAGAAGGATATTCCAGCTTGGAAACTGGCAGAGACCGGATTCTTGCTCTCCAAGCAGAAGAACGACAGGGTTTCTCAGCCGTGTTTGTTGCACACTGATTGGAGACACTTTATATTACTCCCGGATGAAAAAAAATCTAGAACTTTGAGCACATAGAAAGGAAACTGAGAGAGGAACAGTAAGGCTTTCAGCTTCTACATCTGGCAAACTAATCAAGTCAAATTCCTAACAGAAAATCCAGACAACAAAGAGAAGACAAGTATCTACTAAGGAAAACAACTTTAACTGTGCTGCAAAATCTTTGTGCAAGTGTAAATTACTTCAGTTAAACAACTTTTGACATAGAATGACACGAGATCTAGATATTCTTGTTAAATACAGTATTTTTATTTGATGTTTGGTTTCCAAACATACAGTTGTTGAATTAATCAGCAGTTTGATTTTCTCCCCTCCCCATACTCTCTTCTTCATTCTTTTTTAACACATTGGAAGGTTTATTTTCTCTACCCTTCTCTGTACTTGGAAAGGTTTCATTTCCCTCTTGCCAAGCTCTTTCATTTTTTTTTCATTTTAAAAAGTGCAAAAAATAAACTGAAAACTGCGATTGTTCATTCTATTACATCTAATGCCAGACAAGAAAAAGAGGAGAAATAAAAACTATGAAAGCTTCTAACATATTTTGTTTTAAAGGGTTGAAAGAACAAGAGTTTGTTAATTTCATTTTAAAGTTCAACAAAACTGTGACTGAGGAGAGATGAAGCTGAAGTTCAGCTGAAAAATTAATTTCCATAAGACTGATCTAGAGATTCTTTGTAGTTTTGAGGGTTTTTTTCTCTGTCCAGAATAATTTCTGTAATTTCTCTTGCTTTTGTAACTCTCTAATTTCTGCATGTGGTGCAAGTAGATGAGAGAAGACGCTGAGAAGTTGTGCTGAAGTGCTGCCATTCCCCCTCTGTTCAGCTTTACACTTTTCCTCGGGCAAGGCTGTGTCATTCTCTGGGAAATACACAAAATACCTCCTGCCAAACAAGAATCAAGGAAAACGAAATAAAGATGGCAGAGTTCCCATTGCAGATCCCAAAATAAGCTGCCCCATATGTCTGAAACTCATTTCCCAGGTCAAATGTTCCAGTTGTGGCACTTGGCATTATTTGCTTCAGAAAACAAGGTGGAAAAATCTATTTCCAAAAGATGACTTAACATTAAAAGTGGTCTCTGTGAGCAGAATTCATCCTCACTCCAGGCAGCAAGGAGAGGGGTGGTAATGACACAGCAGAAATCACAGTGAGCTCTGATCCAAAACAGCTCAAAGCACCCCAGGCCAGGAAGGGTAAATTCAGCTGAAACAGGTGCTTTGAAGAATGGTTATTTCAGTCAGAGGAAGACAAAACCTGTTTTGGGAGGAAAGCTCAGAGCTGGGCTTGCTTAATCTAAAAAAACAAGAGCTGAAACACAGCTGGCTTAGAAGGCACTCAGCGAGCAGAAGAGATAATAAAGGTAAAGAAAGAACATGTAGCTATAAGTGGTTATGAATCTTCAGATTGGAAAAATGTTTTCAAATTCTGATTGAGTTTGGGAAAAGCTTCAAAGAGGATTAATAAGGGAAGGAAAAGTAGTTTCAACTTTTGCCAGTAACAAAAAGGATGATGTATTACGGCTTTCCGTACCACGAGAACCTGGACTCACTGATCCAAAAAAGCCTTTCACAGTCCCTGAAGTTCTTCATTTCTTTGCTGAATTTTTTAAAAATACTCTCCAAATCTCTTTATATACTTTCACAAATACCAAAACCATAAAAAAACCCACAACCTATGGGATTCAAAAGACCTAAATATTTAATGTGGAAAAAGATGATTGATTGATTGATTGATTGATTGGTTGATTGATTGATTGATTGATTGAGGGGTTTAAATATTAGATTTCTTCATCCATTAGAAAAGTAGCATCTAACCTAAATGCCTTTGCAGATCACTTTCCAATTGTTGTCTCAATTTCAAATCTTAGTGAATATTAATAATTTTAAACTGTCCACACCACTGGCTGCTACCCTATAAATGCTATCAAAGATCATAAAGATGCCTAAATGAAGACATGGAAGCATCTAATCAAATGAAATATTACAATACTATCTAAGATTGTCTACACCATTATTTTTGCCAATAAATGTTGGACCAGATAATCCTTGAGGTCCCTTCCAACCTGGTGTTCTATGATTCTATGATAAGGAAGAAAATTATGTTGTTTAATCAGACAATACTAAGTGACAAAGGACAGTTCTATTATATAATTCTGTTGATTTGAGTAACAATGAACTGATACCTACGAAAAACTCTAAATACCTTAATGGATAATTAAACTAACAACAAAAGATTGATATTTACCAAGAATCAGTAAATATTCAGCTGAGAGGGACACTTAAGGCAGCCAGCAGCACTAAAGAGTTTTTTATACATAAAAAACTAATCTGGAAAATGAAGCAAAGGAGAAAAAAATGCCTTTTCTAGTTGTTACCCTTAGGAACATGCCACCAGCTTCCCCTTAGATCTGATTTTGTCTCAATGGCAATATTGTTGTGAGTTTGTCAGAAAACATTTTGTCAACATGCCTGATGGATGCTGTATTTCTGGAGGGAAAATGGAGAGCAATTAATTAGCAATGGCAAATGTTTCCGAGAAGTAGAGAAGAATGTTTTAAGTCTCATTTCTGTACTGGTGTGTGATGTGACTGGAAATATCTATATACTATTTCTGTTAATTTAACCTTGGAACAAAGACAAGAATGAGTAGAGCAGCCTCCGTTCCAGACCTTGCATTGTGCTAGAAGAGTTCAACCAAAACCACAGTGATGATGCAGCTGCCAGGTGGCATGTGTGTGCTGAGCTGGAGATGAAGCTGAGAAAAGTTCAAGCTCCTCTGGTTTACATCAAATAATATTTTCCCCCAAATGCTGATCAGGCTCATAGGAAACATATCCTCTCACTACAAGCCCTTGTAAAAAGTCCCTCCCCAGCTTTCCTGTAGCCCCTTCAGGTACTGCAAGATGCTCTAAGGTCTCCTTGAAACCTTTTCTTCACCAGGCTGGACAACCCCAACTCTCTCAGCCCATTTTCATAGGAGAGGTGCTCCAGCTTTCTGATCATCTTTGTGGCCTTCCTCTGGACCCTCTCCAGAACTCCATGTCCTTCTTATGTTGGGAGCTCCAGAACTGGACACACTGCAGGTGGGGTCTAAGCAGAGTGGAATAGAGGGAATCAATTCACTTGACCTGCTGGCCATGCTGCTTGTGATGCAGCCCAGGACATTGCTGGCTTTCAGATCATACTCTTTCTGTAAATCTATGTCCTTTCTCTGCTTCTCTGTTTAGACTCTGAAATTCTTCTGTTTTAGTTTCTTCTGTGGACACTTCCCTGAAAATAAAAGCCTACACCAAAAATTGGCTCAGCCTTCAGAAATTATAAACATCTGGCTGCTTTCTATTGACCACAGCACACAGAAATTCAGAATTATTTGTACTGAAAACACGCAAAATAAACCTAAAATATTGCCCCAAGCCACTTAGCTTTTTTAAGAACGTGGACTTGAGGTAGAGTAAATCTGGCTTTATAGATAGTTTCTGTGGTGATTTCACCTCTTGCAAAAGACACAGTATTTGTGCCTCTCGGTTTGGGAAACAGGCAGGAGGATCCAGTGCTTGTCTCACCGCCATTACATTAAAAATCCAAAATATACTAAGTCTTCTTAAAAGACAGCTTTTTGCTGGCTTCCCTTCTATTCCCCGGCAAAAATAAACAGAAACCTGCTCACAGACCTCCCCGCGTCCCGTTGCTGTGGGCTCTGCTGCCATCCAGTGGAAACCAGAATAAACACTAGGGACCCCACCTCCTAGAGCTGGGGTGGTCGGTGTCAGAGCCTCTGGGGTCACCCAGAGGCCCCGGGGATCAACAGCCCACATCAGAGCACAGCCAGCAGCCGTCCCCAAGCTGAAGACCTGTGCCTCAGGCCAACCAGTGAGGAGCCACTGAAGTCTGTTCTTGCATCGCAGAATCACAGAATGCCAGGCTGTAAGGGACCTCAGGATCATCTGGTCAAACCTTTCTAGGTAGGAACATGGTTTAGATGTGATGGCCCAGCACTTTGTCAAGCTGATTGAAAGTGTCCAGTGTTGGGGAATCCACCGCTTCCCTGGGGAGATTATTCCAAAGTCCAGCAGTTCTCATAGTGAAAAATTTTCTTCTGATATCCAGTTGGGATCTCCCCAGGAGTAAATTGCACCCATTACCCTTCATCTTTTCCATGTGATTCCTTGTAAAAATGAAGTCTTCATCTTCTTGGCAGCCACCCTTTCAGTACTGGAATCCTTTTTTGCATAGCAGGAACCAGAGCTGAACAGAGTGTTCCAGATGTGGCCTGACAAGCACTGAGTGGGATGGTGACTTCTTTATCTCTGCTGGTGACGCCCTGCATGCAACCCAGCATCTTGTTGGCTTTCTTTGCTGCTGCAGCACACCGTGCATTCATATTAAGCTTGTTGTCCACCAGGACCCCCAGATCCCTTTCCATGGAGATACCCTCCAGACAGGTGGATCCTAGTCTGTGCTGTACCCTGGGTTATGTTCTCCTAAGTCCTTACACTGCCCCCCTGTGCCTCTTCCCTCTCTGGGCACACACATTTCTCATACATCATCTGATGATGATCTGTTTGCACCATCTGCAGCACATGGTGGCTTATCTGACTGGCTAGTGTGTGCCACACTCAGAGTTGCCTTCAGCCCCGGATGTAAATTAGAAAATATGCTAAAAAGCCAAATAGCAAAATAATTTCTGTCCTGTTGGTGCTATTACATGTACATACTACTGAGGATGGGACATGCTTTCAAGGACTGAAAATAGTGTAGAAATATTTTCTAGACATCATCCGATGAGTACAAGGAGAGCAGCAAACAGCACGTGTTTAAGTGCTTCATGTTGGAGTGTCCCCTTCTCTCTGACATCTGGCACAAGGGTGACCAGCACCAACACAAACCAAACCATCACTGACTGTGACCATCCAAGCACCCTAAAATGTAAAATCACTGTTCAGCTTTTATCACTCACAACAATCATTCCAGGGAACAGACAGCAGGTTTTTCCTGGGAGGCAAAGACAGTTTCTTGGTTGTTTCTTTCCTTAGCCAATTTATGTAAACCATACCTGCAGACTAAACTACTATTCCAAACGTTCAGAATTAGTGTTGTCCACTGAAAGGTAAGTTGTTTTCAGTTTAGTGTAGATGACTTAAATTGCAAAGCTCACCTTTTTTTAGGAATGAGGCTACATATCGGCTTTTCTGGTTCATGTTTCCCAGGATTCAACAATCAGGGATTCAATCCATGCCAGTACTGATACAGTGTGTGGCTGTAGTGCTGTGATCCTTTGACACCATTAGTGCTGAATTTGTAGGAAATGTTCAGCACTGAGAGAAGTGAACCCTTCTGTACAGTGTGGATAAGACACAAAACATTCACAAAGTTCTGCACTTTATCCTGGGATATTACATCTTGTCTTTCATAAACTGATTAGGTTCCATCCTACACATACTCTTTTCTGTTCCCTTTAGTCTCCATAAATCTGCTTCACTGATAGTTACAAAATTTATAATTTCCTAACTTAATTCTTTCACTTGAGATAGTTTGGGATTTTTTTGGCAATTTTCTCTTTCACTTTAAATCATCTTTATTCAGTGAATATTTTCTCCTCTCCCTGGCATGTCTGTCCTCATGTATTTATATGGAACAGCTGTTTTATTAGTAAGCTTTGGTTTGAAAGGTTAAGCCATAGTTTTGCCAGATCTTTCTGTATTAGTAGTATAAAATCAGCATGTCCTTGCCTTTCATCACACAAATGTGTATGACCAAGTAAAAGAATGGCAATTGAAAATAAAGACCAAAATATTGGGGAAAAATTGGAAGGAACTCTGTGAATAGGAATGTGAATACAACAATGTCTCCATTCCACAGCCCTAGTGAAAAATCTAAATTGAAATATAACAACATTTCTATTCAAATGCTTCTACAAAGTAAACTGAGACAAATAGTTTTGGTTTAACTGGAATCTGTTATTCAGTCCAAAATGAAGTGTTTCATTTAGTGGTCTTTTTGTAGGCCTTTTGCTCCATTTTCCTCTTTAGAAAAGAGGTATTTTTAGATGCTATTTAAGAATTCACAACTTTGTAGGCTTCAGGTAGATAATGTCAAAACAAACATTTCAGCAATACAGAATACTGCATTCTGAAAATGCCAACATGAAATGTTTTGACATTTTCACAATTTATTGTATTCTTTTGCAGTCTTAACTATTTATCAGATTCAATGTGACCTCACAGTTTGCTTAACTGAAATGTCTGTTTTGGCAAAGTTACTAATCCTCAAAAAAGAAAGTGGTCTATATCTGCCTGCTGGATCTGCCTCATCTTACTCTCCATCCTGGGAGAAAAAGGTGGTTGATGGCATTGTCAACAAAACAACGAGTAAAATGGACATGGTGAACAGGATTCAGCTGTTATCTGCTTCTCCCAATAAAAAAGCTAGGAAATATCAAATATAGGGAGCAGATGTCAGGTTAAAAAAAAATTAGTTTCATTTAGAGTTCCTTTGTACAGAATATTAGGGCAACTAAAAAGTTAACATGGGCTAGAAGGATAAATCTATGGAGAAGAAACCTTAGAGGATGACAAAAAATACAGACATCACCCCTGGCTCAGGAAACCCCCCAGCTGCAAACCACTGAAGGCTAGAAGAATATTTTGAGGGATGATTGTCGTGTGCTTTCTCTGCTCCCTGCAGATGTACTTTTGGCAATTTTCTGAGGAGCATACTGAGCTAGACAGAGTCTGACCCACTCATCTGTTCTGAAGTCCATTTTTGCCAATAATGCAAAGAAACAGAATTAATGAAGGAAGCAAGCTTAGCTGCTCTGCCTGGTAAGCACAGCTGTGTTTGAATGGTACAAACTCTATTAAAAATGTCACCTTTGATGTCTGCAATGCTCTTCTGAGTTCCTGCTGAATAGTGATCAGCAACCCTTCTGGGAGGCTTTAACAACCCAGATACTGTTTTATTTCTCTATTGTTAAGCTTATGATTGCTTGTTCTACCAAACCATTAACTGTGCCATACTAGTCTATTTTATTTCTTCTTGTCTTATGTAGAGATTCAGATCTGTTGAAAACAGCATTGTCAATAAATAAGCAGAAGGCAACCTGCTAAGATCTTAAAGCAAAAGAAGAGAAGTGGATATGGGAAAAACAAATACCACTTCATTTAGACACGAACTCAGTAGCTTTCAGCCCATCAAACACCAATGCTTCATATTTCCCTTCACTCTACATGAACATTTAGCACAGCATGAGGGTGAAGAAGCTTCTCAAACACAGCTCTCCCCACTCAGTGCTGAGTTCATTGAATCCTATACAGAATGGGCTGAGAGCATTGTTCTGCGTTCTCTTCTAAAATGAGCAAGAGAGAAAATTAAACTGATCAAACTTTTTTTTAAGCCTTCATGGTTTCGTTGAGTCCTTAAGCATCATGGTGACAGCTGTTGGTCTCACTTGAATACAAAATCGTGAAAAAGTACTTGAAAATCTGCTCCATGACACATAAGCACCATGTGGAAATCACTCAGTGGAGTTGACCTAGTGTGTGGAGCATTGCAAGAAGAGTCAGGATAAGGAGGGGAAATCCATGCTTTTGTAACCCCTGTAACAGCTTTTTCATTAATTATTACTCCCAAGAATAATTATTTTGGCTACTTTTAGAAGCATATTAAGAGTCTACCCAAATAAAAATATGCTGATGCTACAATAAGGAATATAGAAGTGAAAGAGGATCTCAAACCTTGGTTTATCGATCACTTATTAGAAGTTGTAGAAGTAAAAATTACAGTTGGTACCTTCTCCTGATTGCCAGCTGCATTAAAAACTGCAAATAGCCAATACTGCAAAAATATTTTTAGTCTCTATCAACAGTTGCTGATTTTGTTGCTGGAATGGTGCAATTCTGTAATTGGGAGTTTATTGTCCCTGATGGCAAAGGGAGTGACAGAGCTGACAAAAGATTACATAAAGCACACACCAAAAAGCAGGGTAGGCTTGCAAAAGAAACATTATGCAAAGTCTCATTGCTTAAGGACCATGTTAATTAAATATTAATCAGGACCTGAAGTGTCATATTGAGAGCTGCTGAACTCACTTAAATTTGTGGCCCCCGTTACAGCTACAAAACACTTGGAAATGGGCTCAATGAGACACAAATCACACTGCTGAAGTACTTGGGCATCATTCTTCAAGTCAGTGCATGCTATTGCATGAGGGGAGGGAAAATGAGGAGGAAAAATCAGGTTGGATAAAAACAGTGAAGAAAGACATGCAGCCATAAGCATTTATGCCACAGAAGGATGCTACTGTTGGAGGAACCCGGAGAGGCAGGTGTGGAGAAAAAGAAGGTGGAAGAAAAGAGGTGGTCGCTGTTAGTAGCGAAGGTGCCAGGAATGGGAACAGCCAAGAGAAAGGGTGGGCTCAGGATGAAGGAAGCCCACCACTGCCCTGCACCTGCAGTAGTCAACCCTTGCCTCTACCCCAGTGCGCCCATGCAGTGTCAGCCACTTAGACCAGACACCCCCCAGGGGATGCAGCAACTGGGAAGCCATTCCTGCTGCTTTGCTCTGGAGTGCAGGGTTGCAGTGGTGCAGCAGTGGCTCCTAGGTGGGTCTTCAGAAAGTCCCACCTGGGTCCCTTGTTTAACCAGGTGAATGTCCCTTGTTTCACCTCTGTTCCTCAATTCTCATTCTGTTAAAGGAGAATAGCTCCCCTCCAACCTACATGCTTATATGTAAATACATGCCTGGATATTCTGAAATGACTGCATGAAATGAGGTGATATAAAAAGCCACCTGAAAAATCTTGAAAATAAATTAATAATTTTTGTTTTCAGAGCAGGTTTTTTAAGTTGTACAGCAATAAGGAATGGGGGTCGTTCACTCACATGAGGGAAAAGCTGCTGATGAAAGGGCATGCAGAGAAAGAAAAAGTATTTGATAATGCCTGTGATAATTAAAACCTATGTAATAATGCAACTGGACAAGAAGTCGGACATAGATTTGTGCAGTGTTTCATTTTTTAGAGTTAGTCTTGCAATTTTAATAACAATAATTCTGACTGGGTAACACACATGAGAGATATCTCAGATCACTAAATCATAGAGTATTCACTCCTTAATTATATCATAGGATGGTTTGGGATGGATGGGACCCTAAAAATCATTTAATTCCAACCCCCCTGCATGGGCAGGGACACCTCCCACTAGACCAGGTTGCTCCAAGCCCCATCCAACCTGGTCTTGAAGGCTTCCAGGGAGGGTCCATCCACAACTTCTCTGGGCAACCCATGACGGTGTCTCACTACCCTCACAGTGAAGAATTTCATCCTAGTATCGAATGTAATTGATCTAAAATATGCAGTAGGCATTTGCCTTTACTATGGTAAAATGCACTTTTTTGAGAGTGCCTTTTTTCTGAAGGTACTATCAAATGCTTTGGAGATTTGAATCTCAGTGAGCATATCAGACTGGTTGCTTCACTGTAGTGTTGTGCACCAGGCAGCTCACAAGTACAACAGTAGGCTTGATGGATCCATTAAAGTTTTCCTCATATGAATACATAGATACACAGACACACACATGCATGTAGTTGCAGACACACACACACACACGCACACACACACACACTCCTACCTGTCTCATTATTGCTCTATCCTTGCCCAAGCCTCTCTCATTGAGGGTACTTCAGAGTTTCAAAAGAACCTCAATTGTGTTCTCCTGCGCCGTATTTCCATTTATAAATTTTTCCATTTAGAAACATTTTCCTCAGCCATCTACCCCCAGTTTCGTGGCCTCTGCGAATTTGACAAGAGGGCACACTTTGTCACCTCCTCCAGATTGTTGGTAAAGATGCTAAACAAGACAGGTCGCAGGACAGACCCATGCAGCATCCCACTTCTTAATGGCCTCCAAAGTAGAGTGTGACCCATTAAACATGACCCTTCAAACCCATGGAACCAGTTTTTACCCATTTAGTGTTACCTTTATCCAGATCATAGTGCCCTATCTTGAATCGTGCTTGTTTTATTAATTATCCTGTACAGAATCCTATGTAACTAACATCAATAGTCTTGTGCAACAAAGGAGCATCTAGGTCAATGTAGGAATGTATGTTCTCCTGGGAGACAAATTAAGTTGCATCCTAAAATTACAATAACAGTAAGTAATCTTACTAATGCAATGATTGTGAGAATGATGCAAGACAGAAAAAAATCCATGTTCACATGGCACAGGAACACAGGAGGATGACAGTTATTAGCAGAGATGTTGAAAGAAAAGATGATGACTTAGAAAAAAGACAGTAAATGCTAATTCTTTGCTGCCCATCATTATTTCAGGGAAACTGGACTCTTTCCAAAGCCAGGCACTTGGTGCATTGCTATGCAGCAATGAAAGAGCCATTTGGGGTCAGCAGTAGCTGTAAAATAAATGAACAGCAAAGGAGTCCCTCATTACTCAGCTTGACTGGAGACAGAAGAATATTTGATGATCACTGTTATATCCTGTCCCTGAAGGTGACCACAATTAATCCAAGCCAAAATGATGATGGCTAATGGGATGCCACTGAGATTCAACATTATGTAGAATCCCATGGTATGTGAAGTCAGAGCCAGTAACCACTTCTGTCATCTACTAGAAAACAATAACGGAGATTTAATGAACACTGTGTTAGTGCAATGGGACACATTTGTATTTTTTTAAAAATTCCTAACAAGAGAAGATAAAACATGTGTGAGAGCTGAAAAAAAAAGCCCAGCTGGCTAAAGGATCAAAAGGTCAAACCTATTTCAGTATTTATTTCAGTTTCCTGTAGGAATTATAAACAGAAGGATCTCTGAGAAACTTGGTACAAGAAAAATAGCTTTAGCAGCACCTAAAACCATAGTGGGCAAAGAAATTTCAGTGGCATTCATTGTAGCCTGAAAAAAGAAATTGCTCAGTTCTCTGGGTGGAACATATTAACCTCTAACAGGCAGTGAGTCAATAAAAATGACTTAAGGCTTCTTTCTAGCCTTAAACTCTGTGAATCTATGAATACCAGACAACACTTGTGCAAAGCCAACTGCTTGTCATTCATACCATGATCTTTATGTTTCCTGGAGTACTGAAAGGACAGTGTTCTTCTCTACCTTCTTGCTTGCACATCTTAAAAGAGTTCGTAATCATATGCCAGAAACTTTGTGAGTTGTTGCTGTGCTCTCGATGACCTACTTGGAAGCTGCAAACTTGGGATACGTGAGCAGAATTGCAGCAGTTCTGCTACTAGCACATGATAAAAGTGGAAATACAACTAGGTCCCTGGTTCTTTTATTTTTACAAAATCCTTCTTTCCAAACTATGGATTTCATATAAATCCTGTAGGTCTCACAGCTCTGTCAGGACATAAACAGCCAACAGTGACTGCAGAATGTGAACTCTGGTTTTACTCCCATCACAAGACACAGGAGGAGTCAAGGTCATCTTCAAATGAAACAAATTCTTAATCACAAAGTTTTGAGCACATATTAACATGAAAAGATCTTCCACAAGGTATGGAGCTGTCTTGGTTTGGTGGGCTGGGTGGACCATTCCACACCCCCACCCAGAAATGACAGGATGAAGCTACCAAGACTGCCCTCTGTTTGGGAAAATTAGCTCACCAAGTAGTTCATGTGGAGGTCGCCCCACATGGGGGATATGCCAACTTGGGGATGGAGTTTTACAGAGTGACAGACCTCCAGTCCAACCACGCCACGCCCACAAGAATACTATGGACATGTAATGGAATAAGAACAGGGATGTTTGCAAACAGTTTATAACTACAGCAGGTACGAAGTTCAGAAAAGGGAAGGGATTGAGATGTAAGGGGTAAGTTTTTGTGTGGGTTCTCGTTTGAAATCCTGAGTTGCCTGAACAGGTAAGTAATCTTAGGGTGAAAATAAAGGCAAAGATAGGAGATGTTAACCAAGCCTGACACCACATTCTCCTCTATGACGTTGTCACTGTATGTGTGTGTGAGGGACTAGCACTGTTCACAGGAAAATAAAGGACAAGAAAGTATAAATCACACAACCTTATGTGTCCTAATTGAGTTGATGGAGGAGCTGCTGAGATGGAGAGGAGCACCACCTTTTAGCAGGCGCAGCTTGACTGCAGCAGTGTGGGCTTTCAGGAGCTCTTCTTCTGTCTTCAGTGGCCCAATTTGTTATTTGAGTAACTCGCCCGGGAGCCACGGCTCCTTCAGGGCGAGTAAGTGATTCAGCAAGTGATTTAACTCTTTCTTCTGGCCACTGATGGAGCTTGCTTGTAGGCTTCACCCACCGCCGCTGGACAGTGGTGCTGCTGCCTGCACTGCTTCCTGCTCCTCCCGCCTTCACCGCTGCTCCGAGGTTGCTCCTCACAAAGCCCTCCATACCTCCACTAGAGTCTGCAACACCGGGCAGCTGAGCTGTGCAGCCCTCCTTCTTTTATCCTCCTTCCGGAGGTGAACCTTGGTTCCTGATGGGTACATTTTCAATCCTAGTGCTCTGGCACTTTGCCAGATCCAATCCAGGGCTGTAGACAGTCTTTGAAATGTCCAGTCAGGAGCTGGGGGATGTGGTCTTCAACATTGTATCCTTTTCCCTGCCTTTAGCCTGTCTATCAGCGCTGCTCGTGGGTGTGTCTCTTGCAAATTCCTTATTTACTCTCTACCCAAAGGGACATAATTAGGTAAGAGGAAGGATCATCCCTTACTGGAGCAAAACGTTAAGTGCCTCTTGGGGAAGGATGTAAGAGGATAAATGGTTTTCCAAAAGCCAAGATGGATGGGAAGAGTGATGGGCAGAGAGAGGGGAGGTGGTTGGGAAGTCCTCTCTTGGTGCGCAAGCATCAGCATTAGGGAGAGCACCCCAGGGCTCTCCCTGACCTCAGAAATCAGCTGCTGCCCTGAAGGGTCCAAGAAGGTTGATTGCCCTGCTGCAGCCTCGATCAGAGGAGTCTGCAGCTGGTGTGATGCCAAGGGCTTTCCATTTGCACCTCTGCTGCTTTTCCCTTGCAGCGCTGTGATCTGCCAGTCGCTTTTCTGCACAGCTGTGCAGCTTCCTATCCCAAGGGTGCTGGGCAGAGTTTTGTACCCCTCAAGCCAAAGCATCCTCCCAGCTTTATACTCCCAGTTCTGGACTACAGCCTTGGCTGTTGCATTGGATTTCTCATGAGAAGCAATTGCCACCACTGTGTGAAACACCTTTTTGGCCTTCTCTGCTTCATCACGCTTTGTTCTGTGGCTATTAGTGCATGACATTGTTAGGGAACATGCAGTGCCTAGAAGCTGCCAATAGGAGATAGCAATGTCTTAGGTAATGTCACGGTTTAACTCAGGATCAGCAATTTAACCCGTGGCAATGATGCTCTGTCCCTTCCCTGTCCCACCCAGATAGGGAAAGGAGAGAGAATGAGAGAGGCTTCCAGGTTGAAAACCAAGCTAGACAGCTTTACTGAAATAAAATTTTCTGTTAGTGATAACAGAAAATATGTACAAATATATACACGAGTATGTTCAGGAATGTACACACCTCCTATCCCTTCCCCCAACCCTCAGCAACTCCCATTACCCTGAGCTGTGGACAGTCCCAAGAAGGTCCCAGAGCACTTCCAGAGATAGCAGCAGAGCAGACAGGAGCTGAGGGTAGAGATATAGGGGTCAGGAATGCACGGGCGTAGGGATCAAAGGAGATGGATACACAGAGTCCTCCTTGGACACCAGCCACGGACAGAAGAGGAAGGAAGAAGAAGGAACTTGACTTCCATGATCCCTGAATTTGCACCAAGAGTTACATATATATGGATGGAATCATCTGTTTGGCCAGTTTCACCATCTGACTAGTCTGCTCCTCCCTACAGGAGGGCTGCAGATATGACTCTTCTGCTCCTTTAATGTCTGAAGCAGCAGATTCAATAGCAGAGCAAAGTGTCCTTGGTCTCTTCAGCAGTAACTATAAACATTCCAGTGTTATCAGCTCACTGGGTGAAAAACTTTGCTGTTAAGTTCAACAAGTGTGCTTCTCAAAAGAGAGTTCACTGAAGGGAAAAAGATCAGTTAAAAAAAAAAAAAAAATTGCTTCATCCTGTCTCAAACCAGGACAGGCAGCCAAGAAGCATTGCCCAGCAATACAACTGCAAACAGCTGAGGAGCCAGTCAGCATAGACAATGCATGTGTGATCAAAACATGCTCTGGGCAATATGATTAGTGTCATGAGGAAGGGTGAGTAATACAGAGGTGGAGCACATGAGGGTGAACCATATAGTTACTGTAGGAAGAGTATTTAGTACCCACCACCATCCCCAGCACCCCCACCACTGCTTCACCTCCTGGCTCACTGCTGTGGAAAATTACTTTTTCCCTTTCCCTTTTTCCTATCTCTTATCCTTTTCCCCCTCTCTTTTCCCTTTCACATTTCCTTTTTCTCTTTTCCTTTTCTCATTTCCTTTTTCTCTTTTCCTTTTCTCTTTTCCCCTTTCTTAAATCTGTATTTCTTTTTAGTCTTTCCATGAAAATGTCCATTCCCACCAGAGCTGATGTCCTTCAGTTCTTTATATCATCAGTCATATCCAGACACACTCCCCGTGAAACATCCATGTGGATAGTGTTGGATAAAACAGCTGGGTAATCAGTCACTTCAGTGATTTATTGCTGGTGCCTGGGGTGTCTGGGTTTTCCACTTTTAGGTTTGCAGTTATTTCCTCTGAATTAATGCCTAAGGAGCTTAAAAGGTCTCGCTTCTTCTCGGTTCTTTTTGCATTTAAACACTCTCATCCACAAAATGCTGTATCTTTCTTTCTAAGCCAAGCATTTCTTCTTTCAAAAAACTGTCCTCTCTGCCTCTCCTACATGTATTTAACAGCCTGGAAAAATACCTCCTGGATAGTTACTGTGTCAGGAGCACTACTGGTCATCTCTGCAAACTGTTTTATTACCCATAATCCTTTCAGCATAAAGCTTTAGAATAATTCCTTATAGCACCTTCAGATGACAAAAACGTAGTGGAATTCTTTATCATGTGCACTTGTAAAACTGCAATCTCAGCATTTTTATATCACCTCGAGGTCCTGCCACACTTTGCCAAGGCTGCTGTGGGAGGCAGCCTGCACCAGTAGAGTGTACTCAGCCTCAAGACTGCTGGTGTCTATTCCTGCCTGTGTGACTCCCTTTTCTGTTGTTTTTGGCAAATTATTCCATGCCTTAGTCTCTTTATCTGTGGTGAAGAAAGCATTGATACCAGGATCTCAATGTTGTCTGCAAAGCATTTTGAGTCTAGAGATGGGAAGGGACTTAGATAAGTATGGGCGTCTTCCGTTAGGTCCAGCTTGTTGACAAGTAAATCTTCATGAACAAGTAGGTCCTAAAGTTAAATTATAGTGAGGTCAGTTAATTTCATTTCACCAAATCTAGGAACGTGGTGACAGCAAAGGAAGGGACCTGCTGGAACAGGCATGGAGGGGAGCTTGGTCAGGTTCTGCTGCTGTTCTTTTAAACAACCAGCGCAAAAGAAACATTCCTGGCTCCCATTAGGAGTGTGACTTATTTCACCTATTTTACCCATCTAGAACACAGAAGTCTCATTCAGACACCGAATTTCCTGCTGTAGTTGAGAGGTAGAGAGACAAATTCCTTGAAGAGCAATCCATCCAACCGTTAGGACACTGCACTGCCTGATGGCATCTTTATCTGGTACTTTATCTACTAACCATACTGTAAATGCAATGTCCTATGATGATATGTACATTTTTAAAGTTACATTTCTTTGGTTGCTCATCAGTTTTTGTGAAAAAGTAGTCTGCTGAAATTCTTCTTCTCAGTTGTTTTCAGTCTTGGGTGACTTAAGAATTTTTTTCTATTTCTTAAATTCATTATTTGACACTTTGTGCTGTTGATTTTTTTTCCTATTTCCAGTACTTTGAATCTAAAAATAATGTATTTATTTCTTGTATGATATCCTGAACCTCTTCTCTATTGATCATTTCTCATAGCACAGTGTCATAAACAGGTTTTTGCCAGTATGTTCATAGATCACAGAATCTTCATATTTAATCCTAAAACTATGTGAAAATATTTAAGAAATCAGTCACTAGGCTACTTCTTGAGGAACTTCACTCCTGACTGTCCTTTACACAGTACATTTCCCTTTAAAAGCACCTACTGCTGTCTCCCCTCTAACTAATTCCTTATTCACCTAGATTTTTTTCCACTCATCTGCATCATCTCCCAGATGCCATTACTCTAGAGAATGAGTTAGCAAAGAAGGATGTCAGGCTATTCACTTGTAACTCACGTTCAGTGAACCCAAGCTGCAATTTGTCCCATTCTCCACTCTTTCATTGTCTCTGGTTTCTTTTTCGATCAAAATATGTGGCAGGGCCCTGAGGGCACTAATAGGTCTTAATTGCCCTCACCAGCCTTGCCTCAGGCCTCCAATCACCTCCAGCTCCTCTGGGAATCACCAGCCCTGGCTGTTCCCTGACAACACATTCTTAAACTTCTCATACCTTTGAGATCACAATAATGGGCCTGTAGTTACATGAATAACACTTTTAACCATCCTAAAATGACATTACTGCATCTTCATGCTTTCCCTGACTTGAGATCTGTACTGCTATTAGACCAATTGCTTTGTGTATTCTCAGGTCTCTTTACAGAGAAATCAGTAATGGAGATGACACACTCTCCCTGACTTGAACTCATCAATCTCTCTGACATTTTGTGTGCACCTCAGTTCGTCAGTTCTGGTGATTTTTATTTCTATATTCCTGATCACAGAGCTGCCTTTCCTTTGCCCATATGCTCAGCATCATTGTCTTTACTAACAGCTAGGAAGCATCATGACAATTAATGCTTCATCAGATAACTTGTTTCTGTAGATCTTAAGTCAGATTGTTAGGTACATACCTAACTTAGAGGCTAGTGGCAAAATTTTCATGTTTAAACTCTTCACTCTATTGGACACTTGCACCCAGTTGACAGATTTGCTGTCCCAAGATTAGTGACATTCTGCACTTCAGCTCACATAATGTAGTCTTCAGGCATCTCAAGGAGCTGACACAGGTGTCAAGAGACACTTGCCAAGGCTAAATATTTGAGCTTGCATTTTAATACAGTACATTATTATGGCAAACATTCTCATCTAGCAGCCATGCACCATATGGTTATCTAGTTTCAAGCAGACTTCTAACCCCAGACCACCTTAATGGAAATAAATCATGGCATTCTCTGAGCATACTGGAGACTGCATCTGTTATCCTGCACCTGTCACTACTGCAGCAACAGAGTGATTTATGGTTCTAAACTTCAGCTTGTTACAAAACAGCACATGGATAGACTCACGTGCCACCATCACTTTTGGGGACAGCTGGAAGTGTAGCAGTGCCATAAACATCAGATATTATTCCTTGATAATATCAAAGCTCTCTGATGGACAGTTGTCTTGAGAAAAACACGTAGGAACTGTCTACTCATCAGCATTTGCATGTTTCTTTGATAACAGCAGCAACGCTTAGCATCTTCTGGGTTAACTTGTCAAAACATGAGTTTCATTTAAAACATCTGTCCACAAAGGAAAAATGAAGATCAATACAGAGCTTTAGAGTATAAACAAAAACATAAATGCTCTAATTATTTGTTGTTTGCAAGTGTCCTGAATGAGTGGAATGCACCTCACTCCAAAGAGAGAAGCAGTGATAGGTTTTATTGAGGTAAAAATAATAATTTGACAGAGTTTAATAAATTCAGTGGGATTTAACAAAACTTAACAGTGATTTACCAGGGTTCAGTAAGTCTGATGTCAAGGTTCATCTTCTGAATTACCACATGGAAGAAACACACAAAGGAAAAATGAGTTAGACTCAAGTTAGAATTACGTAGTCTAGGTGATCCTGCTCTGGCAGGGGGGTTGAACTAGATGATCTTTCAGGGTCCCTTCCAACCCCTAAGACTCTGTGATTCTGTGATTGACATGGAGACCAGAGATGCCAGGGAAGACCCTCCCATTGCCTCCCATTGAGTCATGAGGTTCAGAGTGGACCCCCTTTCTTTCTAAATTCCTGATGGAGCTTAGGTGCAGATGTATCCAATCTTAGACTTGGTTAACTTTTTATACTGAATAGAATTATCTATATAAAGTTTATAATAATTAATATTGAATAGCTCCATGGATTACTAATATTTCATTAGGATTAATTCAGCATGGTATCAGTCACCTACCAAAGATCTGCTGTTCATAAAAGGTCTTCATGCCTTGAAGAGCACCTTGAGAGGTGTCCCAGCACCAGGGGAGATCTCCTCCACACAGATGGTTGCTTAGCAAGAACAGCTCAAAGAAGATTCACTTAGGCTGTCATATTTATGGAGTAAAGTGGTTGGCTCATCCTCAAATGACCTGCCATGGAAAAGGTATGCAGGAGACTCCTTGTACCTACAACTGTCTTTGTTACTTGAGAAATTATTTTTGGAAAAGCCACCCTCTATTCAAGTGTTAGTTGCATGATGCTGTTCCAAGCTCACACACATGGATGCTCACACCCCCTGTGTCTCTCTGATCCTTTGTGGCTTTCAGAGACCAGACTGAAACTAGAGGAGTTTGAGGCCTGGCTACAGCTAAAGGCCTTTACCTCCTTTGGACCCTGTACCAAATGGCTGTTAGTTTGGTTAAGGGGTCAAGTGCATCCCTTACAGCAGCTCAGTTTAATGGTGTTTTTAAAGGCAGTGATTGTGTACATATATATATATACATACACACATAAAGAAAACAAACCTTC
The DNA here is from genome assembly GCF_020740795.1 of Apus apus. Taxonomy (NCBI): domain Eukaryota; kingdom Metazoa; phylum Chordata; class Aves; order Apodiformes; family Apodidae; genus Apus; species Apus apus. The sequence continues at coordinate 10,892,301 of NC_067282.1, forward strand.
TACTTGTTCAAGAACCAGTAATTAAATATATTCATAACTTGGTGAATTAAAAATGTCTGCAATCTTGTTTTCAAAGTGCTCTTTGTTAAAGACAGGATGAATTTCTCCTAACTTTACCAATCTAACACAAACATGTATGTCTTCTTTGGCCCTATGGACAATGAATTCCTCCTAACTTGAAAATAGGTGACAAGGATAACTACCTATCAACTAAGTGCAAAAGACAGTTTTGTGGTATGTGCCAGAATTTAACCACATAAAAGAAAATAAATCCCAAGACTTTTCTGATCAGTTTAAATTATTAATTAATCTGTTTGCCCTATTTTTTTTCATAGTCTTCTTGTCCTGGTAACTTCCATCTACCAGGGGATTGTACTATCATCTATTACCAAGAAATTGTTCTTGATGTCTGGTCTTTTCACAATGTTTAAACATAACTGCAAATAATTTCAGTACAGGTTATTTGAACACCAGGCAATGAATTCCAGTAGCTTGAAATATTACCAAATATCTTGGAGAAACTTACTTGGGGGAGAGTTGATTTTTCCTGTTCTTCCACTTCAGCTTTCAGAATTACCACACTGTATACCTGGAGAACAGCAAAACATTGTTTTCTTCATTGTCACGTAACACCTTAGACAGTAAGATGAGATAGACCAGAAATGCATCTCTGTGTAGTCTGTCTTCTCTTTCGTGACCAAATTGGAGCAACAGAACTTCTAATGCCTAATAATTTTATTCATCAACAGGCAGACTACTTATGATTGTGCTTTTCATTCATAACAAGAACCTGTAAATGACACCCGATCTGGTCAGAAATTTTAAGGAAAAACTGGAGTCTTTAATTCATATTACATTTTTGACCATTACTTGTCTGGTTTCATGCCTAATTCCAAATTCCAACACTTCAGATTCCTCAGCTTTTGAGCTCTGTAACTACAGAGGATTAAATATGACTGTTTCTTCAGAAAATTGCTTGCTGACTAATGAAAGAATATGCACTTCAGTAGTTATTTCTACATGCAAGTTGTTAAGAGCTTCATCCTGTCCCAAACAAGAATGCCTGTTGGACCTCCCACTCCAAAGCTCCCAGACTGTATCACAGGATACCAAGCAGGAGCCCTCTAGATCCCTGGTGTGTATCTGCTGCTAAATAATGAGGAATTTTAGCTCCCTTAAAACTTCTAGGGTATTAACTCAAAACTGTTTTTTACAGAAGTAGAATTTGCTCCTTCAGCAAGCTGTGAACTTGACACCTTGCACTAACAGATGTTGCTATACATCTCAGTTGACATCTCACCACTCGCTACAGCTTTTGCATTTGTTTGATGCTGCCGTGCTGCAGGATTGCTGGGGGCTTCAGATGTGCAAAATTGCAGCTAGGGTACTTAAAAGGAATTTCAAAAAAGCCTGTAGACATCTAATTCCACTCATTTCAAATGCACTTTTGCATTCTGTATATTGAAAACAAGTATATGTGATGATATTGTCATTGCTTCTGTGGCAAATACTCTGCAGCAAAGGGTAATGCTCCCTAGGTTAGGGTTTTTTATAGTCTCTATGTATTATCAGAATCATTGATGTTCTAAGATTGTTCCTTACAGCCTCAAAGGTATTTAAAATGCACAATTACTGTCAAATTGTTAGCAAATGACCACACTTCTCTAAAAAAAAAAAAAAAAAAAAAAAAGCATGTGTGGATTTCCATACATGAATGGAACTGGTCTTTGAGAATACACATAAACAAACTTTAGGATTTAGGGCCAAATTCTACCTTGACATATACACAGTAAAAATCTCAGAGAATTCATAGCTTGTCAGTCAAAACAGACTTGGGACAGCGCTGAGCAACAGAAATATACCAGCCGTGGAGGAGCTGTAAGTCACAAATTTAATTTTTCTATCCACATTGAGCTGGCTTAGACAAACTGTAATTCCCATTCAACAGGTTTGCCCATATGAGAAACAAAAAGCACTATGCCAACCTTATGCTTTTAAGTGAAAATACATAATCAATATTATTAGTTATTTAAGGACTGATGGAAGTGTGCCATTTATTTTAACAGATTTTGGAACAAGCCTTTCAGAATCATAAACAGATGAATAGTAAACAGATAATACTACAAAAATCAGTCTCATTCTTCATTGGTTTATATCTCCTGCAGCTGGAAAACTACCTTATGGAAGTTATAAATGTGTTTCTGATCTGTGAAACTGCATATGCAGGCGAATCTACATATAGGAATAAATATTCTTCACTTTTGTTTTCAATATTCTTTCATCTTTTGTTTTCTGCATGTTATATGTAGGCTGTTTCAACTTGAAACACAGCAGCCCGAAAGCAAGTGGGAAAGTTGGTAGAAAAAGTACCTTATAGTTTCCACATTCTGAATGAAATAGAAAAGACAAAAGAAATCATTCCTGTCTGGAACAGTATGAAAGAAAGTTATTGTTAGTTGAGTTTAAGATGTTTCTGTAGTTTACCAACAATTATCTACAAATAGACTTATTTAATAAATCAATGAATGTCAGATTTATATTCTTTAGGAAAATGACTGGTCCCAATTTTCTAAAGTGAATAAAAATGTTTCTAGTATTTAGTGCTTTTCTTGTAGTTCCAGATTCTTTGAATACAGTAATAATGTAGTAATTCCAGGCTACATCAGAAGTCAAATTAAGTTCCTAATCCCTAGAACTAAAGAAAAAGCAGTGTGCCAAAGGACAAAAAACAAACAGCTAACAAAAGGATCAATTAAATCTGCAGGGGTTTTTAGCCCAGATCATAGTTAATGGAACTATTAGGATTTAGTAGTGCTGAACTATTGTGAAGGATACAAAAAGGCTGTGCTTTTATCACTTGGGGTCTTACTATATTCTCATTATATCATTATATAATTATATTCTCATTTATGCTATGCTAATCACTGCAATTTGAGGGTTGAACGTTGAATTTGATTTGTGAGACAATTTTTCTTACGTTCTTGGCAGTCCCTTTTTTCCCCTCCTGAGATACAGACCAGTCTCAAAAAAGACTGGAACCCCAAGCAGAACCTCTCAGAGGAGTCAGTTTGGCTAAGTCACTCAAAAAGAGAGTAGCACCAATGGCAAGAGACTCAGAAAAAAAAGGCCTGCCATAAGAGGTTGAAAGAATCAGGATTGTTTAGCCTAAATGAAAAACAAGTGAGCATGTTTGCATGCTTTTATATAAAATATTGCCAAAAAGTGGAAGGGACTAACTTATTTTGCGTTCCTGTGATGGATAGGATGAGAAATCACAGGATTAAGCTGCAGGAAGGATTATTTAGGTTAGATATCAGTAAATGTCATTTAATATGGTTTTATAATCGCCCTTTGACCTGTTCCTCATGATCCCTACCACTGAACATATGTTAGGGAAAAAGGAGATTTGTATAGAGGATATTCTTTGTCTTATTGGTCATAGAAAAAAAAAAAATCAACAATCAACTGGAAACCTGAGTAACTACCTAGATTATTTGATTTGTGGGGAGTGAAAAGACCAAGAAGGCAGAAAAGTAGCTTTTTTCATATTCTTCAAGTGTACATTTTATCATAATGAATCCATAATGTAGGATTTCCTGCATCCTAGAGGAATTATCTCATCATTCTCATTCAAATAAAAAAAATAAAAATCAGTCTTTTTTTAAAACACACTAATCCAGATGCTTCTAAGACATTAAGATCTAATTTATAAACTCAATCATAAGTTCCACACAACCAGTTGCATTACAAGACTTTGATGTAAAGTGCTCATAATGCCAACAACCAAAATTATAAATAAATACATGCCAATTGCAACTCTTCAACCCAATCTAGAAAAAATACAGTTACATTTTTTTCTCATTTTACCTAGAGGTATCAAAGTTCTTCAGAACCTTTAATCATCCTCAGAGCAATCCAGCCAGGTAGCAAAGTGTTAGTGTGACCTAGTTAAACCACTAGAAAATACAATAACAAAGAGTAAATCACTTTCTTGAGTTCATGCAGAAAATAAGTGGCTGTGATAAGAGGACATTGAATAATTCTTCTTTTCTATTCACTAGTTGCTGCTTCCTCCCTAACGATGATCACATCATGATAGTTTATTTATGAGAGGCTTGTACTGAAGTCATTCCACTACATTGCAATAACTGATGGAAACGAAATATGAATCTGGTACATCAAGTGTGGCATTTCTAGTTCTGTTGTCATTTGCCCTTCGTCTCAATTTTAACACACAAATTTGGTGTTTCATAATAGTGTCTGATCAGATGAAGCTTCCAGAGCATCCAATTCACTGAAGCTGAAAGTGGAATTCCTCACTAGGGAGAGCCAGACTTGATGGAAGCAGTAAAAGGTCACCTGCAAGACATTTTGCTTTCTAAACTGAATGTGGAAATATTATTTGTGCAGTACCATAACAGGATGAATCTCCATTTGACAAGGAAACAATACAGAAACCTCACTGTGCCAATAACATCTTTCAGTAATGTAATTATGTCATTAAATGAGGTACCTGATTCTTTAATTAAAATTAAGGAATAAAGGATTTTTAAATTATTTAATTGCTGTCCAGCTGCATATATTTAGAAAAATAACAATGGATTATCTCCAGCTTGAGTAGAAAACTCATTACAGCAAAAAGCCTTTTCAGAGACAGTGATTTGCAAGTTTGACTTCTTTGGCTGCCTCATTAAATTCCACACTGAAGATAAAATACCACACTGAATGTTTTTATTAATGTGCTCAGTTACTACCTGGGATGTTAGACCATCACTCTAGACATACAAAGCTTTCTGAATGAGAGAGCAGAAAATAGTTTTCTCAAAACAGGCTTCAGGGTTGCTCTCAGATAGGTTTATAGAAGTGAAAGCATATCAGCCACAGCTTCATTTTGGTGAATCCTAGTGAATCAGTCTTTGCTGAGTCTACATTTAACTGACTTCAACACCTTTTTGTCTTGAACAGTTTTTAAACTACATTATGTTCCTGAATTTCTATTGCTAGACATCATCCGCACTTATTACAGCAGAGAAATTGAAGAATTATACATACATATATATATATATAAACCTTAACACTCTTGTAATTCAGTAAGTCTAATTCTTCTTTGTCATTCAGGAGTGATTCTTTAGGGATGTTTCTGAATGCTCTGACAACTTCAGTTCCTAATCAAACTAACAATGAGTGTACACCAACTCATCAGGCAAAAATTCACTGTAAGAGGTATCATTGTTAACATTTGTGCTGATAGTTCAAGCTAAACCTTATAACCTATATCTGAGTTTCTCCAGGTGGTTGTGTCCTCTTCCCTGTCTGGGTGACATGGAAACATCATGCTTTATCCTATGTATCCTATGTATTAAGTCCTTCAGGTAACTATAGATGAGAACAGATCTACAGCAGATGGGAACAGGGTCTAGTTCCTCAGTGGCATCTGGAAGCTTTTTGTCCACCCAGAAGAATATATGCGGTAGCATTTGTCCACCTCTGCTTTACCTCTGTTGACAATAATTAATGTGCAAAGTGCTTTTTCAGCTATGGACTCTCTCTGCCTCAAGGGCACTAACTAGTCTGTAGTTCTTTTTTTCTCTTAATTTTACTTACTTTTTCTAGGAAGACCATATGATTAAGGTCTCCCTGGAAAATGTCAGGCAGCATTCACTCCACTCTAAGTCAGCTATACCAGTTCCCTTCTAAATGTAGTAAACAAACCAATCCTTCTATTACCACCAGCATTATTATTACTTACTAGTTGTAGTGCAGGAACACAGCAGTGCCTCAGCTTCACCCTGGGAGGCACTCCAGCAGCACAGCAACCAACTGAACCTGTTCTCAAGGAAAGAAAAAAAAAAGAAAACAATGGATATGACAAATAAATGAGAGATGTGCAAACTAGGAAGAAGAAATAATTTTTGCCAAATTTATTACAGAGGGGAAAATACAGACAACAAATGTCATTCTGGTGACAGGTAGGTTAGCTACTCTGTATGTGTAACTACAAACAAGATGCACTCTTCTCCAAAATATGAACAGGCCAGTCTGGAACTACAGTGCATTTTGGAGTGTGAACCCTCTTTCTTTTCTACAGGCAATACCCTATATGGTGATTTTAAATACCAGATGTCCATACACTCTCAGTTCCTCATAACCAGCTTGGTGTCTGGATACTGTGATCTCCTTCAGGGCATGAACAGAGATCCCTGAATCCCTAAAAGTCCCTGTTGTAATAGAACTTCACTGGCTTTACTGTTTTCAGAATTCACATTTCTTTTCAAATCCATAATCATCTGCCCTCTGGTGCATTCACAATTAATCTCTGAATTGTAAGTGTGGTCACAATGTTTGAAGGGCAGTGATATTCTGAAAACTAATATTCTGAAAAGAAACCTGAAATTGCACTCTATGCATGCACCTTGATTGTCTCCTTGGTGACTGTAATGCAAGCTGTTTACCTTGGCATATTTGAAAGACCACACTGGTATTTGTCCTAAAACTTATTGCAGATTGATTAGATAATCATGCCAAGTTATTTCTGTTTCTGAATCTTCAGTCCTGATAATTCAGCTCATTTATCAGTGGTGGTAAAGGAATGGAATACCTCTCTCTTGCTGTGCAGTGCTCACATAAGTATGGGTGAAAGAACTTGACCAATATTACATGTTCAGAAAATGCTGTGAGACACTCAGCATGGTTTCTGAGTGTTGCACTTGTGAATTCACACCAACTTAACCATTCTATTTGGTCCACTTTTCTGACTTTCATTGTTTTTCAGAGTAGTCATTGACACAGATGCATTCAGCCCACTGAGAACACAATGCTCCAATAGTCACATTGAAGAGCAGATCATCAAAAAGATCAGTTTCAATCCTTTTTTAATTATAAATTTACATTCTGCTTTTAAACTCGAGGAAGACTCAAAATTATGTGGTCTAGAAATCTACATTCACATATTTCCCCTAACATTTATGTGATTTTCCAGGTGAAATTGTCAGAAACATAAGTAAATACAGCTCCTCTGGAAAAACTCAGCTCACGGTTACAATTTGCATCCCCTTTGAAACTTTGCAGCTCCTTGATGAATTACTCTGTATATTGCACTGGACACATTCTGAACAAGTGTGATGCATTTTCCTGCTCTGGAGATCCTAGCATATCATGGCACAAAAGCTGCTAATCTCAGAGCCAGTATACAGTCAATTTGGAAAAGAGATCAGCTTGCCTTACAACAAATTCACATGAGGTGTGGGAAAGAACTAACAGAAGAAAGCATTTTTGATTGAAGAATGCAGGTGATTGGAAAGAAGCTGTGCAAAAATGAGCCACTAACACTGGAGTTTGTATTCATGGAATTTGATGTCACAAGGACATTGCTATTTTTTAAGTTTATCATAATAGGAAATGGTTCAACACATGAAAAAATAATGCAGGCAGCAAAGTAGCACATACACTTCTGCAACTGGGCTACGTTTTTATAGGCACTACATCTTACATACTTGTGTGACAAGACAATTTCTACTTTACAGCTGTAGTAAAATCTACAGTAAATATATTTTTTTATATTTTTTTTAGTTTCAACAAAATAAAAAACTGAAAGAAAAAAATTAAGGAAAACATGGATATGTAATTGTCTTTGTTTTGTATTCCTTACTCTATCTACTCATCAAATAGAGGTAATTATTTTTTTCTCTATGCCCTCTAAGCCTGTATGTTCATAAGCCTGGAAAATGGATGCAAGTTTTACATTATTGTTATTTGTACAGTGATTTTTATGCAGTTTATCATAAACAAATGTTTCCGGTTTTTTTCCTTCCAGTACTACTTCAGTGTTTAACACAGGATCAGATGTACTGATGCACAGTTTGGTCCACTATGAACCAAAGTGAACAAAGCACTTGGATATTTTGATGCTTTAGGACTTTGTGAAACTAAAATGTAAATGCATGCTAAAGTTAGGAGCTTGAGATTAGAAGTTTCAAAGAAAATGGGAGAAAAGAGGAGCTATCATAGGCAGCAAATGGCAGCTGTCATGTTCAAGTGCAATGTCTTGTGGGATAAGGATCCCCACAGCCCCTGGATCCTTTGAAGGAATTCTCTTTCTTTGCAAGTTCAGACTGTGACTGCTAATGCTCCAAATGCCCTGTTTCCATCCTTAGTGAAACTCTCTCGTACTTCAAATAAAGAATACCCTGCAATCTGCCTCTTGAACAGAAGCAAAAGCAAAATATTCAAGCCCTGTAATATCTCCTTTATTTGATCACAGCTGGATAGCAATACAGACTAAAGACACTAATGACTTGTAGTGGAGAAATATTCCCCACACATTCTTTCACCCTCCACAAGTAATGTGAAGGAATCCAGACAGCTTTTTTTAGGAAAAAAGTGTATTAAAAAGTGGATGAAACAGAAGCTAAAACCAGCAGGAACCAGGTAACCATGACACTAATTAGCTGTGTCTTTCTTTCAAGCCTTTGTCTAACCCACCTTACTTAGATTTCACTGTACAATTAGACTCACTTCTTTCTATGGGTGTACTTATATTCCAGGCTCTCTAACCCAATCATAAGAAGGTTTTTGGAATTAATTTAGTCTTAAAGTCATCTAAAATACATGAAGACATATATATATATTGAAGGCATCAAGGATCAGGATGCAAGACTCTTCCTCTGGTCTGCAGAATCCAGCTCTCTGTATTTTTTTTCCTCTGGTGTGATTCATCTTGAATTCTTCTCCATACAGCAGCTTGATCAAGCTCCAGTAAAAGTGATAGAAAATGATGGTACCAGAGAGCAACTAGATTTTGGAAGGGTAAGATCCACTTTGCAAATTTGGGGTTTTTTCTAACATTTTCTAACCACAAGGTTGTGTTGCAAGAATATCTCACACCTTCACTGTCAAAGTTCAACATTCAGCTCTTTGATTCCTGAAAGACATAGGAATAGGACAGAAACCAGACATACACTCTGGAAAAGCCAGGTTCCAGCTCACATACAGCTCTGTATGTACAGCTCATGTGTCTCCTATCACCTTCTCCAGCTGGGCCCTTCAATGGGATATGTAAAACCAGAAGATTGTCAGTGTAGTGTGAAGGAGAAGTGTTAGAGAATTTTCAAGTTAATACTTCTAGCAGTGAAGACAGGAAAATAATAGCAGCATTAAATAAACTGCACTAAAAATGCTTTTCAAATCTTCTAATCATTATATCAGGCAGTCTTTCTGTAGATAGAACTTCTTCCTCAGAAATCAGAGGCAATAAACTATAACCAAATAACATGTTCCCACTGCTGAATGGGGCAGGGGAACTGCTGAGAAATGACATGAGGAAGGACACAGTCCTCAATGCCTTCTTCACCTCAGTCTTTACTGGTAAGTATGGCCTTCAGGAATCCCAGGCTTCTGAGACCAGAGGAAAGTCTGAGAGCAGAGGTTAGGCTTGATCATCAGAGGAGGCAGAGCAGGTGAGGGAGCACTTAGACTGGCCATACAGAAGTCCACGGCACCTGATGGGTTGCACCCACAAGGGCTGTGTGGGCTGGCTGATGTCACTGCCAGGCCACTCTTGGTTATCTCTGAAATGTTCTGGCATCTGGGGGAGGTTCCTGAGGACTGTAAGACAGCAAATGTCACTCCTATCTTCCAGAAAGGCAAGGAGAAAGTTCCAGGGAACTATAGGCCAGTCTTCATTAATGACCTGGATGATGGGACATGACATCCTGGTCTCTAAACTGGAAAGTTATGGATTCAATGGATAGACCACTCAGCAGATGAGGAATTGGCTGGCTGTTCACACTCAAAGATTTGTGGTCAATGGCTTGATGTCCCAATGGAGACCAGTGATGAGTGGCATTCCTCATGGGTCAGTACTGGGACCAGTGTTATTTAACACCTTTGGCAGCGGCTGGGACAGTGGAACCGAGTGCACCCTCAGCAAGTTTGCTGACAACACCAAACTCCGTGGTGTGGTCAACACACTGAAGGGAAGGGATGCCATCCAGAGGGACCTTCACAGGTTGAGAGGTGGGCTCGTGCAAACCACATGAAGTTCAACAAGACCAAGTCAAGGTCCTGCTCGTGGACCAGGGCAATCCCAAGCATAATTACAAGTTGGATGGAGAATGGACTGAGAACAACCTGGGGGCGTTGGTTGATTAGAAGCTCAAAATGAGCCAACGAAGTGCACTTGCAGCCCAGAAAGCCAAGCGTGTCCTGGGCTGCACCAAAAGAAGTGTGGCCAGCAGATGAAGAGAGATGATTCTCTCCCTCTACTCTGCTCTCCTGAAACCCCACCTGGAATGCTGTGTCCAGATCTGGAGCCCCCAGCACAGGAAGAACATAGAGGTGCTTAAGCAGGTCCAGTAGAAGGCCACAAAGATGATCAAAGGGCTGAAGCACTTCTCCTATGAAGACAGGCTGAAAGAGTTGGTATTGTTGAGCCTGGAGAAGAAAAGGCTCCAGGGAGACCTTAGAGCACCTTCCAGTATCTGAAGGGGTGACAAGAAAGATGGAGAGGGACTTTTTACAAGGGCATGTAGGGATAGTACAAGGAGCAACGGCTTTAAACTGGAAGAGGGTAGATTTAGATTAGATATTAGAAAAAGTGAGACACTGGCACAGTTTGCCCAGAGAAGTTGCAGATGCCCTCTCCCTGGAAGTGTTCAAGGCCAGGCTGGATGGGGCTTTGAGCAACCCAGTCTAGGGGGAGGTGTCCCTGCCCATGCAAGGGTTGCTGTAACTAGATCTTTAAGGTCCTTTCCAACCCAAAACATTCTGTGGTTCTGTGATGACAGAGTACACCTCAACAAGTTCATAAATAACAGAAACCTGGGAGAAGCTAAGACCAGAGCAGTGAGTTGTCATTGATATGAACCAGGACAGATTGGAGACATCAGATGAGAGTAGCCACATTAAGTTCAAAAGGGCAAAATGCAAAGTCCTGCCCCTGGGGAGGAATAATGTCAGGTGCCAGCACATGGTGGAGCTGACTGACTGAAAAGCAGCTTGGCAAACAAGGACCTGGGGGTCCTAGTGGACAGCAATGTGGACCATGAGCTAGGACAAGATCAGCAGCTTCCTGGGCTGCATTAGAAAAAGGTCTGCCAGCAGGTTGAGGGTCTACTCAGGACTGGTGAGGCCACACCTGGTCTACTGAGTCCAGTGCTCCCCAGTACAAGACAGACATGAACTTATGGAATCGACTCCAGAGCAGAGCCACAAAGAGAATGAAGGGACTGGAACCTGTTCATACCAGGAGAAGCTGTGAAAGATGGGATAGCTTAGCCTGGAGAAGAGACGGCTTAGTGAGATCTCATCAATGTGAATAAATACCTGGTGAGAGGGAATGAAGAAGAGCCAACTGGACTCTTCACAGTAGTGCCCACTGAAAGGACAAGAGGTAATGGGCACAAATTAAAAACTGTGAAAATCCATCTGCTCTTGCTGATCCTGTTTGAGCAGGGGGATTGGACTTGATGATCTAAAGAGGCCCTTTCCAACCTAAACAATTCTGTGATTCTCTGACAAAACAGCAAGGAAAAATCAATTAATTTTTCCAAAAGTGACTGCATTCATGAATAAAGGCACAGTAAAACATGCTGAAAGCCTCCTTCTCAGGAAATAAAATAGCAGTTTGGTCTCACAGAAAACTTGGTATTGCAAAGGACTGAAATAAAAAAACAGTGTTTCTCCAGAAACACTATGTAGCACTGGATATCAAAATCCTCTGTAGAATTATGAGAATCAGTCATCTTGAATCACATTAGAACATGTTACTGTGAGGAAAGACAATAGACATAAATCAAAGGAAATACAAATTCTGCTCTCTTTCAAAATCCTTGCCTTCTCATTTAAGAAAGCCTTAAGAAAATTCAAAGCCTACAGAAAGTATTATTGTTGAAGCAAAAGATCTAATGGTGACTGCCAAATGAAGGTGGTCATGTTGAACAGTCTGCTAGAAAGAATATGTATTTTTCATATATCATACCTCCTATGATGTTTGCCATAGATGAGCGAAGTAAAAAAAATTCTCAATTTTGAACTAGGAACAAAGTCCATGCCTTCTGATTCTGCTTTCTCTGCTTCTTGATTTAAAGTCTGAGGCTTTATGTAGCCTAGTCTAGTGTGAGGTGTCCCTGTTCATAGCAGGGAGGTTGGAACTAGATGATCTTTAAGGTCCCTTCCAACCTTAACCATTCTACAATTCTGTAAGTTTTAGAGCAGGGATCTCTGTTTAGTATCTGATAAACGAGGCTTCAGATCCTATGTGTATCCTGTAGGAGTCACTACAATGCAAATAAATAAGTATAGCTTAGAGGGGACAAAGTGAAAAAGAGATCAAAAAAAGAAATTGCAGAAATAAAATTGATGTAGGTTAATCACAGAGTTGCTAGGTGAAAAAAATAATCAGAAAAAATCTCTAAAAAAGGATGCACATCTAAGACAATTCATAATTTACTGTACAGATGATACACAGCTTTCTCTTCTGTTTATAACATCCTTGCCTTGAGGAAAGGGTGTTATAAAGCATAGTCAGTCTTTCTGGATGGAAAAGAAAATGTAATAGAGAAGGCTGGTGCATGAGCTTCAAGGGAGCCATAGTGTGCTGGAACATCCAGTAAACCATGGAGCTGTAGAGGCCATAAATCAGAAGGCCAAAGTGATCTTTTTATCCTGTTTCCAAAAGAGCAAAAATCTTCTGTTCTGTTTTCTGAGGACAAGCAGGGAAAAAATGTGGGGTTTGGATGTCTAAATACTCATGTCTGGTACCACAATGGACACCACAGGGTGTCTAGCATACATGAAACATAGAGGAAGATAGTGAGGAGCAGAGGAATATATCCAGATGAGAAAGAAATTATTTAGTGACACACACCATTGCATTATTAATAGTTACAGAGCTTAAAAAAATAACACAAACTTAGATTTCAATAAGGAGGGGAGTCACAGAGGAATAATTATCTGAGAAAGCACCAAATACTGACATTAACTTTGTGCCAAAAGCAAAAGCTAATCCATAATATTGTAGAAGATAATGATTGTTCAAGATGCTAGAAAAATACTCCATGTAATGTATGGATTCTTGAAAAAGAACCTGCCAATTAGGACAGAATTATCTAAGCCACTGATTGTTGGTATTTATTATTGCAACCTTGACAAAGATCTTTCAAAAATATAACAGAAAGAATGTGACTTAGTGACCCTGCCAGCAAAGTTGTTATTGAAAATTCACATGTGAAGACATACACAGAGCAATAAACTGTGGAAATCTCTGATGGGTTTGTTTCAGTATTTCCTTTCATTAAGTATTCCAAAATTATAAAATAGGCATAAAACCTTCAACTTCCAAAGTAAAGTACAACGGATACAAAAGCTGAAAGTTATTTTTACTTAAAGAGAATGCATGCCTCAGCATGAAATTTCAACAGATAGAGCTCCACTCACAAACCACTGTTCTCTGAGGATAAATGGTATTATAGGAACACTGTTAGTATCCAAAGCAGCCAAGTTTGCCAAACACTCCACATCTAACACCAATTTCTGAAAGTGTCAGAAAAGATTGTGAAAATGACAGGGTGTAAAAATACCTGACTGAGTCATACAACCCCACCTACACTACTATTTTCTTAATGAGAACTAGTCATGTGTAATGCCTCTAAAAATAACTCCTAAGTGGGGAAACTTTCTCCTTCATTACAGACTGTTTAGAAACACTCCAGTATAAAGTCTTAGATCAAAAGAAAATGTGTCAAAATAGAATGTCAATCATCATCTGTCCTCTGAGAGGTTACAGTCCTCTACAGTTAAACCAAATAAAGAATACATTAATAACTTAAGTCCTAGAAATACCATAAGGTTACTTTTCAAGCTGGGATTCAGTACTTCTCAATCCCTGTTCCCTGCATGCAAAACTGTATTCAAAAAGCAGTCTTTAGAAAACAAACAAAAAGCAGCAAGTCAGGGAATCAACATTGTATTAAATCACACTTTTCACTTCCTGAGACATTGTTTTGACAGGCTTCCCTGTATCATTGCATTAGCAGCAGTATTTTTAAAGAAAGGAATGTCACATTAAGTAATAGGAATATCTATTCAAACTGCCTGTGCAGTTATTTGCTGCTATTCTAATTACTTTAGACAGTGGAAAATATCACATTGATGTAAAAAGTGTTTCCTGAGTTTAAGATTTGGTTCACTTACCTCTAGACATATAATATAGCAGTTTTATGTGTGAACTGGGTATCCTAGCTTCCCTTTATAGTTTCTGAACAGAAAAAGGGACTCTGAAAGCAAGTTTCATCAACTTCCTCTTAGATATATACATTAGGAAGAGATTAACTTGACCTAAAAATGCTTGTCTCTTCTCACGGACTGTCAAGGCACAGAAAGTCAGAAATTTCAGCTATAGGCAGCTACTGTGCAGACCTTAATGATCTTGATTAATGTCATTGGACCCTAAATAATAGAAAAGAAGCATTATTTTTAACCATACTTTGAGAAATCTGTTGCATACCTAAAATTGTAGTTTTAAAGGTATAAGTACCTTAAAAACATGTAAGTACCAAAAATATTTTAATGCAATACATACATTATAAAATGTATCTTCATCTTCTTTGCTTCTTATATATAATTTATCTTGGGTTCAAAAAGACAAAGGAAAAATCACAGAATTTTCAGCAAGACTATTATCACTGCAATTTCTTTTTTTCCTCCTTCGTCTATTTTTTGTTTTCTTAAATTATAAAATTTATATGGGAGGAATCTCTTATCAGGAGCCACCTTAATTGAAGGCTAAACCAGCTTAAATTACTTCCCACTTGTATGTGTTCTCTTTGTTGAGATTAAAGAAGGCTAAGAGCTGGGTCCTGCACAACCCCATGAAGCACTACAGGCTTGGGGAAGAGTGGCTATAAAGCTGCCCAGAGGAGGACCTGGGCGTGTTGGTCGACAGCCACTGAATGCAGCCAGCAGTGTGCCCAGGTGGCCAAGAAGTAGTGTGGCCAGCAGGACCAGGGAAGTGATTCTCCCCCTGCACTCTGCACTGGTGAGGCTGCACCTCGAGTACTGTGTTCAGTTCTGGGCCCCTCACTACAAGAAGGACATTGAGGTGCCTGAGTGAGTGCAGAGAAGAGCAACGGAGCTGGTGAAGGGCCTAGAGAACAAGTCTTATGAGGAGTGTCTGAAGCAACTGGGGTGGTTTAGTCTGGAGAAAAACAGGCTGAGGGAAGACCTTATGACTCTCTACAACTGCCTGAAAGGAGGTCGTAGCCAGGTGCGAGTCAGTTTGTTCTCCCAAGTAACAAGTGACAGGACAAGAGGAAATGTCCTCATGTTCCACCAGAGGAGGTTTAGTTTGGATATTAGGAAAAAAAATTCACCAAAAGGGTTGTCAGGCACTGGAACAGGCTGCCCAGGGAAGTGGTTGAATCACCATCTCTAATGGTGTTTAAAACATGTATAGATATGGTGCATAGCAACATCGTTTAGTGGTGGACTTGGCAGTGCTGGGTTAAAGGTTGGGCTTAATCTTAAAGATCATTTCCAACCAAAACAATTATGTGATTCTATATCAACAACACAACACGTGAAATTACTATGAACCAGCTGCCATACTATGAACCAGCTGCTAAATGGTAACTTGTTGAAATACCTGGACCACAACTTGGTACCCAGAACCTACCATTCTAGAAAAGATATTTGAAATAAATGAAATAAAAACAATGCAATTGAAACTGAATTGACTGAAATAAAAAATGGTCACACGATTGGCTCCTAAGAACTATAAAATAGTTTTAAAAACCTGTGTTTGGCCTTGTGTTAATTAAACAGCTACAATTTTTTTTTTCCTTTATCTCATTGCAAGGGATTATTGAGGTACAAAGGATGACAAAGCCTGGGAAAAACCCTCCATGGCAACAGGCCATCTGTCTTTGCTGAAAGTAACAGTACAGGGGCTACATGTGCAAAATGAAATGTAACAAAAAGGGAGTTGTAACAAGGAACTGCTTAATAAGGAAATAATATCTTATCAATTGACCAGTGATTCTTTTAGGTATTTTTTCAAATGCAGTTGAGTTAAATTCTCTTTTTGGTTCAATTATTTCACCTTAGGCTGCTTCACTCTGAGTTATACCAACTAAGCACACTCTGCCTTACACAAACTATGCACATGCCAAACATACACCAACAGTAACTGGCTTTTCAGAGAGTGAGAAGGATGCAGAATTATAAGCCTGAGAACACACTACAAGTGATGGCAGATATCTCAGAATGCACCATTTGCACAACAAAACATGTCAAGTTTTATAACTAAAGAAAAATAACCCCCTGGACCCTGAAAAGATACAGGAGGTGGAACCAGAAACGTTCACAGATTTGGTTCTGTGTGGCAGTAACAGATGACTTGCCATGTGGCTTGGGAGTGCTCTTTAAAAAAAAAGAGTAACACTCACTTTCCAAAGCTTAAGGAAGGGAGAGCAATATTGTGAGTCTTTTTGGAAAGCACTCTGTAAATCTGAAAACATAGTTGCTCTCTATGCCCTGGTAAAAAATTCAACACTTCAAAAGAACACAAGCTTTTTTCCAAAGGCTTGAAAAAAAAGCAAGGAGAACACACAGAAATCTTGATGAGCATGTCAGTTGATGCTTTGATCTGTGGAACTTTGCCAGCAGAAAACTCTGTGGGAAGATCCCTTTACACTCTATAACAAGAACCATCAAAGCAGCTTAATCTTAAATGGTTGAAACTGGTGGCTTTTAGCACAAAAGATGCTAAACTAAATCGTGTTTCTACAGAAATAAACTATTATCTAAATAGAGAAATTGAAAAGTATATCTTATATGGCCACATAAAAATTTCAATATCCTAATGATTGATAGTGTGAATGCAAACCCTCTGCAATGGCCTTTAACAGTCATTTTGCAAAATGATCAATGGAATGTGCTGAACCGTCCTGGAAAACAGGATGGGAATGCAGAACACCTTTGTATCGCACTATTATTCACAGAAACATTAGTTTAGCTTAGATTTATCTTTCTCTATTAGGGAAGATGAAATTTCATTAAACTACTTTTGCTGAAATGAGTAAAGAGAACAATCTGTGAATGATGAATGTATATGAATAATTAATGTCATGGCCACTGAGTTATTGAATCCCAGCCAAGAGAATTATTGGATATAATGGGAGGACATGCTAACCAAGCCAGGTTTCTGCTTCCTAAATATTGCCTGTACAATAAATAGGAAGTGGTCATGGCTGCAACAGCCAAATATCAAGGCTGGCTAGACAAATGAAAATATAATTAATGTTATATCAATTTTCCATATTTGGAAGTGAATCCAAATGGTTTCTTGAAAAGCATATGAAGCGTATGACAAAGTTCAGAGTTGAGACCTGAATTCATGAGTTCCCAGAACCGCCCTTCTACTCTATTTGTTAAAGGTTATGAGTGTATAGATTTTACCTTTAGAGTTTACTTTCTTGCAGTAACCACCTATAAGTCCTAAAATCCACACAGACTGACTGCTTCCAAGCATCCTCTGATACTTCAGGAGATCAGTTATCCTACTGAATAGTTTCATTTACTTCAGTGCATGGTTTTGACACAAAGCATGAAAAGCTTCAGAAAAAATATCACAGTATCACAGCATCATTCTGGTTGGAAAAGACCTTCAAGATCATCAAGTCCAGCCACTACACTAACTCTGCCATGTCAATCACTAAACCCTGTCCCATGGCACCACATCTGTCTTTTTAGATGTCATGAGGGATGGTGGCTCAACCACCTCCTCAGACAGCCTGGATCATCAAGTCCAACTCCTGACCCAGGACAGGACAACCCCAAAGTTCACACCATGTCCCTGAGGGCATTATTCAAATGTTTTTTGGATATTGTCAGGCATGGTGCCATTACTGCTTCCCTGGGGAACCTATTCCAGTGCTCCACCACCCTCTGGGTGAAGAATCTCTTCCTAATGTCCAACCTAAACCTCACCCTGCACATCTTCCTACCATTCCCTGAATTGCTGAAATGTAGGTGTGGCTGTGCTTTCTCACTGGTCTATACATTATGTAGGAAGAGGAATTTTTTTGGTCAGAGAAGTGAAACTAAGATAAATAAATCTTAGACAAAGAGCCAAAAAATTCATACACCAGTGAGCTCCATCAGCCTGTTGATGAAAATCTCCCGAACAGAGCTACTGTTTCAGTCAAAAAACTCCAGCCTGGATGTAAAGATCATTAGAAATGGCCTTACAAGATCATTATGGCCCTCAGAGGAGTACGAAATGCGGGAGGTTCTTTATAATACTATGAATCGAGAGGGAAAGGCTATTTTTAGTCAGCAATTTTATATTTGGTTTTTCAATTTAAACTACTGGGAATGTGGAGAGCTGAAAATATTGCTTTAATATCTCCCCAGCTGTGGACTTTGTCTGATAAGATGGAAAATACTAATATCACCTTATAAGTATGCAGCTGCCTTTGTCCCAGAGGATCCTAGGACATCGACAAGCTATTCATAAAGAAAAGTATATGCACTCAATCATAGGTTGCAGCAATCAGGTGTTAGTTAGCAATACAAAACCAGTTAGCACAAGAGACTAAATAAAGACATTTTGGACACAGATCTCATAGGCAAACACCTGTGCAGTGTATGATAAGACAACTCTTAAAGTCAATAACTTACTTATTCTGCCATTGGATTTGAAAAGTAAGTGGCACCAGAAAGGGAACAAAAGTGGAGCCTTTCCTGAAATGGTAGAGAATGCAAAATACAGCATTTTTAAATATAATAAAAATAATATAATATAATAATATAATATAATAATATTACAATAATAATATAAATAAATATTATAATAATAATAAAAATAATATAATGTAATAAAAATTTTTTAATCTGAATGTTCATAAATGAGTGTAAGATAGCTGTGAAGGACCGATATGGAAGATTTTAAAGAGATGGAACTGGAATTGTTTTAAGGCGGAGGAAGAATATTCAAGACTGTGAAAAGATCACTATAAGGCAATTTGATGGTGCCTCTCATGTTACTTAATAATCATGATATTTACTTATTCAGAAAACAATTTTTACTGACTGAGATCTTCTCTGCAGACCAATGTCCACAGTACATCTGGTTTTAATGGAACATGATGAGATTAGCTAATGAAGTTTGGGAAATAAAACTATATTCACCATACAAACTTTCTCCTTCAATACCTGCTGCAAAAGTTTGAATTCTTTTGAATGCTCCTTTGCCCAGCCCCAGGGTGTGTATAGCTAGCAACCAGCACCCAAAGCAGCCCCAAACACAGACAGGTGATTCTTGTCCTTACTGGCAGAATCTCATTCCTCTTCCTTTACAGCCAACTTCTTATTCTCCCAACTCCCTTCACACGTGTGCTCTGTATCTTCCCTGGCTGCACCAGCACTGCTCCCATTCCCCTTATTCTTTCATCCACCTTGTCCTTCCTCAGCGTTTCTCAGCTCCTTCCTTAATCCTGGTGCTTTTCACACGCCGGGCTGATGTCTGTGAGGGCTGCTATCACATCACTTTCTTTCTCAGGTCTTTTGTTTCAGGTAGGAGGAAGGAAGCAGAAAATAAATCCCTTTGCTCAAAGGCCAGAGATAGAAATAAAACCAGGGCTTACTTATTTCCTAGTTTCTTGTCACCACTTTACAGTAATTGTATCAGCTTCTAAAGTATGCACACAAAACAGATCTAATTGCTGTTTCCTAGGAAGGGCAATGGAAAAGATGACTAATAAGAGGCTGAAGTTTTTGAAATGCAACAGTGATGTTTCTTCTCATGCTATTGAAAAACTGCCTCAAACCCTGGCTAGTTATTAATGAAAAACCCAAAATATTTGACAATGTCCAGGTAAAATCAGCCTTTGATATCAGCAGCTTCAGCAACCCATTGCTTGGATATACACTGTTTTTGCTGATGGTGTCTTCATTGCTTTGCCTTGAGACCTGATCAGGGTCAGGTCAAACCAGCAAGTCACAGAAGAAGGCAAGTTGGAACATAGAAGTGAGGAAGAACAGCCCCTGACCCAGGAGGGCTCAGCCAAATTTAGCAAGGGAGGTCAGCTGCTCTGAGGGGAACTCTGCTAACGGCCCAGATGTGTCCAGCAGCAACTTGGCCAAGCAAAACTATGAAAGGGCAGAGACCAGAATCAGCTGTAGTATTTTCCTTGCTACACCTACTGGGTTGGGAGATCAGATGTTTCCATAGCCCAGCCTCTCCAAGAATCTTTTGTCCTGGCCAGTCAATCACCCAGAACATGTAAGATTCACAGTGTGTATTTGTGTTTGCATACGTCTGTGTCTGTGTGTCTTCCCATCAGACCTGCACTTTTTCCCCCTCTAATTTTAACAGCTACTATCAATAAAAACTAAACTGACAGTGGCTTACACCTGACAAGTTACTCATTTGGATAACAGCATAATGCTTAAAATATAATAATTAGTGATGTCTGTGGTCTTATGAGGTGGTGGTGTCCAGGTTGGGCTAATTTTATTTGCACTCTACATAGAATGACAACTCTCAAGGTCAAAAGTTTAAGTTTAGATATCAGATTGTTAAGAAGCAGTTTTCTGTTTCTAGAGAAAAGCAAGAGAGTGACATACCCAGTATCATATCTGCCTGCCTATGAGTGCCTAACCTGACTGACCAAACCTCTTCCCAGTCAAGTCAAATGGGACTTAGCTTTGCCAGACCAGCCAAATAGCCTCATAATGAATTTCTACAGAATGCTACATTTTAATTGCTCTACCACTGTGCTCACCAACACTAATTCTAAAAATAATGACATCCAGATCATTAGAAATCTAAATGGTGAAGCCTAAGATAAAAGAAATACAATTAGGGAAGAGTACATGAACATCCAAGCACAACCTGAAAATATCATTTTAATATACCCAATATAGTATTGCATTCTATATGAATACATTCTTATGCAAGTGATCTCCTATCTCATCTCCTCACTTGCTAACTCTGAAACCCTGAATGACAACTCAAATGTCAGCCCTGTTAATTATTTCTCTACAAGTTATTTCAACAGAATATTCACTTAATGTGCTCGTCACAGAGTCAAAAAATTAAATCTTAAATCTATGCAAGATTACTAAAGTTCCAATTATCTACCCTTCTGCTGTCAAACTTAAATGTGACCAAAAGCAGCTTCCACAATCCTTATCACATTTTGTGCCCCTGAAAACTAAACTTGTAGAGATATCATAAATTAATTTAAATTCAAGATGAAACAAAATACACAATTTCTTTCCTGTAATCCCTTCAGACAGTATAAACTCAAATTTATGCTGTAGAGCTCAATTTTTTCTCTAACTTGCCTATTTTAACTGGAATAATTTTTAATAAATCCTTATGTCAGTGTGACACAATATAGCAAGTGGAGCATCTGTGGCACAGTATATAGCAACAGATTAAATGCACAATATGAAGTTTATCAGCCTTTTTTTTTTTTTTTCAATTGCAGACAAGATCACAGACAAGAGACTATTTCATTTTATAAGTAAAAACAAGTTAACCAAGAGATATTCTTGTCTATAGAGCACTAGAAACCATACCTGTGCTGCTAAACTACAAAGTATTATGTTTTATGCTGCAGTAGCAATAGCTACAAAGGAAAGACAATGCCATGCTAAAAGGTGCTGCAGTAAAGCTAATGATTATAATGAGTTTTCAGAAAAACAAGCAGAAAGCTGGTGAAGGGTCTGGAGAATAAGTCTTATGAGGAGTGTCTGAAGAAACTGGTTGTTTAGTCTGCAGAAAAGGAAGCGAAGGCGAGACCTCATTGCTCTCTACAGCTTCCTGAAAGGAGGGTGTCGTGAGGTGGGAGTAAGTTTGTTCTCCCAAGTTACAAGCAACTGGACAACTGGAAGTGCTCTCATGTTGCACTAGGGGAGGTTTAGATTGGATATTAGGAAAAATTTCTTTACCAAAAAGGTTGTCAGGCACCAGAACAGGCTGCCCAGGGAAGTGGTTGAATCACCATCCCTGGAGGCATTTAAGAGAGGTGTAGGTGTGGTGTCTGGGACATGATTTAGTGGTGGACTTGGCAGTGCTGGCTTAACAGTTGGACTTGATGTTCTTAAAGATCTTTTCCAACCTAAATGATTCCATGATTGCTTTTTTTTTTTCATCATTAAATATTGACATAGGAACATTAACTACATTAACTTGTAATTGTTACAGCAACAGACCTAGTGGCATCTTTATCCCCCTTCTGCAATCTCTCAGAGCACTACCCTTAATTTTAGGTTTCCTGTTACAGGATAAATTCTTAAAACTCTCCACTTTTAGACAAGGTCCCAGCCTACAGCATGACATCAATTGGTTTACCTTTCATATCCAACTAAATCCAATCTCTTTGTGTTCCTCCCTTCAGTGATCTCATAAGCTACTTAAGAAAAGAGTAGTTTTCAGTTTAAACTAGAAACAAAATATTTAGAAACACCACTCTGCCTCTATGTCTGTATCATGTCAGGATTTATCACCTCCTGCCAGTAAATTAGCTAGGCACCTTCAGAATCCTCAGGCAGATTTTATGCCTGTCTAATTTTTACAAACAGAAATCCTCCTTGCAAAAGTTCTTTTATAAATGTCATTCTTCTCTTATTGCTTCTGTCTTAGGGATTTTTTTTGGTAGGTTTTATTGTCTCTCAGTGACTTCTGCATATTTGTTGATGGATAGCTTATACTGAGCTGTGCCTTTCCCTTTGCCACTTCTAACAGAGCTTCTGTAAATTCAGTCAGGATGTTCATAAGCATCAAAAATAACATACAGAATGCCATTATTAAACTATTATAGAGCTTCTATGAATCCATCACATAAATAACACTAAACTAAAGTAGTTACTATGCTAAAGAAATGAGCATGTTTCTTATGAGAGCTACACTGAGCCTACTGCAACAACATGTTCAATCAAATTTGTCATCTGAGATTGCAAAGTAAGGTATGATATGGCCTGTAAATAAAAACTGTACTTAAAGTAAATACACAAATGCATTTACCTTTTACCTGCTGTGACATACTACACTACAAATATAAAATATTTTCAAGAATTACAGTGACAAATATCAAGGAAAGATAACCAGTAAGTATAGAATCATTTAACACTTACATGTCCATTATGCTCCTCCTTTAAAACTGTGCCTTTTATTCAGCTCTGGAAGTGCATTGTATTGAATTTTAAAATATTGATTTGTGATTAGAAATTGTGCTGGTTTGGTGGACTTTTTGGTAGCAAGGGAGGGGCCCTAGGAATGGCTCCTCTAAGAAGCTACTCAAAGCTCCCCCAGCTCAGGTGGCCAAGGCTGAGCCACCAGAGACACAACAGATGTGTCTAGTAGATGTCACAATCTGTTGTGTCCCTGCCCTGATCCACTTCCCTTTTTTCCTGCAGAAAGGTACTTATAGCTTTCCATTTTCCCATTAATTTTAGTCTATAAGGTGATTTGAAAGCAGTTTTCTTTCTTGGTTTTTTTGTTTTTTGTTTTTTGTTTTCTGGCTTTCTTAATTTGCAAAGCATGTGTAAAGCATGTGTAAAGCATGTTCTTCAAAAATCAACAAAAGTTTTGCATCTCATAAGACCAGCTCTAGTCAGGAGATGATGTGGATGAGCAAAAGCAAATACGAAGTGTCAACAATTTGGTATGTTTGGGATTTTTTTTAATATAGTGAATGAGATATTTAAAGGCACATCAGGGAGTTAGGAATTCTTGGAAGACACTTTTACCCAGAAGCACTCCTCTTCCCAACACTGGCAGGCTGGGAGATAGGTTTACAGAGTGGGAAACAACCCAGGTTAGTTAATTAATACAATTTTTTACATTTCTCCAATGCAAAGAAAGGATACAAGTCTATAAAGGTTCCCACCTTCATGACTGCCTTTCTCCCATCAGCCCAGCTTTGGAGATCAGCAATCTCTGGTTTTATTTCTTCTCTTTACAACTAGAAAAAGACACATTGCCTAAACTAGCTTGTAACTGAAGGGTAGGGCAGGATAGCAAGATAAGAAAAAAACCCATTGACACCAGTGAGAATGATGATGGAAGGTGATCCAAGCACAACAGCTTCCTACTATCCTCAGCAAACGTAGGCAAGAATCAGATGAGGAGATGTTAAAAGAGGGCCAGCTAACGATTCCAGAAGGGGCCAGTGAGTGCCACCACCCAGAGGTGGTGAGATATTTAAGAAGATAATGCAGGATATTGTACCTGGTAGGTCGAGGGAGGTGATTGTCCTCCTCTACCCTGCTCTCCCAAGACCCCAGCTGGAGCACTGTGTCCACTTCTGGAGTCTCCAGCATAAGAAAGACATGGACCTACTTAAGCAGGTCCAGAGAAGGGCCACAAAGATGACCTGAGAGCTGGAGCAGCTCTGCTCTGAAGACAGGCTGAGAGAGCTGGGGCTGTTCAGCCTGGAGAAGGGAAGGCTCTGGGGAGACCTTAGTGCAGCTTTCCAGTGCCCGAAGGGGCTGCAGGAAAGCTGGGGAGGGGTTGGATCAAAGAGTATAGTGATAGGATGAGGGGTAACAGTTTCAAACTGAAAGAGGGTAAATTTACATTAGCTCTTAGGAATATATTTTCTGTGGAGATGATGAGACACTGAAACAGCTTGCCCAGGGAAGCTGTAGGTGCCCCATCCCTGGAGAGTGTTCAAGGCCAGGTTGGACGGGGCTTTGGGCAACCTGATCTAACAGGAGGCGTCCCTGCCCACGCAGGGGGGGTTGGAACAAGATCATCCTTAAGACCCCTTCCAACCCAAACCATTCTGTGATGACACCGAGGTCCCCGGGCTGCTTCCCCCGCGCCACAGCAGCTCCCTGCCAGCCCCTTCATCCCTCCCCTCCAGCCGCTCCTGCCACCCCCTCCAGCCCCTCCAGCCCCCCCAGCCCCCCCAGCCCCTCCAGCCCCTCCAGCCCCCCCAGCCCCTCCAGCCCCCCCAGCCCCCCCAGCCCCCCCAGCTCCCCCGGCCCGTGTCCGCCCGCCCCGCCCCGCGGCCCCGCCAGCCCCGCAGACCTCCCGCCTTCCCGCCGGCCCGGCCGCCCTTGGCGTTGCTGCGGCGACGGGGGGAGCGGCCCGGCCCGCAACGGCGGCGGGAGCGGGAGCTGGGGCGGGATGGGAGCGGCGGGAAGGGGCCGCGGGGCTCGGGCACAGCGGCCGCGGCAGCCAGCGGAGCGACGGGGGCAGCGCGGCAGGTAGAGGCCGGGGAGGGGCGGCCGGGGGGCCGGGAGTGTCCCGGGTTCCTCAGGTGCTCGGCACGGCCGGGGCTGCCTCGGTGCCCGTGTCACCTCCGGTGTTGGTACCGGGTCAGTGTCACCTCAGGTGTGGTAGCGGGGCCGTGTCACCTCAGGGGCCGGTACCGGGGCCGTGTCACCTCAGGTGTGGTACCGGGGCCGTGTCACCTCAGGTGTTGGTACCGGGGCTGTGTCACCTCAGGGGCCGGTACCGGGGCCGTGTCACCCGTCCTGCCGAGCCCCTCGAGGGCTGCCCCTGCAGCCCTTCGGCTGAACGGGGGAGCGAAGGGTCAGTGGAGCCCAGCGTTGTGTTTGGGAGCAGCGACAGCCTGTACAGGTTAGTGAGGGCTGTGAGGTGGTCCTGAATGCAGCCGTGGATCTACGACAGATCTAGGTTTGTGTGCTTTCAGGTGTGTTGGCAAAGCATTGGCATCGCGAAAAAACTTCCTCGTGGAAAGCCAGGACTATCCGCACACGAGCACCACCCCCGGCTCTCTCAGTGCTGCACCAGGTGCAGGAGCGGCTGAGCTCGCTCCAGAAGCTTTTGTCTTGCCCATCCCAGACTGTAACTGGAACTACATTCCCCTGCAGTGGGAGAGTGACAGAAACTGAAAGCATAGAACTTTATTAATTGACTGTGAATGCATGCGTTTAAGAACCTGAATTATTTCATTTTTGCCGTTTCAACAGGTCAAAGCAGTAATCAGCAACATGGAGCAGGATTTAGAAGTGTTTCAGGAACAAGCTGGCACTAAGTAAGTAGTTAGTTATTGCCTGGGAATTGAATATACGATGGAATTGAATTATGTGAGTTTATAAAAAAATGTGAAAACCAAAATATTAATGATTTTAGAAGCAAACAGGGCTCTTTCTCAATTTCTTCTGCTTTCTATGCAAACTGGAGAGGTAATTAAGATGACACATCTTATTGCTTTATCTAAGCAATATATTCTATTCTATAAACCATTCTAATGACTGTTTCTGTTATTCACATTTTTTAAACCTTCCTACCTGAACAAAAGGTTTTTTTAAGATCATATGAAATGTTATTTTAAACTGTTAAAATAAATAATTGAGGTTGCTAGGCTACAGCAGAATAAACTTACATATCACAGCCCTTAAAACATTCACAAAACGATTAATTGCTAAAGTCCTCATCTTATTTCACACAGGTAATAACTACAGTTATTCTTCCCAACTATTAAAGTGCACTTTTCATCACAACAGAATCATCTTTTTTGACATTATCCAAGTTCTGCTCCTTTAGTGTTAGTCTAAAAAAGTATTAATACCACACAGTATTTCTATTTCTAAATAAATTTAAACATGAGTGAGATTTGGTATTAGACCTCATCTCATCCAGCCTTTTCAAGGAACACAGCAATATAAAAAGTATTTTCCCATATAATTAGCAAAGTAGAGTATTTATCTATCCATCTTAATTTGTAAATAAACTTATTACCTATTTTTCATGTAAGACAGTTTCTTCTATCATTATTTCCACAAAGCAGTCCAAGGTGATATGGTACATATTAAGTGCAAAAGCATTTCTTAAAATAACAGAAACATGCATATTCAATCACACCTTATTCTGGCCCAAGAAAGATTTAATAGGATTTGAAATTGTGCTCTGTTGTACTGAAGAATAAATAATGTGTGCACTTCTCATGATAGAAATAAATTGCTGCAGTAGAATATTGTATTCTGAAGAATGTGGCCCTTTTTTTTGGTTGGTTTTTTTTGGCTTTGAGAAGGATTGTTTTTGTTAGTGATATGTTTGGTAGATATGGTCATGTGAAAACTTGAATTAGAAAAAAATCAATATATTGCTGTTCTTTAGATACTACTTTAATAAATCAGAAGCTTGTCTCAAGAGTTCAGGTCCTGCCTGGCTTATGTTGTAATTGATGTTTGTGAAGTTTCAGGCAATTGCATATGAATCTAGAGAGTGATTTGTCCCATCACAACCCAGGTATTCTAGGTAGCTATTTATTTCCATTACCTATACAGAGACTAGTTTAAAACACACATCCAGTGATAGCAGACATCAATTTCAGTCTGTGCTGACAGAGGTAATGCAGATAGCTCTTAAATTTGAGAATATGGCTCAATAATGGTGGTGGAAATAATGAAAATTGCATCCCAACTGCAAGAACTCCTGAATCACAAATTATCCATCTACAGATGTGTATGGTTTTGTATGGCTGCAAAATGTTAAATAGATTAGTTGTTCTTGATAAAATGGAACTTTGGGGTAGGAGATTCTAAAGGACTGTGTATCATAACTGGTTTAAACATTTCCTATTTTTAAAGCAAGTTTTAAGAAGAAAGAAATTAATACAGGCTCTAGAAGCTGGGTTGAGGATCAAAAACTAATGAATATACTATCTAAGATGGAATTCTTCATTAACATTGTTCTGCATAGGTTTTGCTTGTGTTAAGCATGATTATGGTCTTACTTATTTTCCTATTTGTCAGCAAATCTCAGTAATAGAAGAAGGCATGAAACAGAGACTGACAGTTTGAACCCAACAATTCTTAAAATGTCAGTTTCTGAATTGCAACTTTAGAAGTATATGGCTAATAATATTATTTCTATGCCTATTAGGAAACAATCAGAAAAATACAGATCTGTGCAGAACTCCAAAGCAAAAGACAGATAAGTAGAGCTAGAAAAGTTGTAACTAGCTCAAGAATAATTTGTGATAAAAGCCTGCACTTGGTAAAACTTATCTGGATTTTGGTTGGTCTAAATTTGGAAGCACCTAGATTTTACATGAAGATCACAGAATCACAGAAAGACCTCTGAGATCATGAAGTCCAGCCTCTGACCTAACACCACCACATCAACCAGACCATGGCACTAAGTGCTACATCCAGTCTTCCCTTAAACACTTCCAGGGATGGTGACTGGACCACTTCCCTGGGCAGATAAATAGTTATTAATGACAGCAGAATATGAATCATCTCTATTTTCACCAATACAGAAACAGAATAAAAGAAGACTAAGAGCTCTCCCTCCATTATACCTTTAAGTGTTTTGAACAGTTTCAAAGTCAATGCAATAAATAGCTGCCACTTTGTTAAGTACAAGTCATTACATCCATGTATGAAGAATCCCTTTGATGTATGAATTCAGCAAAGGGGGAACACTGAATACATATGGGTAGACCCCCATACTTCTTCATTTTATGGGAAATCTTGTTCTTTTTGTGTTTGTTTACCTGCTGGCATATTAAACAAAAGATACCAGAGTTTCCTGCAGTCCACATCCGGTCATCAAAATAAATTATCACAATTGTGATACCACACTTTAAAAACATTGAAGGGACTAAAATAATAGTTAGAGCAGCTAGTAGTACCTCTGTGCAAGTAGGTGGGGATAACTGCTGAATACACTTTTAGGCAAATCTGTTTGCAATGCCACAGCCAGGATACAGAGTAGTTCTGGTAGCAGGACAGCAATAATAATCTACAGCTTCTGGTACAGCTTTCTATTTTCAGCTGCAGGTGTACCTACAGGAACTAGGTAAGGAAGTGGACAGAGAAGGTGAAGACAGACTGAAAGGCTTTTTCAGAAGGGTTTTTTTTCTTCAATAGCTCCCTTGTATATATTGGTGGTTCTATATTCAAGAAACAGAAGAACTTTGAGAGAAAATTTTCTAGCAACCTCTGCAGAACTTACCTTGTTGGGGCTGATCTGAAAATTATAGGTGAAACTTGAAGAGAGAAGGATGTCAACCATGGTGGGTCTGAAAGAGCAGGTATCTCATGATCCAGGCTAGTGGTTGAATTTGCACTTGCATAGTAATGTTTACATGATCCATGGAACACACAATAAAGTACCTGTTTCTGAAGACTAAAATCAGATAGCTGAGTCTTTGCTGGTGGTTCATCAAAGTGTTGCCTCCTGGTAGTACATGAGGCTGGAAGGGCCCAGGTCCTTGTAGCAGTATCACAGAAGAGGTTGTCCCTGAGTATCACTTAATCATCTGTTTTTAAGATAACATTTCATATTCAACCAGAGGGAATCAAAGTTTGCTGCATCATTAGTGCTATTTTGAGATGAGCTTCAGGCACTTGGAGAGGGGGCAGTTTTACTTTGTAATATGTACATCACTTGCTTGCAATTTTTTTGTTATCATTCTATGACTCAGATTTTAAAAACTGCATGCTAGCAGTTTTAACATTAAAAAGGCCTTAAGATTTATGTGTGTTTTGTACAAATCTTTCCAAGCTTAATGTTCATAATGTTAAAATTTCAAGAGTTTTTTTTATATAAAAAAAGTTCTTAAAAATTTAAATTTTAATTGTGATATAATAAATCTCCAACAAATTAACCCCAGTTTCCTGCAATAATTATCAAAAGAAGGGATATGCACCATAATTTGGGGTATTGAAAAACTCTCCAATACTTCCTAGGATGGAGGGCTTACAGGCCCAGTGCCTGCCTTCTGTAGGTTGCTGCTGCATTGTGCAGAAGCTGCACCATCTTTTTTCTCTGTCTGACTGTCTCTGTGGCAGTTATTTCATAAAATAATATCTGTGTTTATTTTAAGGAAATAGCTCTGCTTATTCTAACAAACCATCATGCCATTAAGATACTAGAATGACTGCAAACTGATTAGGGATCATAAAGATATTAAAAGAGAAATGGGAATGAAGTAGAAAGGTTTATGAATAGTTAACTGGGATGAGAACAGCATATGCAGATAATGGATGACACTGAAAAAAAGGTGTGAGATGCAACAGCTGCTATTTCACAGAAGTTCTAAAATCCAACACATTATTCTGCCATCTAAAAACAGTCAGTGTAGGGTTTTCCTTCGCTCCAGTAAGATACATGCCCCTCTAGATGCCCTGTAGATAAAAATATCTGTATCTAGCATACTGTGAGTTCTGAACATAATAAAAATGCTTAGAAGTTGTGGTATTTTCAAAAATAAAATTAAGTTGGTAAAAAGAATATTCTTTCAATAAATGACATGCAGTAAGCCTTACAGCAGTAAGTCTGCTAAAGCCTTTTATAAAAAAAACTTGTCTAATTCTGATCTCATATCTCCTCACCCTCTACTCTGCCCTAGTAAGACCACATCTGGAGTATTGTGTCTGGTTCTGGGCTCCCCAGTTCAAGAGGACAGGAATATGCTGTGGGGCTACAAGGATGATTAAGGGACTGGAACATCTGTCATACAAGAAAAGGTTAAGAGACCTGGGGCTGTTTAGTCTTGAGAAGAGAAGACTAAGAGGGGACCTTATTAATGTCTACAAATATCTGAAGGGTGGATGTCAAGAATGGGCCAGTCTCTTTTCAGTGGTGCCCTGTGATAGGACAAGGGGAAATCGCACCAAGTTACAACACAGGAAATTCCACCTCAACATGAGGCAAAGCTTCTTACTGTGAGGGTGACAGAGCACTGGAACAGGCTGCCCAGAGAGGTTGTGGAGTCTCCTTCTCTGGAGACTTTCAAGACCTGTCTGGACAAATTCCTGTGTGATCTGCCCTGGGTGTTCCTGCTGCAGCAGGGGGGTTGGATTTATTGATCTTCAGAGATCCCTTCCAACCCCTAACATTCTGTGATGCTGTGATTCTATGATGATTAAACTGAGATAAAATTGAAGTCTTAAATGATTGACAAATGACAAATTCTTTCTTGGTGATGTGTAATTAATCATAGTGATTGAAAACAGTCTGATTTTTTCTCCTGTATGACTCGATGGCGATTAAGTTTTATAGAAAATGTATGGGCTCATATACACAGTTAGGCTGTTTGTTCAATACCTAACTCTTCTTTCTAACAGTCCGAAGCATCTCTGAGTTTTCATGGAATAAAATTCCCCTACTTTATTTTATGGTGAGGAATTAGGCAAGAGTGTACATTGTCTCCTTTATCTTCTTCCCAAACACTAGAATCCTAGGTTAAGTGGATAAAAGACAGTAAGTCAGGAAAATAAAAGTGTTCAGGAACATTTCAATAAACAGTTTTATTTAATTATGATATAAATTTTTTTTTCTAACTGCAATGTTTCACTGGAAGTTCAGAAGATTAATGAGTTCTAGAAAGATTCTGACTTTTAAATAAATCACTGCAGATCTGAAATGCCAGCTGTAAATATTCAGGCTGACAGAACCTCTCAGTTCATAAAACAACTGGGCAATAAACTCTCTAAAACACTTGAGGAAAAATAAATCTCATATGCCCTAGAAGGACTCTATAGCTTTGATGGGAAATAGTAATTTCTACACATAAAAAGTTTTAGAGTGTAGAAAGAATCATGCAATTTCTTTCAGTGTTTTCTTGTCTTCAAATACAAAGTTGCAATGCATATGGAATGAAGAAATCTCCATAGTGAAGTTCAGATACCTTGTATATACCAGCTAAATGGTGTACAACAGCTGATTTAAACATTGTTTGACACTGTCCAAAAAAAGCTTCATTTTTAGAATCAGTGTACTGCTCCTGTATAAAGGGATTGTATAAGAGGGCAACTTTGACTGCTTTCAGTTTCTGATGACCCTTCTAATGTACCCCAAACTAGTCATATATCATTATTTTGTTACTTAGGACACAGAATATTCCTAAAGCAACATTGTCTATTACTGACAATGAAGACATAGTGTAAGGGATGTATTCCTAATTTCATCTCAGAAACGTGAGAAAACATCTAATGTTTATGTTGCAGATACTGTACAAAACTCTATAAAATCCAGCACATGGTCCCCCAAAGACAAGTTCTTTTTCAAAATGCACTCGCTTCTGTGCTTCCTAGTTGAATAAAAACTTACTGTTAATATACAATTCACCTTGTTATTTAAGTAATTTTTTTACAAAGAGAATGGGAAAGCAGAGTGTAAAAACTGAACTGTCAGTTAAGAATGGTGGCTAGCTTTCAAGCCAGCTATTTAATAACTTCCTCCAAAAAGCTTTGCTGTGCCCATAAAAACCTGAAAATTCATCTTCTCCTTCTCTTGTCCACTGAGGTTTGAGCCTGGATACTTTAAACTCAATTCATGTTCATTTGACAGTTCATCCCTGAAAGAATGAGAGGATATCAAACAGCATTTAAGCTAAGCAGGAAGTCCAGAATATGCTAAATACTCTGATACTTACTTCAGGCAAACTTAAGACAGATGAAGCGTGATTTCACCTACATTTGAAGGCATCATCTAGCTTTCCTGTTCCTTTCTGCTGTTGAGAAGTGGTTATTTTCACCAGAATCAAAATAAAAACTCAGCAATATAACTATTTTTTTTTTGTTTTCTCCCGTATTTTTCATTTGAAAAAATTAAATTTTATTTTATTTTTTTCATTATTAGAGCTTCTCCATGTGAAACTGGACTTCAGGAATTAGTGCATCAAATTGACATAATGATAAACAGCAAAAAAATGGAATGGGAAAGGAAGATGAAAGCTTTAGAAGCAAAGGTGGATATCCAGGATAAAGAATTAGCAAGTGCCCAAAGCAAACTGGATCAGAAAGGTCAAGAGGTATTTAAGAATATCATATTCTGTAAATAAAGTATTTGTTCTGGGAGTTAGTTCATAGTATTCTCTAAATGCTCTATAAGGAGACCATTCTGTTCTATCACACCCTTAAAAGGTCACTGATTATCCTTAGTGTTTTCTTCTAAGGTGTGCTTCTGTTCTGAAAAGTGATTGTGAAAATGTCAGTGAAAGTCTCACATTTCTTCTATTTCCCTGAAGTCAAAATTAAATATTGTCAGTTTAGCTGTAAAAAGCTAATTTGATGTTTTTTCTAAATGCCAACAATTCTAGTTTCATCAGAAATTTTCAGTGGAAATGTACAGCTCAAAAAGCTTCACAAATGTCTTTGTAATTCCTATTTATACTGTAATACCTATTTTATACCTGATTTTTATAATTTCACATGATATACTGTCTTTGTAAGATGATTTTATTATTAATAGTGAAGGCTGGAATTGTATGATCACTTAGAAGTCAGAATTAAACTGAAAGCCCCTGTTTACCTGTTGGTGCCCATACTTCACAGTCGAGTCTGCTGAACACTCGTTCAGGAGCATCATTAGATCTAGCACAGCATTCTGTTCTGCTGCCAAGCACCTGTAGTTAGGTGTTCAGACATGGATGTCCTTGTCTGAGCGAGGTGACTAAACTGCCAGTGGGAGTTTTGAAAATGAAATCACTCTCCTGAATAGCAGTTCCAGGCTTGCCTTTAGTCTTTGCAGTCAGAGGAACCAAGAGATAGTTCAGCATATCCGACGCAGCTTCCAGCTGCCCTCCAGAAAAACATAGGTGTCTTGTATGATGCTGGTCACATTTCTAAGTTCTGTGTGAAACTCTCAGGTAATTCAAGATGCTTCAGAGGGCACTGCACTTTGGGAGCTGGCATGAGTCTACAGCATTCCCTGGTAATTTTACAGAAGTATATGAAAGTCATATGTATGATTATATAAGCCATTCAAGTAGAATTTTCACACTGGGACACAGCAGTTCATTCATGTAGTTGGGTCAGAAATGCTTTCATCAAATGCTCTTTCATGACAGAGTCATATAGTATTATTGTTAAATCATAACATAACTATAAAATCCTTAGCTTAATGTTGATACAGCCTGGGTTTCTGGTATCCAGTTTTATTTTTAAGTTACTGAATTAAGATATATTTTTAATATCTATCTTTTAAGCTACAGTCATTTTTCAAAGTTTCAAATTACTATTCCAGAAGTTACATATTTTGGAACACTTCAGAAAAGGTCAATTTGAATCCTTGTTCTAATTCTAGATAGGACTACTTCGACAGAAACTGGAAGACTTACAAAAAACTAAATATGAAATGGCTCAGAATTATGAAACTCAGCTTCAAGCACTGAAATCTCAAGTAAGAAAAATGTCCATTTCATTATTTCATGATTGCAGTATAAAGAGTGTATACATCCCTAATGCTATAGAGTATCTTAATGGATTTGGGAAAGATTAATGGTGTCATACAAATGATGATGACTGCAGCTTCCTACCAGGCTCCTTTGTAATTTCTATAGTGACATGTCCAAACTCTTTGGATGGATTTTGATGTGATTGTGACATCTGTCATGAAGACAGAATCATAGAAGCGTTGGAAGGTCAGGGTTGGAAGGGACCTCTAGAGACCATCTAGTCCAACTCCCCCACTAAAGCAGGATCACCCAGAGCACATTACTCAGGACTGCATCCAGGTGGGTTTTGAGTATCTCCAGAGAAGGGAACTCCACAACCTCCCTGGGCAGCCTGTCCCAGTGCTCTGTCACCCTCACTGTATTTTTCCTCATATTTAAATGGAACTTCCCATGTTCCAACTTGTGCCTGTTGCCCCTCATCCTGTTACTGGGAACTACTGAGCAGAGTCTGGCTCCATCCTCCTTACACCCACCCTTTAGATACTTGTAGCCATTAATAAGGTCTCCCCTCAGCCTTCTCTTCTCCAGGCTAAAGAGTCCCAGCTCTGCCAGCCTTTCCTCATTAGGGAGATGCTCCAGTCCCCCAGTCAGCTTTGTTGCCCTCTGCTGGACTCTGTCCAGTGGTCTCAAGTCTGATGCACACTTAGAATTTAAAGAATGAAACTGTTCTTATCATGTCTTCACTATAATTTTTTCTGGGTTTAGTTTGCCTGTTTTACAGGGATTATTAAAGTGGTCTGGTAGCTTTCCACAAGAGAACACAGTATCAGAACTAGAGTAACCTGGATTATTGACACTGGGAATTTGTTTTGGCTTTATTTATTTCAGTGTGTGCTTGCAGCCCAGAAAGCCAATCATAGCCTGGGCTGCATAAAAAGAAACATGGCCAGCAGGTCCAGGGAGGTGATTCTCCCTTTCTACTCCACTGTCATGACACCCCACTTGGAGTATTGTCTCCAACTCTGGGCACCCCAGTATGAGAAAGACATGAACCTGTTGGAGACAATCCAAAGGAGGGGTCACAAAAATCATCAGAGGGCTGGAACACTATGAAGACATGCTGAGAGAGTAGGGGTTGTTCAACCTGGAGAAGAGAAGGTGCTGGGGAGAAATGACTGTAGCCTTTCAATACTTAAAGGAGACTTAGAAGAAACATGGAGAGAGACACTTTAATTCTGTATTGTTTTTCCTGCTATTCCACACTTCCCTACACTGAGTTCTCCTACCAGAGATTTAGTATTCCATTCCATTTCTAATTACTTCCTTGAAAGTAATTAAAAATTTCCAGTCATCACACTTACTGTAGAATCATCTTGAATTGAGTAAATTGGATATTATTTTCATTTAGAGCTGGTAACACTTGCCACCTAAATCGATTGAACCAATAAATGTATAATTTATTTTTAAGTTCATGTTGCCTTTAATATGGAAATTGATTTGGCAAACGGTTCTGTAAGTAAGAAGAGAATGTTTTGGTTGTTATGTAATTAACACTATTAATCATTTGGGAGAGTAGCTAGAAACAAAAGCTGTTTTATAATTTACACAAAGTACAGAAAAAGAAACAACATCTTAGCGTGATTATTGAGAAAATAAACATAATTCAACAAAAAACTGTGTAACTCTTTTACATAGCAGTTGTGAGGTACCTTTAGCAATGCAGCACTACCCCCAAAAATGTTGCAGATCTCTCTTTTCTCACCCTTTTTCACATTTTCTGCAATACTTTTTATGTCTTAATTTATTTATTTTTAATCACATCCCCAAAACAACTGGGTTTTTATTACATGTTAAGAACTGCATTGAAATTGAACTTTCTGAAATTGAAACTCCAGGTCATTTTCCATAATGTTTTTGATTTTGAAGTTGTTAATTACCCTGCAGGTCCTCCCTATGATGTGGCAGGTTGACCTTGGTTGGGCACCAAGTGCCCACCAAAAGCTGCTCTATCACTCTCCTCCTTGGGTTGACAGTGGAGAGAAAATAAAACAAAAGGGTCATGGGTTGAGATAAGGACAGGGAGAGTTCATGCAACAATTACCATCATGGGCAAAACAGACTTGACTTGGGGAAATACATTTATTGAAAATCAAACCAGAGTAGGGTAATGAGAAATAGAACTAAATCTTAAAACACCTTTCCCTCATCCCTCCTTTCTTCCCTGGCTTAACTTTATTCCTGATTTTCTCTACTTTCTCCGCCTGAGCAGCTCAGGGGGACAGATAATGGGGATTGCAGTCAATTCATCAGGTGTTTCTGCTGCTCCTTCCTTCTCAAGGGAGAAGGACTCCTTACACTCTTTTCCTGCTCCAGCATGGGGTCCCTCCTCCAGCATGAGTCCTTCCCACAGGTTGCAGTTCTTCACAAACTGCTCCAGCATGAGTCCTTTCCATGAGGTGCAGTCCTTCAGGAACAGACTGCTCCCATTTGGTCCCCTACAGGGTCACAAGACCTTCCAGCAAACTTATGTGGGCTTTCCATGGGGTCACAACCTCCTTTAGGGCACATCCACCTGCTCTGGTGTGAGGTTCTCCATGGGCTGCAGGTGAATATCTACTCCACCCTGGACATCCATGGGCTGCAGGGGGACAGCCTGCCTCACCATGGTCTGCACCACAGGCTTCATGGGAATCTCTGCTCTGACATCTGGAGCACTTCTTGCCCCTCCTTTACTGACCTTGGTGTCTGCGGGGTTCTTTCTGTCACATATTCTCTCTCCTCTCCCTGACTGCAAAACTGTACATGATTTTCTCCCCTTCTTAAATATTTTCTCATGGAGGCTCTACCACTGTCACTGGTGGGCTTGACCTTGGCCGGGGGTGGGTCCATCTTGGAGCCAGCTGGCATTGGCTCTACTGGACACAGGGGAAGCTTCAAGAAGCCACCCACCTCCTCACTATCAAAACCTTGCCACGTAAACCTGATACACATGAGCAAATACAATGCATTTTCTGGGCTTTTTTGTTGTTGTTGTTGTTGTGTTTGTTCTTTGTTTGTTTTTTTTTTAAGAATCTGACCCTTCCTAACCTAAAAGCTTCTCTCTGTAAACCTCATTGTAGTTCTTGCCAAGATTCTCCTTTTTCATTACCTTGCAGACGACCACCTAACGTTTCTTTGAGTTTCTTGATTGCTTTTCATCTTCATGCAAGAAGTTTGGATTTGTAGCTCTTAAAAATAGACATCACTTTCCCAATCTATGCCCATCAACATTTCATTCTCTCTCAGTCGTCCTATTTATTTTACCAAAGATTCCAGCACTTACTCTTTGCCTTTTTATTTTCTGATTCCCATTCCTCCCCTTTCACCAAACTGAATTTCTTTATGAAACACCCATCCATGACACATGCATTGAAGAAGGAAACTCTTAAGTGCCTAAGTTAGGAGGCCTGCCTAGGTTTTTAGGTGATAAACAAAAAGTTTTCCTGTCAGAACAATTCCAAGCACCTATACTAGACAGTATGACTATCCCACTCAGCTCTTCTAGCTTTTATTATGTCTCCTTATTGAGTTTCTTTCTTAAATTACAGCACTGCAGTGTCTACAATAGAATAAATTTAATGTCACTGATCCTCAGCTGCACAGACTCGTACCTAAAATATAGAGCTTTCCTGACTATTAATCTTTGCTTTATCTCCTTTGTCTCCCTTCTGTTGGTTTTTGTTCTCACTTGAAAGTTACACCTCCTTCTACACTGTATAATCTTAAGAGCTACAATTTAGTTCTGCACAAATGGTGTGAATGCTACTATTTACCAGTAGCATTGTATCTTTCTCTGCAGAGGTGTTCTTAAAATTCCTCACAATGTTTGTTCCTTCTTAATCTTGGTAGAAATAGAAAGGATCACTTTTTTTCTAGCTGGAAGAATGGCTATTCATAACAAATTTCTCTCTGATATACTGCTTCTATGGTCCTCAGTGCTTTGTATTGTTGTTATTGATAAAACCAGCTGTTTAATGAGCAACATTCCCACTGAATTGATTGTGTGCCAGCTGAATGTGGTAAAACCTGTTTTTTTCTTGTTTTAGGGAAATAATTCCTGATACGTAACCTGAAACTCTTAGGCCATATGGCTGCACTCATTCTAATGTACATTCTGTCATAATTACCTAGCAAAAACTTGAGAGGTTCATCTTCATTACTTTCTTCTCTTTTTTTACACATTAATGTCATTATTTTCATTTTGAAAATTACAGAAAGCTCCCAGCAGAAGACTGAGAATCCATTCTTGCTCTAAGCATTTTAGCAACAAATTGCCTCAATTAGACATTTAAAGCTAGATGGCTACTCCAGAGCTACCTCAGGCTCCCTCTGGAATCAATGGAGGGAAATGGGCACCCCTAGCATGTAGTTCATGTCAGCCTATGCTGAGGATGTAAGGCAGCTGAAATTACTAGGCATGTGGAGGCAGCTTTTTCTAATGCAGAGTAACTTGGGCTTGGATGTCTGACTTTCAAAAATCTAGACTTAGATGAATCCTATGCCAGAACTCACTAAAAGGCCTCCTTTTTTTTTTTTTTTTTTTTTTTTTTTTTTACTTCAACAGCATGCAAATAGATCAACTTGGACCTTACTTTAAAACAAAACATCTAGCATTAAATTAAAAGATACTTGGCTTTTAGTCTAGTTTCTGGTCATGTTAACATCCAGACTATGATCTGTCTGAAATATCCTACTTTCATAAACCTAATATTCAAAATTTTCTCCTTTTGGCCATTCTGTTCCTTTTTAGACTGATTTGTCGAGGTGTTGGATCCTGTATTTCCCTAGCCTTTTGGGCATGAGAATCCAGTACCTGTCTTCATCTGGGTTTGCTCTTCCCAAGCAGTTCATATGTGCCATAATATGTTCAAGAGCAAAAATGTTATCTTTGAAATTGGATTTTTTTTCTTCCAAAGGCAGTGAGTTACGTATTGTTTGAGCCTGGGTGATCCAACCATTTGAAGTATCTTATTGTAACTGTATTCTCCAGCAAGGTCAATTTCGTATTCTTGCAGCTTCTCTGCAAGACTTTCAATTTTGTTTTGAATGAGATATCTCACTTCTGTAAGCCTGTATTACAGGATTTCTGTTCAGAAATTCCAAGTTGGTCCCTGGACCTCCCCATTATAGGAAACATTTTCATTTAGGATAATCTAACTTCTGGTCATCTTTTCAATTCTTTTTGCTATTTAGATGATCTTTAAGGTCCCTTCTAACCCCAACCATGCTATGCTATGATTTTATGAACAGTATTATGTATCTAATTCTCAGAGACACTCTTTGGTACCTGATGGTTCCAGAAGAATGCAGTCATCACATAGATAACATTTCACAAATTTTTGTGATAAAAAAAGAAACATGCAACTTTAAAATACATTAGTGATAATCCTTCCTTTGGGCTGGTGAAGCACCCTTTAAAAATGTCAACACAAGATGGCAGTAAACAAGTACAGAAAATTTCATATAAACATTGTAGAGGAAATGACACTATGGGTAACAGTACCATGAAGAACTTCAGCAGAATTAAGTTGCTGTCAGATGATCCATTTCAACAGTTAGTTAACATTTATGTGACAGCTTAGTCTTGTTAATTTCTAAGAAATTAACTTAATTAATTCATTCTTAGTTACGTTGATTAAATATTTAGAATGCTGAAGCTGAAGTTGGCTGTTTCAGTTTAAAGAAAACTTTGGCCATGTGGTCATGATAGATAGATAGATAGATAGATAGATAGATAGATAGATAGATAGATAGATAGATAGATAGATAGACAGACAGACAGACAGGCAGACAGATAGGTAGATAGATGCATAAATTCTGCATGTTCAACTCTGCTTTCATTTTTAGTTTTCAAAGTTGGCACATAGCTATGAAAAGCTACAGTCACATCAGTTAAAACAAAAAAAGGCTGAAGGTAGAGAAGGATGTGAGGAAAGCCTAGAGACACCATCTGCAGTGAGCAGTTTATACAAGCAACTGGAGGTAAGAATACTTTGGTTATTATATTCTAATTTTAATATGCCTTTAGAACTAATTTGTCTTTTACAGTTGTAAAAATTAATTTCCTAACAATTATGAAAAATCATAGAATTTCCTTACTCTGGCAAGAAAAGGTGCTTAGTTTAATGTTCTTCTGTCCAAGTATTATTAGTGGTTTAAACAGGTTTATGAATTAATATAGAGAATGTTCTTCAAAAGTGTAAGTATAGAAAAAACCCCACATTTTTCCTGATTAGTATATGTGTATGGGATAATATAATCTGTTGAGACTGAAGCCTTTATGTATTCAAGATACCATCCCATAATACCTATAATTAGTTCAAGTTTTATAGACAACTTTGACCATTTAGGCCTAGGTAGAAGAAAGATTTAGGATTGTAAAACTGTTATACATGTATCTTGTCAGAAGCCCCATCTCCACAACCTTGAGCTCAGTACCTGGTTTCTGTAGGTAACACATGAGGAAGGATTAGGCCATTAAAAACACTTTCTTCAGAATCCAGCATACTGAGTGAGGGCTAGCTACTCTGAGATACTGAGGACAGGATTCAGTCATAGTCCCTATCTCTCTGGACACAGAATGGATTTTAGCTGATTTATTCTTGGATACAGGAAGATCCTGATTTCTGATCACCATTCCCAGCCTTGACTTGGCAGAGTTAGAAGTTACTTTATGATCTGTGGAATAATCAAATATTTATTGGCCCAATGGGAGAATTAGCCACCAAAGAGAACTGGCATGTAGAGGTTGTCTCTCCAAGTGTTGGCTTCTCCCAAACACTCTTCTGTCTATATTCACTGGTGCAGAAACTGATACCCCATTTCATTTCTTAGAATTAAGCAATGTAATCTCTAGCTGTACTACCTTTCACTTCCTTTTTTACTTATCCAATAAATATGCTGGTGTCCCGTGTAAAGTGAAGTAACTTCAGAAGGAAAAATTCCAGAGTCTGTTGAAAACTAAAGTGGTTTTTTGTTTGGTAGAAAATTAACGTGGGAAGATTCTGGTTCAGATTCTGTCTGGAGAGAAGATTATTAAACTGAATCTTCCACATATGGGGAGAACAGCCTAACCACTACTCTTTTGAGGAAGAGGATCACAAAAAATATATTTCTATTTTCTTTGGCCATTCTTTGTAAAGAGCTTTTGCATTTCTCTTTAGCAAGTGTTTTCAATTTACTTCTCCCCTGAGTTTGGGCTATGGCTTCGAGTGCCAGCTCTGCTCCATGTGCAGCCCCTGGATGAAGGGTCTTGCAGCAGGAGACAAGCTGAGACCAGGTGATAGAGCCTATTCTGCTCCCCTGGAGATTTCCTGCAAAAGTTATAACACAGATCAGGAAGCTCACATCAGGCTTGAACATTTTATCAGCTGTGGGTGAGGTTTTTATCCATGGCAATAGTCCAAATTAATGCAGGATACCAAAGGGTTCAGCTGGCAGAGCATGACAGTGAAGTAAAGGTGTGTGGAAGCATCTTCAGTGCACAACAGGAGTGAAACATGGGACTGGAAGCACAAGCAGGGGGTAGGGAGGCATTGCTGGGGTCACACCAACAAGGCAAGGATGCATCTGGGTGGGGAGCACTTCCAGGGGCCTCTGGAAGCACAGAGGGATGATCCAAAGTACCACTGGAGATGATTCAAATAATAAAGTAGCATGTGCTTTGAGCTTTTGCTAAACTGGGTCCTGCAAGGAAAGTAAGCAGAGGAATACCAGTTGGAAGTGTGAGCTAGTTGCCTAGTTGCTAAGCATTGTGAAGACTTATGGGTTTATTATGTAGATTTATGTAGATTTATTATACAGATTATTTAGACACTTTCAGAACTTTGCAGTAAAAAAGTTAAGATTTTATAGATTTTAAGTACTTTCATGCTTAAGCTGGAAATAAGAAGGGTTTCAGAATCTCTGTTTTGGCCTTGCCTATCTTCTGTGTTGTTCAGTAAGATATAGGAGTAACTTCTGTGGCTTTCACGTGAGTGTTCCTGCATTAACAGGACATAACCTAGACACCTCTTAGCTCTACAGCATGTTGATGTTTTTTCCACATGTGAGAGTTGTTACCATCAGAAAAGCTACTACACTTTGGTCTACAGTGTGGCTGCCTACATCTGCTACTACAAGAATACTAAAAGGATTATACATCTTTTGGTGTCTAAACATATCACTATTGTGAAACTGTCTGATCCAGCTAATTTGAGAATGACCTTGTTCAATATTAAAATGTGAAAATAATGTAACACAATGCTATAATTTGATTAATTACACTGAATGAAAAATGAGTGCTTGGAATACATTCAGCAGATTCGAGTGTTCAGGAATTAGTGTGTTAAAAATCTACGAAGCTCAGCAGTGCTTTAGTAAGGCCTTGAAACTTCAGTCCTCATTAAGTAATCTGAAACACCATTTGTGTCACATTTTGTAAAATGGTAAGATGTTTCTTGATATAAAATGCCAAAGCAGATATTAGGAAAGCTATAAGAGAAGATCTGTATGAATCTATGCTGGGAAATATTCCATTTTGTTTCAGTAGCAAATAAACCCTTATTTTTTAAAATTTGGGGAATATGCCAGTTTAGGGTAATTATAAAAAATCATCTGTCTTTTTGGGACCAACATTTCCACTGTGAAAAAGGAATTTCTCATAATAGCTTATAAGTATTATAGTTTTCACTTCATAAAACAGTATACTGTTATTTTGCTAATTCTTCAAACGAAGAGAGCAACAGCTTTAGAAACTGCAGTTCTACTTATTCTGCAGGATACTGTCTTTAAATTCTAGTTGTGAATATACAGATCTGGTATGATTTAAGGGAAAATTAAAAGACACTAAGTAGGAACATAAGTGCAAATATGAAAACAGTATTAGATGAATCTGATAGAATAGACTTTGTTAAACAAGCTTTTCTTTAAACTAGGCAAACTCAGAACCAGAAGCAGCAATTGTAGAGAGAGCAAGAAGTAAAATTTATTCACAGTAGCTGTTGTCCCAATTCTTAAAACAAAACAAAACAAACAAACAAAAAAGAAACAATTACTCAAAAGATTGGCCTAAATATTAAGGGTTTGGTTTGCTGTTGATCACTCTGTTTGACACTGATATATCTTTAAAGTCACGGGAACTGCTCTCCAATCAAATGGGTATTTTATAGTCATCACTGTAAGATCTACAGCAATTGAAGAGATTCAAAATATTTTATAATTTTTATTCAACAATTATGTTTAGCACCCATTTTTTTCAGATTAAAAGCCCTTAAGGCTGGATTTTTTTCTGGTGAGGATGACTGGAGTGCTGCTTTATATCCTTGTTCTTTGTTTCTTCTTTCCAAAATTATAGAAAGATTATGTATT
The DNA here is from genome assembly GCF_020740795.1 of Apus apus. Classification (NCBI taxonomy): domain Eukaryota; kingdom Metazoa; phylum Chordata; class Aves; order Apodiformes; family Apodidae; genus Apus; species Apus apus. The sequence goes on from NC_067282.1 coordinate 10,935,803, forward strand.
AATTAAAAAACTAGGGTTTTCTTATAACTATACCAATTACAAAGTTATTCAGATTAAGGAAAAAAGCTTTTTACCCTGTGTTTACTATCCATGTTTTACTGTCTTTCAGGAATTGAAGGCAAAATCAGGAGAATGGGATAAGAAGAGGACAATCTGCCAAAATTATCTCCTTTATTTAGATGCTCAACAAAAATTATTGTCTGAAAAATGTGATTTATTTCAGGTAAATTCCTGCGTTAGGAAGAAAATGAGAATTAAATGAGCTGTCAGCTCAGCTGGAGTTGTTTTAACTAAATTTAAAAAATCTGAACCCTACCAAGCTTACACTGAATCTGACAATACACGGATACGTTGGTTGTGAATACATTGCTGAGGTGAGGCAAACCCACACTGAAAGATCTAATGATACATACAGTTACTTTAATTTTATTTTTCTCATTAAAATGAGAAACTGAGTGTCATGATGAGAATTACAGTACTTCTGATTTTTAAAAACTGCAGAAACAGTGCATGTTTCCTTTTACTTTTTTAGTGTCTTGTGGAGAAACTTTAATCTTCTATGCTATTTACTAGTATGCAATTAATTGTGATGACAAGTTATGGAAAAGTATCTTACCAAGTAAGCAGTACTTGCCACTACAAAGTTGCAATGTTGTCACGTACAAAGTTCTCTCAGATCTAAAACAGCCCTCATTTTTCTGTAGATCATAAATATACATTAATATAATTTATACAGTAAAATTAATTTTTGCATGCTATCCAAGATCACACTTGGAGATATTTCTTGGGTCACTTAACCCTTTTTTATCATACTTTTCATGAAATTACTATTCAGTACTTGATTGACTTCGTGATTCGTTTTTTCTGCCAATTTGCTAATTACTTTTTTTTTACATAGCCTACAGATCTAGCATATTTTTATTTTTTTAATTCCTTCCAATCCAGAACAAAATATTGATTCAATGATCCTGCTTTAAAAATAAAAAGAAAAATAACTGGGCAACAAGCCAGCTTGAGAATGAAGGGAAAGCCAATTATGTTGCTGACTGATGATTCCCCTTTTCCACTGTGAGCAAATGATTGGATTGTAATCTAGTGAAACACTTTCCTGACAATTCCTGTAAGACTGTTTACTCATACCCAAAGTTTCCAATGGTTACAGTTAACTTTTGTTTATAGAATAGCATTATATTGCAACTTTTGAACTTCCATACAAATGTGTTGAAAAAAAGGCAAGGCTTTGACTAGACTAAACTACTGACTTACGCATGTTGAAGGCAAGTCAAAATAGAGTACTCAGGTTGATCTCCACATTAGTCTGTAGAGGCTTACATTGCTCCATCAGTGAGCTTTACTTGAAGACAGTTTTCTTCACAACTATAACATAACACCAGACAGTTTATTAAATAGAAGTCTGATGGACGGTTCTACCTAAGCTATTTCAAAAGCATTAACTGGTCCTATTGTCTTTGTCTCACATTCCTCTTTTGTGAGGTCTTGGACTTCCATCTGGAGGCTTGCACCCTGTTTTTCACAGGATACTTTGACATTCTGGTGTGTCAGGTTCCACAGCATAGATGTCAGGGGGACCTTAATTTGTTATATATAGAAATTAAACTGAGCTGGAAATGTCTTTGGCTCTTTATTTGATATGCAGCCAGTGGTCAGTTTTGCTTAGGTGTTCAGCAAGCACACATTATGAGAGCGTAGTCATTGACATCAAAAAGTTAATCTAAAGCATGTCTTTTTTCAGTCCTTATCAATGAAATATGGTATCTGTAACCCTATTTTTAATATACATTTTCTTGCTCAGCTTGATTTCTGCACATGATACATGGTTTCCAGGTTATATTCTGTTGTCATTTTTCAGCTAATTCTCAGCCTCCTGAAAGATTACTGCTGCATGTAGAGGGATCCATGTGGACATTTTTTTTAAGAGCAAAAGCAGTTACCATAGTAATTATGCTTCTTCATGATGCCTGTGAATTCACTAATACCAGCAATACCAATTTTCTGAAGTTTTGGGCTTAGGATTTTAATTAGTACAAGAAACTGAATGGGGTGTGGGACTCTGCAGAATGCACAAATGATTCTTCTCCAGGTTTAAGGATAATGATACCAAAGAAATTCAGTTACTGTAGTAACTGAGCTGTTTATCCATGAGCTATGTGATGCTCACCCTCCAGTCAAAGGTTAATATCCATCCTGAGGCACACACAGACATGACTCTTACTGAGTTCAATAAATCAAAGAAGAACATGTCTCTCAAATTATTTTTTATAGGTAACTGCTTTGAGTAGGTCATCATAATCACCTTTTTCACATTTGGGGTTAATTAACATCAAGTGCTAAGGAAATACATAGCAGAGAAGACAAATACTTGAAAAAAATCTGTGCCCTTGAAAGTATCTGAAATATTTTTCTTACTGAGGGCAAAGAACTTGAGACTAAAAAAGGAAGTATCCTTTATATTCTTCATATCCAAATATTGTTAAAAATGGAAATAGCTTTATGATTTTAATAGTAATGGTTTGGTCCTAACAATTTTCATACGAGTGTTCATTAAATGAAGTTCATTTAATGGATTTTCTTGTTTTATAGAAGCAGACCCAGAATTATCGATTCCAAATAAGCAATGAGAAAAAAAACCAAGAAGGAGTAATTACCTGTGGCCAGCCTGAAAGTGAAAATGATGAGTTGATTATGGAAAAGCTAAAGACAACTGTGAATGAAATAGCAATAAACAACAACAAACTAGAAGAGGAAAATCTGAAACTCCGGGAGGATATAAAAATGTACCAAAACCATTGTCAGGTAGTAATAGATATTAGTTTTTTATGATGACTGTGGAATTAATGTTGGAGAATTAATTACTTAGCAGTATACTTTAAAAAGTTATACTGAGGTGCCTGTATAAAAAATATGTACATTAGGTACATTCTTTGCAGGAACACAGAATGAGCTGTGAACAGCACCATGTTTTGAGTAACATTTAAAGATAGGAATTCGATGGATGGACCACTTGGTGGATAAGGAATTACACAGAGTGGTTGGGGTTGGAAGGGACCTCTGAAGATCATCTAGTCCAACCCCCCCTGCTAGAGCAGGATCACCTACAGTAGATCATAGAATCATATAATGTCTTGGGTTGGAAGGGACCTCTAAAGGTCATCTAGTCCAACCCCCCCTACAATAAGCAGGGACATCTCACACTAGAACAGATTGCTCAGAGCCCCAACAAGCCTGATCTTGAATGTCTCTAGGGATGGGGTCCCCAACACCTCTCTAGGCAACCTGTTCCAGTAATTCACCACCATCATACAAAATAACTTTTTCTTAATGTCCAACCTAAATCTACCCTTTTCTAGCTTAAAACCATTACCCCTTGTCTTCTTATAGGCCCCTTTCAGGTATTGGAAGGTTGCTATGAGGTCCCCCTGGAGTCTTCTCCAGGCTGAACAACCCCAGCTCCCTCAGCCTGTCCTCATAAGAGGGGTGCTCCAGCCCTTGGATCATTTTTGTTCTCCTTCTCTGGACACGTTCCAACAGGTCCACATCTTTCTTGTGCTGGGGGCATCAGAGCTGGACGCAGTGATCACACAGGAACACATCCAGTCAGGTTTTGAATGTCTCCAGAGAAGGAGACTCCACAACCTCTCTGGGCAGCCTGTTCCAGTGCTCTGTCACTCTCACCATAAAGAAGTTTTTCTTTATGTTTAGATTGAGAAAACGGAAGTATGATTGATATATAGTAGTAAATTTTATTCTTGTCTGTTTATCTAGATTTTTACAACATTCCTGTATCCATAGCATCTACAGGAATTTCTGTTCACTTGGTTCCTTGTATATAAAAGACTTCTAGAGACAGAGTAGGGCCATGAAGATGATCCAAGGCCTGGAGCACCTCTCCTATGAAGACAGGTTGAGAAAGCTGGAGTTGTTTAGCCTGGAGAAGAGAAGGCTCTTGGGAGACCTTAGAGCAGCCTTCCAGTACCTGAAGGGGCTATGGGAAAGCTGGAGAGAATGTATCGTGACAGAGCAAGGGGTACTGGCTTTAAACTGGTAGAGGGAGATTTAGGTTAGACATCATAAAAATTCTTTAGTGTGAGGGTGGTGAGACACTGGCACAGGTTGCCCAGGGAGGTTGTGGATGGCCCCTCCTTGGACATGTGCAAGGCCAGGCTGGATGGGGCTTTGAGCAACCTGGTCTAATGGGAGGTGTCCCTGCCCATGCAGGGGGGTTGGAACTAGATGGTCTTTAAGGTCCCTTCCAACATTAACCATTCTATGAGAATATGATTCTGTCCCTTCCAACCCAAACCATTCTATGATTCTATGAAATCTCTTTATCTGATTTACACCTAGTTGTGCACTGTGCCATATAGCTAGTAAATAAGTATATAGAAAAGTGTATGGTGTACTTTAATATTGACAGAAGATTTTGCAATCAATGAATTTTTAAGTTGCCAACCACGTAAAGAACCATCAGTTTTTATCTTATCCCTAGAGTACCATTTTTCAACATAGCACTCATCTAAGAAGACAGCCCCTTGGGCCTTTTGCTTGTGATATTCAAGTTCTGACAAGATTGAGATAATGCAAGATCTTTACAGAGTTTTTGATTAGCTATATTTAAAACAGATCAGGAATGAGATTCTTGTTGATGTTTCTGGTAACATATATACATTTTGCTTTTGCTTTTGCTTACTTATTTAAGCACTTCTAGGCTAAGCAATGTATTAAGTGGCCTACAATGACTTTGACTCTTTCTGGAGATGGGTAATTTATTTTTGTTTATAGACAACCTGGTTAACTTATCACTTCATATGCAATATACTTTATAGGAATTTACATGTATGTGGTGGAGATTAATTTCAGGTGTTGTCAGAACAGCCAGGTTTCGTACATGTTGTTTATAGGTTTCATTTGCTCATTGATTCACTGAGTCACTTGCCTGTGTCCCATTTATCAGTATGCCAGCAGGAACCTCTGCTTTGTGGCCTGTTAAAAAGGCTGCCATCAAAAGTAGTGGGACTAGAATATGGAGTGGGACTAATCAAAGTGGAGAGGGAGGTGCTGATCTCTTCTCCCTAGTACCCAAAACAAGGAACTGTGGGAATGGTTCAGAGCTGCTCCAGGGAGGTTCAGACTAACCATTAGGATGCATTTCTTTACTGAGAGGGTGGTTGAACCTTGGAACAGGCTTCCTAGAGAGGTGGTCAATGCTCATGCCTGTCAGTGTTCGAGGCATTTGGACAATGCTCTTAATAACATGTTTCAACTTGGTCCACCCTGAATTACTCAGGTAGTTGTATTAGATGATCGTTGTAGGTCCCTTTCAACTGAAATATTCCTATTCTATTCTATTTCTATTTCTATGGCACTTGGAGCAGGTGGATGGATTCTGTACAACACAGAGGGTAGATGTCATTGTGGTGTAGCCTTTAAGAAAATCTCAAGAAAGAGGATTTTTGGAATCACATTAATAGAATACAGGAGCTGTAGGAAGCACTGAAGACATTTCAAGTAGAAGTGGAGCTAGATGTACATAATGTTATCAGCTAAAGAGCAGAAAGTTGCAGAGGAACTGTGCTGATGGTGTGAAATGCTGCTGTGTAAGTTAGAAAAGCTGCATTTGCAAATAGCTGCAGAAGGGAAACACTGATGTACAGTCAATGTATGGTGAAAATGTTTAGCTCAGCGACAGTGTTATTTTTAGAAATGTCAATATGAGAAAGAAGGAAGTGCAGGGCCTTTTGTCAGCCAGAAGGAGGAAGCAGGTTTGTCTGAAGGAGTGCTAGGTAGAGGATGGGAAGAGCTGGACTTGATGTGGGTAAAGGAGGGAGAGGTAGATGGGAATCTCGGTGGGGAGAGGGCCGATGGCAGCCAGCCTAGTGTTGTGCCTCTTACATCTTCTCAGATCTTCTCATGACCATTTCATGTCTGCTTCTAAATATTTGTCTCATACTATTAATTAGCAAGGCAACAGTTATAAAGTGAAATGTGTGGAAGACCCATCTTTGGGCTGCACAGAAAATAAGAACTTTATAAAATCCAAACTGAGACTGCAAACTATTTCTCTACTTATGAAAGTTCTGACAAACTTAACTGCAGCCATACATGAGAGGCAGCCTGAAAACATCACAGAAGAGGTTTGGTTCATGGAAAGTCTGCATTAAGTCAGCTGCTGGACACTGATTTACATAGAAATACAGCATATAATTGTATTAAAAGGGCTGAATAGCTTTGAGTAGATCTAGAACAGGGGCTGATCAGGACATTTTTGAGCCTTCCTTTTGATATCACACACAGCAAGCTAGTTGAAGCAAAACTCTTCACAGAAGAAGAGAGGATTTGGCAAATTTTTCAACTTAAAACAAATTCTCAGAGTTCTATTTCATTAGACATTTTCTTTAAAAATCTCTAAAGTTTTCTGGTTCAAAATTAATTGTCATTTTGGTGTGCTAACTAGATACAATAGATATTTCCTAAAATAATAAGTGGTACCTGTCTACATCTTTTTTTCAATTATGTGTGAAATTCTTGAAATTCTGTTTCAATTACTGCAGCTGCTGCTGCTGCTGTTCCTGCTATTCTTGTGATTCTTAGAAGAAAATACAATTTATGTAAAGATGTATGATGACTGCAGTCTACCACAGATTACATGACTTCCACCATACAATTGTGCAGCATTATCCACCCCAGAATTAAATAAAAGGGGTAACCTTCTCCCACTATATTACAAAATAGTTGTGGCTTTTTCTTGAATGTTGGAGTCATGAAGATGGTCATTAGCAAGTCTTGCACACAATTTTCACAATTCATTAAGCTTGATTTCATTTGAATAGGTCCTGACTTGCATTTCAGGGTTTAAAAAAGCTCTCTCAGCCTTAATTTAGCAAAGGTTAAGATGAATGGATCTATATATGCAGAAGAATGTGAAAGTGCTTCGTATCTGTCTTCAGCAGCCCTTTCAGCCAGAGGAAACCCCAGGCTCTTGCAAGGGAAGTCATTACAATATGAAGCTTAAAGAGAAATAAACCTTTGAAGTTCCTTCCTAGTGGTGTCATTTCTAGATTCCAGTTTTCTTTCCAGTTTTCTTTTGAAAGTTTAAAGGCTTTATTTTTACTTTCAAACATGGAAAGTATATTAAAATAAAATTAAGACATTATTAAAAATGCTAGTGGTTTTAGTATAATGGTTTTAAAGAAGACATCCTTGGGAAATGCTTTTTTTTTTTTTTAATCAGGAACATGCTTTTGGATCTTGGGTGAGAGGAAATAAGCATTCTCTTCATGTTATTATTGCAAGAATCTGATTAATATTGCTGCCTTTGTTAGTTGTGGGTTGTATTTCTTATCTTTCTTATCTTTAGTCAGTTTTCAGTATATTTTGGGGTAATTCTGACTTTTTAGGAATTCAGATTTTATTATGCCTATTATAACATATATCTTTAGGTTGTCTATCCTATAGGTCAGAAATTAAAGGTAAAATAGAGAGAAGATTTGTGGAGTCCTTAAGAAAAATTTTGTTTGTGATTTTTTAAAATGTCATAATGTTCATTTAAATTAGCAGTTTGCTCCATGCAGATGCAACTAGTTTTGGAGGTGACTGAGCCCACACCTTACCTAAGTACTTCAGTCTAGGTGTATCTGCTCCAAGCTTCCAGGCAGTGTTTAATGACGACCAGTACCTAATCCTGCCTTTCTGTGGCCTTGCACTTTTCAAGCTCATAAATTCGGAAATACTGATAGCAAACAGAAAATCCAAGTAACTTACAGCACTACTTCCTGCATGTGAGGCATGTTTTAGGTACAGAACCTGCTGAAACAAGCAGACTATGTACAATAAGGAACTCATGGATTTTATTTGCTATGATAGCTTCAGAGACAGATGCATTGGCACATTGCAAGAGCTAAAGAATATTCAGCATCTGACTTTTTTAGATGACATTTCTGAAGAAAGGAACTGACATGAAAGGAATGCCTTTTTCAGAAATGAAACTCAGAATAAATGCACGTCAGTCCTTTCAAACAAATTATACAGGTATTGAAAACTGTGAGCTACTATTTTCTCATTTTATTTAACTATTTACGTATTTGCTTGTTTCTTTAGAACATGGAGGCAGGACTTTCAGAAATGAGAAATGAGCTGCAGTCACGAGATGCTCTCTGGAGAAGGATACAGCTGGAATGCCAACAGTTACACACAGAATTATTGAAAGTTAAAGAGCATAAAGATATGCAGGAAATTCAAATAAAGTATGTATGCTGAAGAAAGTATTTAAACTAGCAAGTACTTTTGAGCTAACCATTTTTCATAGAATCATAGAATCATTAAGGTTGGAAGGGACCTTAAAGATCATCATGTTCCAACCCCCCCTGCCATGAGCAGGGAACCCTGCCACTAGATCAGGTTGCACAAAACCTCATCCAGCCTGGTCTTAAAAACTTCCAGGGATGGGGCATCAACAACCTCCCTAGGCAACCCATTCCAGTTCCTCACCACCCTTATAGTGAAGAATTTCATTTTACATTTGATTTAAATTGTCTGTTTAAAAAGACCCTGGATTCAAATATCAGATTCTAAGCAATTTTAGAATAAACATTTTCATTAGGAATTATACATGACAAGGTGGCAAGCAGTAGATGCAGGGTCTGTTGAAAAGCTGTGATGTTGCCTAGAATTTTACAAATCAATGCATTTAATTTATTTCTATGTTCACAGCACTGTTTGTTTTCTCAGCATTAGAAGACTTTGGAAGTAGCGTGATTAAGATTCTCCCTAATCTCCTTTGAGTAAAATGTTCCTCTGTTTATGGTTTATCTGATCTACTGTAGCTATTTGAGATTATATGAAATACATTTCAGGATTCTTTCTGCATCCACTTGCATTGTCCTTAATCTCTAGATATCTTCCAAGACTGAACCTGGTTCAAATCTTTTCGGTGTTTTGGTTTTTTTTTCATCAGTGAGCAGGCTTTCCGCAGTTTTCCACTGAGGAGAGGACACTGCAAGGTAAAGGTTATTGAACATTATGCTTGTTTCATGTTTTGTTCATTTCTTATTTAAAGGCATCAGTCATCTTGTGTACAACTCACTGAACAACTAGAAAATAAAAACGCTGAGTTACTGCTGTTGGCACAAAGTCAAGAACACCAAAGAGAAGAGCTAAACAAGGTATTTCATATTGTTAAGTATTTCCAGATCTTAACTGCAATATGGGATTGAAAAAAGAGAGCAGAGTACTGACCTTGAGGATGTGCATGTGCAGAAGAGAGCAGGAGGATAAATTGTCATTTTAGAAGTGCATGAAGTTTTCATGAATAAATATTTCTCATATATATGGTAGCATTGCTGGAGGCAGCTGTATAGCTGCAGAACTGACACACTGATGCTGTGCACCCACAGCAGGGCTGGCTGCTTCATTGGAAGAATGGAGAGACCATGCCTAAGCAGCACTGTGGTTCAGATCATACCTTGCAAGCAGGAAACCCTCCAAGGCTATGAGTATTTCATAGGCTATAGGGGTTAAGTAGTAGTTTGTAGGTGGTCTCAGATGTAACAGATGCTACCAGATCAACTGCTACAGGTCACTAGGGCAGGTACCCACACTAGGCTAAGCTGAATCAGTCACTTGCTGCACAGTCTAGGCAAGAACTCTTCAGTTTGAGCTATGCATGACATTGTGTTGCCCACTTTAGAATGTGCAGTGTGTGCAAGCAGCAGTGCATGGCACTGTGGAATGGCATATGGCTTGGCAGGGCAAAACACTGGGAGTAGAGCATGCACAGAACTCTTCCAGGCATGTTGTGGTTTTCCTGAATAACAATGTAAGCAGGAATATCTCTCATGGGATGCAGCAATTTTGGCATTATAGTCATGATCTAGCTCATAGATTTTTCATATCTACATCTATTTGTTTACAATTCTAGAACTTCTGTGTAGTTTGCATAAATAAAAATGAAATGCCATCTGCTAGTGATTGTGTACAGTACTGTGAGGAATTATAGAAATGGGTTCAAAGTTTGTTATGCTGCCTTTTAGAGTTTTGTTTCTTACATAGTACAAAAATCTGTCAGTATTAAATTGTTGGCTTCAGTAGAAAGATTATGAAAACAATCTTTGTGTTGATTAATGAAGAACTCTTCATGGGAGATAGTGCAGAAATTTTGACCTTAATTTTTATTTATAATGGCAGGAAAGATTTCCATAAAGTGATTTACCAGGTATACTCTTTAATTCTAAAATAGTTTCTCATTAAAGGGTCTCTAGATTTATTTTTTATATTGCCCCCACGTTAATTTAGACTGCATTAAACTGCTTTTAAACTTAATTTAACTTACGAGCAATATAAATAAATCATACGTAGGTTTATTGAATGAATATTTCCTCAGATATTTTTTGCCATAAATTTCAGTTCTTAAGATTAACATACTTTTTATTACATTATTTTTAAATGCTAATTTAAATGCCTTGTGGTTTTTTTTGTTTCTACAACACAAGAGGAGGGTTGGAAAAAGATGTAAAAATAAAGCTACGTGCACGGACTCATGAAGACATTTTATTACAAAATCTCAAACTTCTCTGATTGGCTAGAAGAGCTGGTGTCTTGGAAGCAACAGCAAAAAAAGTCACCAGTAGGTAGTAAGTAATGCAATCAGATCATCATATTTACTGCACAACATTTTTTCTTTTTGAAACATATCTGTTCCAGATAAGAAACCACCTTTATCACGAGGAGCAGTCCCATCGCTCTGAGCAGGAAAGAATGAAGACAGAAATCTCTGACCTGACAGAAGAGCTTCACCAGAAGGACATCACTATAGCAACTATCTTGGAGAAAGCTAGTCTTCTGGACAGACGGTTAAAAATGGAGTTAGAGATAAAAGACAAATTGTTAGCAAAACAACAGGTAGGCAAGCAGGCAAAACCAGCCTGGATCATCTTACCCCGCACTATTGATAATGACATACATTATCTGTGAAAAAAGACATCACATTTCTTGCTGTAGTTTTCATCACCAGGGCTGTAATATCTGTGAAGCACTACTGAGGCAGCCAAATTGCTAATGCAACAAGAAAGCACCTGTAAATGTCAACTGTACATCTAAATGGCAATTCATTCTGACTATCAGTTGTAGTTATCATTCTAACATATAAAAGATCTTGAAAACTTCCAATTATTTTTTTATTATATGTACTTTATCATTAGAACCATTTAATTTTTCAGATTTGTTTGAAGCCTGTTGAAGAATGTTTCAAATCTGCTTAGAAAAATTCTGTAATTTTAAAGCTGAAACCTGTAAGATAACTGTTTAAATGGCAAATTTCAGTTTTAAAAACAAATACGTTATCTTCATTCCTTAGTTTTTGTAAACCAAAAGAACCCTCATATTTAAAGTTTTCTGGGTATCTCTGCATTTTGTGAGAGGGTCACTGCATATCGAAAATTGTCAGTACTGTAATACTTTTGATAACAGGAAAGTTACTGCTTGGGAAAATGAGAGACTTCTGCTACTGCATGGCATTGTTTTCTAGGCCAAATTCCCTGTCATATCACTAAAAGAGTGGATGTCAGCCCTAGGCTTCATGACTAGGATTTCATACAGTTTCAGTGTCCTGCAAAATCTGTCCCTCTTTGTGTCTTGTAACTGCATTTGAACTCCCTTATTTTCCTAAGTGATAATTTCATTCAGATATGTAAATAACTACAGAGACATTGCATTTGTGTTTCTTTTGTAGATCATTTAAGGCTTCCTTCTGCTTTAGTATTGCTGTATTAAAAAAAAAAAAAAAGTTTAATAATTATTTATGTATATTTTCTACAATTAAACTCAGTCTTATTTCATGTTAACAGCAATATTCCTGTATTTAACTAAGAATTGAATCTCTTCCTAGTTTTTGGATTTCCAATATCAAGTTATCAAATCTGAAAACATACATCTAAAAGAGATGGTGGAAAACCAGGAGTGTAAAAGTTGCATGGTAATTTTTTTTACATCTATGCAATATGTAGAACAGTTACTTAAATTGGTTGTAAATGAAGATTGAGATCATGGCAAATTTAGATAGTTTTTGCTTGCATAAAAAACCCAGTAATAAGGTGTGTGACATAATTAAACCAAGTGGCATTCACACACAGCCTGAGGATGGGTAAAGCTAGGAATAATTTTGACCTTAATTGTAGTCAACTAGGAGTAAGCTAAATTTTTCAGTACCTGTCTAGACACAAAACAGTTTCTGGGAGCCTGTTTTTGTACTTGTCATCACTGATTTAAGAAAATACTTATTCACGCAGATACAAAAATGTGTCCCTTTTTTACTGTTTTATCCCTTTGTTCATATGATATGTAAATAGTGGTGTAAAAACCTGACACATTTTGCCCCATCTTATTTTCAGAGTTCAGTATTTATTTCTCTCCAAACGGGATATTTCAAGCTTAATTCATAAAAAGTGTGCCATAATCAAATGGAGAACCATAGTTTATATGGATATAATAAATATTTCATGTGCTGCCTTCCACAGAAACCTTCAAAACATCTGCAGTCACTGTATCTATCACTAGAAAAAAACAACACTGGAACGTTGTTTGCAAATACTGCTGCAAATACATCTTTGGGGGATTTGTAGCCTGTTCATGGTCTGACTGTAAACTGACAAATGCATGAAAGAATGTCACATTTCCCCACACCCTTAAAATAGCATTTCTGTCTATCAGTGATGTGTTACCTATACATATTTACACAATGTTACAGGTATTTGTTTGTGTATGTCTGATATATCTTTGTGGAAACATAGTTGGATGTGTGTGTGCATGTTTAGCTCTTCTCTGCAGTGATACTCTTCACAAAGACTGAGAAGAGCTGTCTGACAGGAATCCTTGTAGATACCACCTTTGTTAAATTTTAACAGTACAATCAAGTTACTAGATATACCAAGGTCACTACACTTATCAATGTGTTTGTGGACTGATTCCTACTTTCCTAGTGCATTGTGGTGATCTAACATTAAAGGTTGTGAGGTATTTGATATGAAGATTGCAGACACTGGAGAGATTGTTATGGATGTGTTTGTACAGGACAGCAGAGCATCACACAGACCCCTCAAACAGTGCCAGCCTAAGTCAGTAAGGTGTAATGCATCATCAGGCAGGGGCACTTGTTTGGATTCCAAAAGTAATGTACCTGTGCTAGCTCAGTTTTGGGGCTCATGCTTGTGTAACTGTACTGCTGATTCTAGAGCTGTTCTTGGTAGGGTGACTTAGTACTCTGCTTCTTCCCCTGTTCTGCCACTCTCTCCACTTAGAAGACACTTAGCTGAGCCCCTGCCACCCTCCTTGCACAAAATCTTAGATTTTCTTATACTTTCTGGCACTTCATGCCAGCTTGGCTCTTAAGTTTACCCTATAACTACCTGAGCAGGGCAAGGTCTACAGGAAGAGATGGCATTAGACCAGTTAGTGCAAGGAACAGACAAGCTTTCAGGTGCAGGCACCCAATTGTGCTAGCACGACACCAAGAGCCAAATCCTTCATACTTAGGAGATACTGAGTTCCAAAGGAATAAAGTAAATGTAGAAATACATAAAAGCACAACTTATGTATGGGGTTTTAGCCTTTTGTCTGTAATCTGATACATCTTTTGAGAACTGATGGCAGAATACTGATACTGCCAATGCATTTACACAATGCAATGCAATATTCTGCAGAGGTCGTTCCCAGTTAGCTAGCTCAGGTGTGTAGGATAGGCTTCATGGAACAAGTGATAGGCCACAAAAGGAATGGGGTATACTGGCTAGTCAACTTCCAGAGCTAATTTCCATCTTCCTCTCTTGATATCCTAGTGGATGGGCCCCTTCAGCCCCTGTCTGCAGTGCACGTGCTGGTCCCATGTTCAGTATTTCCACTTGTCTGTCGAGTGGGCTCACCCAGCTGGGGAGCAGGGTTTAGTGACACATGCAGAGAGCACTGTGCTAGTGTGGCCTTCCTGCTGCTGAGGCTGAAGGTGACTGTGTCTCGACACAGATATTAAATAGTGCCTGCAGACATACCCTGTGTCTAGTACAATAATGAACTTCTGTAATTTCTCTTGTTATGTTTGGTGGAATTGTGACTGGAAGGAGCAGTACAGTCTGCAGCTTTAGCTGTGATGGTTGCTTTTATGTCATAGGTTTTACAAAGCAAGCGATGAATTTACAACAATAATCTTTTGAATGCATGTTTGTTGAGAAATTTTAATTTCTTTTATTGTGTTATAGAGGTTATTATCCCTTCTTTTCCATTTATCTACAATGTGTTTTTTTTCTGGGGGCAATTCTCTTGGTGTGCTATAAGTGCTGTATAATTATATATAGTAGTTAGGTCTGTCTTTAGCATGGAATATCATTTTGTGTTTGCTTGTTAAAAACACATCCATTTATTCTGGAAAAAACAACTATTTAATGATGCGTTTATTTCCTTTCACAGATTATAGATTTCTCTAACAAAGAGCATGGAAATTTCAGCACTTCTGTTCACAAATTTAAGCATGAGAATGTAAGATTACAAAATAGTCTTGTTGAACTACAAAATGGCACAGAAACATCAACACTGCGTCTCATGGATACACGTGGAGAAACAGAGCACAACTTCCAAACTTGTTTGAAGATGCAAGAAAAGGTGGAGAGGTAATGTTTAGAATGTGCACATATATAAAGCTTACTTAAAATGTTTTGGAAGCATCTAACTGTGCCAAACTGTTAATTTTTTTTTTCTCTTTCTGTTAATTCAGAACTCTCAGCAACATAATTATCAGTTAATATGTTTGTAAGGATTTCCTATATTTTTCTGGTTGGCCAGCTGAATGTAGCAATAAAATAAGTCCCAGAAATGTTTGGTCATTACTTTAATATATGTCACATGAAACAACTTCAAAAACTTCTTATGTGTTGCTTAAATTATTCTTAGTTCCAGGTTTTGCAAAACAGGACAGAATGTATTTTTATTGCCAAATAAAAACAAGACAAGGAAAAGATGTAAAAAACAACATGAGAGGTAAACTGCTTCACAGGAGGTTATCTTAATAAGCAGTTTGAATTACAACCCCTGCTGAAATGCTTTGTGTCCTGCCAGTTTCATTTGCTGGAAATTTCATTAAATGTATTTTAATGCCTTGTCTAGTTTTGGTGTTCTTGGGTGACATGATTTTTTAAAAAAACATAACTTCAGATGCCCCAAATAAATAATTACTACAATAATTTTTCACTTGTGAGGGAAAAATAGTAAGACTTAAGAATACTTAGACTCATAGAAAACAGTGATTATTTCCTTCTTAATTTCTTGTATTCAGTGAAGCACTGAATTAACTTCAAACGTTATAATCATGGTGTTGAAGTAATAAAAAGAAAATTAAACTCCTGGCTAAACAGTATTTCACAGTACAAGAGTGCAAACATTAATAGGAAGCTAAATACTCTGATCATTTTAAATACAGAACTTACATGTGAGCACTAACATAAAACATTCTGTAAAGCAACATTTAAATAACTGAAGCCAAAATTTTACAGGTTAAGATTTCAAACTCATACGTTCAGCTTGTGGCAAAGTTCAACATGATTTTCTTTCTGCAAAATGGAGGCACCCTGTTCTATGAAGCTACCTTCTTACTTAAAATGGCCTTTTAAATATGATGTTTAGTGCTGGGGATTGTAGTTGTGTATGGGAATATACAGATACGTATGTGCCTGTGTGCACCCAGAGGGGCAGTCCCATCCTGGGCTGCATCAAAAGAAGTGTGGCCAGCAGGGCCAGGGAGGGGATTCTGCCCCACTACTCTCATGTGACCCCACCTGGAGCACTGTGTCCAGCTCTGGAGCCCTCAACAGAAGAGGAACATGGAACTGTTGGAACCAGTCCAGAGAAGGGCCACAAAGCCAATCCAAGGCCTGGAGCAGCTCTCCTACGAAGACAGGCTGAGAGAGTTGGGGCTGTTCAGCCTGGAGAGGAGAAGGCTCCAGGGAGACATTATAGCACCTTCCAGTGCCTGAAGAGGCTACAGAAAAGCTGGGGAGGGGTTGTTTACAAGGGTGTGTAGTGATAAGACAAAGGCCTTAAACTAGAGCAAGGTGGATTTAGATTAGACATGAGGAAGAAGTGCTTTACAGTGAGGGTGATGAAGCACTGGAACAGGCTGCCTAGAGAGCTGGTGGAGCCCTATCCCTGGAAACATTGACCCCTGGAAGCCCTTGACCAGGCTCTGAGCAACTTGATCTAGTCAAAAAGGTCCCTTTGCACTGCAGGGGAGGCTGGACAAGATGACCTGTAAAGGTCCCTTCCAACCCCACACATTCTATGATTCCATGATTCTATATTATAATGTATATACATAATACACACACCTCTATGTATGGAAGTGGCACGTATATATGTTTTCCTACTAAGTTTCAACTTATGTTGAAGGTTTTGCTGAAACAAATATTTACAAGCCAAGATACAGTCTGTTCTGCACCTGTAGGTCTGATAATTTTACCAGAAACTGGTCAGCACAATTTTTGCTCATGCTTCCAATCTTCTTAAGTGAGAAAAACTAAGAATATTTTCCCATCCTCTAAGGAATTACATTGTTGAGGAAATAGGAACTTTCATTTATGAGAATTTAAGTGTTAGCAATAATAGAACTATGCACATAATGTGCAGGTTTTTTATTTCATAGCCATTGAAGAACAATGTTAAACCAAAACCAGGAGAGAGAAACCTGGGAGAGCTGACCTTCCTCACAACACAAATCTCAACCACACTACTGACCACAATTTAAGTTTTTATTCTAATTAAGCTGATGAAACAGGTATATTGAGCCTGGTTTCCAGGAGGCAGAAAATGCGTTTTATTTCCAAAATGAAAAGCTATTTATCTAAATAAATGCATACACAGATTTCAAAAAATATGCACATTACACAGGTATTGTAGATGCACATCAGTCATTCAGTCATTCTAAGATGAGGCCCTCTCCATACCCTCAGTCCTCTGTCCCCCCTTGAGGGGAACTACCTCAAGATTTTATCAGGAAACTAAAATTAAATTTTCAACCATCAAATGTGTACAGAAAAACCAGGCAATTGATGTTGGTTGAGTAAAAATCTGGGCTATGTTCTATTTTATTACAAGCATAAACGATGTTATTTAGGTTTTAATTTGCAGTTCTGTTTCCATGGTAATTATGGCACTGGAGAAAGGGCACAAGACTTTTTTCACATAGTAAAAAATTAGAAAACGTGGTGTTTGTGCAAGGAGGGGCTGTGTGTTTTAAATAGCAATGTTCAGAAGCTGCACTTTTTTGTTTTCCTATTTGCATTCAGAAACCTTGAAATGTTTGCACAAAGAAAAAAATGAAAAAGTCTTCAAGTATTTTCTATAATATTTTTCAGTCATGTCTCACAATCAGCCCTAGAATCCCAGGCACAGACACAGTCCTTAGTTAGACAAGAGACCTCTAGAGAAAATACCGGAAATTGCAGGAAGTTTCACTGGAGATGGAGAGGCACGATTCCTTCTTTCTTTCAGGGTACAATGAATTTCTCAATATTGCAAAGTGAGATACACAGGAGTGGCATTTTTTTTCCTAAAAAAGACTGTGGCCAAATCCTATGTATAACCACTTTAATTAATTACTGTTCTCCTATAGGATAATTTACTTACTTCTATTATCCATTTGCAGAAGAGTTTCCCACCCTCACAATTTCAATCCCTTATTTAGACATTGATTTAAATTTTGGTATGGTTGAAAAGGGCTTTCTCTGCTGAAGCTGATGTGTTTAGCCTGATTCTTCCAGAATGAAAACTTGCATGTGAGTTCCCAAATGCAAAGCTACTTATTTGACATAAAATATACACAAATCAAGCCGAAGTGCACTTTGATCATGTGTCAAAAGTGAGGGGGTAAAGGCTGGGGCTGAATGTCTCCTGGGATAGCTGGGGATCTCGTAACGGGTCTGTGTTGACATTGGCATAAGGAAGTTTTCCCTGCCCTTTGGAGATCACACACTCTTTGTCACACCACTAGGTCAGTGAGAGCAGTAGATCAACTGGAAGCAGTGAAAACAGTCTCTTCAGAAAAATACTTTTTAACCATTTTTAAAATCAAGCTAGCAGTTGCACTTGCAAGGCAAAGGCAGCAACACAAATTCTGAAGATACTCAGGTCATTAAAGACCTGTTGTTTTCTTTCTCAGGACTAGGATATGTCAACCAGGACAACTCTGTAAGGAATTTGTTTTGCACCACTTAAGTGATTGATCTCATAGGAACCAGGCTGATTTTATATATGAGTCTGGAAAAATCAATCCTGTCTGTAAAAATTCCCTTTGCGAGGACATTGTTCTTCCCTTCTTGTCCCATATGTCGCCATGTCAACAGTGATATTATTTTTGTGAAGTATGTGTAGATGTTAAATACTCTATGACAGTAAACCCACGGAAAGTGTAAGTTACTGAACTGCAGTTTCTGTGTATTTCCATTGCCAGTGCTAACAAATGCCATTTTTAAACAAATTTGCAGATATTTGCCTACCTTTATATTTGTATTGAAACTAAAACTCTGTTCTTTGATATTATTTTGCGCTGAACTGGCAGAAATTTAATCTCCAACTGTGAAATGTGTCTGAAGAGAAGGCATGGTATTCATATCAAAGCACCTAAATGTAGGTGTCATGTTTTCCAAGATAGCAAACAGTCCCAGAACTCCTATGGATTACAGTAGGAAGTGGAGTTCCTTTAAAAAAACAGTCCTTTTTTTTGTGCGGGGGTGTCTTTCTAAAAAGCTACCATAACTGTAAGCACCCACATCTGAACATTCTGGTCTTAGTCAAGTAAGCTATAACCTAACAGTAATAACTGTTATTAAATGCATAGAGAAGCAGTTCTAGGGGAAAAAAAGAACACAGATCACACCGACTTTACTGTGGGTTTACAGAGGAAAT
Source organism: Apus apus (assembly GCF_020740795.1). Taxonomy (NCBI): domain Eukaryota; kingdom Metazoa; phylum Chordata; class Aves; order Apodiformes; family Apodidae; genus Apus; species Apus apus. The sequence continues at coordinate 10,954,754 of NC_067282.1, forward strand.
TACTTCCAAAAAGGTCAGAACACAAGATGAAAAAAAAAATACCTGTGATTTTATTATTCATGCCATCTGTCTTCAGCCAGGGCTGGTTTTTTCACTGTTCAAACAATAGATGGAATGGACTTTAAATTGGGAGGTGTTGGGGGGAGGGGAGAATAAGAAAAAGAGTGTTCTGTGCCCAAAGAGTAGAGTGTATTTATATAAAGAAAAGCATGAAAGAAAGGGGAAAGCTATGCCCTTAAAAAGGTGATTCTGGAAACTGGAAGGTTTGATGAATATTCTCAGAGAGTTTTATGTTAGAATTATAGTAATATTGTAGTAATGATAATATGATAGCCTTGTGCTTATAATTTGTTTTACTGTTGCATTCAGAGTATCTTAATCACTACTTTTATCATAAAAATATATTCTTTGCTAGTTCTCTTAGTTATTCTGCACAGTCCATTCATGGAGTGCTCAGTTTCATGCGTCAGGGCTTATGTACAAGCAGGGTCCATTAAGACTGCACAGCCACTCTCTTCCAACACCAAATATTTAAATTAACATTAGAAAATTATGTCTGCAGAAAACTGTCTTTTCCTTCTGTTTGGCAAATTCTTACTATGTTTGGAAGAAAAAAAAAAAAAAAAAAAGAATCTGTTTTCCTTGGATCTGACTATACTATGACATTATTTATAATAATTATATTTTAGTGGTATAAAACCTGACCTTAAAATCTTACATAGCTGCAGTTTAAATTAGTAAAGTGTTTTAGGATATTTGCAATGAGCGCTCATGTTTAAGTATAGTAGTTATCTCTAAAGACTAAAATTTCAATTTTACCAAGATCACAGACCTCAGTACAATGGAAATATTTACCTCATACAGAAACATAAGAAAATCTGAAATATTTCAAGTTTTTTGTATGCTTTGGTATATAATACAGGTAAAAATGCAACTGAAAATTAGTCTAATTCAACAGACATCTGGGCAAGCCAGTCTCCAAATCCCCTGCTCTTATCAATGTGGTTTCAGAATTGTTCATTTAACTGTCAAGAAAAGAAGGTATTTTGTATGGGAAGAAAATAGCTATCTGGGGGGTTTTTAAGTGCTATTAACCATGATAGTTTTTGCTTCACAGAACTACAAATGAATACAAAAATATGCTTTCACATCCATTCTGAGCACTGCAAGTGGGCTACAAGAGTTAGGGACTATCATAATCAAATACTTAAAAATTCTTCTGTTAGCGTCAAGGTTTAACTTCTTGTTACAAAAACATGTTCCTGTACAATTTTTTTTAAAGTGTATTTTTAAAATGCAGGATCAAAGATTCCTGTACTGTTTTTAAAATTAACTTATTTAAGCATTTATTCTAAATTCTAGCTCTTTGAACATAGTTGTTGAAGGTGATGGAAAATCAAAATTGACTGATTATCTGACCACTAATTATAGTTTTTGTTTCCAATCTCACAGACACTTTCGTATTTCATTCTCTCTGTTTGTGGGGCTAAATTCACTCCAGTTCCCATCATACTGTTAGCTAAGTTATCAGGTCTGAAGAGTGCTTACAGAGCTGCTTCCACCGAAAAGCTAAAGAGTTTATAACCTGTGGCAAAGGATTGGTAACAAACACTTGCAGAGTGTTGGTATCGTCTATACCTGGTGCGAGTTTGTGTTTTAGCTCCTGTGCTGCCACAATTATGTGACAAGGTTACTCAAGCTCCAGCAAAGGGGTTTAAATTGGTGTGATTTTAAATCCCAGCTGGAGCAGAGAATGCATGCACAGACAGTTATGGTAACTGAGGTGGAAAATTGCTAGACTGCTGCAACTTCACAGAATCATAGAATGCCAGGTTGGATAAGGAGCCTCAAGGATCATCTGGTCCAACCTTTCTAGGTACTGCTATAGTTTATATGAGGTGGCTCAGCACCCTGTCAGGCTGAGACTTAAAACTGTCCAATGTGGGGAAATCTACCACTTGGGAGACCATTCCAATGTTTGATTGTCCTCATGAGGAAAAATTTACCTCTTGTGTCCCCAGGAGTAACTTGTGCCCATGACCCCCTGTCTTTTCCATGTGACTCCTTGTAAACAGGGAGTCTCCATCTCCTTGGTAGCCACCCTCTAAGTACTGGAACATGGTGATAAGGTCTCCCCAAAGCCTTCTCTTCTCAAGGCTGAACAAACCCAGCTTTCTTAGCCTCTCCTCATATGACAGGTCCTCCAGTCCTCTGATCATCCTTGTGGCCCTTCTCTGGACCCTCTCCAGCCTGTCCCATCCTTTTTGTAGAGCAGGATCCAAAACTGAACACAATGCTCCTGGTATGGTCTGACAAATGCTGAGTAGAGCAGGATGATGACTTCTTTATCTCTGCTGGTGATGTCCTTGTTGATGCAGCCCAGCATCCTGTTGGCTTTCTTTGCTGCTGCAGCACAGTGTTCACTCCTGTTGAGCCTGTTATCCACTAAGACCCCCAAGTCCCTTTCCACAGGGCTGCTCTCCAGCCAGGTGGATTCCAGTCTGAAACTTGGTAATGGATAATCCTATGCCCATAACTTGCTGTACAAATAAATAAAATAAAATTAATAATATTTTTTCTTAAATCTTGGCTTCTCTGTGATAGCTTAGAGTTTTAGCTCTTTTTCATACTTTGATTTTTTTTCTCTGTTAGAACTTTCCAAAAGAAAGATGCATGGGAAATGGAACAACAACAGACTGCTGTACTCACAGCCAATGGATACCACAGGAACTGTTGTCCTTCTTTATATGGCCAAGGAAGCATTACTGGTTCAAAAAGTGATAGCACTTTGTCTTCTTATACACTGGAGAGAGGGCATGAAACAAAACCAGATGATAAATCTCCATCACCAGCAGGGTATCCTCTGGGCTTTGGTGGGCTCTGCCCTGAAAAGGCCACAACAGGCAGCTTACTGAGCCCTGCTTACAATGCAGAAGAAATCCAATTATCTGTAAGTAACTATTTTCCTATAACACATATATTCTCAAAGATCCATCTGTGGGCCAAATGCAGCCCTGAAGGAAGCAAAAATTAGATCAACTTGGTTGTCATTATTATTTATACAGTGCCAGCTCAGCAAAAATGGAAATACCTTATCCTTACATCAATGCAGTTTTTTCTGGAGGTGAAACATCCCCTACTAGGCCATCCCTCTGTGCTAATAGTGGTGATGGTAATTACATGTTGTGATGTGACTGTGAAAGAGATTCCTACATTTTAGCTCATTGCCTTCTGTGTTTGGGCCCTCTGCTTCCTGGTGCCTTCTGTAAGGGCACTTGGCTTTAGGTGTCTCTCCATAATGCCTGCAAATTTGCTGCCTTCAGAGCTGTTAGACAAATCAGACTTACTCAGTACTCAATTGATGGATGAAATTGCTGCAACTATTTTCGGGGTGTTAGCTGTTGCATTTGAAAAGGAGCAGGAATTATAACTTCTGTAAGCCTTATTTTTTGAAAAAAGAAGCAGTAATAGTGCAGCATTCTTTCTTTCAGTCTTGTTAGGCTGGAGATTATCAACCTCCATGACAAGTGGGATAAACCCCACTTTGCCTGGGGCAACTTCTTAGGAAAAACATCCCATAATTCTTTGACTTCATGTCTTTCTTTAAATGTGAGTTTTATCCTGTTCCTTAGTATCTTCTGTTCTTTCTTAGGCCTCCACTACAGGCCACTAGTTTTTTCTGCTTGAAAATTTAGCACTTCTTTTCCAGACCTCAGCTACACCATCCTTAAATAATATAACTAACAGATCAGTAAGGAATGGAGTGTAGTTGTCTCTTTGTCCAGCTGTGATACGTGCATCTTGGTACCCAGGAGACCCTGAGCTGCAGGTGTGTGGCTGAGACTCTAGAGAGAGAAGAGGGAAGACCTCAGCATTTACTGGGGGGAACCAGTAGGCAATTTTCTTGCCACTCATCACCTTAAGTAGGAGAGAAGAGAATGACACCAACAATCATCTTCAAGCAGTTTGTGATTGTTGTACCCTGGTTCTGCTGTCCACTTCAGAAATGGATGTGCATCCTTTCCTGTTGGAGAAGTAGCTGCTGGAAGACTGTCTTCATTGTCCAGAATCTCGCTGTAGACAGGCAGCACCACACTGACAGCCTGGGAAGCAGGAATTGCAGTGCAGCCCTTCCTTGATCATGGTCCAGCAGCTGTGTCCTAGTAGTCAGAAAACAGGGGGAGAACCACATTGCCCTGTGTGTTTGACCTCACTTCCATTTTTCTGTTCTTATACTTCACAAGAATTTTAAGTAAATGGCTGTTGGTTCCTCCTGGCTAGGGAGTCTTCCTCTTTAAACTGCTAATTGTAAAAAGAAGGGTTTGGACCTCATTCAGGAAACTCTGATAAATACCAGTTCTCCTCCTTTCTTCTGTCAGAAGTGTCAGACAGAGACACCAGACCACAAAGCTCCTGTTTGCAGCCAGCCCATGGAAAATGTCCATTCTGAGACACTTTTGCAGGCTGCAGGGAAACCGATTTCCCAGCTGGCACTCAGGACAGAGTCAATGCCAAGACAGTTGACTAGATTGTAAGGAAAACACTTTCCAGCTGGTGTGTGGGCAAAGTACATAATGAAACTATTAAACAATGGATAATTCCTGTATAGTGTCTAAGTCCAAATCAGTGGCATTGAAGCAGGTACAAGTTCAGAAGATCACCAGAATTAAATCATCACTCAGACTGACATTGGATACTACAGCTTTCAACAGTCTGTTACTCTAGAGCTCAGGGTTCAAATGGAAAGCAATTGCATCAAGGAGAGAGAGGGGGAAATAACAACAAAAAAAAAAAACAACACAAAACATAAAATATATTGGAAAGCAGAGTTCTTTGACCAAGCTTTCAGGACTGATGTTTCACCCAAGTGAAATCTCCACTATGTTCAAAACTTTTGAAGCTGTTATAACAGACCATTTTTGCTGAAGAATATTTGTAGCACCAATTGTAAACATCAGAATTGCAGGTGATACCTACCAAAATCACTCCTTTGGTATTTAGGGAAGAGAGAAAATAGTCTCTAGGGCTTTAGACAAAGACTTACCTGTCCTCCCAGTAGTGTCCAGACAAGCTTAATATATGTTCCACTGGAGCTTCTGTCCTTTCATGTTCCTACTTAAAGGTTACATGTGTGAAGAAGGTCACCCTTGCCTTACAGTAAGCTAGGTAGCTCAGCAGAGATTCACTGGAAATTCCCAAAACCCCAAAAATTCTTGTTTCAAGGCTTTCGAAGTTTAGAGAAATATTGTTTCTCTGAACAGTACTTTGGAGCATACTCTTTTTCTGAAATGAACCACTTCAGGAATCACAGAACGGTTTGGGTTGGAAGGGACCTTAAGGATCATCTAGTTCCAACCCCCCTGCATGGGCAGGGACACCTCCCACTAGACCAGGCTGCTCAACGCCCCATCCAACCTGGCCTTGAACACTTCCAGGGAGGGGGCGCCCACAGCTTCTCTGGGCAACCTGTGCCAGTGTCTCATCACCCTCACAGGAGAGAATTTCTTCCCAATATCTCATCTAAATCTCCCTGATTCAATTTGAAACTGTTCCCTCTCAACTTATCACTACAAGTCCTTGTAAAAAGTCCCTTCCCAGCTTTCCTGTAGCCTCTCCAGGTACTGGAAGGTGCTCTAAGGTCTCCCTGGAGTCTTCTCCAGGCTGAACAGCCCAACTCTCTCAGCCTGTCTTCATAGCAGAGGTGCTCCAGAGCTCAGATCATTTTTGTGGCCCTTCTCTGGACCTTCATGTCTTTGTGCTAGGGGCTCCAGAACTGGACACAGTACTCCAGGTGGTGGAAGTAGTTGCCTGATCCATTCCCAGTCTCTGGGAAGACTACTCCATAGAACAGTCCAATATCCAGCTTCAAGTTTAATCTTTCCTATAGAAAATAGATAAATAGATAGATAGATAGATAGATAGATAGATAGATAGATAGATAGAACAGGCAATAAGATTATTTGCCACTTCAGAATAGTCCATTTCTACACAATCCCTCCATGTCAGCTGGAGCAAGCAGTTATCTGCCTTGTGCTTCACAATCTTGATCTTTTAACTTGTACTCACAAATAGCTTCTCAGGTTTCTCTTCACACGATGGACAGACATTGTCTCTTTTTGCTTTCAAGACTTGGACAGACAAGAAAAATTGAAGATGTAGCAAAGAAAATGTAAATTAAGGATAGGGAAACTTTCTAACTCTAAGGATGGGAAGATGCTTAATAAGTAGATTGCAATGGAAAGTTGTGGAAATTCTAGCACTGGACATTACTAGGAATCATTTTGACAGTCTTGAGCCTGCCCTGAGGCATGCTGTGGTCCCTGCCTCTCACTCTTAGGTGTTACTGTTACCTAGCTGGTTTGGGACTTAAGTCTTCTAAAAGCTTTCCTGTATGGCTTGGCAATTTCCTGGGCATCTCTTTTTTTATTTTCATGCATGAGCAGAAGCAAGCTGAAGACCGGCACCAGTACCTGCTGTCTAACTACCCAAACAAGTTAGGTTGAAAGCTGAAAGCTTACCAATGAACCCATTTCTATCCAGCTCCAGTTAGAAAACTGAAAGACACAGAGGAAGTGTTATCTGAGAAAAATAAGCTCAAAAAAACTAGGGAAGATGAATCTCAGGTGAGACATGGATTAAAGCAGCTTCTTTATGGTTTTTCTTCCTCAGGCACTGCAAGTAAAGACAATAAATGACATCGTGAAAGAAGAGATCAGAGGCTTGCAAAGCAAAGCTTAGTTGCTAAAAAGAAATGTTGCTTTTTAGAGCTGTTTAGATACAACCTTCTCACAAAGTGCATAGAACACAGTGCATTAGGGACCTATCTAAAATGATAGTGATGTCTGACCCTCAGGCAAGGAGCTGTAGGGAGCCATGATCTGCTTACTTTAAGTGATAAACAATCTTCTCTCAACTCAGAGGGAATTCAGAAATGTCTCATTTGGAGTTCACAGTGTATTTCAAGGAAAAACACATCCAAGTAAGTACCAGTTGAAGCAAGGACACCAGCATGCTAGGAAGATAGCTTGATCATGGGGCCAGTTTGTTTCTAATGACCAGTCAGCAACTGTAAACACTGTTAAAATTAATCTCTTTGAATGTCTTGTAACTTATTTCTGAAGACTAGTGCTCATGTAAAACTTCTGTCCATATGGAAAAGCCCAACATGACTTTCTGTTTGTCTAGGTGATGACACCTGTTAAATTCATATTTCAGGTTCACATTTTCCTATTTAGTACTCTTCTCACTGGAAGTATTTTATTTGCTCAGTATTGAATCAGTGAATTCAGAGCTGGCATTCAGTAAACAAAACACATGATGATCCTGTAAGTAAAGCCTCCAAATCCAGTGTCTTCTTCATAACCAGTACTGCCAACTCTATCATTGAATCCAAATGCCATAAGGAGATTCATTTGTGACCTAGTCCATGAAGGAATGATTGTGCATGTAGCCATGGCTTTCAAAATCTCAGGAACACAGTAGGAAAACGATGATTTAGAGGTGGGACATCATGCATGTATTTATGAGGAAAACCAGGCAGGTGATCTCCCTCCAGAGTTTCTCAAACATCGAAAGATTAAGATTCTTTCTTATCCCTGCTATTGCAGGGACTGATAGAAGAGTGTTATGGCACAAAGTGACCCAGTACCTTTGGGTTCCTTATTCCCACATGGCAAATTAAGTCCCTTTTTCTTCCCTGCCCTGTTAAAACACTAATTTGGTGGGACTGAGAAACGGAAGATTCTGCTTTAACTGTGAATTTTATTTTAGGAGCCCTGTGTATCACAGAGCCTGAGAAAGCCTGTCTCTCTCTAGAAGAATGGCATTTCATTCAGCATTTATTTCCGGCTGTCGCTTACTTGATGTCCTTTGAAAAGAAAAGGGGTCTCCTACAGGAAATCTCTAATCTTGAGATGAAATCTCAAGGTCTACTACTAAGAGTTTGAATAGAATAGGGCTTTAAAGCACTTCCCTAGATAGTATCTTTTGGCTCAATAACCTGCTAAAGGACAGTTTTAAACCAGGCTGAAAGCAAAGACCAAATCTGCCTCCAGTTGCTGTGGAAATAGGGAAAACCTCATTCTGATAGAGCCTAGAATAAATATGTACAGGTGGAATAAAATTGGCCTTATGCACAAAACATTTGAATATTAAGATAATTTCAAGGCATTCCTAATGGATGTGCGGGGAGAGAAACTCCTTTTTACATCCTAGGAAAAACAAAACCAGACATTCTATACTAATAACTCTATCAGTTATTTAAAGTATGTAATAGATTATTTAATTATAGATAATAAATATCAATCACCTTTCTCAGTATGTGATAATATAAAGATATAAAATTATCTTTCTCTTACTCAGGATTACAGCTCCTATACTGTTTTTTCTCAGTCAACTGTTAAAAATACACATAATAAAAATGAATTTATCAATGCAAAGAAATATTGAATTAAATTTTATGTTTAAGAATATCTTTAGGCTGAGAAAAATTATTTCATATTTATTTTGATAAAGACATTCCAATTAATGCATCTCTTACATATTAGCAAAAAGAATTAACAAAAACTCTTGCTTAAGAATTTAGACCTTGTTCCAGCAAAGACTCACTCATGTCCTTTACTTTATACAACTCTGCATCCCATGACAACTATTTTGAGACTCATTTTAGTGTGGCTTGTATCTCAGTCTACTAAATGCTCATTAAATTGAAAGAAGATTCTTCAGTGAGCTACTTGCAGCGAATAAAATTTAGTACATTCTCAAGAATATCAGGGCTTGAAGTTGATAGGACTAAAATGAGCACAGGTTTTCTTCCTGTCTCCAGAAAGCATCACATCACAGAAGCAGAGAGCTAAAATTACAGCAGGCAATCAGCAGTACCCAACACTAGTTATCTTCTGCAGTTCCAAACACCAGATGATTGCCCTCTGTCTTGGTCTGAATTACACGTGACGATTTAGCTGATCCAAAGATTTTGGAGGTTCTGAAGCAGCCTAATTTTGCCTAATGGAATATTTACATTTTTAATGGCAAATCTACATCCTAATGCTGTAAATACCACAGGTATTCAAAAATCATGTTCTCATTATGTCATTTAGGCACCTGAATGCCTTTAAAAATGTAGACCCAAATTCATGTTTTCTTGGAGAGATAATGAAGTGTTATAGTGTTATTAGCTGCTATAGGTTGACATGTTTTTCAAACCTAAAGTTTGATAATGCAAACACATTATAGTACTTGCTATTTTTTACTAACTCTGATTTTCTGTTCATCTCTCAGCCTCCCCCTGAGTTGTCCTTCCTTGCAACCACAGAAAAGTTCCTTCAACAGGAAGAGAAACATACGAGAGAGTTTGAAGAACGTTTAAATTTACACATTGAAGAACTGCAAAGACATTCTGAAAATACTGTAAAAAACTATGCCAGGAGCCAGCAGTGCAGGCATACTTAAGCCAGTCACACAATTAAGAAAATAAAACCAAGTAAACACCCACGGGTGTCTTAGAACTAAAATCTGCAACTAGCTGCTCCATGTATTTAAGCATATTGCCAATGGCATGCGTTTTTTAACACCAAGGATTGAAAAAGATAATCATTATCCTATGGATTTAGGTATATTGGAATTTGACCACATTATAAAATATCATACGCTAAAAATATTCTAAAATATACAGGTTGGTTTTGCATAGTTAAATTGTGGGCAGCAGAGACCCTGTCGCAGCAGGGTCAATTAAGAAAGATACCTTCAATTCTGTGATGGACAGAGGGCTAATAAGTGTAATTATTCCCTTGAAAATATAATCAGCCAAGACAAATTCTCTAGATTGCACAGAACAAGAATAATAGGGGCCTTCAGCCATGTCATTGCTCCTAGCATGAAGAGCTCATCTCTGCTCGGGTTATTGTTGGCCACAGAAACAGCCTCTAGGACTCCTGAGAGGAGAGGCTGGAGCTCTTTCTTTCTTGTGCTCTGAGCCATCGTGGCCCGAGAGAGGAACATGACAAGGCAAAGCACATGTTTTGAAGCCACCTGCATTGCCCCTTTCACCAGGCAGAGCTTGATCTCAGGTGATTTACACACCTGACTTTACTTGTACTTGACAATTTTTAAATCCTGTCTTCAAAAGCACCAGTTTTGTTACTGATGTTTTGCTACTACTTTGTCTCTTTGTTTAACTGCATTGGAATAGGGAAAAAACCTTTAACTTCAGACAGCTCGTTTGAGGTGAGGCCGTAAACCCTCTGTATCTTTCTACAAAACACAAACATGTCAAGCTGAGCAGAGTTAATTCAACTCCATGTACCAAAAAACTGCATAATATCGAGATCCCTTTTATTTGCAATTCATACTGAATTCTTTTGCTGTGCAAGTGAAACAGAAATTACAGACAGTGTTGATGAACCACCAATTTCAGTGAAAGAGACACTGAAGAAGTGCTTTCCAGAAAATACTGTTGCCAACTTCCTGGAAAAAATCTGTATAAAAATAATCCCAGACTGTCAAACAGCTCCAGTTTGTGAGTAAAAGGAGTCTCATTAATATTCAAGACCACAGCAAAAATGTAGATTGTTTTTGGAAGCTATATTTCCATTAAGACAAAATACACTACATCCCACTTACACAAAATACCAAGATTTTAAATACCAGTTTGGCTCGGTTTGCAATAAAATGAGTAATGAAAATGAGGACATCAAAGAACCTTTTACAGGGAAATTCAGGGAAATTACTAGACTCAGCTGGAGGAGCGAGGACTGAATAAAAAGATGACAGAAGGACATCTGAACAAACTAAATATATATGTGTCCTCAATTTCAGGGAAGATGCATCTGGGAGTTTTAAAAGAAGAAATTTAGGAACCTCTGAAAATGAAGCTAAATTTTAAGCTGGGAAAGATCTGTAGAAGCAAAAGGCAGCAAAATGTCTTTCAGAAGGGAAGGAGAAAAAAAATATATAGACTACCAGCCAGTTACCCAGATTCTTTTGCCCACTGCAAGATTTAAACATCCAAGAAGACAGATTATGTTCCAGATCTTCCAAGAAAAATGTGTCCAGTCCAGGCCTGAGGATCCCTCTGCTGATACAGGTCTGTGTGATGCTACAGAATGAATGAATGAAATTATCAAAAGATGAGTAAGAGGGTTTTTTCCAAAGCTTTTTAAGATCTGGCCAAGGGACTAACTTGGGCTAATGGAACAACAGAGTCAATTTCAGCCTGGCTTGTGTGTAACACCATTTAATAAACTTCCTGTGAAAAGCAAAGTGCCTGTATCTGAACAGCCTGTTTGTTTGCAGTTATTTCCTGCTCAGAACATATTATGCCACAAATGTCCTGAGACAGAACGGGCTAAAGTGCCTTTTTTTTAACACATACTTACCCAAAAGGTCACCCTTCTCTTCACCAGCCAAACTGAGTAAAAGTTCCTCATGCAACCATCACAGACATAAACAAGAGCCCACTGCTGCCAGGACCATCAGAGCCCCACTGCTGGTTCTGAGCACTTCACCTGTATGAAAAGGGAGGAACTGGTGAGAGGTTTCTGAAGGAAATATGTTCCTTTTGTTATTGTGCCAAAAACAGCATGTGCAACATGTACCACATTTCAAGTTATTTGGCAAACTAAAAAGTTTTTAAAAGAATGATGGACAGCAGAAATAACAAAGACTGAGAAATTATATATACCTTATGAACAGGCATTGGAGATGGATATTGTCAAAAAAAGGAATAATCAGAAGGGTCCAAGGCTATGAGTGTCTGCAAGCACCAATAAAAATGAAAAAAGAAAATTAATTATTAATCCTAAATACATTTGACAGGACAAGGTGCCACTTTTGGGAGCTACAATCACCCAAAATATACAGAAAATTTCTGCTCTACCTTGTGAAGAGCCAGGCAATGGAAAATGCTTGTAAGCTGCTGGACCTCTTTTATGATTTTTCAAAGCATTACCGAAAAGTATTTTTTTTTGGCTCACAGTTGAAAGAAATGTTTTAAATAAAAAGAACAATGGTTCAGGCTGCCACCAGCTTTTTTCACTGAAGGAAAAACAGGGGTCGTGTGCACGTAGTTGCCAACATGTTTCATTGAGATATAATTTTGAAATAGTTGGTGGTAAAAGAGCTGCCAGACCATTTCTTTCCAATTTGCTTCCCAGAACTTACTCTGATGGGGCTGTCAGTGAAACAACAGCGACTGAACAGAAACATTTAGAAGTGGGTCACACGAAAGTTGGGTGTTCAGTGCATTTTCTTTCTACCATTTCTTACTCTCTTCTTTTTTGTATGGAAAATTCAGGAGTATAAGAATGGGAGAGTGTCTCAGAGACAGCGGGTATTGTGAAGCACAGAGGGACATATAAACAGCAGCAGCACAACACGGTGCCAGGCAAACACAGAAATGGACAAACATGATGAGAAATCTCAGGCACAGCTTTCTTGCTTTTCTGATGAGTCATCTTGAACAGTGGCTTTAGCTTACCCAGCCAAAGGCCAATCAGTCTCTGCTGTGATCAGAGACCCCACAGACAGTGCCCAACCTGCAGTCTCACTGTTGGGGCTCAATCATGGTTTCACTGGTTAGAATTCCTGAGGTAACCATGGTGCACTGGCACACAGAATCAAGCCCACCACCACTTAGTAATTCAGAGCTAGGCTGAGCAGCCTTGGTGGGGATGAGAAAGAAGTCATCAACAGACTGTCTAATGAGATCAGCCCCAGCTGATTTTACATCCACGGTGTGTCATGCCAGTCATCCAAGTTGTATTCACACAGCCAGCTGGGGTATGTGCTGCACCCCACCCAGCCCTGCCCCCTCCTGCCTGTGGGTCTTCCAGAGACCAAACAGCTGGAAGGAGGGAAAGGGCACTGGGGAAAGGTCCTTACCCTGTATCACCTGGATGACAGGATTACGTTTCCATCTAGCTTTACAACTTAAACCAGCCAATTTTATAATTTCACAATCACTTCTGTTTTCCATTTGATTCCATGCAAAATAGCTATCCACTAGATTTTACACCAGCTGCCTTGGGCTGGGGAAGTTTTTTCTCTTCTCAGACACAGCAATCTGCTGAGGAATCACTAGGTTAAAGATTGTCATGGTTTGAATTAGCCAAACCAATGTGGGAATTCTGTGTTGTTTTTTCCTCACTGTAGGGTTCAGATCTCAAAGTTCACTGTGTCTGAGTTACTATTTAATCACATGGACACGCTCAAATCCATAAATAGGCTGTAATTTAATGTACTGCATCTAAATTTACACTAGTGGATTGAGCAACACCCCTAGAGACTGATACACTGTGCTCCAGTCTCCCTTCCTAAACCAACAAACCCATTGGTTTGTCCCTCTCCTCTACCCTTAACCAAACTGCCAGGGGCTTTGAAAGAAATTTATCAAGAATGGTTTTCTCTTACAACCCTTACAACCTCACAAGAACATGTTTGTGTGCAAAGAACAGTCTTAAGTCATCCCATCAGTGAACTTCCTGCGACAGATGTAGGGTTTACTTAATGTGAGGAGCCCTTGTGCAATCCCAGATGGAGACAGAAATCCCACAGACGTTCTGGTCCTTGGTACCCCATGTTAAGCACCATAACAGGAATTTTACTGGTTGAAACAAGTGCACAGAATAGCTCTGTCTGTGGGGATGATGAAGGCACTTGGCTGGGGTGTAGATGGCAGGAGTTGGCTTTGCTGGTGCATGGTGTGTGAACTGGGACTACCTGCCCTGCTAAGAAACTTCTCTTGGTAAGAAACATCTCTGTCACACAGGTTCAAAAAAGAGGATCAAAGTGCAGGCTCGTTCACACCTTCCAGAGCTACAGGAGTGTTCAGAGCTGTACACGTGCCATCTGGGCACCAAACAGAAATCTAAAGAACTGTGCCTTTTCTCTGCTGCGTGCCACTTTCCGAACGTCAGAATGGGAATAAGTAAACGTTTCCTTGTAGAGGGACTAGAACAGAAGACCAAGACCCAGCTCTCTGAGTCGTGGAATCTGTGTAGTGCTCCCTTCAGACCCCGGGGGTGTTGCTGGCTTCTTTCCTTTGGGGAGTGGGGGGCAGGTGTAACAAAGACAGGCATTGACCCAGTGCGGTACTTGACACGATGCCTTTATTTTCTTAGCACGTCAAAGACATTTATGAAACCCCATTCAAACCTTGATCTCTTAAGTATTTGACTCAGATTTGATTTACGCTTTGAAAAACTGTTTTTTAAAAAAATTGCTTCTATAACTTGATTTATCAGAAGGCACTGGCAGGTTTTTAATGGCTTCACCTGATAATGAGCACTCTTAGAAATCATAAGATGCTGCTGAAGAAGCATCTCCACTTGAGTTTTCTGGTAAAATGCTTGTAATAAATCATTCAGTTTTGCCCACAAGCCACTGTATGCTGGGAAAAGGTTTGAGACCCTTTTTCTAAAGCATTTTTGAAGGCAACTGACACTTGGGAGTAACACATACAGTTAGAACACCAGAGACACAGTTACACCTTCAGCTGAGAAGTACACAGGAGCTGACATTTGAGCAACTGCCATTAATTTACTTCCCGATTACTCCCAGTGATTGTTGACAGGTCCTGTCTACAGAGGATTCATACCATTTTCCAAACGCACATTCCTACATCCGATACTAGTAAAAGGGAACTTGGAAGAAGATGTCAGAATCCAGCTTCATTGTTTAGTAGTAGTAGTATTTTTTTTTAAAAGATTCAAACTGTGAAATAAATTCTAGCTTCTGCATAAACAACAGTTCAGGATGTGTGACACTATTTTCCTCTCAATTAGCACTCAGAAAACAGCACATTTCAGGGAATTGGAATACACAATGTCTCTTATTAGCATTAAGAGAGAGTCTCCAAAGAGATTTTTATGGTGACCTGAAGAATTTGCTGATGACAAGAGACAAAGGGAGGGCATAAGAAAAAAGCAGCAGAAATTAAACATCTCATTAGAAAAATAATCTTAATTATTATCTAACCCAACTGACCTTTTACCAATTTAGTTGTTATCAGCCAGTTAATTGCTCTTACGTGTCACAGACCCAACTCTTGCAGAAAATGAAGGGTGAAAAAAAATCATGTAATGACTCTGAGCAGTTTCAGAGAAGGCTTTCCAAATTAGAGATATTGCTCAGGCTGATAAAAAAGCCATGCAGGTGGAACAGACTGAAATAAACCTGCTACCTGGAGAAGGGAGAGACACAGGGACTTTGTTAGAGCTGTCAGAAAGTACCATGGGACCAGCAGGGAGAGGAAAACCTTGGTTAAGAATCTATGGAAGAGGAAGATGAGGAAGATGAATCCATGGGAGAGGTTAGCAGAAAGTTTGCTTCTAATCTAGACACGATGCCAAATACCCCACAGAACACCCATATTTAAATTACACACACTTCCTCAGGTACAAATTTGATTCAAGCTGGACACCTCCTCTGAAAAATGGGCAAACTATCAGAGCTCCATGGCAGCCATCCCTGACTGCAGATAACATAAAAATAGGGCAAGAAGGATTCGGTGCCTGGGAGAACAGAAACAGCTGGGAGATGACACGGAGTAAGCAATGACTTTTACAGACTCCTGGTTTCAGATCTCTCCAGCTGAAGGCAGCAGTTCCCTCTACCAAAGCACTGGTAACTTCCAGTCTCATCACATGCCTCAGTGAGCACAGGGGTCCCACAGCTGCCTTCCTGCTGGACACATGGGGGTGAACACACTGCTGGGCATCCCACGGTGACCATCTCTGCATAGTTTGTTGTGCACGTATCCCAACTCTTCCTTCTAGTTCTTAGCAAACCTTATGTTTCTAAAACATCTTGGGCCTGCAAGGCCAGATTAATTTTAGGCCAGTGGCAAAGCATCCTGAGCCGAGGCCACCCCAGAGTCACTGGCCACCTGCCTCACCTTGGGCTGTGTTAGTTTGTCACTGGCCAGAGGCAAAGCCACTGCAGGGAACTGCATTTGCTTCCCTGAGTTACTGCTCTGCAGCAGGAGGTTGGTCGGCAGCAGTGTGCTGTGCAGGAACCACACGCAGGGTTAATGCAGGCAGCAAGGCCTGGTCTGTCACTGGCATTCCTAAAAACAGTCCTGGGACTATCCCTGCGCCCAAAGGCAGCACAGAGAAGAGACCCGGGAAGTGGAGCTTTGAGGGGTCTCTGGCTTTCAGCACAGAGATATTTCCTTCTGCGCTTCAGTGCGCGGAAGCATCACGTCCTTCCTTGCTTGGCCTGTATTTAAGCAGCAGTCAAGAGTTCTGAAATTCTCTCCCCAAAGTCCTCTGAAGGTTAATACTTCCTGACAGCCTTAAAAGTATCTGGATGGCAAAAGAGCTGGAGATGAACACAGGATTATTTGATCAGAATTTATAGTATGAATTCTTCAAATAAAACTCCTCTTTAAGTGAGGGGGAGAGGGGGATGTCACAGGACAGCAGCTCATCTCAGCAACAAATGAGACACTTTTCCTGCCTTTAAAAAAAATAAAAGCAAGGGCTGTATCCAAAAATCACCTTTTTATTGCCACTTTATACAGATTTAAATATTTAACATTCAGATAAACAACTACATGCTTATGTAGTTTCTTATTAGTTACTTCACCATAATCTGGCAGAATCTCCCTTTCCACCTTCTGTTAGATTCCTTCTGGGGGATCCTGAAGTATTCACTTTGCATCTTAGTATCTCACAGCAAAAAAGAAAATTTTTGAGTGAACTACATGGTGCTTCATGAAAAAAATATTACATAATGTAGGCTTTCACAATAAGTGACTTTTTTATTTGCAAAATAATTTGAAGATTCCAAGTAAGACTTCTCTCTTTATTCAAAAAATAAATATATCCTTTCTGAATCAAAGCACTTCATGTGACATTAAGTACAAAGAAGAAATATACTTCTTTGGAAGTTGTGAAACAGACAGGAGCTCATGGGAGCAACATTATCCATACTCAGTGATAAAAGCTGAAAGCTTTTTTTTTTTTTTTTTTTTTTACAAATTTATAGCAGAACATGATTTCCTTTTACAATATAGAGCTTCAAACAGATTTAAGAAAAACACCATTCTAAAAGTCTGAAAGGCACATGAACTGGACCATAAAACGTACTGGCACATTCACTAATACGTTTTATGTTACATTCCTAAAGAGAAACTGTGGGACCCTAAACAAAGGAGACTGAAAATACCAGCAAGTTCCTTTGAAAAGTACTAAAAGACTGACAGAGAGTTCCTCTTGGCGCTGGATAAAATGGTTAATACCCCAAAGCTAGAAAGTCTGAGGAGCTGCATCATTCAGTTGTATTTGGTCGCGTGGCTACGTACACAAAGACAACAATCAGTAGCACTACAACAGCCAGGGTGGGAAGCACGACGGTGGTGATTTGTTGCCGGGCCTCTTGCATTGCCTGTTTTCTCTCCTTTTTATCTTTGGAGGTCTCTTTTTTGGGTTTTCCTCTTAGCTGCCTCATCCTCCTCTTCGGATCTTCCCTTCACCGAAATGGGGGAGGCGAAGAGAGTTGAGAAGCAGAAAATAGTCCAAGGTCTTTTGGAGCACGCGATTGAAGAATTACTGCTCCCTCAAGGGGTTAGCTGTGCAGGGAACTGCGAGAGAAGAAGAAAAACAATTCTTTTGAGCAAGATCTACACATATTCCAGTTATTAAAACCATTGCACCTCTGCTTGGTAAATCTCTCCAACTGGCAGCAATACCTTTGCAACTTCTTTCCAGGAACTGGAGCTGCAGTGCACTCCCTCAGCTCATCAATAACATTTCCCAGAAAAACTACAGCAGTTCATCACTGTGCCTGCATTTGTCCAGGAGCACTGAACCTGCACACTGCTGAGCCAGAAACACAGCCCAGCACCACATTTCATCCTCTAAGGCAAACAAGGTAACACAAATGAAGACTTAATGAAAATAAACTGAATTAGTCTTGCATCAACACAGACCACCAGCTGCCACTTCTAAGGGCAGCAGGCTCCCAACTAAAGGTCTGTGGCTCCCCACAAACCTCCAGAAGTTGGAAGGACAAGGACATACCCTGCCATAAGGAAAAGCATTACGCATTTATCATCCTCACCAGGAATTTATTGGAGTGGGGAAAAGGGTCTTCTAACAGGAAGAAAAGTGGGGGAAAAGCTGGTTAACTTACATTGCTAGTTCTCCTGCCACAGAACAAAGTCTAAATCATAACGTGGCCCAGTGCTATCTCTCTTATTACAGCTGCCATTTCTGTAAGAAAAGATCCCAAATGACAACCAACCTGCTTACAAATCACTGTTGTAGACAAGCAGTCATTAATTAGGTGGTTGCTCTGAAGCATCTCCTAGACCTATTTTTACAAGCAGAAGTACCTATAAAGTGAGATTAACAAAAATACTGCACAATAGGAAAGCCTCTCTGAAATAAGAATTAGTAGGTGCTCAGTGTTTCTATACCCTATTTTTTTCCACCCCTGAGCTGCCTCCAGCTGTGTAATTCACTAACTGTGCAAGGAGAAGGCCAACTGTGCACCCATCTCCCTCTTGAATGTAAACTACAAATCAATGTTTTTGCATCTCTAACATACAGAGAGAAAAACATGTGGAAATTAGTGGCTTAATGTAACCGTCTCTTTTCTCTCCTCCTTTATACCAAAATATGATGTTAGCATGATACTGTAGGTGAGGTCCAAGCAAAGCTGCACAGCTCAGTTCACCACAGACAACTTCCTCCTGCTGTGTCATCTGTGGTCAATGTTACAAAATGTCTAATGACTACTTTTTGTTTGTTTGTTTTTTAAGAAAAGAAAAAAAGAGGTTTTCACTGGAAGTGGGATGCTTGCTGTTAGCACTCAACTTTATTTGGCAGCCTGGCAACAGAAGCAAAACCAAACTAAAATGTTCATGTACAGAACAAGAATCCCCACCTACAGGTTATGTGCAACTACAAAGCAGTTCTCATCCTTTCACCCACCTCCTGTGGCTCTCATCCAGCCAATCAGGCTGGTAAGATATCAATAGGGGTAAAATGTGGAATAACTCTACTAACTCAAACTTATGGAAGTGAACAGACTATCAGAACAACTGTGGGGCACTGGGAAACCAACAGCAAATCAGTGGGTCAGTATTTCTGTCTTTCCATGGTTGTTCCTTGATACAATCTAGGGGAAAAAAAAAAGAAAAAAAAAAGAAAAAAAAAAGAAAAAAAAAAAAAAAGAAACAATGATAGCTGGACAGGATCTTGGTGTTGAGCTGGACTCACCAATTCTGCACCTCATGCACACGCACCTTTGAAGTGGTTGTTTCTTCTGATCATAAACTTTGCCAGTTCAACCTGGACTCTGAAGGAAACACTTCATTTCAGTTTTGATACAGCAATGAAAAGGAATTTTGGTCAATTGGGATGATTTTCAAAAGAGGAAACAATGAAGTTCAAGTCTTGGAAAGAATCAATTCCTTCTGTAAACTGCAGCACCAGAGTCAAAACACATAGCAGATTTAGAGACCAGAAGTGGTCAGTGAACTTCATCATGGGGAGGCAAACTGGAATTGGATGGAGCACCTACAACACCCTGTTCCAGTCTTTAAATCAACTGGGACTACTTCATTTCAAAACTTTCATAACTGTTTCTGCTCAGCAAATCCTCTCTTACTGATTCAGAGCAGAGCCTTTGGCATTCCATCTTCTGCAAGCTATGGGTTTCTGCTTTGGTTTTGTTGGCTATCACTTCCATAACTCTGGAATTTCCTCTGGGGCAAAAGAAATATCTGTTTTACCCCTTCCATTTCTGTTTCCTTCTCTTCCTGCTCTGCTCACAAGCTTTATTTACCAGACTCTAGAAAAACTACTATGCAAAATTAAGTTTTATATTTGCCTTTTGGGGCAAGAAGACAACCATAGCATTTCAGGTATAGTATTTTCATATTGTTTTCTGGCTCCACTGTTAATGTACATCACTGGGTTTTGTATTCAGATTACTCACAAGACCCAAGAAGTGATGGACAGTAAAAGCCTTTGGGACTTTCTGTGTACCATAGTAACAAGCAGGAGTTGCCATGAAACCAGTCTCTCTAACAATAAATGTATGCCTTGCTCTATGCCGCATCACTTGCTACCCAGATATTGAAAACATCAGGATGTTTAAGTCTCTTTTGAATGAACACTTCATTCTGAAGCAAAATTACACCCAGTTAATGACATACACTAGCTAACATCTGAGGGTTAGAACAGAGCCTTCCCGCAACCGTCGGCGCCACTGGAACGGCAGGCTGGCGCTCTCCAGTTTGGGAGCCTGGCATCAATTTTCAAATATACTTCCAGTAGATTGGGTTACTTGGCTTTACTACTGGCAGAGATGGCCTTGCACAGAAACTGGCCCACAGTTTTCAGAGAGTTGTGCCTTAGGGTTCATCTTGACCAAACCACCAAATGGAAGCAGTCACTCTCTGCAAGTTGCTGCCAGGCCCCGACTGCCGCGGGGAGCCCGGACATGAGTGCCAGTACTAGACAATTGCTGCAAGAGACAACACTCCCCCACAGGAAAGGTCTGGAATGTTGAACATCCTGCTATGTTCATGTTGGTACAAAACAGCACTTAAAAAGCAGTGCTCAGCTGCATAAGATGAATTTCTACAGCCCATGTTGTGCAAGTGCAGTTTACAGTTATCCCCTTCCACTGCCAAGTCTCTTACTGGCCACCCGTGGACTTCCCTGGAAGGCAGGTGACTCGTGACAATCATGGAGAGAGAAGAACACAGAGAAAGAGCAGCAAGTCAAGGTCAGGGCTGGGATTACAGTGTTAGGGGTCTCATTCCCTGTGACATGCATGGCCCATGAGAACAAATTATTTCATGTTACTGAGCTACATCCTCCTTAGCCAATAACCACCCTGCTCATGCACTGGGAAGGCAAAACTCCAGCAGAGAGAGGAAAGAAAAAACATGGCATGGGATGGGAGTTTGGTTAGCACTGACCATTTAAAATGTCTCAGAGAAAGAAAATATCAGAAGGTCAATGAGAAAGTGGTGTCTCACAGACACTTCCATCTTGTGGAAATGTGAACCTTAACAATCAGCCAACCTCACACTGCAGGAAAACTGGAAACTCACCTTTTCCCCTCAAAAGAAGCTGAGGATCGCAGTTCCACTCCTAGTCTCCCCCAAACAGGAGAGCGCTCACTGCTGCAGCCTGTACCCATCTTCCCAAGGCTGCTTCCCACTTCTGATAACTGCTCAACCTGGCCCAAGGCTGGAAACAAACACCAAACTAATTCAACTACTGCTTTTACTAGAAAGTCAGTGACTCCCTCAACTGGGACATTTATAGGAATAGCACAGAAAGAATTAACAGACTCTAGCAAAAGTGTCCATAGTCCAGAACAGTACGACAGGAGTCTGGCACTAGCCAGAGATGGTAACTTCACCCTCCTTTTATGAATTTTGTAATTTGGTAATAAAATTGCATGGGGTGATGAGTTTCTTTTTAAGTTCACTATAGCAAAGCTTCCCCCAAAAGCAGGAATCTGCTGGCTAGAAAGAAACCATCTCAATTGCCAAGTCAAGATAATGAGTGTTGGCTCAGCACAGCTGTTTGAAACATCCATTGCACAGAGCCTGCCTCTTCTCTCTCACACTGCAGTGCTTCAACTTGACACTGAAAAGCTAAGGTCTCTAGCAGAACAAAACATTAACAAGTTCAAGCTACTGAAGACAAACTTAAAGACATCACTCTTCAACATAATAAAAATCCACAAATTAGTAGCCTGACTCAACATCTACAGCAATTACATTCCTATATGCCCATCATCCAAATTGCTTTTTTCCATATAAAAATGCTCTTCATTCTACCTTCTGGGTTAAGTTACTCTGAACTGTTTTTGCAGACCTAACCTCAAAACCTAAAAGTACAAATCAGTGCACTTGTTGAAGTCACTCATCTCTGTGCTGAAGCATTTGCCAGCACCTCAAAGCAAGTCAGCCATGGTGAAGCAGGGATCATTTTGTATCAGAAACCTGTAGTGAAATTTGTGGGGACTGATCCCCTTCAAAACATATCAACAATCTTCCAACCAGAATTTACAGCAATCAGCTGTCTCCTTTGTGCTGCAATATTAACCCTGACCATTAGTAATCTGCAATTAAAAGGCCCCCCCAGCACACACAGCTATTCCTGCATGCCAGGAACAGCAGCCCCGACTGGCTACACCAGTGCTCCCAGTATTGCAGTTCTGCATCTCCTACATGCAACACATGCACAAAACAATTAGTTTGTCTGCATTTAGTGTAATTGCACGTCTAGACATCTAAATAACTTATTATCACCACCCCTACAGGATGCATGTATTAGCCATGTTAAGATTAATCATTTTTCTCCAAATCCAAAATTACAAGTCTTAACAAACCGGTTTGGATTAACCTGGCCTCATTATCCTGCTACTGACACTGTTACATTTCTGGATCAGCAAAACACCTTGAAATTCAAACAAAACAATCTGACAGGAATTAATTTTTATAATTTAAATTTTCCCCCAGGGCCATGGATGTTACTGAGACATTAAAAATAAAACCAAACAACAACCAGAAGACAATCAGGACACACTGTGTTCAAATTGCCAGCCAGCAGTAGGGAAAAGGACACAAGACATCTAAATAAACAACACTCTCCAGATTATTCTACTGTTAACAAGCCCCAAAGCCAGTAATTCCCAATCACTGGGAAACACCAGCATCAGAGTCAAGAAGAATTAAAACCAGCAATCTTATCATCTTGTTACCTATTTCGGTTACTGGGCTGATTAAGGTACTGCAGCTGGACCTGCTGAACAGAGGCTGTAAGAAATCAAGTCACAGAGTCATCAAGTTTGGAAGGGACCTCTGGAGATCCTCTAGTCTAACCCCCCTGCTAGCGAAGGATCACCTGTGGTAGATCACACAGGAACATGTCCAGGTGGGTTTTGAATGTCTCCAGAGAAAAAGACCCCATAACCCCTCTGGGCAGCCCATCCCAGTGCTCTGTTACTCTTACAGTAGAAAAGTTTTGCCTTATATTTAATTTGAACCTCTATGCTCCAGCTTGTGCCCATTGGCCTTTCTCCTGTCATTGGACACTGTAGAACAGAGCATGGACCCCTCCTCCTGACACCCACCCTTTAGATATTTATGAGCATTTGAGATCCCCCCTCAGTCTCCTCCAGGCTAAACAGACCCAGCTCTCTCAGCCTTTCCTCATAGGGCAGATGCCCCAGTCCTCTACATGTGAAGCTTTAGTTCTTCCTTACCTCGTGTGACTTCACTGCTGCAAAGTGGTGTTCACTGCAAGCAGATGACAACTCCTGACAGAGCAAAAGGAAACAAACATGCTGTCCCAGCCAGCATGGGGAGCCTGGGGCCAACAAGCTGGCTGAAGTCGCACAGTTCTCATTTCTTTCTAACCTTTAATTAAAGTGAAGTCTAAGCAACAGGTTTCCTACCTTTGAAACCATGCAAATGTTTTTGTTTCTAATAAATGAACAAACAGTCAGTAATACTGTTACACAAACCTTGGGTGCTACTTCATAAAGGACAAGACTTGTTATAGACCACCCCACGGAATACAGATTCGGTTTTCTGTTCATTACTTCAAAACTGATTTTACCTCTGGGTGAAATACCACATTTTAGTCAGGGAATTGTATTTCCTGCAGCTCAAATTTCTGGCCATTGCCGGGGTAGCATCAGCAAGGTCACTGTTTTCTAAGGTGCCAGCTCAGAAACACAGCAAAATGGGATTTTAGAAGAGTATTTCAGTAGGAACTTGGGACAGATTTACAAACAGGAATATTTGTGCACAGAGCTCTAGATGGGGCCCCCAGAGATCTCCATTCTGCACGCAGCCTTTCCATCCTCACAGGTCCAACTTCATCACTTGTTTTTTTCCCCTTGTGTTTCAGTTTTGGCAGTTGTAAGAAAAAAATAACAACCCTCACATCTTTTATGAAGAACACCTTCATCCCTTCATATGGCTGCTACCTGGGTAGGATTTACATGAGCACTTGAACCAGTTCACATGCAAATCCCACGCTGAGACAGAAGTTAAACCTGCTCCTGTGTTTGTGGCAGCTGCATTAGGCACCTGCTGCCTTGCAAACCAGGCACTGAGGAGGGGGCTTTAAAATAGTTTTTTTTTTTTTAAGTGTCATTGTAACAGTTTTTATGCAACTGCAGTAGTGATTGTCCAGCCCTATTCCCGTCACATTCAAGTACAATTACTACACTCCATTTTAAACACTAAATGTAAAATGATAGTTTAAAAAAATCTTCATTATATGACAGGCTCTTAAGGAGAAAAATGTTTCATGTAATCACTTGTGTCGGTGACAAAGATGGATAGAGCAGAGACTTGCCAATTTGACTAAGAGAGATGAACCCTACAGAGCAAGCCAGCCCAGAGCTTGGGCAAAACACTTTAAAACCAGTCACATCCTCCCTGCCCCAGGCCCCCCCAGACAGCCCACTTTCAGCAACACAAAAGAGGTCCCATAATTAAGTGAATATTCCAGTTGCAGGACAGTTTCTTTTGGTACCAAAACACAGCTCTGTGCAGCCACTACCAAGGGAATATGATTACTGCCTGCTCAAGAGAGAAACTATTCATTTGTACAAGCTGTCCCCCCTAACGAAACCAAAGCTACCTAAGAGAACAAGGACTCTGCAGAAACAGCCACACAAATAACTTTGCCTTCTGCACTGTAAAACACTCTGGGTCACCCCATTTGTTCCTTCTAAACAGAAGCTGCAGAGCCAAATTCATAGCTGAAGACAATGCTTGCAATGCTAAATTTGAGATCTTCATGTTTCAGTGACACTATCTGTCAGGATTTCAGAGTGTGCTAAAAATGAAGAAAAGCATTAGGAGAAATTTTTTTGTTCTGTGAAAAATGGATTTGCACGTTACAGCGTGAGGCAAATTCTTAATATCATAAAAGTTTACCTCCATCTATTTGACTGTAGAAAGGAATTCTGATTAGCAAATTATAACAGCCCTGCTTTCAAGGGTAAAAGCTTTTAATTACACACAATATGGAACTATTAAGATGCTCTTTGAAGTCACTTCAACATTACTTTTTAGTAAAGGGTAGTGGCTTTTTTCCCAAATTACAGACCTAAATTTGAATTGATCCATCATTACTGCAACATCACATTTATTGTACATGTAGCTTTGAGAGTCTCCAAACTACACACAGCATTTCTAAAATGAAAGCCAACACTGAATGCTGCCAGGAAGTCAGAGAGAGCAAGGCCACCAAAGCAAAAAGCTATTTTAGTACAATTTTTACAGTTCTAAGGACTTGGATATAGCAAATAATCTGTATTAGAAATACAAAGGCATGGATCTCTACATCTGGGAAGGCCTTGTTAAACAGAGATGAGGTGGTGGTATTTTTGGTGCATCTGGTGTTGCAGTGCAACCCTATCTGCCCTGAATGCAGCAAAGAAACACAACAGGATTAAAAAAAAAAAAAAAAAAATTAATAATAAGCAAGCCCTTTTGTTCCATGAATGGGTGGATAAATAACTGTATTTGGTTTGCATGGCAAGGTTTTGGTAGCAATGGGGCTGTAGGGGTGGCTTCCATGAGAAGCTGCTAGATGCTGCCCCCATGTCTGACAGACCCAATGCCATGTGGTTCCAAGATGGTCCCACCACTGGGCCAAGGCTGAGCCCATCAATGATGGTGGTGGTACCTCTGTGACAACATATTTAAGGAGGGAAAAAAGTTGCTGTGCAACAGCAATTGCAGCTGGACAGAGGAGTAACAGTATGTGAGAGAAACAATCCTGAAGACACCAAGGCCAGTGAAGAAGGAGGGGCTGGAGGTGCTCCATGCACAGGAGCAGAGAGATTCCCCTGCTGTCCATCTTGAAGACCATGGTGAGGCAGGCTGTCCCCCTGCAACCCATGGAGGTCTGTGGTGGAACAGATAACCAGCTGCATCCCACAGAGGACCCCACGCTGGAGTAGGTGGATGCCCAAAAGAGGCTGTGACTCCATGGGAAGTCTGTGCTGGAGCAGGCTCCTGGCAGGACCTGTGGTTCTGTGGATGGAGGAGTCCATGCTGGAGCAGTTTATGCAGAGCTGCAGCTGGTGGGAAGGACTCACGTTGGAGAAATTCACAGAGAACTGTCTCCTGTGGGAGGGACCCCAGGCCACAGCAAGGGAAGACTGTGAGGAGTCCTCCCCTGAGAAGTGAGGACTGAGCAATCTCTTCCTGTCCTCATCTCAGGCCACGAGCCTTCTGTTGTATTTTCTATCCCCTGTCCAGCTGAGGAGGTGAGTGATATAGAGTGGCTTTGGTGGACCAAAGCACCAGCCAGGGTCAACCCACCAGAATAACCTGTATTTTCCTTCGTAGATAAAGAACCAGTACCAAGACAACTTTTGCACAGGCAGACCAATGCAAAAATAAGACTAATGTTTACTGAAAACATGAAAAACAAACACGTAATTTCTGTCACTGCATGAATCCAATTCCTAGGGGAGGCTGTAAGAGAAGAGCTTGCCATTCACCATCCATACAGCTACAGATGATCTTATGCATAAATGTAGTCAACCACAAAACCGAGCATATGATTTGATACTATGTGTTTGCTCAGCTGTTTTCTTTAAAAGTAATTTTTCAGCTGTTTCTGACAAGACTCCTTTGGATACAAAACATTTATCTTCCCCATGTGTTTACAAAAATTCAGTCAGTTTCTAAATAGCAATGCTATATAAATAAATAAAAAATCCCAAGTCACTGGTGTCAGAGCTCCTCCAAATTCACATGCTGCTCTCCTAGACCAGTTCCAAGGATTCGGCATCTGCAAGAAGGTGCAGCAACAGGAATCCAGTGTGAAAATAACATTTCTGTATCCCAGCACAGCTGTGTCAGGGCCACAGGCCCACTGAGATCTCGACTGTCACTGCTAACTCGCACCATGATCTGAACTGTCACCAGAGGGTAGTTGTGCTCATCCTCTGACCAGATGATGACCAAACGGGAAACACTTTTCCTACCATCCAGCGTGGTCTGGATGTTACTGCTCCTGCTCAAAATACCTGGTTCCCAATATAATCACTCCATGAGACAGCATCACTATAAATGTGTTTGAAACGGATCCCTGAGACACACGCCAGGCAGAAAGCCAACAAGTCCACAGCCTGATGTTACAGTTTTGTAATGCAAACAGGAGAGCTGAGGCACCCTCCTCACTGCTCTTCATTATAATTCTACTGTCATTAAAACTTTGGCACTGAAAATTCGGTCCAGACTAAAACTTGGCAGGCAAAAAATTTCATGCCCACAGCAAGAACGCATTGTTAAATCTAAACCCACAAAAAATGCAAAGGCAGGGGAGGATCCTGGGGCAGCAGGGGTACATGTGTATGCACTGGAGAGGGGAACAATGCAGAGTGACCAACAGAAAAATTCAAAGAAGGGTAACACCTAGAAACAACAGCTGCGCTTCCTGACCACAAGACAATCTGTGTATGCTGGACTCAACCTATTTGTGAAACAGTTTGTTTCTTCAGAGGGCAAATCTCCCTCTTCTGGCCCAATATACAGAACTACCTGCAATGGGAGAAATTAAGATGGGTGTTTACCTGTACTCCTAAAATCCCCCTGAGAGAGTCCTGCAGGTGAAAATGGACAGCACTTCACTCACATTGGCACATAACATTTCTTTTTATGAAACAATTTGGAGGCATTAATGGATTTAAAGCAAGCTGGATGCAATGCCAGAGCAGTGATCAAGGGGTTCAGATCTGAAACTCACCCCCTTCAGGGCCTGTTTGAATTTCTGGTTTTTCAAGCTTTTCTTGGCACCAGTAGTTTTCCAGTAGGAGACTCAGGAAAGACTGCTGGCACCATGCCTGCCTCTCCCTGCTTGTACATGTGGCAGGGAAGGACTGCATGACACCAGAGAGTAACCAACTTACACAGAAATCAACCCAAATACAATCATTGAAGTGGGTACCTGCCTTACTCCCTTACTTGGTTTCCAAGTGGGGCAGGTGTCCCGGAGCTCGTGCAATGCTGTGGTTTGGCAGATTTCATTCCCACCTCTGTTGCCTCTACACGCTCTCATTTTATCTGGGTAATCAAGTTATCAATGAATGAAATAAACCCCTCCACTTTACACTGGAACAGCATCACAAGGTTAGGGTAGAGCGTTTCCTCCGGCAGACAGAAATCTGTGCCTTTCTCAAATTCCTTTCAAATTACAGAAGTGTTCTCAACATCAGCGTGACAACAATGCAATCAGGACACCTTTTTTTGGGGGGGGAGGGAAAATAAGAACTGAGACTTGCAACACAGGATGGGTGGGCAGCTTTTTTTCTTCCTATCACTGGTCTTATTAAAATCTCATTCTGTTTACTTTCCTGCTTGAACCTGAAGTCTTATGACATTTCACTAATCAAACCCATATTATAATAAAGCAGCAGGCTCTCCTGCCATGATTGATAGACCCTTTGCAATTCTGTAAGGAGAAGGCACATAATTACATAGAGCTGGATTAGGCTGATCAAATCCCTGCTAGTGTGTGTCAATATACACATAATAAGACAGTGTGACATTAATGTAAATTAATTTAAATGCAGAAAGTTTAATTAAGACTTTAAAAATTACAGGGGCAGAAAAAGTTTTGTGCAGTCTAACCAAACACAGTTTCCCAACAAAGCCAAGCTCTAAACACAAGCCTGGTTTTGTCTCATCAGTTCTACAACACTGGCTCTTGCACCACCTCTTTATGCACTCCTATTTACAGTCCTACTGCCAGGACTTTCCACCAGCTCAAAACTCGGAACAAAAGCAAACGCCACGTAAGAAAGCCCATTATGAACAAGCTCAGACAGTCAGAGAAGGATGTCTCAGAAGTTCCTCTGCAGTGTTCAGCAAACAGCTATCAATCAGTACCACAATTCAACTACCGTGAAGTACAAGTGACCTTCTTTTAAAGCGCTTATTAAGACTCGAACATTACCTCTCCCTATGTAACAGTGTTCATATTCTCTTATCTAATTTACCCCTGTACAGCCTTCCTTTCTTTCTGCTCTGGTTGTTTTTAAAGCAATCTCCTATATTCACAGTGCTCTCCAAGAGTCTCCAGTGATACAGTTGTGCAGTAACCCCAACAAGCTAGCACCAAACACCAGCTTCATTCCCTGCTGAACAGATCCAAACTTTTCCGAGGGTAGTCATGCTCGTGCACTGCCTATGTTGCTTTTTTGTGCAACTCATAAGCAAACGGATGCAACTGAATTCCTAACCCCAGGTAAAATATATATTAAATGGCTGGTTTGGCATACAAGCCACTCTCGCTTGTCTAAGCCCACAGATGTGGTGCCAGGGAGATCTGGGCATGGATGCCATCAGTCCTGCTGCCCACATGCATTCCCTTTCCCCCTTTGTTCTGTGATAATGACTCTACCTGTTCTGCACATGCACGTGTGTTCTCACCATCTCCAGCCTAGATGCTTTCACTGTTTGTCCACCAAGCATGGTCCAAGAGAGTGACTGAGAAGGGTGCGGGAGCAACACTGAGCTGCTGCAGACCTCCCCTCCACCAGCAAGTATGCTTGTCTTTTCCTAAATTAAAAAGTAGGATCTCAGACCTCACACAGGGAAATTCACTGCTCCCCAAAGAATTGATTTTCCCATGCTACGATTTTTTAGCATGTTCCCTGCCAAATTAAATCAATTTGAGTATCTCATTAAAGAAAAAAACATTGCAGATTTTTTGTTCATTTTTAATAGCCTCGCTGCCAGTTGAGCCTGCTGCTCTGATCTGGTTTACTTGATGATTTGTTAGCTCCTTGGCTCAGCCACCTCTCTCCAGAGGCCTGACAGTGTTACAAGAATTTTAGAAAATGCTGAATGACACACAGGATCCTCACCAAGCCTTATCCAAAATGGCAGCAAAAATTCAGAATTAGCCCATTTCCCAAACATGAACATTTCCCACAGAATTAGTTTTTGTCAACTGGTGGGAGGGGAAGCGGGAAACAAGGAAAAACTTGAGAAACATAACTGCTAGAAAGGATTACAGTGCAATCTCCTGGAAAATATATTAAAATTCAATACTGTATTGAAACTGTCTTAAAAAATGAAGCCCTCCCCTGTTCAGTCCCTCCAGAGCTTTTGGCCAATCTGTCCATGCTAGGGACAAATCGCTGTTAGATAACCTTTTTTTGAACAAGTCTATCACTTACCCTAGTTTATGTTCCATTTCCTTTGGCAGCACAGCTATTTAAGTCACCCTTCTAAGCCAGAGCCTTTGGTAATTTTTCTTTCCACTGCAATTCTTCAAAGCATCATAAAGGCAAATTTAATAAGCACTTCAATTTATATTGCTTTCTATTTATAATACTGCAAGCACCTGCTGCTGCAGAGATCTAAGCAGGTATCTCTCTTACTTTGTATAGATTAATTCAAATTAATCTTAATAGTTTCATATTTTAGAGCAATTTCAAGAAACACTGCTCCAAGCTGTTGGGTGGGTAGGTGGGTTGGATTTTTTTTTGTTTGTTTGGGTTTGTTTGGGATTTTTTTGTCTTTAGGGCTGGTTTTTTTGGTTTTGTGGGGTAGTTTGTTCTCCCTCCACCCCCCATTTTTATTAAGATGCTGCTGACCAGCTCTTATTCTTAAGACTGATTTTGCTTCATTGTTCACATCAGCCAAATTCAATAATGTGTTTTCTGGTGTATTCAACAGATCCCTCTTGTCAATGCAACGGCAGGCACTCAACAATCAAACCACTTCAAGTTGTACCTTAAACTTGCAACAACACAAGTCAGGCCAGTGCTGGGGCCCAGAGACAGAGATTGGGAACTGTGGGTGTGCAGAGAATGTGTTTTTAAAGGTGCCTGCCCGTGGTCCAGAAGACATAGGACTTGGATCACATGTTATTCAATTCTCTCAAACCAGGGATATTAGTTTATAATCTTATCTAAGTGCCTGTGAACACCAAGTGACAGCTAAGGCTGCATAGCACAAAAGTCAAGTCCTACGTCTGACCTTCCAGAGGGGCTGAGGAATCTTGTCCTTAGGCATCTCTTCGTCTGTCTTCCACGGCTTGTGGACAGAATATTAATGGTCGCACCCTGGGCTTTGGACATCCTGGTATCTGCAACATCAACACTAACTTTTCTAGCTGTTATTTCATTTAACAGGAGTACAGATAGGAAGTTTAATGCAGTGGGAGGAAAGAAAAAAACCTTAAAATTGTGATGCGGCACAAGTAGGTGAGATAATGAAGCCCAGAGAGAAACAGCAGGAAAGTCCCTTTAGTGTGCAAGAGAGGAAGGGAAACAAAAGAAACCAGTGCATAGAAGAAAAGCTGCATGGAAGTGAAATAAAGACTAAAAGAGTCAACCCACTGGATAAGACTGACATCAATTATTGTTCTTATGTCTGCAGTGTGTTTATTTACTCATAGTGGCTGACAAGTGAGGTTTGTGCTTCTTATTCATCTCCTCCTTATATACTTAGGTGTGCAATTGCACACTCCCCTACAACTGGCCAGGAGATCTCACAGAACACTTCACAGGACATTCTGAGGACAATTTCATCTCAAGACTGTCTCTCGATTTCTCCAACTCTTACCAAAAAGGGGTGCTGTCCTATTTGCCTCTCTGACATTTAATATGGAACTTAAATCACCCTCAGTGAAAACACAGACCTTTCTCCACAAAAGAAAGTCTCGTTGCTGTTTTTATTTGGCCCAATCTTGCCACAATCCCTATTAACTTCATGAGAAAAGCACTCTTAAAAATGCGTAAAACCAAGTTTTCAAAACTGTTTTGACCTGCATTTGTTTAAAAATTAAGCAAATGAAAAAGCTCAGAGACATGGGATAAGTTCATTGTAAGGTATTCAGTATTACACCTGCCTCTTCTATATCTATCAACAACAAAAGCTCAATACAGCCACTATTTTGGAAATTAATCTATTTTTTACTTTCTGCAAACATGCGAGAGAGAACACATTTTCTCAGAAAATAAACAAGGCACAGAGACCTTGCATGGCTTTTAAAAAGAAGAGATGCCATATATCTTTTCAGCCTCTGGCTGCAGCTTCCAAATTACCATCCCAAAACATCTGTAACCTTCATGAGTTCTCATCATCTTCCACTATTCTTATCATATGGGGAGGTTTTGAACCTGTGCAACAGCTATAAACAGACAAGCTATAGATATTTCAAGCTGATCAGCTAATGGTGATTTTTAGTCTTTCAAGTGAATAGGACAACTTAAAATGGCAAACATTCTTGAATCTACCCACCCATAAACTAGAAGTGACAACAGCAGATTATTACTCACTCACTCAGAGCATTCATTTGGCCCTGAGAGAACTGGCTTTATTCCAAGAGCTGGCAAACATTGGTTAATATACACGTAAATGTTTTATTTCTCTCAGAGTAGGCAATTTCACAAAATGAAATACCAAATTCAAGATGACCCTAGTGTTTCTGTTGATGCCTGTCTCAGAAGCAGTGCTGCTGAGAAA
Organism: Apus apus; assembly: GCF_020740795.1. Taxonomy (NCBI): domain Eukaryota; kingdom Metazoa; phylum Chordata; class Aves; order Apodiformes; family Apodidae; genus Apus; species Apus apus. The sequence continues at coordinate 10,987,242 of NC_067282.1, forward strand.
GCCTTTGCAAGCTTTTTCACACCAAGTCAACAGGAAAAAAGCCACCTCTTCTTTTGAGAGTGAGACCCTTTCACTGTGGAAACATGAAAGCTTCAATATAAATATTCATCACTGAAGTTGTCCTGAGTTAAGTGGATGGAGACTGGCTTATATAAGGTTGTAGAACTGACTTGGTAATCATGAGATGCACCAAAACAGTTTTGCAAATACTGCTCCAAACAGGCTGTTCCTCAATACAAGGGCTGGGGTGCCAGAAGTAGATTCAGCAGCCCCTGTGTTTAAGCTGAGGATACTATAAAATAGCACTTCACCCCCAAGAGTGAAGATGGGGCATTTTGTCCTTTGAATTTCTTGTGCAAGCATAAAGGAAAAGGAAAATGTTATTTTCCTCAGAAACTGCCACTAATTTGACTTGGGATGAAGAGGAGAGACTAAGAAAAGGGACAGAGGTTCAATACAGTGAGGCAAATAAAACAAGTATTTGGACAGAAAACCAGGCAGTGGTTTAACAAAGCATCTTAATAACCAGTTCAGAACTTGAATATTCTAAATAAAGCCAAAGTGTAATGCACCCATACTCTTGGGCTCTCCAAAACCCAAGAGAATCAATAAGTATATTCTGTGCACTTGGAGCCGAGGACAGTACACACTGCTTCCCACAGGATTCTGAGAGCCATCTTTGTCCTTCAAAGGGCTAGAGATATCAGAAGATGCCTAGATCTACTTACTCCTTCTATGATACAGGCCACCAACCACTGCTCACCCTCTGTCCAACAGAGAAGAGAGATTTCTTTTTTTCAAATTAACTGAGCCTTCAAACTAGAACTATGGTCACAGAGTAGATTTCTGAGAAGAGGAACAAAGAACAGCTTTTTATCTACTGCACTGTACCATATGCATCATCTCATTCTCCTTGAGGACTCGCTAAAGTTTCAATCAGCTGGGTCAAAACTGTTCACAAACCTCTAGACAGAAATGACACAATATTAATACATTCCAGAATAGCAAGTTTAGAACAAAATACAAAATAAGATAGAAAGTTGCTGGCTAAGATCACAGCAACTTGACGGAACTCAAGAGCAAGAAATGTACAGCACTTAAAAAAACAGCCATCAGGACACCTGCAGTCACAATTCATATTCTTCATGTGAAAGGAAAGATGGAAGATAGACAAACACCAAAGGGAAGGAATAACTACCAACAGAAGACACCTTCAAAAGATAAAGGACTATATGTGGCGAGAGCAGATGGGAAGGGCAGTTCCTATCTGGCAGCTTGTCTCAGTTGCTACAACAGGCTTCAGCCAGGTCTCTCTCCAGACACGAGCATCTATGGATATGGAATGGAGAGCAGATCTGTATTTTATGGAGATACAAAGATCAAAGACTGCTGGCATTAGAATTGCTCTTCCTCACATTCTCCATTTTAACAGGAAATAATTTAGACTTTACAGGCTGTTACATTAACTAAAGCTACTTCGGGAATATTTTCCACACCTACGTCCCAGAATTATAGGGTTATTTTTTTAACCTGCAGAAAATTACAGAGATGATTACAGCTGGAGCAAGCACAGTGTCTAGTACTTGACAATACTTGGCTCTGAACCTTGAACCTAAAGCTGCACTTTTCAGTACTGCTTCCACAAAGCACACTGCCCCTCCTCTCAGATGCTACAGCCTACATGACACTTTGAGATCTCACAAGGACATCTGCTGAATGAAAGGGCGACAAAACAGAACAAGACAGTGCCAGGTTCAGCATTGAAGAGGATTTTAAAATTTATTACAGGGTATCTCTTCAATGCTCGACGTTACACGTGGCTGAAACGAATACACGTGCCTGGCAGAACTGCAAGAGAAGGGACCTCTATAAAAGGTGACAGCACTATTACCAGATAAGCTAGCAGCTAGACATCACTGGTTACCACACTGGACAGAGATTTTAACTTGTCTAGAGAGCAGACAGCTAATCAGATTTCGTAATGGGCTCCTCTCAGTTTCACTGGGGCTGATGCATACTGCATCTGGGATTTGGAAAGAGATTCTTCCCCAGATAGCACATACCACTGTACTACAGCATTCTGTTATCATCTTTGCTTATATAAAGTGCCAGATGGAAAGCCAGAAGTTACATGAACAGTCACAAAGAGGTTAATCATTACATTCAAGCTTTCCCAGGGCAGCGACAAAGCTGACCTCTTGAACAAACTGAGCTTGGATAAAGGTAGCATTGATTTTTCTAAAGACATTTCATTACTTAACTCTAGATACATGATTTCTTTTGAGACTATGAAGTTAAGAGTTAATCCAAATTTACTATTTCTTTTCTACCCGAACAGAAACCGACCCATTTAAAATGCAGATTATATGATAGACCTCCCTCCCTTTCATTGTTCTCTCTCCCCTCTGAGAGAAACCGAACTTCACAGGACTTCAAACCTCAGGGAAAATAAAAACACAAAACCAAAATCCTTAAAAAAAAATAGCTCATCTTTATTCGACAAGCTTGTCTGCCAGCACTAAAAATCCAATCCATATTTTCTCCCAACTACTTTTATCTCTGTATTGTTCTTAACACTTTCCTGAAAAGGAGTTTCTTTAGCACACAAGTGAAAAACTTGTATTTAATGAAGGGATAGGGCCTGACAGTCCACTGACTGGAGCCTAGTCAGTAAAAGGAACACCAGGTGAACACCTGGCTATGCTACATGACCCCAAGTCTTTCTGTCATATATTCTGCTTTCCAGCTCTGATCTTCCCATTTTCATTTTAAAAAAGATACTTACATCAGAATCAAACAACTGACTATTACAAAATATTAAACATTAAACAGAATTAAACAGAAGAGTTACTTCTTTACCTCCTTAAAGTATGATAAGGATTGTCCATAAAAGCAAAGTGATCCAGGTTCCCAATTTCCCACAGATACTCTAAAATATTTACTGAACCCTGGCAATTCTGCTCATGACAAATGGAATGTCTTAAGGACTGGGGGCTTTCCTAGCTTTCTGAAATTACTGTATTGACTCACTCACATCTCTGGGAACATGAAGCTTACTTAGATAAGGCCTAAGAAAAAGTGAGGAAGATTAGAGATACTAAGTTAATCAGGAAAAGACAAAACAACAACAACAAAACCAAAACCAACAAACACCCACCAAAAAAATAACACCCCCCAAACAAACAAACAACTACATATCTTTCAGGAAAAAAGGCATGTAATTCTTACTCTCCTATTTGAAAGCTTTGCCTTTTTCACAGTTAAGCAGGTTCCCCAAAGTCAACGCTGATTGCATTCATTTGGAATTTTTATGTAAAAAAGTGCTGGAATATGAAATGGAAAATCAAAAAAGGATACCAAAGCACAGGATATATACATCCCAAAACCATATACGTCTTTCTTCAGAAAGCAGAAACAACAACAAAAAGACATGAAAAAGAAACAGAAGTAGACAAGACTGTGGAATCTGAAAAGCTTTTTGCTTAAGGTCCCTAATGTCTTATGAATTTATTAAAAGATTATGTTTGAGCACCTGAATTTCAGGGAATTACTTCAGAGATGGCTCCTGTTGCAGCAGTTTCTGCTGAAATATTTTACTGTGGCTGTCAGCCAGATCTTTGCTATGCTGATGCTAAATAAATGATACCCAATTTCAACGACAGATGCTGTTGTGTTGACACATAATTGATACGCTTATATTCAGGGCTCCCTGGAATTCTGCAACAGCAACACTTTATTCACAAGAAATACAACTGACAGCAGAATTCAAAGGGACCTGCACAAAGCTGATGCCACTACACTGCTAGTATTGTGAGTCTGGAGGGAAGAGATCACTGCCTATCCAGGGTTGTCAGGAACAGTGGAAACCACAAATTTTTACAGAACAATGGAATACCGATAGATGGCCCAGCAGTAAAAATTAACTGGCTCAGCCAAAAACCAGCTTGCTCAGAGAAACAGCAAATCTGAAAGTTTTCAACAGAAGTTGCATATCCCTTTCCTGCACAGCTTATACCTGGATAGGAGATGGAAGTTATAGGAACTTCATAGCACTGAAGTAACAGATATGTCCGTGATCTGTTCCCTCTTTGATTTCCTTGGCTATCCAGCCAACCTTTAAAAAATTAGCAAACTTTAAAAACGTATCCAGCAAATGTATGTTCCAAAGAAAACATCATATACCCCCTCCTTGCGTGTTCTCTTTCTTGTAGATAACTTGAAATAAACTTTCATAAATAGCATTTTTTGGACTATATATCTCCTTGAACTTAACGAAATTTCACCATCTACTGTAATTCTTACAGGGAAAAAAAAATAAATATTAAAACATATGCCTACAACCTAAATTTTATTTATTTTTAGTAACACAGCATATTATTTTCACACAAGAAGAACATTCACACAATGAAAATATTCAAAGAAAAGCTGACACCCATTCATTTCACACACACAAAAAAGAAAAAGCCAGTAACAACTAAAATTTGACACAAAAGACAGCAGTAAATAAATGCCATGTAGCAAAGTTTTCAGTCATTTATCCAGACAGTATATGTTGTTCAGCAAACATGCAATGTAGAATATCCTGCTATTACGCCTCCTTTTAATTAAAATAAGGTTAAGCTTAAAAATACTTTTGAATTGCATTATATGGGGATTACAAAGTGCATTTGCAGCTTACAGATGAAGAGGAGTCACTACCAGGAAGTCTTTTCAAACCCCAGAAAACACGTTTTATTGACTGTTTCTTAAACTGTATATTAGAACACTGATCACAGCTCAGAAAGGTTCTGCAATGTAATAGGCTTCTGCTGCTTGTGGGGCCTTATCTAGCTCTCAAATACTGTTTGTGCTTCTCTGCTAGTACCGAGGGAAATATTTCATCCTCCAGTCATCTTTTTCCTTGTATCATATGAAAAAGGGGCTGAAAATACTAATGCTAATTCTTCAGACTCTGCACACTGCAGCTCTTTCCTTTAATTCTTCCTCTCCTGTGCTTCTAAGTGTTGCTAAGGCCAAAACTGTCAGAAGATCTCTCTTCACACTGAATTTCTCCTTCAGGATTGCCCAGCACAGACTATAAAGTTATACAGGAAAAAAATGTGTTTATCATCAAAGCTTATACCTCTCAAAACCCCAAAATTGTAATTTGGTTGAGCAACATGGGATATGTAAAATATCCAGGATTATATCCTTCAAATCTCAAAGTGGTTTAAAAGGTCAAGGAAGTGCATTAAGTAGAAAAGCTTTAGGGGCCAGCAGGTTCTTTTCACTGTTGGGAGAGGCACAGAGAAAAAACAATTTTCCAAGAAAACCACATCCAGATCTTAAAAATTTAAGCACCAAGTACACAGGTACCTTCTTCTAAAATAAAAAAACCCAACAAACCCACTCAACCTAAAAAACAACAAACCAACATAAAAAAACCCAGCCCATATAAGTTTTTCAAAGTCACAAAGGAAGGTGAGACTAACCACCCACTGGCAGTTGGGCATCTCAGGAACATACACAGAGAATGAGGAAGGGAACAGGAACAAACAATGAAGCCAGCTGTCAACAGCTTTGATTTACCCAAAATCATGGGGCAAGACAGGGAGGGGTACACCACATGCACACTGAATCTTCCTCACTCTTCTTCAGAGAAGATCAGTTGCAAACCAGCTCTAGCTCAAAAGCTGAAGCCATTTGTCAGAGTGGGGCTATGCCTAAACTAAGAAAGGTGACTCTCTCAGCACTGCAGGTTAGGTTTAGCACAGCACTAAAAAGCTAGAAGGCTTACAGAGAAGATCCAACTCCTGCCTAATTATTTGAGAGTGTAGTCAGAGAAGTGTAGGTCAGTCTGCCAGGCCCTGTGCAGCTACATCCTGTCAGTGTCAGGAGGGACTTAATTAGTCCAGGAGGAAATCAATGTTAAGACATAAAGACAAACTTGAATATTTCTGCTTGCTCCTGACTTTGCTCCAGAGATCTATTCTTACAGGTTTCTTGAGGCATTTGGAATTTCCCTTGCTTCCCCTTAAGCATGCATTAAATTTAGTAACTTCCTTATTTAAAAAAAATCATGATGCTCAATAGTAATAACCCATCCTGTTACTAACAAAGGCAAGGATCTGAAAAGTCAAATGGATTCTCACTCCTACTTCTACTATTGGCTTTTGCATTTTGTTCTGTTTAAGCACAGAACAAAAAAGGTCTCACTTTCTCCCACTCAGGAAGGCAATACTAAAGCTGGAAGACATGGAAACAATAAAATGATTGCATATAAATATTTCCATTTCTCTTCCCTAATTTATAGTAATTTTAAAAAAAAGCAAAAGCAAGTTTGCTGAAGGTTACTGTAAATGAGTTAACATGCTAAACAAACTAGCAACAGAAAGAAGTCAGCCAGCTTCAACTTTTAGAAATGTAAAAGATTCAGAAATAGTTCAGGCAATCAGATTTCAGAGCAAATCTTACTCTTACAGACATCTGTTTCCTATCCTGTTAAATATTTCTTACCACTGTAGGAAATACTTAAAACAATTGAGGGAAACTGGCTAAGGTTTGCTCTGCAGACTGAAATGAAACTTGTGAATAATGGTATCAAACCCAAACATTTAGGCAAGAAGTTGACACGCAGCCCTCTCCTCCATGCTAAGGTCACTCACCACAAGTAACTCCAAGCCTCCAAGCCTTCAAACATACTTCATAGATTGTAACAGTATAACTACAAGCCACTCCTTTAGACAGTATCAGTTAAGTAAAGTTGAGGTTTTCTGATGCTGTGCAGCATCTTGACCTAAACCACTCAAGCCCTTTAAGACATATGTTTATCCTTTCATTTTTATCCTAAACTGTGTTGATTTTAACTGTATGCTTTGCCATCCAAAGTAGGCTGCACCATGATGGTGGGTGCAGTGGGTTGATGGTGAGACATGGTCCACTAAGTGCATCGGTTTCTAAGCAGACCTAAGTTTGCAAAAACAAACAACTACAGGTCAATTCCCTCAGCCTTTATTTTGGTACAGCTGCAGGCTGAGAGTCATCTTTCATACTGGCACCTTTAAGGTCTAATAAAAGGCTCTGGGATCTTGAATCTTACTTGTATTGTGACAGACATGTACTTAAACTACGTTTGAGGGTGCACTTTTATAACTAAAAGCTGCATCCTGCAGCTTCACCCAAACGATTCTATACTTTTGTTATCCTTCTAGTTGGCTGTCAAAGTCAAGCACAAGGTCTTTGATGGTGCAACAATGCTATACAGAGTGTAAGATGCTACTGATGTCTAACTACGAGTAAGCAATCATGCTGGGAATAAACACTTTAGAGGCAAAGCACTTCCATGAGTATTAGTAACAGCACACCTCCTCTCCAGACCTGATACTAGGCACTGTACCATGGTCAAGGAACTCCTTTCCAAACGTACAAACAAAACCAAGGTGTCAAGCAAAACCAAACTGAAACTGGGTGAAAAAGCAGTAAGATCAATTGATGAACAGAAAGTAGTCTGAGGAGACAGATACGCACCCTGAGGTTTGGTACATCCAAATAATGATTATCCATACCTCTAGCATGACTCAAAGCCCAAAATCAACATGGCCCGAACACCAGGTTTTTATATTTAGCAATTAATAAGGCTCAAGAAGCCTTATTAAAGACCCTTATCAAAGAACCCATCTGAATGCAGTCAGTACTTTGAGCATTCAAGTCCCCCCAGCCACCTGCTCAAATTTATTTTTTTTCCAAGTTTACCATCATGCAACCATGGCACTTCAACTTTTTAACTGTAGTGTATCTTTATTTTTAATACATTATTTTAGAGCTGCCTATGGCAAAATAAAAAATAAAATCACAGCTACACAAGTGCTTGTAAACAGAAGTACCAAGGCAATACACAGTCCCAATCAAAATGGATTGGACTAGTTATTTCCAGAGTCTTCGGGGTGCCTGTACAAGTAAATATAAGGCCAGGTCATTCTGCAGTTCCCCCACTTCACCAGCTCATTTTAGCCTGGAGAAGTTATTTGTGACTGCAGCAGGCCAGGCCACATTTCTACTCTTCATGTGACAAAGACACAAACACATTGGTTTAGGCAGAAGCAGATTTCACTCTGATGCTGCTCTTTATTTTCCACTCTTTTTGTGAAATACAGAGACAATTTCTGAGCAAAGCCTTTTGGGAAAGAGCTTTACTCAAAATCACTAGTCCTCTGTCTAGCACAATAAGAGCAGAGAATGCAAATTAGTTTCAATAAAAGCAACTGGCAGTCAATAAGAAAGGACTGGTCTCCAAAAGTAAAACTGGTTCCTCTAAGGATAAGAGTTATAAGAGGAAAAATATAAGATGATGAATAAAGAAAGAACAAGTGTAAACAACATGCAGGGGGGATGCAAAGAAGGAGAAAAATCTAATGATGCAATTAAAAAAAATAAATCAGACAAACTGACAAAGAACAGCTAGAGGTAAAAATGAGAGAAAAATACAGGTAACCACAGTGCAAAGCAAAGGATCATCAGAAAAAGTCTAATGGAAAACATGCAATCCAAACAAGATAAAAGAAGAATCATGAAGGGGGGCAGGTAAGAGGCACTAAGGCTTAGGGCACCATCCACGAGTTCACATTCCAGCCCGGTTCGCAGGCATTGGCAAGTCCAATAAGGAGTTCAGCATTCCTGCTACTGCACATCTGGCCATTTCACAGAACTTGTACACTTATCTCCCCTGACCTCCTACCATCATGCCAAAAGTCAATAACCACCTGAGTGGGCTGGAACCCACCCACTCTGCCTGCAGCCAGACTCCTTTTGTACCTGCCTTCTTCAACTCAGGATGCCCACAGGCACCTGCAAAGGACTGAGAAAAGCCCAGCATTACTGTTACCTCCTGTTTAAAGAAAATAATTCCTCAAGATGGACACTTTCACTGGGTCTTCCTATTATGTAAATTAGTTAATTACAGAGAGAATATATTACAGTTGCAGAAGAAGCCTTCCCTTGCAGCTGTTTTAGATAGGACTTGATATAATGGGGAAAACACAAGTACTTTGGCACTGTTAGCAACCTCTGCTCAAGAGAAACCTAAAAATCAAGTGTCTTGCATACTGCAAGTCAGTGTCAAAAATCACTCACCCTCCATCTTGCATCTACAAAGCCAGCATGGTTTCTGGTTTTATCAACATCCTCCACCAAATGCTTGGTTAACGTGAACTAAGGTCCCCATTTTGCACGTGCCTTTAATGTAGCACATTAGGAAACAGGAACTCCAGTAGTTACCTTCCTCAGAAGGTTTTCGGCCCCAAAGAATCTCACCAGCAAAATACACAACGTAACTCATTCTTTCCAAGCATGTAGCCCCCGTCTTTAATAATGTAGCTGCTTAAATGGCATACATTAATTACATGGGGTTGAAAGTGGTGTCTTCTACACTCATCTGAAACTGCAAGGGAAAGTCCTATCACTGCACACTGTTTATTTACATTTAAGTTTTGACCAGCATACTGACTAGACAGACAAGTCTCTGCCAAGTTGTTAATATACTTAAAATTATGCTTATACTTTCAGAACTTTAATACAGAATAATTTGATTTAGGCATGCCCTAAGCTTGAAGAACTTCTACAAGACTTATAATTACAAAAGTGGTTAGAAACCTCTAGTCACACTGACATCTAAAAGCACAGAGCTTGCATTTTAAAGAGAGAAAGAAGTGACTAACTCCTTTGCAACTAAAAATGACATCCAATAAATCAAACTAAGCAGGATGGAGAAGGAAAAAAAAACCAAAACAAACCCTTAAACTAAACTAGTAGTAGGGGAAAGACAACAAAGAGAATATTATTACACATTCTCATCCCCTTAAGAAACACATGTGCCTAGAGGGCTCACAAATACCTGATCTCTGGCTGTTTGCCACATTAAACATACAAAGGCTGCTTCCTCTATTGCCTACAGCAATTATTTTAGGGTTTGCCTTAACAGGTAAAAATCTGTCTCTCAAAAAAAAAAAAAAGGGGGGGGGGGGGGGGGGGGGGAGGGAGGGAGGGAGAGGCCTGCACTGCCACAGAGTTTTATATCAACAACCTTATGGTTTGCCACTTCTGCTAAGACAATTACAGCATTTTAACTGCGCATTTCCCCAAGGTAGCAAGCAGTTAAGACCTTTATATACTGAGAGAGATGCCCTTCCACATTAGCGTGGCCTATTAGCCACAAACAGGATTAAGCACTCAGCAAATCCTCCCAGAGCCCACATCTGTCAGCATAACTCTTTCCCATAAAGGGCAGCAAGGAAGGTAACTTCTCAGCTTCACAGAGTACTTACTGGAAAGCCAATACTGCAATTAAAAAAACCCAAAACAACAACAACACCACCACAACAAAACACAAACAAACAAAAACAAAACAAGACAGAGCAGCACAATCATGGAGACCCCACAGGATCTCTTACCTTGTGAAAAAAATGGCACCTGTTACAGAACTTCTGGTCTTTCCAGGCAGTCCTGCTGTTGCTCTGGTGGCCCTGTACAGTACTCAACCTTAGGGGATCTCCAGAGAAGGCAACAACCAAGATCTGTTTGCCAAGACACTTCTCCAAGGATGACAGGATTTCCATAAACAGTCAAAAACCACAGACATACAGATTGGCATGCAACAGAAATTGCTATTGGACATCACAGACATCAATCCACCCATCAATCCATTCTTGCAATGCATGATGGAGAGACCAGTATGGAGACAGATAATTTTATGCTGGAGCACCTGGACCAAAGTACTTGAAATGGGAGATGCCAGGTCCACGCTCAAAGGGCCTGGATAGCTTTGGGAGCAGCTAGGGCATGACTGCAACAATAAAAGCAAAACCCAGCCCAATCCACCAGAGAGAATTAGTGTTCAGTTCTCTGAAACCCTGATACCACAGTAAAAGAACAATTTATTTCTGAGGTCAGTCTCCGTGACAGCAGTGCTACCTGCTAAACCAGGGCAGGTCTCCCAAAACTCCATGGAGCAAGTCTTTCAGCTCCTCTAGACCACTAGCCCCTGGTGTAGCCACACCATCAGGACAACCCTTTTTGGGTTTCAGAGTAACAAGGCAAGGGAGAAAGAGGATGAAGGAAGAAAATTTATAACAAAAATTAACAAGGAAGCTGCATTACATAGACACTAAGTGCCATTGCCAAAAGATTTACCACCTGATCAGCATGTACTTCACACACACATATATACATATATGTGCAAAAGCACTTACCTGCCTATTTAATGCATGGAAAAACACGGTAAGATTAAAAAAATAATAATAATTGAGATTATTTTGCTAACATACAAATACAGCAGCAACCAGAGAGGAACCAGTCCACTCTCTCATTGTTACTGTACACACCTCCAAACAAGCAGCAACAAAGCAGTGGTCAGCTAGGGAGCATGACCAAGAGCTGTCACCTCACACAGGACAATTTCCATGCAAGCTACCTCAAGCTTGAAAACTCAGGTGTTGTTCCAGAGACAGGAGGTGTGGGCATGTGGTCACTGCTAAATACCCCATGCTTCACACAAAACAGTCCCACCAAGTCCCAAGTGAACACCAATCACATCCCAAAACGGTGTTAAGCATGCTAATGACTCCCTAGAAGGAGGGCTTTCTGAAGATGCCTGACTGTAAATGGATTGTCCTTATCTCTGTCTGCCAACACTGTCCATGCTCTTCTATATCACCCTGCCTTTGTGGCCAACAGCTCCACCAAAACCCTCTCCAGAAGCAGAACAAGAGACCTGTGCAAGTCCACAAGGAGAAAAACACTAAAGAATCAGGTAGTTCCTGGAGTTTCCCATGCAATAAGGGATATTTGACAGCTGCACCCAAAACTGCTGGTAGATGTCCCTTCCACCTTTCCCATAAAGCATGAGGGAAAGCAGTAACTAAAATTGCTGTGACAAGGAGCAGTTCATCTATCTGACAGAGATCAGTGAAGTTTCTACCTACAAAAGTTGAGAACAGTCTAAAATCAGCCGCCTTCTTAACTTCAGCCTTGGAGGTCTCTATGTTATAAATAGGCCACTAAAAGCTAGTTAACAGAGCAAAAAGTTATTAAAATGTACTAATGAGAAACTAATTTCACTTTTATTTTTTTTAAAACAGGGCATCAGGGAATTCCTACAGCCTTATGGATCATTTAAAGGAGGAAATTTTGAAGAAAGCTAAAAATAACTGACAATCACATTTTCAAAACTGAGAGAGACATGGAAACCCCAGGAGGTCCCAGCCCAGGGAGGTACCACACAGACCCGTGAAAAAGCTCATACAAATTGCAGGCAAGATCAGGACCCCGGAATGGAAATCTCTGTGACACGAGAACATTTATTTTTTTATACTGCTTTAAAAGAAGGTCTGAACCATAACCGGTTTAGAGATGTAACAGAAAGCGAATTAATTTGGGTTTTAGCTAGCCAACAATAAGGACAGCCAAAAAGGCAGGAGCTGGACTCCTGTCCCCTCATCAAAGAGACAAACCACACACAAATGAAGGCACAGTACTGGAAACAAGAGAGTCAAAAGCCACATTTTTCTATTCAGAACGGATTATCATCGGTTTTTTTTTTTTTCCCTGGGTCACCTTTGCATGCCTTCCCGAGAATCTTTTTTCAGTAGGCTGCTTACACACAGGTCTCGGTCTTGTACTCGCGACTTGGAAGCCGAAATTAAGAAAGGGGGGGAAAAAAAAAAAAAAAAAAAAAAAAAAAAAAAAAAAAAGGAGGCAGAAACACGAAACCTGAAACTCTCCTGCGAGTCCTTTGAAGAGTTCCTCTCCTCGTGGATCTCCCAGCAGTGCCGCTCAGGGGCTGCGATCCCAGCCCCCGGCGGGCCGGCAGCTCGCCTCCCGCCCGAGCCGCGGGCACACCTGAGCCCCGCACCGCCCGCACCGCCCGCACCGCCCCCGCCCGAGGCGGCCGGTCCCGCCCGCCGCGCCCTCCTGCCGGGGCTGGGCGCCGGGCTCCGGCCGGGCCGCCCCGCCGCGGGGAAGGCTTCCCGAGCCCGCGCACCCCGCTCCCCGCGCCCGCTGCGGCGGCCGCTCTCCCCCGCGCCCGCCTCCCGGCTCTCCGCCGCGGCACCCGGCCCGCGCGCCGCCTTTCCGAACTTCCCGGTTTGAAGCCCCGGGCCGCTCCCGCTGCCCCGGGAAGGCGCGCTCAGAGCCAAAGTCCGCAGGAAGTTGGCCCGCCCGGGAGCCAAGCCCGAGGCTCCCCCGGGGGACACGGCGGGCCCGACCCGCGCCTCCCCAGCGCTCCCCCGCCGCCCCTTCCCAGCCTGTCCCCGCCGCCGCCCGCACCCACCGCCCCGCCGGCCTCCTCCGGGACAGCGGCGGGGAGCGGGCCGCCGCACGCCCTCCCCGGGCTCACCCGAGGGACGGGAAGGGACGGGCAGAGCCCGAGCTGGCCGCCGGCAACTTCCCCGCTCCGCCACACGTGGGGCTGAGGCGCGGGCTCCTGCCCCCGGCGCAGAGGACGTGGCAGCTCCCTCCTCTCCCCGCCGCCCCTCGCTCCCGCCCCGGCCGCAGCCGCGCCGCGCCGGAGGCTCCTCCCGGCCCCGCGCCGGAGGATGGCGGGGCGCCCTCTGCCGCTCGCCGGGGGACCGGCTGCCCCCGGGCCTGGCCCCGGGCTCCCGGGCAGCGGCTGCGGGGCCGCCGTCCCGCCTGGCCCCGCTGCGGGAGCCCCGCCGCACGGGCGGGGAGCGGAGGGGGCAGGAGCCGCCGCCGCTCAGGGCTGCCCGGCTGGAGGGAACCCCCGGTGAGGCCAAGTTCGGGTGAGTTACAGCCCGAGCCCCTTCCCGCCCCCGACCCCGCAGGTGGCGTCCCGCCGGCTGCGTGGGGCAGGTGAGGAGAGTGCGGAAATCATCGGCAGTCCGAGTCCAGGTCCCACACGGTGGCTGCTCGGGAAGCGCTGCTCCAAGTCATGCGATGTTGCGTTTACTGGGGAACTAAAAAGGAGGATGGCAAAATAGGTGAAATCACAACGGCAGTTGCTTTCTTGTGTATCAGCAGGATGGAAGCGCTAATTGAATTGATGAAAGTCTGCAATAATGGGCTAAAATCAAAACGGAGAGCGGTCCCCACGTCCTCCAGGAAGAGGGGCTAGCCGAGGACAGCAGCAGGACTGAATTTCTTCAGCAACCCTGTCGCACCAAGCCCGAATCGCTGTTATCTCTGTACCAGCAGGACCCCAAAACACCTGTATCTGCTTCCCGGTTTCCATGGTTTAGGCTGGCTCCACCACAGAGGTACTCTTTCCTCTCACTGAGGAGAGGAGACCTCTCACCGAGTTCCTAAACAGACAGTGTAACTGGAAGAAAATAAAAGACTTCAGACATCAAATTGTATTTTCTTCTTTTCAGGATTAGACACTTTGAAAATAAAAGACATTACCTGGGCTTCAAGGTTGCAGAGTGCCTGACACAGAGGTTTCCACTGAAAAGGTTGGTTGGGAAGAATCTTACCCTTCTTCCACGTTAATAACAGCTACAAAACACTTTCCTAGCTTAACAGTGTTGGCCTTTTCCTCATGTTTTGTGTAAGAGCATTCGTGTCAGGTACCTTAGCTTAACCTTAACATACCTTCTAATTGACTGATATGAGACTGTCGTGTTGTTATCTCCTATTGCTCTTCTTTCTGCTGAAAACACCAATTTCTTCCAGCGGTGGGCAGATTTTTAATCTTGAGGTGCACTCCCAATTTGAGATTAGAATCTGACTTTGAAGTTGTAAAGTGTTTTTTGCTGATGTTCAAATAACACTGAACTGCTTTAGGGCTGAAGCAGAGAAGAAATAAAATTGTGTTTTTCTAAAACACCTCTGGCACTGTGGTTATCTCAAAGGGTTTTCTGAAGCAATGTCAAGTAAAGGAGTACCTTTAAGCATGACAGCCATTCTGTGAACAAATGTGCCTTCCTTTGAACATAGACATGATCACCTCCAATGCCATGAGAAATAGCCAATAATGGTCACCACTTAAAACCGTGAAGGAAAGATCAAGTATGTGAATATATTACATTCCTCCTTGGGCTGACTCTAGGTGAGAAAATGCAGCCCAGCAGATTAAAGGTTAAAATGAATGTGTGAAGCTTTCCTATATATTCCAGTAAAGCTGTTACACTTATAAAGCACATAATTTGTTGGCTATTAAGTTACATATTTGTGCTAAAATACCCTTAACAATAAACGATACCTGAACTTAAGTTTGAGCAATAGATCTGCCTAATGCTGGCTGGCACACAGTTAATTGCCACTGTAATCACTCCAGCCTCAGAGATGCTCTAGCAACAGGACATTGTCATTTACGAAACACAGATTAATTTCTAATCTTTAAGCAGAAGGCAATACATGGATCATATAGGATTTTCCAATCAGCATCTGTCCAGAATGGATATGATTAAGTGCATTTTTGTTTAGCTATTGATTTATTCACCTGGCTTCCCCAAATGTCAGATGCATGTATGGTTTTTGTCCAAGAAAAATAGGGCTGTTTGGAGTATTGATTGCAGCAGTGGAGTCTGCAGCACAGCTCAGTAGAAGGTGTGGTTCACATTTTAAGACATTGCACTTTTCTTTAATGAACCTGCACGTCCTCTGGATGTAGATGTAAAAATCTGCTACCAGGATTGGATTATAATCTTTACTATTTTATTTTTAATCTAGAAAAAAGTATTTTCAGGTTGAGCTATCAGTGTGCAGTAATCTCCCCTTATACCGGCTCAGAATTTCTGTAGTACTGTAAAAAGATGAGAAATGCTATTACTGAACTTAGTATTTTTTTTTTCCATTTGTTGTATCCTACTTCTGTGACAGTAGCAACTTAGGCTTTTAATAAATACATACGTGCATGTACACAGAGGAAGAGAAAAAAACATTAGCAGTACTTTAAGTGCAGCAACTGTGGTATGAGTTAAAAGTTCAAATACAAAATGTAATTCTATGGGTGCATATATGTAAACAGTACAAGGGCCTTTCCCTGAAGAATTCTTCCTTCTCTGAGAACTTACAGTGGCAAAACCTTCCAGATGATATCTTTTCCAGCTGGCAAAATGTTTCCTGATAAGAAGAAACAAATGTTGCTTCCCAAAGCTCTTTGGATTTGTGATTTTCACAGACTCCACCAGTTCTGGACTTCTTTTTTTCTGCAAAGGGTGCCAGAGCCACAACACTCTTACAGCAAATCCTTCCCACCTCTGTGCAGTTCCATCTCTGGGTTTTGCTGGTGTCTTTACCTTTCAAGAATTCCTTTGCCTTTGTTTTCTTTTTGGTTCCCCAGTTTCTTCAGATTTACTCTGAACTCTTCCTTACTCTCTGTTCATACCTTACTCCTGTGGAACTTCCTCTGGACTGCATTGTCAGAGTCTTCTTTCTCTCTTGTTAAATGGATTTAACATGGAAATGTCCCATACAGTTACCTTGATATTGATACAGATACCAGATATTGATCTGTCAAGTTTTGGATAGAAGGGATGTACCACAAAAATGCCTATTTGTCTTTAACTGACTATAAAAAGTACATAAGATGTAGATCAGATTTAGACATTTAAAGTGGGGTGAGAGGAGTTCCACCTTACGGCACTTCTCTTTTGCCAGCAAAGTAAAACAAACAAACAAACAAGAAAACACAACAACAAAAACCCCAACCTGAATGATTTCAGTATTGAAAGATGAGGGCCAGAAATTCTTTGTTCTGCTAACAGTGGTTCCTGGGGTGATGGATAACGAATGCCTTCTTTTCTGGCTCAGCAGCTACCTCAGAACACAAGTGACCATTAGTTATTCTGTCTGAAAGTAGTTTAGTCATCTCTGAAAAATGAAAAGTCCACCTGGCTCTTAATCTGTATTCTCAGAGATGGTTTCATGATAGATGTCATTCACTAAACTGTCCCAGAAACTATAGTTCTCTTTCTGTTCTGGAGAGGAGATCTTTGGAGCTCAGTCTAACTGTGGTAGGACAATTGTATCAAACAGATGCTTTAAGGAGTGGATCAGCTGTGAACTGAAGTACTTGTGTGTGGGACAAGACTTCAGGAACAGACTTTTCAGGCTCCCAGATAAAAGGTAAAGCTCAACATATTCACACTAAGAATGAGATTCAAAACATGCAAGCGAATAAGTAGGGAGAGTAATAGACATCTGGCAGGACTTGAAAAGTGTCAATACTGGTGGTGTCTGAATTGAGTCAGGATGATTTGCTTGAAACACCAATGTAGTTCACACCAGAATTGAGCCCAGAAATGGTGATGATCTCTATACACAGAAAAACTAAATTATCACTATGCTTTTGTTCTGACTTTACAAGTTATGTGATAAGTTCTTAAAACAGAAAGCTGGTCCATATTGACGAGGTAAAAGAAGTGGTTTGCACTGCCACCATCTTGCAGAACTCCCTTTGTCTGAACCCTGAATAACAGTTTCAAAATTGCAGCAGTTTGCTTAGTGTAGGGCCTACAATAACCTTTAGAAGAAAATGTGAATTGTGATAGAAAACAGCCTACTGGATTCATCTGCTGCTATTAACTTGGCATAGCTCTGTTGAAGTCAGTGAAATTACACTGATTTACACAAGGAGAACTTTTGATCTATGAACATTCAAAGCTAAGACTGAAACACACTAAGACTACCAATGGTCAATGACTTGATGTCCAGATGGAAAACAGTGACAAGTGGTGTCCCTCAGGGGTCAGTGCTGGGACCAGTGTTGTTTAATATCTTCATTAATGATATTGACAGTGGCATTGAGAGCACCCTCAGCAGGTTTGCTGATGACACCAAGCTGGGTTGTGTGGTCAACATGCCAGAGGATGGGATGCCATCCAGAGGGACCTTGATAGGCTGGAGAAGTGGGCTCAGGTAAACTTCATGAGGCTCAACAAGGCCAAGTGCAGGGTCCTGCACCTGGGCTGGGGCAAACAGAGATATGAATACAAGCTGGGGGAAGACACACTTGAGAGCAGCTCTGTGGAAAAACACGTGGGGGTATTAGTGGATCAGAAGCTGGACATGAGCCACCAATGTGCAGTTGCAGCTCAGAAGGCCAAGCACATCCTGGGCTGTATCACAAGAAGTGTGGCCAGCAGATCAAGATTCTACCCCTCTGCTCTGCCCTGGTGAGACCTCACCTGGAGTACTGTGTCCAGCTCTGGAGCCCCCAGCACAAGAAGGATGTGGACCTGTTGGAATGTGTCCAGAGGAGGGGAACAAAAATGATGAGAGGGCTGGAGCCCAGTCTCTTATGAAGACAGACTGATGGAGTTGGGGCTGTTGAGCCTGGAGAAGAGAAGGCTCTGGGGAGACCTTACAGTGACCTTTCAATGCCTGAAAGGGGCCTGTATAAGAAGGCTGGGGAGGATCTGTTCAGTAGGGCATGTAACAGTAAGACAAGGGGTAATGGTTTTAAGCTAGAGAAGGGTAGATTTATGTTGGACATTAGGAAAAAATTATTTAATATGAGGGTTGTGGATCACTGGAACAGGTTGCCCAAAGAGGTGGTGAGGGCCTCATCCATGAAGACATTCAAGGTGAGGCTTAATGGGACTCTGAGCAATCTGTTCTAGTTGGAGATGTCCCTGCTTATTGTAGGGTGGTTGAACTAGATGACCTTTAGAGGTCCCGTCCAACTTAAGACATTCTATGATTCTATCCTGTTTCCCCTCAAACTCCATTTTACAGCAGTACTCTTCGACCTCATAATTCTTTTTTCAGGATATGTAATATTCTAAAAGATACCACAGAAATGTGACATAACCAAAACTTGAGCTGATATTATCTGCAAAACATGAAAATATGATTCAGAAACTTCTGACAGATCTTTTACATTTTGTATTTTGGATACACTACAATAACTGTTGTATTTTGCAGGCTAATTCTGTAGTGCATGTTTAAACTTTTTACATTTCTTTTGTTGTCAAAAGTGATCAAATGACAAATAAAAAATTTACTTGATAATAACTGAGTATGTCAACTGCTTTCAAAGGCTCACAGTTCCAAAGCTAAGAAAGTCTGAAAGAGGAGACATGCACAGTGTTACGTTACACTTTATCTTTCAGGTAACTAAATATTGTGACTAAAAGTCAGATTAGACAGCTACAGCTGCACCATGTGTTCCAGGATTGGAAAGATAAGTCATGGATGTTGACGAAGCTTTCTTCAGTACAGACTATTGATATAGATACTTCAGTAACTCTGCTTATAATTTTTCATGCTTTCTCCTCTTTTGGCACTGAACTATATGAAATTTACCAAAGCAACACCTGCAGCTCTCTAAACTAATCATTTGGAAAGTGGATGTCTTTGTGTAACAGTTTCACATTCAATCACCATAAATATATTAAAAGCTACGTTACTTATTGTGAATCCCTGATGACACGCTTGAGAAAAGATTTTCTTTGCTTCAAGATGTCTTTCTCTCTGAAAAGCCTGTCACACCAGCCAGACTTTCAAAATCTGGACTATAAGCACCATGGTGTAGTGCTGAGCAACTTCCTGCAAGTTGCTAAATGCTTTCAATTCCTATTGATCTTTTAGGAATTGAAGGAAGTTGACTATTTACAGGAAGAACTGAGACTTTTAAAGAATCAAGCACAAATTAATTATATTAGTTTACATATTTGTAGTTACTTTTAGGTATAATTTGACATTTTCTAATTTTAATTCTTAATAGGAAGATAAACGGCCAAACATCTACTGTTGCTTCCATTAGTATTCTCACACCAGCCATCAACTTCTGTTGCTGTTATCTTCAGTGTTAGAGGACACAAAATGTTTTGAAGAAGCTTAAGTGTGAAAAGCTTTTACTTTTAAAAACTAATGTGCAGTTCCATGACTTCCAGCGGATAGATTGCCTCCTTTATGTATATAAACATACTATTTCTGTGAGCTCTTTTATATTTTTTCTCAGCCCCAGCAGCCAGATAGCCAAATGGTTTATTCAGATGATGACTTTTTCTCTAAGCAATCAGCCTAATTTCAGGCCTGAGCTGTTGACTGCTCAATGATCTGTTGAAAGATCTAGTAGCATTTGGCACACAGGTATTGTTTACAGCATGTCCTTTATTCTTTCTGGCACAAAACGGAGCCTTCTGCTTCCTCCTGCTTCCCTCTTTCACCTTATAGTGCCTGGGGAAGTAGAGAACAAGAGAAAAATCAAATAGCAGTATTATCCAGCTTTCTGCTTAGTGTGTTTAGCAGAGAGATGGGTCCTGTGCTTTTTTGACATAGATGTCACTGTAATTCTTGGTGATTGGACTTCACATTTGACGACACTGCAAATGACAAAAGCTTTAAGTCAGAATGGCATAGATTCAACCTTGAAATAAGGCAATCTGTGAGAATAATTAAACAGTAGGGTGCTTTAACAAGGAAGTGGTAGATCATTATATCTTTATTTTTTAAAACTAGGAGTTGGTATCTTTTTTACAAAATGTGCATTATTCCTCTAGAAGAAATTTTCAGCCCGTGTGTTGAGGTTGTGGCCTGGAGACGTTGCAGTTCCTTTTGGTCTCAGGATCTATAAGTCTGTGGAGCATCTGCCTTCTTCATGGGTCATGACATAGTGAGCAGAATTGTGTCGGTAGTTCTTGCTTTGCTCATAGAACTTTCTGTAGTTCATAGTTCATTCTGTTATTGGGCCAGTGTCTGTAATTAACATCCCATCTCTCAGAACTTCAGGTGATTTCCTGAAGTGATTAGGAAGTTTTCTTTTCCTTGCTCCCTCACTTGCCTGGGCAGAACTGGACAGATGTACTTTTATTAATCTTTTCCTTCATCAAAACCATCAGAACTGACGTGCTGGATTGTATGGACTGGTGGCTGGAGAGGGTGAACATTTCAGACTGACTGGCTGGGATGTTTGTTCACAAACCAGCTTTGGGCCTAGGAAGAGAGGTCAGTCAGGCTTGGTCTGTAAGGTGGATGTGTGTTTATGTCAGAAGGGAGGGTTTGGGGATCATGTTTACAGTTGGGTGGAGGAGTGGAATAGAGGAGATTCTGGTTGTAGACTGGCTTGTTCCAGTGGTATCACTACTGATGTCAGTGTAAGACATTTTCATATATAACATGATAAAAAGACAATGTTTTGTTCCCACTTACCTCCTACTGAAAAGAAGTTTGTGACTTGTCTGTAAAGACCTTCCCAACTGCCACATTTCTCAAAAGCTTGGGCTGAATCTGAGGGTTATATTGTCATGCAAATTGAACTACACAGTAAAGACCTATCCCTCATAAAACTATGCAAGTTTAATTCCAGCCTGAAAACCTTTTTATTTATTAATATCAGACTTCGAGATTTTAAGAGAAGCATAAAGAACTCAGTCTTATATCAGCAGTTCTTTCTGGGATCAGTTCCAAAGTCTTTTTCCACATTGTATCCATGGATATAATATCTAATATTGTATCTGTGGATGTTCATATCAATTCAGTCCTGTGGATCCCAGAGGCCAAGTTAATAACCTTTTTTTTTTTTTCTTTTTTTTCCAGTGTTTTATTTTTACAATGCAAAGATATATATTGCACCTTTTTTTGCAGTACTGTGAGAAGTGAAGAGGGGAGATGCCCTTCAGTCTAACAACTTGCATGAGCAGGTGCTACTCAGCTTGAGCAGGGACTGCAGGTGCAATCTCACAGAGGTGAGGTGGGCACAAAATACTTTCTTTGAAACTAGACCCACATGGAAGCTCAGAGTCAGGAGTGGGGGTATTTGAAACTGTGTGTTCCTAGTGGCTTCAGGTTTGCAGTTCTCATTTTGAATCTCTTTTCACTGGAGATTCATGCCCCTTAGCAGTTCAAATAATCTCTAGTTACATTTGGATTTACTGCTATGTAGGTTTCATACTTTCTCTCCTGTAAAAGATTAGTGATTAGCTCTCTTTACCTCCGTCTATGTAGTTATGTTTTTTTTTCTATAAAATTCAGTAACAAAAAAAAAAATCTAATGCATTTATACTCCCAGAAAACCAGCCATGCAAAGTATTTGTTTATGAAAGAGAGATGGTTACACTGAGTCAATACTAATACAATTACTTACTTGAACAAGCTCAGCTACTCTATGCATTACCTAACCCTTTTCTGTAAGGTTCTTTTTCTTTATTCCCTTATTCTTGTGTTTTCAAGAACCACCATTAGCTAGAAATATAGAAGTATACACTGTTGTCATGGAAAACCTGACTTACCTATACAGATATCTCACCATCATTGACAACAAAAAACAAAAGCAAGATCTGTAAATTGTATTTACAGTTCTAAGACACAGAAGACTATTTGGTAGAGTTGGCTGGGAAATATTTTCTGAAGTCTGTGAAGCTCTTGAAATTAGCTCTTCTTACTCCCAACAAAAGTTTTGCTTATTCCAAGCGGGTCAAAAGCTTTTTCCTTTTTTTTTTTGAGGGGCAGGGGGATGAGTGGGATGAGAACTGCCTCTGTAAATTTGTTACATAAAAATAAATTAATTTTAGACTCGTTCTGGTATTTTACCTTAATCTTTTTCAAATATTTTGTTTCCGTTTAAACTCTCTTTATGTGAGCTTTGTCACTAAATGGCAAAGAGTATTGAATTTTAAAGTCAACATTTCTCATTTGGAGAATACTGAAAGAGGATGATTTTCACTATTTCCTGATAGAAACTGTTTTGAAATGGATAGTTTCACATAAGCCCCTTCCCAGTTCTCTAGAAATGGCACTTCCCAAAGAGAATTGTTTAGATTAAGAAGTCCAACTGGTTTAGTTTACCACTGATTCTCAAAGGTGAAGACTGATCTAACTGCCTGATTCTTCTCCTTCAGTTGTAGTTGAAGTTACTCCACTGCACAATGCCTGTGTGGCTGCATCTGACACTACAAAAATGTGGAATACCCTGGAGTGCCACACTGATCACAGTTCAAAGTTACTTCAGAAGGCACCAGAATCCAACTGTAATCAACACTGGAGGAGCAAGTGCTAAAAATGCTCCTTTACCACAGCAATTTGTCTCTGAGTAGTGTTATGACCAAATTCAAGGCTGTGTCATTATGCATTGCCAGCCTAGCATTCGTCTTAAATTTTCAATCACATATTTAGTAAATTAAACCTCACATACTCACTGGAGAACAGATGAGAAATCCCATCCCCTCTCCAGATGCCTACTTTGATCACCAAATTACAAGCCATACACGCTCTGCTCCCTGTGAAAATTAATTATTCTAAGCAGAGTGGAACAGCTTCAGCAAAGGTGGCCAAGAGAGACATTCAGAGTGCTCTACAACTTGGACATTATGGCACTTCTATGGAAAAATAAGCTCAAACCTTTTAGGCAAAAGAAGCAACTAGAGCATTTGTATCCTGGGCTGCATTCAAACTCAGATCCCTATCAGCAAGCTGTCAGGTGAACACTTATCAGAAGCATCCAGCAGGCACAGCAGGGATTAGCCTAGAACCTAATCTAAGCAGCCTCCCAGCAGTACACTAGTCACAAGACTACTGCTGCTATTCATATGCTTCCCTTTGGTGTTAATCGTTATTTAGGAATAATCACTGCAGTTTTGGGGTCTCTCACACAGAAGGAATGAGGGTAGAGTGTCCCTGGTGCTTGCTGTGTCATGAGGGGCATGTGAAGCAGTAGCTCTTTAGGAGAGCATACTACTGGAAATGTGCATCGGCCCAATCACTCTGCAGCTCACAACTGTGAAATGGCCTGTTTTGTTGAGCTTGTCAGCAATGTGCATCATTCAGTTGACAACTCAGAAAGCTAGGGTTGGCTCATGCACAGCAATTTCCAGTTGACGAGCTGGTACAATCGATACTTTCACTTTGGGAAATAAAGTAAGAATATTCTCAGTTTGAGCAAGGCTTCATTGCATTAGTGTCTTCCTCATCAGAGAGATGATGCCTACAAGAGAAGGCATGACTAGCAAGGGGGAGAAGAAACAGAAGCAATATATCTTTTGGAGGTAATGGTTTCATTCATTTCTCCTTGACCTTTCTGAACAACGCTTTGTTTCATTTATTGGTCAGATATATCCCATGGGAAGTCCATGAGAATGTACACTTCTGCTCTTTCCTCTTTTCCCACACACTGCACAGCTATGGGTGCAACTTAACAGTTGTGCACAGACTGTATCTCTTCTCCAAATAAGAGAGTTTACTTTGTAAATATAGAGTTAAAGACTCAGGAATGAATGATTTTGAAAGTCTGGTGCAGCTGGACACAGGAGGAGACTGATCCTTGTAAGGTTACAGGGTGCTGAGGGCAAATGTCTCTAAAAGAGCTGCAAAAGAACAGGAGTTACAGACCAGGTACCTAGCAGTAAGCTTCACTCCTTGCTTGGATTCTGGTGCCTTCTGGAGCAAAGCAGGTTGGTTTTTCAAAGTTGTGTGATACAGCATACATAAGAGCAGTCCATGGTTCAGCTCTGCTCTTGTAGGCAGTACTTCATCATCTTCTGGTGCAGGGAAAGAAGGAGCTCCTGGCTTTAAAAAAAAAAGAAAAAAAAAAAAGAAAAAAAAAAAGAAAAAAAAAAAGTGGGATGCACAGGAGGAATTCCTCATGTTTTATGTAATCAGTTGCAGCAGCTATGTTTTTTCTGCCCCTGGCATTCAGTCTCCCTCATTATTGCTACATTTACCCCAGGTCTAAGCAGATCATAATGATGCAGTTCATGTTAGCGAAAAGATCAGAGTGGCTTCTCCCTATTTAACTTGCTGCTGTGGCTGCTGCAAGAACCATTTTCTATTCCTGCTTCTGCTTGGAGGAGAATCTTTCCTGAAAGCCTTTAAATAAATCAAATATTTCCAGTGTGCACTATTTAGTGTCAAATTTTCCTATTTTAAGATTATTTTTCTCCTTCTACTTTGTACAGAGTGTGTGTCATTGGCAGCCTCACAGTCCTGCAGTGTTAATCAAACCATGCAAACAATGGGCTGATTTTGTTTCTAGTGTAGATACCGATCCTTAATTACCCCAGTTTTGTTTCAACTACCTTAGCACATCCTTATTTTGCTGCACTTCATTTCGTATTACACATTTCCAGTTGGAGACTTGACAGGAGGCAGAAGCAATCAAACCATATTGTCTGGCATAACAGTGGGGAAACTGCCATGTCTCTCATGCAAAAGATTAATAATAGGCTGTGTGCTGTCTTTGTAAAACAAAAACATCTCTCACTTAAACGGCTTAAAAGTTACATCCCATGTGACGCTGTCAGTGTGGGGGCCCAATGTCAGACATCTAAAGCAGTTTTAATCTTTGAAGAAGAAGCTTTTTCTTTCTTTTTTTTTTTTCTTTTTTTCCCCTTGTAAATCATACTGTAAGTTCCCGCTGCTGATCTCAGGGCAAGATGCTTACGTCGGACTGTTGCTGCAGATAGGAAGGGACAAACTGTTGCTGGGCAGAAGATGAGTGTGGAAAGCCACAAGTACCTCAGGGGGAGAGGGAACAGCCCGCTACTGCCAGGCGAGGGAGCTGCTCAGGTGCAAGATGGAATCTTAGAGCCAGACCGTATCTCTGGAATACAAGGTGCCTGATAGCATTACTGCTTCCATAAAATACCTGTGAGAGCCAGGCGCTTAATTGCTAGGTCTGACAACAGCTTGGAGGAAAATACAGAAGTGCTCTCTCCCTTTTTGCTGTGTTTGATCTGAGGAGGCAGGGTTATGTCCAGAAAAATTAACTGGAAAATATAGGAGTAGCAAGATTTAGGAACTGGTAGCAAAAGTTTACTGGGGAGACTTGTAAAAAAGGCTTCAGAAATACATGAAGTGACTCTAAGGACTGATTTTTAATCCAGGAGTAACTCCTCCCTATTGCATATTCCGAGATCCATCTTGTCCTACAGATCTGAATTAAAGATAATGCAGCACAGAAACATTGGATTCTATTAATCTCACCGGAGTACAGAGAAATGGCTAAACACAACAAAATTTTCAGGTGGTGGGGAGTAGGCGAATAGAAAGACCTGGTGAAGGGCTTGCAGGGAGTGTACAATCTCCATTAGAAAATTCCAAGCCTGCTCTGCTTGGCATGGATCCTAGCTGCAGAGCCATCCGTTTAGTTATGACGGAAAGCTCACTCTACATTAATTCCTAATGGATTATAGCAAAATGTTCTGTAATGATGACATGCTTGAGCTGTTAATTGATTATGAAATGACTTAAGAGCTTTATGAAAAGCATAAGATACAATTATTATTGGATCATGCCTCTTATTAACTTTGAAGAAAATGAATAGGCTGTATTTCCAACTGGCCTGTAAATCTTTTTTGTTTGGAAATAGATTCATGTCACCCTCCTTTTCTCTGGTAATATCTATGTCTGCTGCTTGTTCAAATGGAAATACATTCAGGGAGATTAAGGGCCTGAACCAATGTGACTGAACTCAACTGAAGTTGTTCCCAAGGACTACAGAAGGAGTTGGAGCAGTCCTTGTTTGTCTTGCTCCAAATCCCAGAAAACAGGTCCATGACAGAGACACAGCAACCACAACACTCTGAAGAGAGGGGACACGTGAACATTTTTGTTTCTGAATTGTGAGCATTACTTTATCCTAGGAGCGTGTCAGACTTCTAACCATTTTTTGTTGTCAACATACATTTTGCGTAACTGGTGAGGTACAGCAGGCTGGGACCACATTTGCAGTGAGAAAGCTGTGCACGCTTGTTTGGCCACTGCTGCAGCAGTTGTGCATACAAGCAGTAGTTGTGCATACAACAGTAGTACAGCACTTCATGTTGTGTTTTGATAGGAACTCCTAAGGTATAACCTGTAAAGTCCCCTTAGCAGCATGCATTTTCCTCTGTTCCTGCTCCATGCTTTGGAAAGCCACAGGGACAACTAAGAGAGTGCAATTCTGAAGGCATCAAAAGCTTGTTCTCTTGGT
This sequence comes from Apus apus, assembly GCF_020740795.1. Classification (NCBI taxonomy): domain Eukaryota; kingdom Metazoa; phylum Chordata; class Aves; order Apodiformes; family Apodidae; genus Apus; species Apus apus. The sequence goes on from NC_067282.1 coordinate 11,014,081, forward strand.
TAAGCACTGGTCTGATCCTGTCACATCTCAGGTTGACTTGCTGGTTTGTGTTATGACAAGGCTGTGCTAGGAAGGAAGCTTAACAGGAGGCTGAGAGCTTTGAATGTGGGTGAATATAAACCCAGGGTAAGTCTTTCATGCTGTGGATCTGGTGGCACACTGACCATGAAAAAGAACAGTCTCTCAACCTATGGCTCTGTGACCATGGTGGGGGAGAGGGCAGAGAAGGGACAGAGTGGGATGGGGACACATCCCTTCCACATAAGAAAAATATGTAAATCATAGATTTTCACTGGAGACTATGCATCTCATTATCTGTATCTTAGCTTTTAGCAACTAAGCCCCATTCTGTTTTGCTGGTGCAATAATTAAATATAAAGGTGAATAAGCCTTACTTTAAATAAGCAGACATCAGCCAATGAAACAGAATTCACCTTCATGGCTATTTGTTAATACAGTTCAAGAACCAGGCAATCCATAGGCTTTCTAATTTATGTGCAGGAAGGTTGTTATTACTTTTTACAAAGGAAAAGTTTTCCACACAAAATCTATTAGACTTGCCAGCATCTCTCATGCATTCAAGTACCGCCATGTGAGACAGATAAAAATCCCACCTGATGATAAGCTGTATTAGCACAGAGCCATCTCTGACAGAGAAAGAAAAGCAGCACTCACGGATAATGGAAATAATGAAAGAGTGATAAGTATTTTCTAAACTTCCTTTGCAAATGGAGGGTTTGAAAATTAATTACTAGTGAATATTTTGGCATCTTAACTGTGAGGGTTACTTATATACAACTATAATAAATAAATCAATCAGTCAATCCATACTTTTTAAAATGCTTCCTTTGATTTTTGAGATTATCAGGATTTTCTCAGCCTCTGATTTTTATCTCTGCAAACTTTTGGACTACAATCTCTAGAGCTTTGCTAAAATCTGAATGCGTTTCATTTTCTGGCTCAAAGTTGGTCTTGCAAAGACTTACATAATTGGTGTTCTTATACACTTACCTTTGGAAGGAGTTTCTCATGAAAAACAGTTTTGGAAGAAATAAATGCTTTATTTCCTTTGTAGATTTTCAGTTTTAAATTATTTAAATATTTTACATTTTCAGAATACAATTTCAGAATTCTCCATTGGAATATTACAGACCAAATTCCATATGAATTTGCACCTGTATAAAGTGTCAGTGACATCACTGAACTGGCTCCTGAAGTTTGGCCTCCCTGTTGGTTTCTGACCCAGCAAGCAGTTTTTCAGTCTGCAGATCTGATATTATTTCATCTGGAATACTCAGGAATTAGTTGCAGTTACCTTCTAACCTGATTTCAAGAAGGAATTTGAATTCTCAGGGTACCACTCAGCCATGGTAAGGGGTGACTAGCCAGTCTGTTCAGTCCCCATTCGACCCACAGGGGACATTCAGAGCAAGGAGATTAATGAGTGGGACTTTAAAACTTGTTTTGAGTGAGGATTCCACAGGAAGCTTGGTAATGATCCTCTGTGTAAGGCTGAATTACAGCTCTAGTTCCCAGACTTGCAGTAAGTGTATCATAACTGACATCTAAGTGCTTTTTTAACGGATACATTAGAAATAATTTAACAAGAAGACATGATAGTTGTATTCGTGTTTTCAAGTCATATTCCTTCAGAAATAATGCTGTTGCCACCACTTACTTGGGAATAAACACACATTTTGTAAAAATTTTATATTTTTGCAGGAATATTCTGGACACCTAATAGCAACCTGGTCTAGTGGGAGGTGTCCCTGCCCATGGCAGGAGGGTTAGAATCATGGAATCATAGAATATGCTGAGGTGGAAGGGACCCATCAGGATCATAGAGTCCAACTCCTGTCCCTGTGTAGGGCACCCCAAGAATCACACCATGTGTCTGAGAGCATCATCCAAACCCTTCTTGAACTCAGGCAGACTTGGTGCTGTGACCACTTCCCTGTGGAGCTTGTTCCAGTGCTTAATCACCCTCTGGGTGAAAATCCTTTTCCTGATACCCAACTTAAACCTCCTCTGATTCAGATTCCTGTAATTTCCCTGAGTCCTGAGACTGGTCACAATGGTTGGAACTCGATGATCTTTAAGGTCCCTTCCAACCCAAACCATTCTGTAATTCTATGAATTTCTGCGGAGTGTTCTGTCTAGAGAAGTCAGCAGACTCCTAATTTACTCCAGACCTCAAATGCTGACAGGTATCATCAGGACTTTAGAGTAAGTGGAAAGTGAATTCTGGGTATTCATATGTAAATTGAAATAACTGATGTCCCATTGTGTTTTGCTGGGGAAAAAAAAAAAAGGCAGAAAATCCCCAAACATAATGAAGCATTTGCATATAAAAAGGCTTTTAACTTACATCCTTTGCTCATTGGCAAACTCTGGAAGCCCATTATTGCTGCTATTAAATTTACCCAGAAAAATATTCACATGTGGGGGTAAGTAGAAGTTCACAAAATATAATTTATTTGTGTTCATTTATTTCCATAGGATGTGGACCTTTCTGGACACAAGGCAATTATTTCTAGACACAAGTGGGAGAACAACGTAAGATTATATGGTGGTGTGGGGTTTTTTTTATTATTATCCAAGATAAAGGTTTATAGATGCTATGTCAGTAGAAGGTCTTATTATAGCAGCAAAGGAAACACGGATGTCTTCAATTTCTAATCCTACGCGTGCAGCTTTGTGACTAGATAACCACAAGCAAATGGCTTATTCTTTTGAGGACAAACATTAGTCTTGTTTGTCTGGGTGTAAATGTGGAATAACTCCTCAGAAGTCAATGGAGTTACAATGCTAATCCAATGTTGTTTCCTCATCTGTAAAAAAGGTTAATGACATTCTCCTCTCTCAGGGGATATGACAAGGGTACTTAGCTAATGTTGACTCTTCACGGTTATACATTGTCTTTGTTAGTGCAAAACTTGTGCTATACAGGTGAAAGAAACAGTTAACACACAAGGTACTGATGCTTATACTCACTGCTAAAGACATTTCATAATATATTTGCTTCATTATAGCACCTCAAGCCGTTTTCCCATGACTACTTTCATTAGGGAAGGAAGACTGGTCTGTTCCATTAGGAAAGCGACCAGATGCATGTAAATAAATTAACATAAAAAAATTACTGAGTGTAAAATGTGCATATGTCCTCCCCTCTGCTGCTTGTTTGTGTACAGGTCATCAGAGAGCACTCTAAGTTTAAAATAAGCAGCTTTGATTCTGTTAAGTAATTTGTTTTTATATATATGCTGAGAAATAATAAAATATACACAAACAAAATGGTAGACAGATAAATAATTGTTGCCCGAAGTGATCTGCAGCTTCCAGGCAATCCTTTTAACATTTTTCTAGCTTGTTATTTATGTATATAAATGAGAAACATCTTTGTAAGAAGTTACAGGGACACCAGCCATGAAAGCCTTAGTATATGTCTATTAAACGCAAGCAGGACCTTAACTGTTTAGTTCTTAATAACTTAGAACTAGCAATCCATGAAGCCATCATGGTCTGGGGCACTGTCACAAAGCAAGTAGGGGCAAGTAAAACTGCAATAACAATAATTTATTTTCCTATTCTGAGGTTCATGCTGGTAGTTCTCAATACATTTTTCAAAAATAAGTGTTTTATTCCCATTTTGCAGCTTTGGAAAGTGTCCCACTAGGACAAGTGCCTTGCTGAAACAGAAGAGCTGGTGAAAAAGGTGGGAGGAAGCCATGCAGCCAAGTGCAGGGAAGAGGCACAGGAGGGACTGGGGCTGCCACTTCCAGCAGTAGCCATCCCACAGAGCTGCTCCCATCCCTGCTCTTGCAACAGGAAAGAGAACCTCAGCCTACCAGCTCCCATCATCTACACACTGACATTAGATGAAAGGCAGAAGACAGAAGAGTACACATAAACTAGCATCAGCTTGTTAGAGAACCCTTCCTTGTGAATTACTCTTCAGTGTTTGGATCTCCTTTTTTTCCCAAATATCACTCTTGTGTTAACACTGACATTTTGCATGGCATCTTCAACTCTCACTATACCAGTCTCCTTTGTTACCCACTCTGCTAGTGCTGCAGTGACAAGGAGGCCACATTAAGTCCTTCCTCTGTGTCACTTTCCATACTCTAATCTTTCCAGGGGTTCAACTACGATCTCAGGAATTAGTTCTGTAGTCCACAGCTTTCCAGTGTGGACCGTCTCATATTTGTGTAGCTTGCAAGGTCTAGGGAATTCAGACAGCAATGGCTGAAGCTTTCTTCTCTCCTAGCCAACATGGTTGTGTCCAGTAAGATACTTTTTCCAGAAAAAAAACACACATTGTTAAACCAAGAATATTTTTACACTGAACTCTTGAGCTGCCAGTGAAGCTACTCAGCTGCCAAATATTCATATAGTACTTCAAGCTGGCTTGTTCAGTTCATGCTATGACAGCTACATTGCTACTGGTTCCTCAGTCATCATGGTACTTAGCTGTGTTTTATTAATGTGATATGAGAATATGCCACTTATATTTGTTGCAAATACATGTGCAAGAAAAACCCAAAGATATTACAACAATAATTGAGAAGTACACACTGGAAAAGCATTTTATTTCCAAAATTAGGCCTTTGTAAATTCATGTGTTAAAAGAAATAATATATATCCTAGAATGTTTTAATTTAGGAAATAAATTAATCAAGTAACTTTTTCTGTAGCCTGTATAAATTAGCAATAGCACTGGTTTGGCCAACTTGTCCTGAAAATGATCCCATTAAATCTAATTGGACACAATGTATAGCAAAGAACCATATGATTAAACTATTCATTTTATGTCCAATTAGAAGAATACTCTGTGCTGTTCAGCACTGATTCCAGTGGTGGATGTCTGCCAAGATTCATTTACCTAAAGTGTATATGTGGTTAGATTAATACATTTTGAGATAGAATCAGCCCTAACAACAGAGAAGTCATCTATTAGAGGCAATAACTCAAAGTTCTTATTAAAACTGCTTGTTTAAAGAAATAATAAACTCAGAAAAATATAAATGTGTATCAAAATTTAAATTCTCTGAGTTAAATAGATGGCTTAGTAGAAGAGATGAAAATTTTCTTAAGATCTTGTAACTTGGCCATAGTGAATCAAAAGGAATGAACACATGCCTTGCAAGCAGAAAATATGGCTCATATCCTCCCCTACAGTAAAAAACAAAGGGATAAGGCACAAATAAATGATGTGAGGATAAGATCCAGAGTGTCAATTTGTGCAATTTTACGTTGCATCACAAAGTCTGGTCTCAGCAGGGTGAATCAAGGAACTGAAATTAAGTGTGTAAGGTTCACATTCTCAAGGAAAATAATTAGACACTTCCCAGGGTAGCCCAGAATGCTGCACAAGGGCTTGGTGCCTGGCTAGTATAAAATCCTGAGGATAACACATCTGAGCAGTTCTCTTTTCCTGGAATTTGGAGCTTCTGCCTCCTCAGGACACACAGCACAGAGCCTTTCCCTCACTGTAGTAGCCAGAGTGTGGCTCATTCCTTCTAGAGGAATGCTAAATAAACAGAAGTCTCATTTGAAGCATTGAGAGAGCTTCCAAGTCAAGTAGGAGCATGTCATCTTCAAGAGTAGGTTTGTTGAGTATCACAAGATTTTAAAGCTTAATTTCTTAAATTCTTCCCAGCTTCTGGCCTTTAGGCACTGAAGGAATGTCCCCAGAACTCCTCCTGACTGGAAGGCATGGGATATCCTAACAGCCCAGGTTTAATTTTCCACAGACACTCAAGAGTGTTGGATAAAAAAAAATAGCGTCTCATAAGATCTTGGCACAGGGTAACACCCACATGGTCCTCAAACAGGACAGCTGGTTGTTGTTGAGATGGAAATGGGAGTTGCCATTGCAAGGGGTCCTTGCAAAGGCTTCTTAACTGGATCATGTGATCCAGCTTCTTAAACCACTGTTTTAATAATCTAACTGGCCTGTGGAGCTACGTAACCACTCCATCGGGTATATGATCCATCCCTACAGATTATCTTAAACTCCATGCAAAACATTTCCTAACTGTCCTATATACAAAGGTCCCATGTGACTGGTTTGAAGTTTCTACTGCCTATTTACAAATATCTATGTAAAGTTTGGTCAATGCTGCAGCAATAACCATGTAAGGGAATATCTTGACCATAGAACTGTCAAAAATTCCTACCTGAAGGGCTTCTGTAAAAGTAAATTTTGTAATTGTGAGGGTGGCTGGAAGTCCAGTAAATGAACTTGTCTCAAGTCAGTCCGTTGTTTCAAATAAATTTAAATCATTGATGTAGGTGACCAGCTGGGGAGCTCCTAGACTGCCCAGGGAATTCTTAACTTCAGGGCTCTGGGTGTGCATACAGGCATAGCCCTCACATCCAGCTATAGCAGGTTGCCACTAAAGGACAAACTTGAATTTCATCTCCCATCACTACAGTATCTGGATGAGTTATAGCCTTTATATATCATTAGTATTAAACTAATTTTGTATTTTAGTAACTGAGGCTCAGGTCTTTTGAGTCACAGCCCATGGTCTTCCACTAGCTCAGACATTCTCTTCTTACTTGATTATTCCCTTTTTCACTAATGTTGCTGTTACAGATAAGAAAAGAGAAGTGAAAAAGAACACTCAGAACATAAAGGTTGTCTAATTCTCCTTCATTCTTAAACCACTTTTCATTTACATGGAATGAAATTTAGCTTTTATCAGAATATGAGTGCACTGACAAGCACTGATTGGCCTTGTGTGCATAGAATTTAACCTTGGTCCATCTTTTCTCATCTGAACATCACAGCCTGGCACTGATTCGTGCTTAGCTGTTCCTTGCCACCTGCAGTGGAACGAGATGCCTGACCAGCCAACCCAGCCTGTGTGAGAGGAACCTAACACATCAAGTGCAATAGAGCTTTATTTTTTCCCCAGTATGTGTTTACTCTGCATCACAGAAAATCCATTTGTCAAATATTAATTGAATTCTCCACCATTTGGCATATTTGCATAACTATTATGAAATGGAGTATTATCTCCCTTGGCATTATAACCATTTCCCTTAGATGGTGTCTCTTTGATCCATTAATCATGTTTCCTGTATCCTCCCACAGAAGCTTAATTGCTCCCATCCAGCAGAACCCACTCACAATGAAAGAAATTAGCTCTATGTAAATCTAAGGTTATTACCTTGCCTCCATAAATGTAAAACAATCACATTATCCTCTAAAAAGGACAGTGATAAAATTCCAGATGAGCACTGATCACCCAAGGAAGCAGATTGAGGCAATTTTATTGGGCCAGTGGGAAAAAAAAAAACAAACCACACAGGTTTTGCTTTACCAAGGGCGTTACTGGGGCAAATGATAGTGCTGTCCATGTCCTTCTCCCCTACCACTGCTATCCCCTTTACTGACTTCAGTATTATTTTAATTGCTGAAACAAAGGGCCAGATTCAATTGACAACTCCAATTTTAGGGCTGATGTAGGCTCCTACATATGGGTACACCAGCTAGGCATTGCTGGAACCATGAGGTATGATCTGAGGATGTGAGCACACCAATAGGGAACCACTTAAAACCAAAGGTGCAGCTATCTAGCTCTAGCTTATAGGAAATACTGAGAAAAGGAATATATCCTAAATTCCACCAGCCCATAGGGATATATTTTTCAGAAAATACATCTTTAGCCTCAAGGCTCTATGAAGTATAGGAACCTACATTTTCCAGAAAAAGCTGGGCAAAGCTTCTTTATTTCCCCCCAACAGGAGCAGTGGTAGGGGCTGCATTGACTTTGCAGCAGTTTGGTGGTCACAACATTTGTGGAGGAAGTGGGAAAGATTCAATATTTTTTTCGTACAAGTGAGAGCCAGCTTCCACAGAGGTGTTCTAGACACCAGGCATAGCGCTTTCTAGGAAGATGGGATCATCTGCCTGTTCCTGTGAAGCCATGTCATTGTGCAAAATGTAATTCAGTATATTTTTGGCCATAGAGAGTGAGCAGATGAATCTGATCAGGCTGTTCAGTCAAAACTATGAAAAACAGGAGACCTGGTCTCCAGTTGCCTCTTCTCTCCAATTACAAAGGAAACTAGTTTTGTGCAGAACCTGTGTAGTTGTTGTGCTGTGTGTCCTTTTAGTATGCTACGTGTTGATTCATATTTATATATATAAGTAATTCCTCAATCTTGCTCAGGTTTAGATTCTGAGCCATTCACTCCTCTCAGCATTAGAACAGCTTGAGCATGTAAAGGCCAGCAAATCTAGAAGCTCAGGGATCTTTAGGATTAAAAAATGCTAACTTCTGCTAGACTATAGTAGCTTAGCAAGGCTTTTCAGGATCAGGATTCTGGGACTTAGTTCCATCTATCAGCTCAGTCACTAAGAGACTAAGCCAAGATCACACACACTAAAATCTATAGCCTTGCAGAAAACTGAAGTTCAGACACCAGTTACCAAAGTAGCATCTAAGTCATTAATCAGCTTCTCTTCCACATTGCCTTCTCAGCCTTGACTCTAAACATACCTCTTTGCAATCACTAAAGACCCTTTGTTCTTTCATCACTCATTTTCTATGATATTATGACAGAAAATGTCTCCTTGTCTGCAGAGAGATTGGTTTCTCTTAAAAAGAGTAAGATGCAAGCAATAAGAACCAGTGTATCACAGCTCTGTGTTCACTGCTTTCTTCTCAACACAGGTTTGTTCACTCTGAAGCTTTTTCTAAGTTCCTCCTCTTGGTGCAAATTCATTCTCACTCCCTGTAGATTTTTCTTCACCATCCATTCCTTTTGTAAGGTTCTCTTTGCAGTATATTTCTTCCATAAAGCCTTTTAATTACTCTCTCTATATAATCAGTTTCTTCCTACTAAAGAAAAGATCAAAGATAAACTGGTATATCACAGGTTGGTCTGATCATAGTCTGATTTAGACTGTGAAGGTCTTGATTAAACCAGGATCCACTCTTACACTGTGAGTATTTTGCTGGTATTACATAGAAAACAATTAAGATATTATAACAGATATCCAAGGATAATGATGTGCTTCCTGAGAGGAGATCTGCAGTTTATTTTATCCTGTATGTCACCCACTGTAGAAGTTGTCAGAGATGGCAGAAGCCAGCAGTAAGGAAAGGGAGTATCTAGCACACATGTTTAGTTGTGGTACATATAAATGATTATTAAGACAAAGAGATTCTGACTCAATCAGTCATTAAGGTGGCAGGATCTGACCATTTACTTGCCCTTTATGATTTTGCCCAGAACCTTTAACCTCTTATTTGGCAATATGTAGGCTTAAAGCTCTAAGCTATTCTTCAAGATGTTCTTCCATTAATTTTATTGCTTACAGTACAACATTTAGATGCACATCTGAGGGAAACTGAAGCTCGTGAAAACTCCAACACCACCTGTATACAATGTAATAAAAACAGCAAAAAGAGGAGGCAAACAATACAAAACAAGGCAATTTAGGTTAGAGAAAAAGTAACCATTTTAAAATAAAAAAAAAAATTAGTTTTCTCCCAGTTTCATCTGTACTACATGCTGAAAATATGCTTACTGCTAATGAAGGACTAAACTAAAAAAGCATTTTTAATGACACAAGGAAGTCTTTTTCTACATGGTAAAATGTTTTATTAATAGAATCAGCATGTTGATAATTTATACAGGCACAGCTCTGGATACAGCTGCTTTAGTATTGGAAAGCACAGTTTTGAAGTCTTCTATTACATGGCATGGAGTATAATAAAAGAAGCTACCCTTCCACATCCATCAAGAAAATTAATCTCCACATCAGTCTCAGGCAGAGACTATCAGAGGCTGTGCTTGCATGGGCTGACCATAGTAGATTAGTCAGTCTCAAAAATAAAGATTAGCCCTTTTTCCTTGTTAGGAAACTCCATCTGTCTTTGCTAAGCTTACACATAATAACCACACTTAATGCAAACTATTCAACAAAAGCACTTTGCAGTTTTGTGACTGGATGAAGGGGAGGATTACAAACCTTTGTAAAAAGCCACATCCTCTTATTTCCTGATGGTCATGATAATTAGGTGTCCAGTGTCAGGTGCTAAAAGAGATAAAACAGCATGGGAGAAGCAATCACAGATCAAAACAAAATGAACCATAGGGAAACATTTAAGACCATATGATAATATAGCATGTGACACTGAGGAAAACTGGATGCAAAGCAAGGCCAAGTCAAACTGACAGAAGTTCTTCTTTCATTCAGATACTTCAGTAATCAGCAAGAAGGAGACAAAAACCAGAAAACTGCATTACTGTCTAATGAGGTGTTGGAGGACTCAGGATGGAGAGTTTAGTGCCTGAATATGACACTTTTTTTAAAGCTCTTCTTTCAGAGGTTTTCAAGGAGAATACTTAATTTTCTCAGGGTGCCAAGTCCTGCACAAGGGTGAGCTATCAGGTGGTTGTACCTTTCCATTCCTAGATCTCAGAAAACCTCTAAAACCAGTGCTTCCTTGCTGAAGATGTAGAAAAGCCTGTGAGACCATCCTTCTCCTGTGAGAGCAAGAGAAAAAGTGGCCAGTTAAGAATTTCTAATGCAGAACAGAGCAAGTGCTCCTGCACAGCACTAAGATGTATAGGTTGTATATGCTGGTCTACTTGACCTAAGAGACAGGGAACCCGTTCTCTCAGGGAACACAAAGGCAACTCCAGTCTCACTAATCTTATATCCAGACTTAACAGGGCACACGAGGGCAACGTGCCTGTGTCAAGATCTCTTGCAGCAACTCATCCACTGATGGAATAAACATCTGCTGTCACAGGCAAGCATGGACTGTCCCACTCTCAGAAGCCATTTTCTGGGAAAGCAGAAGGCCTATATTGTGATTTGAGCTCCTGACCATGTGCTGCAAGGCCACCTCAGCAGCAGATCTCACAGTCATGTAACCCCTCTTCAAACACATGAAACAAAAATAATTCATTTCAAGTCTGTGTTTTCACATAGATTCACACCGCCAGACTTTTTTAATGCATGAAAAGCATTCTATTCCTGAAGGTAAAGTCAGGTTTTCCCTCAGCTATCTTGGAATTTTGTAGGTAACTCCTCCAAGTATCATTCTTTCCACTCAGGAGAAATGTGACCAGTACTTGAAGAACAGAGCAGCTGTTTTCTCCAGTTTTATAGATTCCTGGCTAGATGCACTGATACTGCTACATCACTATTCACTTTCTCTAAAGGAAGACTGTCTGCTTTTTAAGAGGAAAGAATTAATGCCAACCTGTAATGCTGTGATTTTAACAGGTGTAGTAAAAAGTAGAACATATTGCAATATTAAACTTAGTTTGCTAATCCTTGTTTTTGAGCATATATATGCAAATTAAGGGGTAGCAGAAAGAATTTTGCAATACATTGACTAGAAAACACACTTGAAATGAGTTCTTACCCAGCAGACACAGGGTTCATAATATCCCTTTCTTCCAGTAGTATAATTGAGGAGCATATATTTGACCTCTTTCACATTTTATAAGTAGAAGATTCTAAAATCTATAATCTCAATTACTCTCTTAATAGACTGTCTTGAATTTTATTTCTTTTTTTACATGTTGACCTGCAGGATAAAGCTCTTTAGAAGAGATGTTCTTCTGGAGACCACTGCTATAATGAAAATGCTGAAGGACAAAAAAATCCAATAAAAAGACTGAAAAACACATTTGGAAGCACACAGCTCACATTTAATATATTCAATACGCATGCTCTGAAACATCTGGGTGTCTTTAATGCACGATCAGGTATTAACTTGGTACCTGCTACTACAGTCAGCAGTTTGCAGCAAGTTGCAAACTTTTGACAGAAAGCAAATTATCTCCCTAACTGATCTCATAGCACAGAAGTCTGTGAATATGGATACAGTTCAGCAGTAAAATGGAGAAGGCAGGGAAAGAAAGCACATTAATCTGCTACTTACCTCTTCTTCCTATACGGATGCCTTCTGTTTTGCATTTTTTTGGAGGTGTATTTCCTGTGTGATCACGCACCTGCATGCGCTGAACGGCAAAGCTTTACCAAGCAGTATCAGCCCTCCTGTTCGCAGTCCTGTAGGGCACAATGGTGGGTTACTATGACAGCTAGCTCCTAGTACAAAACTGGTTTTTTTCCCCTTTTTCTAGAAGAAACTGCCATAGCAAGTAACTACATTTTACACTCATGTTTGAGTGTGGGACACTCAGTTATCTCCTTTGTGCCTGGTTGTAAATCAGAAGCATTTCTTTCGTTCTGGCAGCAGCAGCTCAGGCCCTGGGAACAGTCAGACCCAGGCACAGCCTCTTTGCCTCACCTGTACGTGCAGCAGAGTTGTTTCTCTCAGTGGGAATCAGGTTTTGCTCAGCTTCATGTTACTCGTAAATCAAGGATCTCGGATGACTCCACTTCCAAATCCCAGCTGCTCCGAGTCTCGCACATGTGACAAACGTTCCCTTCTAGAAAGAAAACTACCAGTTTGAAACCAAAGAAGCAAACAAGTACTGCACCAGACATTCACTGAAGACGTTTGTAAAAGACTCAGGCAGTCAGGAGGCCGAGGCAGCAGGGCAGATCCCCTCCCTGCAGGAGCCACTTTTATCACCTAAAACACGTACCTGCCTCGAGAGGCTGGACCAGACGACCCCCGAGGGCAACCTGGCGCTGTGCAGGCCAGTCAGGACGTGCCCACGCACCCACAGCGCGCGCTGCACAAGGACCAGGCAGGACCCGCGAGGCGCAACCAGCAGCGCCCAGCGCGCCCGCCCCCTCGCGCCTTCCCGCCGAGCTGACGGGCCTCCCACCCGGACTGACGCCCGCTGGTGCGGTGCCGTGAGAAAATCCGCGTGACAAACCGCTTCAAACACCGACCGGGGCCGCCCGAGGGAGCGCGCAAACCGCAGACCCCACCAAACGCCGGCCCCACCGCGGGAGAGGGACAGACCAGCCTCCCGCTGCCCCAGCCGCCCTTTTATAGGGGCGGGCTCGGCCTCCCCGCCCAGTCGCGGCTTTCCTCGGTTTCCATTGGCCAGCAGCAGCCAGGGGCGGGGCTTACGCAGACTGAGGCGGGAAGGGTTGCGCATGCGCAGTAGCTCCCCTCGCCGGCTGGGGGGGGGGGGGGGGGGGGGGGGGGGGGGGGGGGAACGGGCATGCGCGGAACCAAGGTCCGCCGCCGCGCGCCGTTTCCCGCCGCGTGGAGAGCGTTGGGGTGAGGGGGGGCCGGGCCGGGGGGGCCGCTCTCCCGGGCTCCGCTCTCCCTCCGGGTCCCGGCGCCGGGCCAGGCCCTCCGTCCTGCACCCCGCACTGTCCCTCCGCGGCTCGGGCTGGCGCGGCCGCAGCCCCGCTGGCGGTGCCGGTGACCGGCCGGGAGCGGGCCCGGGGCCTCCCGGGTAGGTCCGGCGGCGGCGGGGCTCTGCTGCGGCCTGGGTGCGCTCCGGCGCGCTGCCTGCCCCCCGCTGCCCCCCGCTGCCCCCCGCTGCCCCCCGCCGCCCCCCGCCTCCTGCTGCTCCTGCTGCTCCTGCTGCTGCTCCTTCCTCCTCTCGAGAGCCGCTTTTCGCCGAGCGGTAGGAGGGGGAAGGCTGCTACGGGGGGGTACGTGCGGCGCTCCCGGGAAGGCTGGCTCGTTGGAATGACCGGGTATCTGCTGATCGCCTCGTGTTGCCGCCGAAGCTGTGCAGGTGCTGGCTGCTCTGGCGTTTGTGTTCCCTGCTTTTCCTCTCAGCCTGAACTCAGATCTAGACGTTGTCTTGTTCATCTCTCTGATTTTTTTCATCTCTTCAGGGGGAGGGGAGGGAATGTAGCATGTGCTCCTTAATTATGTGTATTGATTGGCTTCTGTTTTGCTCCTCGCCAGCTGAAAAAGGGAAAGCTAGCAAGAACCATGGCATCTTATCCCTGATTATCCTGTCGTGAACTTGGGATTCATTGGCTTAATAACACTGTACCAAAAACTCCCTGTAGATAATTATTTCCGTTTTACTTCTCCCCTGATTTCTTCAGAATATTGTTTGGGTTGTTGTTGGGTTTTTTTAATCTATGACGCTGAAAAGAAGTCTTTCAAGGTGTAACATGTAGGTTAAATGTTAGTGCTGCATGGATTTTTCATTAATAATAAGCTTTTGATCTTTAAGACTAGATAGTGGCCTGTGAAAACTAACTATTGGTTTGTTTTGTGTGAGTCTTAGGCAGCATATCAGACTGAAAAAGTCTTTTTTTTGCTGTGCAGATGAAAATTTTAATTGTGAGGAAGACAGGAAGCATTCTGTAGAATCATCAGATCCCGGTTGCACAGTAAAACCTGCAGGGAAACATTTGAAATGGCTGGTTGAGAGAACAAAAAAAAAACAAAACAAAAAATTGTCAGTGAGCAATTCTAGCATTCCAGTGAAACGCTTGGCATGCAGAGTTTTGCAGTTTTCCAAGCAGAAGACCTTGGACTGCAGTCAAAAATGTCAACAAACTCAATATCTTGGAGCATTATGAGAATGTGTCAGTAGAAATCACCTAAGTGAGCAGCCTGCTTTACTGTGTGGTTTTCAGTAGTCTGGGGTTTTTTCATCTTCCCAGGAGTAGTGTTCACTGTTTGCTTTGCAGCTGTTCTTGTCTGGCCCACAGAGTGGGGTGTGAATGTAATATTGTTGCAGAGTTTGCTGCATAGCATCATAGTTCAAAAGCGGTTCCTTTTGTGACTGGTACAAAGACAGTGCCCATGTTGTTGAGTACAGTGTGAACAGCTGTAGCTCACACTCCTAGATACCATGACACCTTTGTTTATAAGGTTATGGCAATATCTGTTTGTAATAACTGCTTTCATCTGTATGATTTATGCACAGTTTCTGGTTTTCAGGTTGTTCTCACAGAAACTGATTATTCAGCCTTTCCAAAGATGAAGAGGAAAGTTGCAAAAGTTGGGAAATTAAGGCTTAGTCCTAATGAAGAATCCATGCTGCTGAAAGAAGAGTATGACAGAAGGAGAAAGCTGAGGCTACAGCAAGTACGCCTGTATTTTTGCGCATTGTGTGTTTCCACAGATAGAAAGCTGGAGTGGGTTGTGGAGAGACATGTAGCAAAAAATATTGTGCTTTTTAAAGTTGTTGACAAAACATAAATGCTGTTTCCACAGGTTAGAGAGCAACAGAAGTGTATCGCCTTGCAGATAAGGCAGAAGGTCAAGCAGAGGAGAGAAGAGCAACTATATCAATTAGAGGAAGCCCTGAGAGCTGAATGGCAGAGAGCACAGGATCAGAAGGCAAAAGTCTTAGAAGAATTGTATTTATCAAGCTTAAGAGCAATTGGTGAGGGTCACCGACAAGCTAAGGAGCATGTAAGTGAAACAGGTTCTTGAAGTTCTAGAACACCAAGATTACTGTTAGGTTTTTTTAATATATATTCTTGATATTGCAGTCCTAATAAACAACCAGGTTTTTTTTTAAGAGTAGAAACTTAGAAATGTTTATATACTTTTTTTGCAGATACCTTTCCACAAGACCAGAATTAAATGGTGTAGCAGACCCATCTGTTACGGCTTTTGCTGTGCAGACACTTGCTTTGTTTTTTATATGTATATGTGTACATATATACATATATATGATAGTCTATGTTTGTTCTTCACTCAATTGCACGTGGTGAATCATTGTCTCAAGCAGCCAGTAATATAGTAACTTTTTTCTCTGTCATGTAACAGTATCTTTTCTATGGTTAAGAAAACACACTGTTTTTCTTCAGTTCTCTAGTGGCATGAAAGGTCTTGGTAAAGGCTCCAAAGTCTTTTACATAGACGGCAAACTTATTAATTCTGCACCTCTAAGCTATTTACACTTTCTTTAAAATCCTATAACTTGTGTCTTCTCTCTTTGAGGTTGACAGTAGAACCTCTGAACCACGTTTATGGTTTTGCAGACTAGCTTACTTCCTGAATTAGTCAAGATTTTTAACCCAAGTAAAATAGCATTATACTTTTTCATATCTCAGTGTCTTTAAATCAAATTCTTTTTGAAGTCCTTCCCAGTGCTGGGATGGATGAGTTTGTGGAAAACTGGTACCAATTCCGCAGGAAGAGAGAACTAATCATTACTGTTTCTATTGATATAATTGTTGTAATTAATGACTGAAATTCAGCATTTGCTAGAATGTGTGAGTATATTTATATTACTCTTACTGAAGAGATGCAGAGGGAAGGGAAGGTTTCCACATCAATATTTGGTTATATTGGCTAAGGAATGTGGCAAATTTGCTTCTGTTGATGGTGGAGAAGAGAATAAAGAAGATAGCAAACAAGGAAAAGTGATTATTTAGAGTGTTTTTCCTCGATTGAGTAGAAAGTAATTTTGAGCTTGTGATTCTTACCAGAAGTACTCACTTCATAATGTCACACTGATAGTATGAAAAGTGAGTAAAATTTTGTATTAAAGTGCTTGCAATATTTCATTCATAAGGAACCTGATTTAGAAGCTCTGGCAAAGCAAGCAGAGGAGAGGAAACAAAGAGCAGAAAAGAGGCATAAGAAAGCCCTGAAAGAGCAGAAGCATCAAAAAGAGAAATTACTTCGTGAGCAAGCCCGGTATGCTATAGTTACCTAGTTTTATTAAGCACAGAATGTATTTTACAATGTCACCAGGTGAAAGGCAAAAATCTTGATGCATCTTGCTCTGAGCTTTTTTAATCTTGAAGTTTTATGGGTTAAAGAATTAATGCTTATGGATAAATCTTTTGGATTTTTGTTTTAAAATCAAGACAACAGTGTCAAGTATAGGAGCTGACCTTACAGACTCGCGATGACTGGGGGGACTTTGATCTCTATATTGCTGTTTTTCAGCCTTGGTTGTTGGCTGACAGCTCTTCAGTGACATATGAATTGAAATGTTCTCAGGCCAGTTCTTGATGTAGAGTTACCCACTTGAAAAAAGAACCTATTATATTTGTCATGGTCTTCCTTCTTACCATGTGTTTTGTTGTTGTTGTTTCGGTTTTTCCTGTTTCTTTATTGTTGTTTGTTTTTTTTTTAAGCAAAGCAGGTTGAACCAAACATAAGCAGGCCTGAAATATGAGCTGTGTACTCTTGGGGATAGTTGTGCTTGAATAGAGCTGACACCTATTAATCAAATACTTAGTTTTGTCCACGCTTGAATAATTAAAATATGTTGAAATGATGCAGTGCTTTCTAAAAATGTAAGTGAAAAGCAGGGATTTTGCTTTGTTCGTTAGGAGCTTATGTGTATTAACATTTTTGCATTACTTTAAGAGAGAATTTTCCAGTACTGCCTTTCAGCGTAAGTTCTGTTGATTTTTCGGTGTGCTTGCCCATCCCTGTCTCCCAAGCATTCATTTAGTTATATCTGAATCTGCTTATTTTTAGATTTGCCTTTTATTTTGCATGGTGCTGTCATTGTTGCTTGACTAATTTTCTTTCTCTCTTTTGTGGATTTTATTTGTGTGTGTGTGGATTGCCTGACTGTTTTTGTTTTTTCCCCCAAGACGAACAAATGCACGTAAACATGCTCTGGAAGTGGAAAGAAAACGAGCAGCCAAAGTTGCAAGCCTGCCACCTCCTCCACCACATCCTCTTGAGGTACAGATCCATGATGCAACAGTGATCACAAGCTCAGGGTACCATGTAATGTAATTAATTATTTATTGATCTGACTCCTCAAAACAGGATATCAGAAATTGCTCTTTGCATGCTGTGAGGAGAGTAGTTCAGCAAAGATCAAGAAAATTAATTGTGTATTAGCAGCCTTCTTGCTCCTGAAGTTTGATATTTGTTCTCTTACTATGTGTTTATTGTCATCAGAGGTCTTATTTTTGTGGTTAATGTCTTTTAAACTTTATAATGTTCTCGTATTCATTGAATAGTCACAGTGGTATTAAACTCTATCACTATCTCAATATGTACACCACACCTCAGCCTTCTGTCATAATGATGTAGTAGTAGCATTTTTTCAGTTCTGCAACATACTTGTGCTTTTTTAGCTGTGAGAAGGTTTTTTTGTAGGTTTTTTTGTTGTGGTTTTTTTCCTCTGCAGTGTCTTTATTTCTTGTAGGAAATCTTACATGTAGGGTAAGCTGTTTAATTGTGATAAGAAACTGGTGGCTAAGGCTGTTGAGGAGGAAAGTAGATACAAACCAAATATTTTATTCTATGCTGTACCTTTTCTTAGGGGGTGGCTTTGTACCTTCTTAATTCTGCTTAGATTTCAGAGAGATTCTACATAGGTACAGAAGTTACTGCAGGTCTGAACTGCAGGAGGAGCATTATGTGCAGTTTTGCTTTGGAGTTAACTTCTAGTGAATTTAATTTAATGGAACTTAATTTTAACTTCCCTTATGTGGTGTTGTAACCTTTCAGACTGTCAAGGTCAGGGATATTCAGACCACTGACAAGAAAAGAAAGGATTAAGGTATACCTGTCCCTCTTGGAGCCACTACATCCAGCACATTATGTTTTAGGTTATTGTGTTGGAGGATAGGATTTGGTACTGATACATCTGGAAAAACTGAGTTGGATGTGACCCTCACTGTTTTCAGGATATTTGGAAGTGGGAATGCCTATATAGCTTCATTTGTATCCCTTAGTAAGAGCTTCTCTGTAGGTCTCATCACTGGCTGCCCAAGGGTTTTCTTATTGTGAAAGCTGGACATGAGTGAGGATTAAAGCAAGTATTGTAAGGGAAAGGTAAAGTTTGAATTTATTTCCAGTGAAGTATATGCAGTATTGAAATTTAAAACAGATGGAGTAAGATCCCTGTGTGGTACAGTTCAGGTAAATGGAAAAACTCCTTTATGCTGCTGTTCTCTGCAACACTGCCTTCTAGTAACATTTAGCAACTTAGGATGTGTTTTATGTTGCTTTCTATAAGAAAAAACAGACATAACAAACAAAAAGCAAACAAAACCCACAAAAAAAAACCAACAACACTTTTCTAACTGATAACCTAATGTCAGCTGCAGTTGACATGCTTATTTGTAGATGATGTAACAGCTGAAAAGACACAGTACTAAATAATTGTGTCATACAACCTCAGTAGGCATCTCTTTGCAACTTGCAATGCAGAATTTCCTTCTTATCCCTTAGTCTTTTTTCACCAGGGCAAGCAAGAAGACTTTGTTCAGTTTCCCCAGGTTCTGGTACAATTGCATTTGCAGTTGTGTTGGATGACAGGTTGTGGTCAACATCCTGTTCAAGTATTGCAGAATCATGGAATTGTCAGAGTTGGAAGGGATCTCTAGAGATCATCCAGTCCAACTCCCCTGCTTTTAGAGCAGGATCACCCAGAGCACATTACTCAAGACTGCATCCAGGTGGGTCTTGAACATCTCCAGAGAAGAGAACTCCACAACATCCCTGGGCAGCCTGTCCCAGTTCTCTGTCACCCTCACCATAAAGAATCATAACTTCCTTTCCTGAAATTCTACAGTTCAGTGTATTTCCGCCCATGAACAATGTCCTTCACCCACCCTTTTTCAGCAAGCGTGATTTTAGCTGTTTTTAGCAATGTTTGCAAACATCTGGATTTTCTGCAATGCAAACAGGAGTGGGTTTTTTTTTCTTTTAAGTTCATGCTCTGATAGCAGCAGATTGAATCAACAATTCTGCAGACATGGTTTTCTATTGAGGAAATAAATGGCTCTGCATTGTTTAAATACAGCACACTGAGTCATTTTGATCCATGTAAACATTAACTGACTTTGAGCCTTTTTCCTGGTTTTCCTGTCTGTATGGATTTTGTTATAAGCCTGTTGCTGGGAGCACAGAGGGTGAAGAATACAGTTATTTTCTTGGACAGTAACTGGGTGCCATGTCCTGCATGGGGTAAATGCTAAGTAATTGAAAGAACAGAGATGATTAGAGCTGTGGCTTATTCGTAGTCCTGGACAGAGGAAGAAAACAAAAGATGTTAACTGTCAGGTTTTTGTGGGGAAATGTGGGGTTTTGTCTTGCAAATACATGACTGGAAAGGCATTGAATTTTAGTTGCTTAACTTTAATCTAAATCGTGTGAATTACAGAAAATTGCAAGTCCATCTGCACAAGTGTGCTTATTTTCTTGAATCAATTTACATAAATAGCTTATTAAACATAACTATAATCCTAATCTGCTGCTCTGTGGTAATAACAATTGAATGAAATTTCAAAAAATGGAACTAGGGCATTTTTGTTCATTGCAGGATTACTTTGGATATATGAAACATTTTCTGAAGATACTCCTATTATTGTTACTTTACACAATTACAAAATAAGTGTTTTTACTCTAAATGTATCTATCATAATCAAGCTTAATTCTCAGAAGGATGGCTTTTAGGAATTAAGTCCTTATTTAGTTAGACCAGCTGTTAAGTTACTTAATTGAAGTTAAACTGTAAACACTATTTTATTGACAAGCTTCAAAGAGTTCTTGTGAACTTAATTTTTTAATATTGCCTTAAGGATTTTTATGTAATGGAAAGGCAACCTAAAAACATTGCTAGAACATTCTTCATTATACATAATATTTGTAGAGTTGGGTTAGGTTTTTTATTTCAAGATACATTACTGCTCCAGTTTTGCCAGATTTTATATAGAATTATTTACTTCTTTTTTTTTTTTTTAAAAAAAGGGAGTTATAAATCTTTTAATGGGAGTATGGATAGATTCCTAACAGCAGTGGTTCTACCATGAGGTGTAACAATGGTATAAGTATTTTTTTTAACTCAATTACTTTTGACGTTAACTGGAAAATTGCAGCCTCCAACATAACTCTCATATCTTCACAGCTTTTTAATTAAATTCTGGAGATGTGATTGATTAAAAGTAATTCTTAATTTGTTAGTTTTATTTTTTTAAATAATTAGGAAGACTGAGGTTTAATTATACATTCTGGAAGTAAGACACTATGGGTCAAGCAGTAAACGTAATGAGGTTTAGGCCTGGGATTTGTCTGTTTTCAGAGCTGTAATCAGTATCTATAAGCATTTTGGTTAATGTTGGTCTGTTGCAATTACTATGGTTTATGGATTAAGAAAATTAGCAATTTTTAAACAGCATTATGTACAAATCAAAGTGAAAATCTTAATGGCATGCTCTTTTGTGCATATTTTTATTCCTTCCTACTAGAATAACAAGCATTTACTTAAAAGCTATAAAATAAGTTACAGAAGTTGTTAGTAAGGCTTAAAGTGGTTGTGTATTATAGGATTTTAATTTAAAGGCTTCACTTTCTACGGTCCTTATAAAATAGCGAGAGATAATCCATACTGATGTTTTTTTCCATCACCAAATTGGGTGAGAGTCTTGATCTGCTTGATGGTAGAAAGGCTCTACAGAGGGACCTGGACAGGCTGAATCGATGGGCCAGGGCCAACTGTATGATGTTCAATAAGGCCAAGTGCTGGGTCCTGCACTTTGGCCACAGCAACCCCCAGCAGCACTACAGGCTTGGGGAGGAGTGGCTGGAGAGCTGCCCAGCAGAGAGGGACCTGGGGGTGCTGGTTGACAGCCAGATGAACATGAGCCAGCAGTGTACCCAGGTGGCCAAGAAGGCCAACACCATCCTGGCCTGCATCAGGAATAGTGTGGCCAGCAGGAGTAGGGGGGTGATCCTGCCTCTCTACTCAGCCTTGGTGAGGCCACATCTCGAGCACTGTGTGCAGTTCTGGGCCCCTCACTACAGGAATGACATTGAGATGCTGGAGCATGTCCAAGAGCAGAGCTACCAAGCTGATGAAGTGTCTAGAGAACAAGTCATACGAAAAGTGGCTGAGGGAACTAGGGATGTTTAGTCTGGGGAAAAGGGAGTTTGAGGGGAGACCTTATCACTCTGTACACAGGTATAAGTTTTAAGATATTCCTGAGACTTAATGCTGCTGTTTATGTACATGTATTTGTTTACACTTATTTTAGTTTTAAACTGCTCAGGCTATGAAACTTGATGTTTTAGTTACTGTGGGTAAGAATCCATTTTCAGGAGCATGTCTAGGGAAGAGGAAGCTGAGAGAAAACTAATGGAGATGTTAGAAGTATGAAGCCAGGTCCTACAAAATACTGAGTTACCCAACCTGGCTACCTCACTGCTGAAAGCATCAAGCTGAGCCAAAGAAGAGGGAGAGTCTGGTTGCTCAGTGTTCAAATTCTTTTGGACAGGAGTTGAACTGTAGCAGTGTACCCAAAACTTTTTGAAAGAATAACTACTTTGTGTTATAGGAATGGACACATTTCATTGAAGTTATGGAGAATGCTCTTTTCTCTGGTCAACTAATGCATTTGACATAGTGGTTATGAGTTTTGTAAAGGAAGTCTGTACTTGAGAAGTGGTGTTTTGCTGTTGGGTATGATGATACTGTGGATCTTTGGTTGCCCTGCTTTGAGATGAGTGTGACAGCTGTTTTAAGTGGAATTTGTATCAGTATATTAAACTCAGGTGCTTATAAATGAAGGTAATGTGTTTGAAACATGAAGGTAGAGCTCTCTGATGGATGTTAATTGGTGTGGAGGAGTTTGCCTTAGGCTGTTAAATGCTCTCAGTTGTTAAGCCCTCTAGGTTTACCTTGTGCCGATGTGATTTATTAATTATTAATTGTATGTAATGGTTTAAACAACAATATTTTCAGGAGATAATTTAGAGGGGGTGGCTGTCTATTAATACTAATTTAATTGTAAAGATAACTTATGTTCTGTTTAGTTGCTTTGCTAGAGATACTGCTCTGTGATACAACTCATACTTTTCTTCCTAGAATTTTGATGTGAAAAAGGCTGCAGTGAAACCCTATAGTGCTGACAACTTTTCTGTTACACGCTATCATATTTCCGAACCTTATGTGGACAGAGAAATGGATGGAGAGCAGGTGATTAACTCCAAGTGTTTGTCATATATGCTTGCTTAAATCTTTATTTGTATTGTATGCAGTGTCTGGATATCAGCAGTTCATGTTCAAAAATCATAGAGTGGTTTGGGTTGGAAGGGACCTTAAAGATCATTTAGTTCCAACCTCCCTGCATAGGCAGGGACACCTCCCACCAGACTTGGTTGCTCCGAGCCCCATCCAACCTGCCCTTGAACACTTCCAGGGAGGGGCCTCCACAACCTCCCTGGGCAACCTGTGTCAGTGTGTCATCACCCTCATGGTAAAGAATTTCTTCCTAATGTCTAACTGAAATCTTGCCTCTTCCAGTTTTTAAAACCATGACCCCTTGTCCTCTCACTACAAGCCCTTGTCAAAAGTCCTCCCCAACTTTCCTGTAGCCCCTTCAGGTACTGGAAGGTGCTATAAGGTCTCCCCGGAGCCTTCTCTTCTCCAGGCTGAACAGCCCCAACTCTCTCAGCCTGTCTTCATAGCAGAGGTGCTCCAGCCCTCTGATCATCTTTGTGGCCCTCCTCTGGACCTTTTCCAGCAGGTCCTGTATTGGCTTCAGAGCTGAACACAGTACTCCTGGTGGGGTCTCACGAGAGTGGAGTAGAGGGGGGGAATCCTCTCCCTTGACCTTCTTTTGATGCAACCCAGGACACAGTTGGCTTTCTGGGCTGCAAGCTCACACTGCAGGCTCATGTTTTGCTTCTCATCAACTAACACCCCTGTCATGCCCCACGAGGTGGGTGCGATTAGAGTTCCCCAGAAGTGGGGACACCTATTAAATGTCACATCCCACAAGGTAGGCACGGATATAGAATTCCCCAGAGATGGGGGTCGGCCCGGGGAGATTCGGACTGGACCCCCTTGCTTTATCAACTCCTTCTCAGAGAGGAGCCTGGGTGTGGCTGGATCCAATCTTCCTCTCTGAACTAATCTCTTTTAACAACCCATTCAACCAGCTTAACCTCTGGATTTTCTGCATGGTACTCAGGAGTAAGACCATTACCCAGGAGGCTTATGCAAAATATTAATTAAAGTTGAGTAAGATTATATAGCTTGTCAAAAAGCACACAATATCACTCTCAAAGCAAAGGATTACAACTAGCAGAACTTAGCAAAGTTGTCCTCAAAACAACAGGTTACAACTGGAAAAACTTAGCAAAATTAGAAATTATGTTACTCTTATTTGCTGAGAATAAAGTTAGAAAGTGAGAGAGAGAGATATAAAGAAAGAGCGGATAGGAAAGATATCACCACCTGTGGATCCAACAATGATCTCAGCATGACATTGTGGTCCTTGCATGGTGGGCACGTATACCAAGCATTCCAAGTCTGCCTCTTTTATGGCACCTGGCCCTGCCTCTCCTGGTGAGGTTTCGGCCTAATTTGCGCAGGCTCAGTGTTGGGTTCAGGAAGATTCTGGAAGTGAGTCATTGGGGCACAGAGGTCCAGGTAGTCACTTGGCCACCCCCGTCCAGGTTGACCAAGCAGTGACCTTTATTTTCACACATGTGCACTGTCCTTAAACAGGACGGGTCTTTTACAAGATGGCACTGTGCCTCCATGGGGCTCCCTTTGCCAGCCACTGCTCCTTACCAAGTAAGGACAGTGTCCCATTTTTCAGGGCTCCCATTCAGAGGTCTAGACCTAAACAATAAGAGGAGGTATTGTAGTTTGCTCAGTTTTGTCATGGAAAATTCCCAAATTTAATCTTGGTAGGCTTGATAATGCGCAATGATTATTTTTTTGTTACTTAAGTATTTTTTCATTTTTATCTGTTAGTATTATTTTCTTATTTAAAAATTGTGTGTTGCTTCTGGTTTCCCAAATAAAAATGAAAATACATCTGGATATTTTTTTTTCCCGTTGTTTAGAACAAAACCTTGAGGACAGAAGTAGTCAATCTGTAATATTGAGCCTATTATTCATTTTACCTTGTATTGTAGGAAAAACAATCACTCTGTTGTAACAAATAAGTTATACAAATTAATCTCCCTAGTACAGCTTGAAACTAGAACACTTTGATACCTGAACTTATGGAATATGTAAACATCCATTAATTTTTTTTTTTCAAAGTTGAAACCTAGTTTGGTCCTGCATGCAACCAGGAATTAAAAACCTTCATGGGTGTTCATATGGCATTGGATGTCCTTTTTTTTAAAGTGCTTCTGCTGCAGAATTATTTGTCTATTTATTGTTACATATGCTTTAAACTACCACATGTAACTCCACGGACTAAACTATTGATTGACTGCCAGCCAGATGCTCGGTTAGCTGCTGAGGAAGAAGGGAAACGTTTGGAAGAACTGCACAAGGAGGCAGAGAGGGAGAGAAGAGAGCAGCTTGAAAAGGCACATCTCAGAGGAAGTCATGCCTTGAAGAAGGTCCATTTGGCTCAGGTAGGCAAAGTAGTTGTGCCTGTTTTTAATTTCAAAATGATCAGTGTTAAGTAAGGTCTGGGTAGGTGATTAGTAAAGGAATTCCGGTTACAGAAGGAAAATTGATGGACTAAATGGAGTTTTCAGAATGTGTTTAAAAAACATCGAACTGCTTTTTTTGGCTACCTAGAAGGAGGGAGAATGAATGAACATCCTGTAGTTTTTGTTATTTTAATGTATAACCTTCGGTCAATCAATTGGTAATAATCAAGCTAAACTTTTTTAAAAGGTCATGAGGTCTACTTTTCCACATCAGCTTTATTTGGAATGAATTATTCTGTGCCTCGGGGGAAAAAATAGGTTTTTGTTAAGTTTATTTTTATTTTTGGAAAACTTTTCAAGTTTTTATCTCTTAGTATTTAAGTCTGGAAATACTGAAATTATTTCCTCTAAGAAGTAAAACCTGAACTATTCAGGAAAGCCTTTGTACCTAGAGGTATGCTCTGAAATTTGTTTCATTGTCTGTTACCTTCACAAGTATTTTTGGAGCCCAGAAATGGCAAAAGCTTCCTGTTTTTCAGCTCAGGTATTACTGGCCCTGAATGAGTTACACAACTAAAATGGGGACCTGTGGAAATGTTACTGGTGCTCCTTAGGGTAACAGGAATAAAAACCCAAACAAACTTGAAATAAAGCTTTTTTTCAATAGCTTTCATATCTGTATTTGTAGCGTGCCAAGAGTATTTAGGTCACATCTTAAACAGTAGCAATTGCTGCAGTTTACACTAACAAAAGTAGCTTGCCAAAGGAAGTACTCATTTAGCTTATCACAGAATTGTCAGAGTTGGAGGGAACCTCTAAGATTTAATTCTGTTGAGGAAACTTGGCCTACAGGTTTATAGGCTGATCCTTTATTTGACGTTGGTTTTTCTAGGTAGTATTAATGACTCCTGTGTTTAAAGGTCAGCTACTGCCTTCTCTCAGGCACCTCCTCCCTAGAATAAAATGAACTTGAAGCAGTAAGGATTAGTCAAACATCATGATAACCAAATGAAAGTATTTTATCAGTCCTGACATGTGGCTGTTTAAATGTGAGCACTAAATGTTTGTGATCTCTTCTTTGTGTCTGAAGGACAGGGAAAGGCTGCTGAAAGAACTCGAGCAAATGCAGAACATGGATCGGATGCGCAGGAAACAGATTGTAGCACAATTGCCACCTCAGCTTTTTGTGCCTGCATATAAACGCCTGGAAAAGAAGGAAGAATGGCAGAGAGAATTGGAGTTTGCTTTTGAAGATAT
The DNA here is from genome assembly GCF_020740795.1 of Apus apus. NCBI lineage: Eukaryota > Metazoa > Chordata > Aves > Apodiformes > Apodidae > Apus > Apus apus. Next base: position 11,040,552 of record NC_067282.1, read on the forward strand.
GTACAGTGAAGACAGGAGTAAGTCACTTGTTGGAGGTTGCTGCCCAGCGGAGGAGAGGCTGCTTCAGCTGCCTGTTCCACATCCAGCCAGAAGCAAGGCTGTGTGTGTATCCACAGCAGGCACACACATTAACAGGCTTGAGTGCACAGACACACAGCTGGCCACACACACAGCACTTGTGTTAAACACAAACAGCACAAATGGCCCCATCCTGTTCACTGCTCTGGCTGATCAGGATGAAGGCCTGTTAGTGGGATATACATCTATATGTACAGCATGGATTCCTCCAACAGTTGGTCTTAGTCTGCCCAGGCCCCTACATCCTGGGTCTCCACCCATCACACTGTGGATCCCCCAAGTAACAGTTCTTAGACACTCATCCAATAATTCATCCTGGACCCTGTAGCATTCCAGTTACCTGAAATGTCCACATACGCATTGGTATGCTCAAGTATCTGCTGTGTATCACTCAGTAAGTGCCTTTAGGCACACGCTGTACCTAGCAGCAGGATCTGTATGGTAAGTGCAGTCTTGCAATGTTTTTTGCTTTTTATTCCAATTGGTAGTTTTAACTTACTGTGTTCTTTTAATTAGAAATGGAAGGAGACCTGATTTTGCAGTTTGAGCCACAACCTTTGCCAGGCCCTTCTGACAGATCTCAAGATAATGACCTTGATATCTCTCTGGAGCAAGAATCTGCTTGTGACACTCAACCAGAATCTACTTCTGATACTAGACAAGATTTGGCACAGATGATAGAAGAGGAGGTCCCCAATGAGTCAGAAAGTAAAGCTTTTACACCTTATATTTAACTTAAGCTTTTTTGTTTTATAGTATAAGAGATTTAGTTTATCAAATAAATTAGGATTAACTAAAATGTCTTAAGTACTGAAATTAATGCCTGTGAAGTATTTCAGTTTCAAGTGGTTTATATCATGGGTGATCATACTCTAATGATCATGAATTTAAAAATTAAAATTTTACTTCTTTTTCTAGTATACTTCATTAGTATACTGATAATAATTTGTAGTTGTTGTAAGAACTACAGTGTAACATGATGTGAACAAGATGTGTGTTAGTGAACTCTGCTGCTTGGCCAAGTGTTTCTGCCGCGTCCCTTTGCTGGCACCAGCTGTTTTTCAGTCTGTCATGCGTTATTGTGTTGCCAGTGCTAATACAAAGGAAAGGGCAGGAACATACAGGCAGGATGTTGCTTATTTCTGTAACAGTACAGTCTAGGAGTAGTCTGACTGAAACAGTGCAGCTAGCTTAGCTCTCCTTTTATAGCATGCAGAGACAAATGACTGCTTCTCTCTTGCAGGTAAGAGAAAATATCATTACACTTTTAAAACTTGTTTATATACCTAAGCTAGTTGTCCAGCTGTGTACACACACAAAAAAAAACCCAAACAAAAAAGTGTGTTCTTCTGATATGAAAAAAAAAACATTACTTAAAAACCTTAACAGTGTATATTCTTTATAGATCATGAAGAAGCAGAAACTCACCAACCTCGGTCAAAACTTTCCTTGAAGAGATTGCTGAAGAAGATTAGAAGCCAGAAAGAGGAGTGTACATCAAAAAGTGAGACAGAGATTCCAACTGAAATTGAGACTGTTGAATCGGGCACGATTGCTAGCGAAGAGAGATCCTTAAGTGATTTAGAGCTTAACTGTAAGCAACAGAAGAGTAGAGTATGTGAAGCCAAAGGTACATGATACATTCTTGCATCAACATTTGTGGAGGAGGCATGAGCTGATGTGTCTGCAACTGAGGGAGAGGGGTTTCTACCTCTAGGCACCATTCTGAAAAACCTTTTTGTAAAACGAATTTATAGCAAATGGAGGTTCCATTTTGTTTGATAGCCAAATAATTTTGGAGTTATTTCCTGTTTCTTTCCTTTGTGCTTGTGGTGATGCTGTTGCTGAAGTTGGTGAAATTGTATGCCAAGTGGGATTTCTAAAGTGCTAATGGTGTGGTGGGGTTTTTTCCCATTGTTTTGCTTTCACAGGGTGCTTAGTTTTTTTGAATGAGATTTAAGTGACTTAGTTTGTGTACATGGATATACCAGCATAATCTAGAATCACAGAATGGTTGAGCTGGAAGGGACCTTAAAGATCATCTAGTTCCAATTCCTCTGCATGGACAGGGATACATCCCACTTGTTCAGTTTGCTCAGAGCCAACCTGTCTTTGATCCTTTCCAGGGAGGGGGCATCTACAACCTCCCTGAGCCACCTG